>NC_053438.1:49219872-49947372 GCF_007990345.1 Gossypium hirsutum | reverse complement strand
AGCAAGAGTTTAATTTTGAAAAATCACCAAAAATTATGGGAATCGAATTAGAGAATGAATAAAATATGAAATTAAAGCTTATTGAGTCTAGTTTCTCATAGAAGAAACAATGTAAGTAATGGAATTATAAATTATGAGATATAATAAATTTTGTGAGACAAGATCAGAATGATTTCGGGTTCCCCTGTTCTAACTTTGGAAAATCATAAAAAATTGAAGAAAAATAATTAGGGGATTAAATTTATATATTTAAAACCCTGAATGAGTATATTTTCATGAGAAATAAATGGAAACATCATCCGAATCCCGTACGAGGAGATAATTAATTTTAGTGAAGAAGGGTCAGAATTGTCTAGCAATGAAACATGGGAGAGTTTAAAGAATAAACTGTACTTATTGGCTAAGCCCAAAATTCTGAAAATTTTATGGTAAGAAGATATGTGAGTCTAGTTTCAGATAAAATTAACGGATCTTAATTTGGAGTTTTGTAACTCAAGATATAAATAATTTAGTGACTCTGACTTGGATTGACATATTTGAATTTACTTATAAGTAAATAGTGAAAATATAGTTAATGTTATTTAAGCGTGTTATATACATTAAGGATGTGGAATGGAGAGGAGGAGGAGGAAAATTGGAAAATATAAGAATGACTTGTGTATAAATCGGTCATATATTCGATCATAATCGATAAACGTTGAGTTAAATGGTAAATACGTATTAGTATTGAACTTAATGATATTGAATTGTATGAGAAGTAAATGAAAATTTCTATTGCTAGTGATATGATTTGAATTAAAAGAATTATTGTGATATGGAAATGTATATTGGATTGAGAAATTAATTTGAATTGTGAACATGAGAAATTATGAATTGAATGAAATGGAAATGAAGCATTGAATTGTTAAGACTTGTGAATTGCATGAATATAAATCGGGTTTCGTAGGCCCTATTTATTATGAATATAATATTTAGAGGATATATTGTGAAGAATTATAAAAGCATGTTAAAAGTTTGAAATTTTTAATTTAGATGAAATTTTATAATACGGTTAAATACGTTTACAAGTGTATGTGTTATGGTAATGCCTCGCACCCTATTCCGACGACAGATACGGGTAAGGGATGTTACAATACTTCTTAAGAACTTTATCAAATTCAGTGTTACAAAAATGAGTACCCCTATCACTAATAATTGCTCTAGGTGTTCCCAATCAAGAAAAGAGCTTATTAAGAAATTAAACTACCACTCTAATATAGTTGGTAGGTAAAGCTTGAGCTTCTACCTATTTTGACATATCGTCGACTGCTACTAGGATGTATTTGTTACCAAAAGAGCTAGGAAATGGGCCCATAAAATCAATTCCCCAGACGTCTAAAATTTCACATGAGAGCATATAAGTTTGAGACAATTCATCATGTTTAGAAATATTACCTGTTCTCTGGCATCTATCACAAGAAGCAACATACCTGTTAGCGTCCTTGAACAGTGTGGGCCGATAAAAACCTGATTCAAGTGTTTTATGTGTTGTCCTAGTCCCACTATAATTTCCTCCTGTTGGTATTGAGTGATAGTGTTCCAAGATTTTACTCACTTTTGATTTTGTAACACACCTCTGAATTACTTGATCTGCACATACATGAAAAATAAAAGGACCCTCCCAAAAATAATTTTTCACATCGATAAAGAATCGCTTCTTTTGATGATGGGACAACCCTTTTGGTAGATCTTAGCAGCTAAGTAATTTGTGATATCTGCAAACCAAGGGAATTTATAATCGGTTATAACCAAGAGTTGTTCCTTAGGAAACGAGTCATTTATCTCATTCTCATTAAGCTCCTTGAGATGTGAATTCTCTAGTCTGGAAATGTGATCTATTGCAAGACTTTCAGCTCTCTTCTTATCCTAGATTTCCAAATCGAACTCCTAGAATAATAAAATCCATCTTATAAGTTGAGGTTTTGCATCCGATTTAGTTAGGAGATAGCGAAGAGTTGAATGGTCAGTGTAAACACCAACTTTAGATAATATTAAATATGGTCTAAATTTATCGAATGCAAAAAACCACAGCTAGCAATTCTTTTTCTGTAGTAGTGTAATTTTCTTGTGCGTCTTTCAACGTCTTGCTGACATAATAAATTGGCTTAAAATGCTTGTCCCTTCGCTGTCCAACAACTACACCTACTGCAAAATCGCTCACATCACACATTAGTTCAAAGGGTAAATTCCAATCAGGTGCAACCACAACCGAGGCATTAATTAATTTTCCCTTAAGAGTATTAAATGCTTCTAAGAATTCTTGACTAAAATCGAAAGGCACATCCTTTTCTAGCAAATTCGTTAAAGGCTTAGCTATTTTGGACAAATCTTTAATAAACCTTCTATAGGACCCAGCATGTCCTAAAAAGCTTCGAATAGCCTTAACTGAACTAGGGAAGGTAATTTCTCGATGGTTTCAATTTTTGCTCTATCAACACAATCCCTTCTCGAACCATAAAGTGACATTTTTTTTCCAATTAAGCACAAGGTTTGTTTCCTCACATCTCATTAAAACTCGTTTTAAGTTTTTAAGACAACTATGGAAAGAATTACTGAATACCAAGAAGTCATCCATAAATACCGTCATAATGTCTTCTACAACTTCATCAAAGATGGCTAACATGCAACGCTGAAAATTAGTAGGAGCATTATGTTGGAACGTCGGCACCCCTACGTCGTAGTGAAAAAATAAAACATCCGGTGATCCTAACCATGGATCCATGTGTGAGGAACGAATCGACGTGAAATAAAGGTTTTGAAATTACCGAATCTTTATTCTGAGTAGACACCGACACCTCAGCAACGAGTAATCTGATCTGCTATCGAACCAAGCCGCAATCTATCGTGACTCCGGCCTCTACGTAATCAACCCAGTTGACAATGAACGGAAGGAATCCCCAAAACTGTTTTGGAAAAGACTTTGCTTTGACGGCTGCTAGACCCACCAAGCAAAGAAAAAACAGGATTTTATAACTATTTTTAGGGTTTCTAGAAATTAAATAAATATAACAATATTTTTAAACCAAAAATTATAATTACATTAATTAATGATTTCGATAAACTATATATTTATTTGAATTTATATATGAACCAAATTCAAGTTCTCATTATGTGTACAACAATGTTGTACATATAATGTATTCGATATTTGATTACCAAATTAAATTAGTTCTATAATTAATTTAATTTAAGCGACAACCAAACACAATATCAACTATGTTTTATTCCGTTCATTTCAACTATAGGGTGTGACCTTGTAGGTTCTTGTCATGTTAGTAGTAATACTAGAACGATTCCAATGTTACAAACAATGAGTGGCACCTAGCAATGCATCATTGCTACCTAAGTCAGAAGAAATCATGATTCGACATAACCTTTTTATGATTAACCTTTCATGCAATAATCCTTAAGTCCTCTATCTCTGGATTGGACACAAGCCATGGAATAGTCACACTTCCATAGTCCATTCCATGTTCCTTAATATCTTAAGTAGACTATGATATACAAATAAGTGTGGCATCTCATATCAGCTTATTTGAGCATGGCCATGCATTTCTAGTCTCACTCAATCAAGTGGCCTAAGATATTACTCCCATTATGTAGGAGGGACTTATCCTATATCGATCAACCTCTACACAGATCGTGGTATATCCAACATCAGCCTTTATAGAACAACCAGTTATGGTGTACGTTTGACTGTATCAAAATATACAACTCACGATGTTGGGATTATTATGATCTCAAGTCTGAGGATCATATGCATATTAATCACTATGAGTAATGTTATGACAATTACATAATAATCCAAGAAACATACTCATAACGGGTCAGTCCAATATGTTGTTCTCTAACACATATATTCATGCATCGATTTTGACATTTCATATCAATGACAACTTTTTATCATCAATCAACTACATGTTAGTCTTAATGCATTATTGTTGTCAAAGCCAACAATAATACTTGACTAAGGACCTTTTAAGAATAATCATATTATTCTCAGGAAATTATTATAAAACAGTTTATTTATACACACAGAAAAGAAATTGAAATAATAATGGTAACGCCTTATATTAATAAACATGATAAATCAAGTATGTTATTACAACCATCTCATGATTGATCTTTGGGCATACTCTAACATATTACATAATCCAAAAGGCATTCTTCGATAAGCAAAGTACCATATGGACATGTAAATGTCGTTTTTTCTTGGTCCTCATGAGCTATCAGGATTTGATAGTAGCCACAGAGTCCATCTAAGAAGCAATAATACATATGCCCAATAATCTTTCCAACATGTGATCTATGAATGACAGAGGAAAATGATCTTTTCTCGTGGCATCATTCAACTTCCTATAGTCAATACAAACTCTCCATCCCGTGACTGTTCTTGTTGGAATCAACTCATTCTTCTTGTTGGCTACAACAGTCATGCCTCCTTAGGAACAACCTGCACAGGACTCACCCAAGTACTATAAAAAATAGGATAAATAACTCCAGCATCTAGAAGTTTAATTACCTCAACCGTAACAACTTCCTTCATGTTAGGATTTAGCCATCTTTGAGCTTGCACACATGGTTTGTATTCATCTTCCATTAAATTTTATGGGTGCGAAAAGGACTAATCCCTCTCATGTTAGAAATTTTCCAAGCTATAGCTTTTTTATGTTCCTTCAATACTTTCAATAACTCATCTTTCTCATTTGGCTTTAAATCTGAAGCAATAATCACTGGTAACGTAGAATTGTTTCCAAGAAACGTATACTCTTGGTGATTTGGTAAGTGCTTTAGTTCCAATTTGGGAGGTTCTTTAATAGAGGGTTTCAATTTCAATTCCTTGATTACCTTAATGTCCTCATACTTTGTCTATCTCAGTGAAGACTCATTAGAGTCTAAATCGATTTTCGTCTTACCTATTAAAGCATCATCGCCATCGACCTCCTCTCCTTGAACCAGACACAGTTCCAACGTGTCCCTATGAATGATTTAATGTAATGAATCTTGAATAACATGATCAATTGTAACACCCCAAATTTTGGGCCTAGAAGAAATAGGTTTTGAACAAGGGAATAGTTAGGAGACTACACATAAATATTTACTTGTGCAAGGAAGTGACATAAATGAATGTCTACTTCAGTGGTTAAGTGGTTTACGAGTGTTTGGAAGTGTTTGAGAAGTCAGAGGTTCAAGCCTTGGCTTATGCAAAATTTTTATTTTAAGTGAATAAAAGCATTGGATCTAGATAGTAGGTTCTTAAATATTTTGGTTAAAATATGATACAAAGGAGTTGTTGGTCTAGTGGTAAGGGGCGTGTGGAGTGTACATGGGGTCTAAGGTTCGAGTGGTGGCGCATCAAAAAGGGAGTATTTATTTTGCTGCCTAATTCGTGTGGGTGGTAGAGTTGGATAGAAATACTGCTAAATAGAGTTTGAACTGGTCATAGAGAGAATTGAGGAGGGATATTTGGATAGATTTGAGGAGAGAATATTGGGATTTGGGGAGGTTGTTATTGTGGGGAGATATAGGTTGTTATTGTGGGGAGATATATATCATCTCATTTGTTCTTTGTTCTCAATGGGAGATCGGCGAGGTTTTCAAGGTTTTCGTCGCTTTTTCCAACCTACATTGCTTTCATTCCTAATTGGTGGTGGTCGAGGTCGATTGGTACATTGCCTGGGAACCAAGGGTGCGATGATCATTGATTTTTGGAATAAGAATGTTCGAAACGAAGGGAATCTGCAAATCGCATCAAGTGTGTAACCACCCCACTGTAATTGTAGAACGGCAAAAGCAGAAAAGCCAAAATACGACGTTTGAGACCACACGAGCGTGCGATCGCTCGTGTGGTAAGCCAAACCTGCGAATCATGGGCGATAGACTGTAGGGGCCTCCATGAGCATTTTCATACGGTTAGGCCGTAATGGGCCACGTTGGGCCAGAATGGGCCGTGTGGGCTGAATGGGCTTGTGGGCCCTACACAGATGAAATCCATGATTTGTGGCAAATAATGGACTGGGCTATGTAAATCTCATATCCGTGGCGAAATCTGGGTTGAACGGGCTGCACGAGCGTGTGGGCCCACTTAGGCCGAGTAATGGGCCTTGGGCCTATTTACACTGTTATGACCATTTTGATTACCTGAGTCGCTCGAGGCGACTACAGACCTTTCGAGAGGTTGATAAATAACCCAAATAACCCTATAAGATAAAATGACCGAAATACCCCCATAGGGTAAAATGATCGAAATACACTCATAGGGTAAAATAACCAAAATACCCTTATATGGTAAAATGACCGAAATACCCCCATATCATAGAATTACCAAAATACCCCCATAGGGTAAAATGATCGAAATACCCCCTATAGGGTAAAATGACCAAAGTACCCCCATAGGGTAGAATGATCGAAATACCCCCATAGGGTAGAATGACTGAAATACCCCAATAGGGTAAAATGATCGAAATACCCCCATAGGGTAAAATGATCGAAATACCCCCATAGGGTAAAATGATCGATATACCCCTATAGGGTAAAATAACCAAAATACCCCCATAGGGTAGAATAATCGAAATACCCTCATAGGGTAAAATGACCGAAATACCCCTATAGGGTAAAATAACCAAAATACCCCCATAGGGTAGAATAACTGAAATACCCCTGTAGGGTAAAATAGCCGAAATACCCCTATAAGGTAAAATGATCGAAATACCCCCATAGGGTAAAATGATCGAAATACCCCCATAGGGTAAAATGATTGTTATACCCCTAAGAGATGAAATGACTATTATGGCTTTATGTTATGTATGACTGATTTGCTCTATGATATGTATGACTATGATTGAGCATGACATTTTGCATACACATATGATATTATGTCACGATATATTACATGGGGATGGGTTGTTATATTTGGAGGAAGTGTACTGTACTGATAAGGTTGTACGAGTCGTCCAAGATGACTGTGGACCTACAAATGGTTATATGTCGTTTATTTTACTGGCAGCTTTACTGCAATACTGTTTAGTGCCACAACCGGTGCTAATCTTGGTGTGTCTGGCTGGGTGGGTCAATTTTATCCCCACATGGTGTGTTTGATGGGATGGAGTGGTGTGTAGAGGCTGGATTGGGTAGGATTTCTAACTGCATATCTACACTGATTAATGATTTTGTATTGTTACTGCATCGATTAATGATATTACATAGTGTTCATTGCATGACTGGTATCTGTTATTGTTATGGGCCAAGGCCCCACTGATAATATTACTGAAATTGGGCAAAGGCCCTATTGATTACTGGCATTGTGATGGGCTCAAGCCCAATCGTTTACTGTTACAGGAAAGGGCTTAGGCCCACACTATACTGGATTGTCATTGTAATAGGCTCAGGCCCAAACTGTATTTATCTACTGCTTAATTGACTGTTTGCTTATTAGGGGATTATACACTGAGTTTTCATAAACTCACCCCTCTGTTTAACTGTATAGGTTATCCCCAGTTGTAGGCGGGTTGGTGCTGCGAGGGACTCGGAGGTGGCCACACAACTGCAGCTGTTCTACACTTGCTTTTATTTAAAATTAAAGTTTGTGTTGGGTTTTGTTAATGTAATAAGGCCATTTATGTTTGTTTAAATTTTTAATTGGGCTTTTGCTTACTTATTTTAAACTACTAGTTTAGCAGAAGATAAATTTTCAAAATAATTATTATTTTCAAAGACACGAAATTTAAACATTAGAGTTTTCAAAAGCTTCCGCGATTTTAGATCAACATTTTATAACAATAGCAGATAACAATATAAACATTTTGACTAGATGATTTGTTAAATAATAAAGGGGTTTTTAAACCTAGAAACGAATTTTTACCAACGAGTTCAATTTTTGCTAAACACCTCAATGTGACACCGCCAGTTTTGGCCATAACTCCTAGGTTGGGTTTGGGGTGTTACATCAATAAAGTCAATAAAATAACAAGAACCATCTTGTTCTCTTCAAAATCGCATAGTATTATATATTTTAAAGATAATCTCTTTGTCACCTACCCTAAGCACAAGTTTACCATCTGTCACATCAATGATAGCCCTAAAATTAAAGGACAACCTAAAATTAAAGGCACCCCGACATCCTCATCCATGTCAGGCACAACAAAATCAACAGGGAATATGAATTTATCTACTTTTACAAGGACATATTCAATAATACCCCTAAGATAGTTAACAGATCTATCAGCTAATAGAATACTTATCCTAGTGGGTTTTGGGTCCCCAAGGCCAAGCTGCTTGAACATTTTATAAGGCATCAAATTGATGCTAGCACCCAAATCACCTAATGCTTTCTCAATGTATAAATTACCAATAAAATAGGAATAGTAAAACTTCCTGGATCTTTTAGCTTAGTTGGTAGTTTATTTTGGAGAATAGCTGAACATTCCTAGTTGAGTTCCACAGTGGATAGCTCTTCAAACTTCCTTTTATTTGTTAATAGCTGCTTTAAAAATTTTGCATATGTGGGCATCTGCGAAATAGCTTTAACAAACGCTAAGTTAATATGCAACTGTTTGAAAAGTTCAAGAAATTTACCAAATTGTGCATCCATGCGGTCTTTCTTCAACTTTGCTGGATATGGGACCGGTGGTTAGTAGTCTTTAAGCACTTGTGTTTGAATTTCTTTTGGATTTACCCCTCGTCATTTTCCTTATCAGATTACAGCTTCTTTTCAGGTTCAGCCAACACTTTTCCATACCTTAATGTAACTGCTTTCACATGCTCTTTTGGGTTGGGTTCGGTGTTACTAGGTAAAGTACCTTGCTGCCTTTCTGAACCAATTTAGAAAGTTATCCAATTTGATTTTCGAGGCCATGAATTGATGCTTGCTACTTTTTCAAAGCTGTCTCGGTGTTTTGAAAATGGGTCTCTAACACCAAAATAAATTTTGCCAACATCTTTTCAAGGTTCAGTTTCTTCTCTAGCTAATAGGGTTGTTGAAAGCCTAGAGGGGGTTATGGTATTTTGTTTCCTTGACCACCCCATGAGAAATTTGGGTGGTTCTTCCATCCTGCATTATAGTTATTACTATAAGGGTTATTTTGAGGTCTATAATTATTACCCATATAATTTATTTACTCATTCTCCATGCCAAGACCGAAAGGTAAATATTCTGGATTATTTATTCCTCCTCCATTTGCATCGCATTGCATCATCGGATGTACCTACAAAGAAACACATAAACCATCAAATTTTTTATTTAAAAGTTCTACCTGATTCAATAACATGGTGACTACATCTAAGTTGAAAACACTGGCTGCTTTCATCGGCTTTGTCCTCATAACTTGCCACTGATAATTATTCAGTGACATCTCCTCTATAAACTCATAAGCCGCTTCAGGTATTTTATTGTTCAGAGTACCACCGGCTGCTGCATCGACCAATTGCCTAGTTGAGGGATTCAAACCATTGTAGAACGTTTGAACCTGTAGCCGTATAGGTAACCCATAGTGAGGGCACCGTCTCAATAAGTCATTATACCTCTCCCATGCATCATATAGGGTTTCTAAGTCAATCTGCACAAAGGAAGAGATATTATTCCTTAACTTAGTTGTCTTAGTCGGTAGGAAGTACTTCAGTAGGAATTTCTCGGTCATTTGATCCCATGTAGTGATAGAACCTCGTGGTAAAGAATTCAACCACTGCTTAGCTTTGTTCTTGAACAAGAAAGGGAATAACCGTAGGCGAATAGCATCGTCAGAAATGCCATTTATCTTGAAAGTATCACAGACTTTCAGAAAATTAGCCAAATGAGTATTTAGATCTTCTTCTTGCAAACCATTGAACCGAACTAATTATTGTACCATCTGAATAGTGTTCGACTTTAGTTCGAAATTATTCATAGCAATGGTGGGTCTCACAATACTCGATTCAGCCCCATTCAGAGTGGGCTTGGCATAATCGTACATAGTACGAGGAACAGGATTTGGATTTGCAGCAATTGCAAGAGGTAGCTGATTATTCTAATTATCACCCATCTCCTCAGTAATAATAATGTCCTCTTGTTTGTCCACTATACGCTGTCGACTCTGCCTTGATTCTTTACAATTTCTGCGAGCTGTACTTTTAATTTTGCTGTCAAACAGTAATGGTCCCGACGGGTTTCTTCTAGTCATAAACTAAAGGAACCTGCCAGAAGCAAATAAAAGAAAAGAAAAATTAGAATGGAAAAATTAAACTAAAAATAAAAAATGGCTAAATTAATAAAAATTGAGTGTTCCTAATATTTTAGTCCTCGGCAACGGTGCCAAAAACTTGATGGTCACTAAACTAACTATAAATACGACTAAGGCAAGCGCACCTATCGAACAATAGTATAGTTATGGTGAGTAGGGAATATCGTATCCATGAGGACTAAAAGTACTAGTAATTACCATTTTTCTATTATTTAGCCAACAAATTGGAGTGATTGTTTTTAATCTAAAATTACTAAACTAATCTAACTAAGAACACAACAGAAAATGAAATAGGAAAATAATCGAAGATAACACATGAGATAGACAATACCTAGGAAAGAATCAACATAGACTTCACCTATTATTATGAATCCGATTTAAACGATTTATTCACTTGTATCTTGATCCGTAGAAATCCCCAAATTATGTTGATATCTCTTTCAAGAGTAAGAACAATTGACTCTAGGTTGATTAATTGAAATCTATTTCTAATTAAAACCCCTATTTTCATATTAACTCGATCTATGGATTCTCCTATTAGATTTGACTCTAATCTGATAGATTTATGTCGTCCTATTTCCAAGATTGCGTGCAACTCCACCCAATTATGCTAGATCTACTCTTAAACAGGGACTTTTGCTCCACTGAAATAAACACATTAAATTTGAATTAATATCTCAGAAATATTAAAACAATAAATAAGCATACATAATTGAGAATAAGAATCAAGTATTTATCACGTAAATTAGAAATCAAATAATAAGATTCATCATAGGTTTCATCTTCTCTAAGTATCTAGGGAATTTAGTTCATAATTTTGAATGAAAACATCTCAAAGTTAGCATAACTGCAAGACATAAAGAAACTCAATAAAACTTCAAAAAGCAATTAAATGGAGATATTTAATCTTGATGGAGATCCGCTTTCGAGTTGATTCTGATGGTGTTCTTCAAGTGTTCTCTTCAATCTTCTTTGAGTGCCACTTTAGATCTTTTTCTAATTGATATTTATAGACTTTAGAATGCTCAGAAAGCCTAAAAATTGGGTTTTTCTGCATATTTGAGAAACAGGGTGCAATATCGACATGGGCTGGCACATGGCCATGTGGCCAGCCCATGTGGCTCACTCGGGCATGTGGCCAGCCCGTATGGAAATGCCTAGGCTGTGTGGATCTTTAAAATAGCTTTATTTGCCCGATTTTTGCTCGTTTTCTGCTTCTTTCACTCCAAAATGCTCTCATAAGTTTAGAAACTTGAATTTAAAGGATTAGAGCACCAAATTCACTAATTTACATAATTAATCATCCAAAAATGCATTAAGAATGGAATTAAAATATGTTACTTTTATGACTTATCAGTGGTAAACTAAAAATAGAATTTAACTGGGAGAAGAAAAGCTAAAAATACGAGGCATAACTCTACATATCTCTACCTTGACTCATATTTTCACAACACCTTATTTGCCAAAACCCACCATGGGCTTATCTCAAACTATGCAGGATATGAACTGAGTCAAAGTTATGTTTAGAAGCTGGAAGTCTTCTAGTCTTCGATTTGTGCACTGCCAAATCAAAACTGGCCCAGGTTTGATTCCACGAACGCAGTGCTTTATCTTTTCAAAATCTGCATCCAAAAGAAAACCTCTCTTACACGAATCTGTCATACCATTTCCCCTCATATGACCAAGTTGTATATATGAAAGCTTATATCATATATGTTTGTATATATAGATGTATGGCTTATCAAAGGTTTTACCTTATAGAGTCTGCCTGAGGGCACACAACGCTCTTCAGCTAACCAACCAACCAACAACCAACTATAGCGGGGGTTGTTGTTGTTAAAGTGCCTAATAGTACCTTATGGTAGCTTCCTATTTCTCTTTTGATAAGGCCGATCTTCTATTATTTGCAAACTGGCCACCGATAGAAGTGACAACTGTTTTGGTTCGGCATCTGCTATTCTCGCCTTTCTTCATATACAATTTGCCAGATAGTTATTTTGGAACATTGATTACAAGTTAAAGAATTGGATGTGGATGTTAATTAAGGA
Organism: Gossypium hirsutum; assembly: GCF_007990345.1. Lineage (NCBI taxonomy): Eukaryota > Viridiplantae > Streptophyta > Magnoliopsida > Malvales > Malvaceae > Gossypium > Gossypium hirsutum. The sequence goes on along the minus strand of NC_053438.1, from coordinate 49,935,071 downwards.
GTAACACATAATTGGAGGGAATTAATAGAAAAAGATTTTAAATTACTGGATTAATTAAATTGAAATTAACCAAGATATTAAAAAACTTTGTAGTTCTTGTCCAAATACAAACATATTATTATTGCTACTATACATCTAATGAATCCAAATGGATTCTTATTGTCATTTGTGTAGAAATCTGAGTCAAAACCTTGTATTTGGCCTAATGGTTAGGGTGTTTGCCGTCTTAGGTGTAGCCTGGGGTCAAGTTGCACCACTACAAAAAAAAAAAACAAAGACAATTCTGAGTTATCATTTATTATGTATTTTTTGTTTTGAAATTAATTTTTTAGAAATACTTGTCAAATATTTTTTTAAGTTTAATTAAAAAATTAAGTAAATTTATTAGTTAAGTTATTGCTTATAGATTTATACTAATTTTAAAATTTTAGTATTTTCGAGTTTTATTATGAGTAAATCATGAATTTTTAATTCAAAATTTATTTTGATTTAAGATTTTTCATATGTGACCTAATTCAAAAATTTTCTTATATTTTGTAATAATTAGTGTCCATAATGATTATTTAAATATGTATTATTTATACTCATAATTATAATCTAATTTATAATTCTACTTGTATCTAAAAAGAAAGTATAATTTACAATATTGAGAAGTGATGAAAAGCTTTTTGCTTAAAATATAATTATTTGAACTTGGTGTTTGTCCTTTTAACATTTTTTTACTACGGAAATCATTAACTTGAATCTTGTTGCTCATCTAATTCTCTTTTGTTTTGCTCTGTTGTGTTGCAGTACTATAATTGCTCTGTGTGTCACTGTGATATGGACTTGTTGCTGTGGTTCAATCACTTATATTATCGATGGGTGAGACGGACCTACACTCTGTGAGGTTGGGTCTATGTACTGCCAGTTGCGTCAAGTATTCCCTTCGGATGTTGTGCTTGCGTCCTAACTTGATGGTTTACATGTAAAGATGAAAATTAAAGGGAATGGGTGAGCTTTGACGTTCAGTGTGAGTCCATTTACAACAAAATCAATGTAATACTTATTAACACACATTAATTAACTTTGCATAGAATAATAAAAGATAGCAATTCATTTCAGAATAACGGTTTTTCAAATATAACTGTCGTTGATATATCAAAATTCACAACATCATTTTTCAGGATAATCAAATTATTAGATTTGCGACTATAATCATATTCCATGCATATAAAGACATGTATAGACTCACACATATGTATCATAGCATAATTTTCCAAATTTGTATGCACATGATTTAAATGAGGTCATACAGTTCTGGATTTTAAACAGTATAATTCCTACCCCACCGCTACACACCACAATAGGAGTTCCCCAAAGCTCCTCTACCTTTACGCCACGGTGTGGATAAACCATTATTGGTTCGCAGATAATAACTATCATTTTGCTGTAGATACACAACAAGTCCTCGCGCTTGGAATCCACCTTTGACTGTGGATTCACAATAGTACCCACAGATGAAATCTGCCTTTGGTTGTGGATTCACAACAAAAGTCCTAGAGATGAAACCTGCTTTTGGTTGTAGATTTTATAACATAAACTCATAGTTGGAATCGACCTTTGGCCACAGATAGAATTTTCCTTTGGCTAGGGATACACAACGAATTGCAATTAAGAATTGTCACATGGTTATGCTCTACACTTACCATTTTTTCTATCTTTACAAAATGAAAACTATTAAACTCATTAAGTTAATTTTTTCTATTTCCAAAATTTGATGGGCCAAAAAAAATTAGCATATGTGTAATGCTATGTTAATTTGCTAATTCCACATATTACTTAATGAAAATCTAGTTAAATAAAAGATTCCATCATTGTGCTCCCAATTCCCATATGGAAGATCAAACTTCTTCCTAAAATTTACTATTACTTAACAATTACTTTAGAAAATTTCTTTAACCATGCAAATTAAAAATATTACACCATGAATTAGAGATAAAAATAATGACCAAAAAAATATTAAAATAGATGAATAATAAAAAGACGTTCATTTTTTAGAAAAAAATATAATTTATTTTACCTCAATATTAATTAAGGATGAATGACGATCACACCAATTTTTCCCATGTATATAGCACTTCAGTTTTTGTGCGGAACTGACACCCAGCTAGGTTATAATAATACAATACCTCATGGTAGCTTCCTGATGCTCTTTTAAATCCAATAATTTAAACTCTTTTTCTATTAAATCCCTCCAAATATGTGCTACTCCTTAATTAAAATCCACTTCCACTTCTTTAACTTGTAATCAATGTTCTAAAATAGCTTTATGGGAAATTGTATATCAAGAAAGGCAAGAATGGTGGATACCAAACCAAAGCAATTGTCACTGCTATCGGTGGCTAGTTTGCTAATAGTAAAAGATCGATCTCATCAAAAGAGCAATAGGAAGCCACTGAGAGGTACTGTTAAGCACTTTGACAATAATGACCCCCCGCTATAGTTGGTTGTTGGCTGGTTGGTTGGCTGAAGTGCATCTTGTGCCATCAGGCAGACTCTACAGGGTAAAACCTTTGATAATCTATACATCTATACATATGAAGATATATGACATAAGCTTCCATATATACATGCATATAGATTTTATAGATCTTTCAGTTTTATTTTTTCAAGCAAATTATATTTCTATGTTGGTTGGATTCTTAAAATACAACAACTCAACTAAAAAATACTTAGAAAATGGGGGAAAACAACTAGTCTTCTATCATTTTTATCCTATTCTATGTTGTTGGGTTCAAATTTTAATACTAGATTGGATCAAATTCATATAGATTGATACAAAATTTTGATATTTTATGTCAATTATTTTTATTTTTCTTTAATTATTTTTATATTTTATTATTCTATTATAAAGATAATTGTCTTCTATCATTTTTATCCTATTCTATCTAGTTGGATTCAAATTTTAATACTAGATTCTATGAAATTCATATAGATTGATAGAAAATTAAAAATATTACACTATGAATTAGAAATAAAAATAAGGATTAGGAAAATATTAAAAGAGATGATTAATAAATAAAATTCAAAAACGTTAGTTTTTTAGAAAAAAAAGTATAATTTATTTTACCTGAATTAATCAAGGATGAATGAAGATGACGCTCATTTTTCCCATGCACACAACACTTCAGTTTTTGTACGGTACTAACACCCAGCTGGGTCATAATAATACTACACCCATCATGATTACCAACCATTTCTTATTAATGTAAAACTTTCATTATATTTATTTACTGCAAAACATAAAAAAAGGGTTAGTTAATTATAGATAATTAAAAAAAAGAGCTATCCAAACTCTAGTCCATAAACTACCTGTTGTCAAGCAGGCTTTAGTATTATCAGTAAAGTTCAAAGTTATGGGCCTTTGATTATCTATATTCGTGTTTTACTATGTATAATTGTTATATTTGAGTCTATAATTCTATCATACACGTTTGTCAGGTGTGGGTTCTATCTAATTTGTTTGTGTTTTCTATTGGTTTGATTCTATTTGTAATTGCTTGTTCATGTATTGTATTAGATTTTTACTTATAAAGTCTCAAGAAAAAAAAACATACCTCTAATTTGATAGCTGAAATCTCACTACCATTTCGGTTAACATTAGAAATGTTAATATGCTAGGTCAGGTTTGAGCTGGATCAGTGTATGGTATCAATATCATACATAGTTGTTTAATCCAAGCTTGACATGTGCTTCGAAATTAGTGTGTCCCACCCATACTTGTAAATGGTTAATCTAAGCACATTTAAATTTACCAATATATATTAAATCTCCTAAATTTCTAGTGGACCTTCAAGCTTGGGTGAGTAGTTTGGCCATTGAAAGTTCCATTAATATAAGACAATACAATGCATAGCAGACCACGAACCAAGCAAAACAAGACAAAATGCAAAGAGAAACTAAACAAAACCCACACAAGCCATATGCACATGGTGGGAGACAAACCCACACATCGCAAATGCGAATAATGGCACTCAAACCCAAGGCTTTAACGCGGCCACAACCTTTGGCAACAATGCCAAGGCCTTAGTGGCAGTACTAGTGGATCTTGATTTATTGTTTCAGGTTTATCAACATTTTCAAGTATTTTTCACACATATATATTTGTAGTTTAATTTTTTAAAAATAAAATATATACCATAGACGCAAATATATCTAAATTACATACTATAAATACACATACACATATAAATTTTAAATTTATTAATTAAGTTCTATAATTTAATTTAACAATTAAATTTTTAATACAATTATAAAAAATAAAAATTACTAAAGAAAAAAATAAAAGAATTGACATAAAATATCAAAATAATGTATCTATAACACTCCGAAATTTTTATTTTTGTTCTTGTGAAGTTGTGACACAACTGTGTATCTGCTTCAGTGGTTAAGTGTTTTGGGTGTGTGAGAGATCCCAAGTTCAAACCAGGACTTGGGAAAATTTCGGTATTTTTATGAATAAGCCCTATCTTTGGTCAATAGGCTTTTAAGTAAAAGTTAGCAAATAATTAACAAAATGGGCCTGCTGGTCTAGTGGATAAATGGATTTTTGGTGTGAAGGAGGTCCTATGTTCAATTCTTTGTGATGGTGTGGAGATAGTATTTTTGCTCCAATTTAGGCTAAGAGTTGTGTTGGGGAAAAATTTTGAGTAGTTATGTTTTAGTGGGTTAATAGGGAGTAATTTTAAGAGATAATGAGGGAGAGGTTATCAAAAAATAATTTGATTATCTTTTTGTTGCATAAAAAAAAGGAGAGTTTTGGTTTTCTCTCCAATTACCCAAACTTTTTCTGACGTTTTCTTCTTCTTTTTTTCCTCCTCTGTCGATTCTTTCCCCTAGTTGCTACTGAAATTTCCACTATTTTTTCCCCTTCCATTTCTTTCTTTATTTTCCAATTGATTTGGTTGTTCATCATTGGTTGCGTGTGTTTGGTTAGTAACAGTTTTGTCTATTGTTAATCGTTCTTGGTTAATCTCTGAAAGGGGGATTCCTTTTTGGTGTTTAGGAGTTAATCAAGGGGCTGGTGGTTTTGAATCGACGCTGTGATTATGCAAAGTCGTGGTTACTCAAGCGAGGTAAAGGTTTTGTTAGGTTTCTAGTCAAGTTCCTTCCAAAATTGGTTGATTAAAAATTAATTAATTAATTAATCTGGAGATTTGTTGGTCAATTTTTAGGTTCTGGAGGCTTAGGAGTGCTTATGCATCAGAAACGATACCAGGTATGTACTCGAAACACAGAAAATGGGATTTGGTAAAAAGCCGAAATTGCTTGCTGTCAAGAAATAAGAGAAAATAATGTGAAAAATTGTAGACAAAGGAAATAAGGGTGTTATAAACTTGGAAATCAACATTCTACACTAAAATAGTTTTGGACAGCAGCAATAGTCTAACTTTGAAAAATCATCAAAAATAGTGAAAATTGAGTTAAAGGTTGAATAAGATACGAAATTAAATTTTATTGAGTCTAGTTTTCATGGAAGAAATAGTGTAAGCAATGAAATTGTAAGTTATGAGATATAATGAATTTTGTGAGACAATGTCAGAATAGGTTTGGGTTCCCTATTCTGACTTTGGAAAAAATCATCAAAAAATTTAAAAAATAATTACGGGATTAAATTTATATGTTTAAATCCCTAACGAGTCTATTTTCAAGAGAAACAAACGAAAACATCATTCGAATTCCGTACTAAGAGATAAATAATTTTTAGTAAGAATAGGTTGAAACTGTCAAACAGCAGAATCGGGATAGATTTGAAGATTTTACTGTACTTATTTGATAAACTATAAAATCTAAAAATTTTATGGTAGAAAGGTATTTGAGTCTAGTTTCAAAAACATCAAGCGGATCTTAATTTGGAATTCTATAGCTCAAGATATAAATAATTTAGGGACAATGACTCAAGTAGACAGTTTTGAATAAACATATAAGTAAATAGTGAAAACATGTATGAATATTTAACTAGCATGGGTTACATTAAAAATGGATCACATGGCCAAGGAAAATTTGGGCCGAGTGGGCCACACGGGTACACACGGGCGTCTGGGCCCATTTTTACCAGAATATTTCTAAGGTTGCACAGGTTACCCAAGTCGACTGTGAACCTACTGTAAGGCCGGTAAGCGCTACTTAAACCCCTAAATGTGTGAAATTGAGTGAATGATATCTGTACTGAGTATGTTAATATTGAACCGAATATATGTACTGAAATTGCGTAATAGCATATCATCCATTGTATGTTGCATTGCATTGGGTTAGGGGTTGTTATTCGGAGGAAGTGTACTGAAAGGCTTTAAGCCTAATTTACTGGCAGCTCAGCTACAAACTACTTTTTTGTGCCACATTTGATACTACTTGGAGTGTAGGGATGGGTGGGTTGATTATATCCCCACATGGAGTATAGGGTTGGACGGAGATGGTGTGTAGAGGCTGGATGGGTAGGATTTTGCTACTGCATAACTGCAACTGCTACTGATATTGTGATGGGCTAAGGCCCTACTGCACTTTTGACACTGTACTGAGATGGGCTAAGTCCCAAACTGTCACTGATACTGAAAAAGGCTTAGGCCCAAGACTGTTCAACTTTGCACTCTGAATACTGATTGTTTGTTTGTTTCTACGGGATTACACACTGAGTTTATGTAAACTCACCCTTTTTGTTTCATGTGCACAGGTAATCCCCAGACTTAGACGGATCGGTGCGACAGAGGACTTAACGGTGACCGCATAAATTTTTGGACTTCATGGTTTTCAATTTATGTTTTATGATTTAATTATTATTGGTTATTTGGATTGTAATTTAAGGACCCTCTAGGCTTTGGTTTTAAATTTTGGGTTTTTATTTATTTATTTTACTTTATGGATTTATACCTGCTGGTCGTAGGAAATTCGATTTTCAAAAAGTGAAAATAGTTTCTAAACGTATGATCAGTTAGACTGTTTTACTAAAGCTTTCGCATCGAGGGATGTTTCAAACAAATGTTTTAAATGAATAAAGACGACTTCCTAAGTTCTAACAAAGGTTTAGTAAAGATAATAACATGGAATGTTTTCAACGTAACAAAAGGTTTCAAAAACACTATCGTGTGACATTGCCAAATATGGCCATAACGTCTACGCTAGGTTTGTGGTGTTACAGTATCAATCGATATCAATTTGATACAATCTAGTATTATAATTATAATCCAACCACATAAGATAGGATAAAAATGATAGAAGACTAGTTGTTTTTCCCTGTTTTCTAAGTATTTTTAAGTTGAGATGTTGTATTTTAAAAATCCAACCAACAGAGAAATATCATTTTTTTGACAAAATAAAACTAAAAGATCCATAAAATCTATATGCATGTATATATGGAAGCATATATCATACATTTTTGTATGAATAGATGTATTGATTATCAAAGGTTTTAGGTTTTAGCCTGTAGAGCCTGCCTGAAGGCACACGACGCTTTTCAACCAACCAACCAACCAACCAGGAACCAACTATAACGAGGGGTCATTGTTGTCAAAGTGCCTAACAGTACCTCTTGGTAGCTTCCTATTGCTCTTTTGATGAGGCCGATATTTTACTATCTTTAGAGTGGCCACCAATAGTGGCAACAACTGCTTCGGTTCGGCATCCACCGTTCTCGCCTTTCTTAATATACAATTTCTCAGTAAGCTATTTTATAACATTGTTACAAGTTAAAGAATTGAAAGTGGATGTTGATTAAGTAGCACATATTTAGAGGGAATTAATAGAAAGAGTGTTTAAATTATTGGAATTAACCAAGATATAAAAAAACTTCGTATTTCTTGTCCAAATACAGACATATTATTATGACTAATAAACATCTAATAAATCTAAATGGATTCTCATTACCATTTGTGTAGAAATCTGAGTCAGAATCTTGTGTATTAGCCTCAGAGTGTTTATTTTCCCAGGTGTGATCCGAGTCAGCATCTATTATGTAACTGCTGTTCTGAATATAATTTTTTAGAAACACTTTTCAAATATTTTTTAAGGTTAATTACCAAAAAAAACATTAAGTAAATTTATTAGTTTAGTTAATGTTTATAGATTTATACTAATTTTAAGATTTTCAGTTCACTTGAAATTTTTAGTGTTTTCAAGTTTTATTATGTGTAAATCATGTATGAACTTTTAATTCAAAATTTATTTTGAGTTAAGATTTTTCATGTGTGACCCTATTTAATTTTTTTCTTATTTAAGTTCAAATATATTTTAATTATCAATTTTATTATATTTTGTAATAGTTAATTCTGATAATAATTATTTAAATATACATTATTTATACTCATAATTTCAATCTTATTTATAATTATACTTGTATCTAAAAAAACTATAATTTACAATTTTTAGAAGTGATTAAAAGCTTTTTGCTTAAAATATTAAATATTGCTAATCTAATTCTCTTTTCTTTTGCTCTGTTGTGTTGCAGTACTATAAGCACTATGAGTGTCACTATGATATGGACTTGTTGTCTGTAGTTCATTTACTTGTATTATTGATGGGTGGGACAAATGTACACTCTGTGAAGGTGGGTCCATGTAATGGCAGTTGCATTAGGTATTCCCTTGTAAAGCTTTTGAGGCTTTCTGGGTATGATGCTGCTATTTGTGTATCAAGGTGGCATCATAGTGGCAAAGTCCCTGGAGGTATGCTAATAAGCCTCTGAATCCTAAATTTTCCCAAGCTACTTTCGATTCCTCTCTCTCTATATATGCATAAGATGTATAAGCATATTTGTATCAATTTGTTTGTAGATGATTTCATACTCGAATTTTTTATTGTCTAGAAGATGGAAAATTGGACTCATTTTGAGATTATTCTTTCTAGATGTCTTGTATATGGAAGAAAATCTATGCATCATAGTTTTTTTTACCTTGATTGCCCGTATTGGATATTTTATCCCTACCATTCATGATGAAAAGTATTGTTATATTTTGTGTCATTCCTAGGTACCCTTTGGGCAAATGGTTTTCATTTATGTATAAATTAGTAAAAAAATATTAATTTTGACAAAAACCAATTATGACAAATATATATGTAGGTGATCATCAGTACATTGATGCGGTCAATTATAGCTATTGAGGATAGACCCAATTAAGCAACAAACAAGTAAAAAAATAGCAGAAGAAATTGAGAAATTGAACACACAAATTTAACTTGGAAAAACCTCTCCAAAGAGATAAAAGACCATAGACAAAGATAATTTTACTATATTGGCAAAATAATGAAGAGTATAAAGATGGAGATAAAAACTAAACCCCGAAACCAGAAAAACAAAGAACCATCAAAACGGAAAAAAATTCTCCGAAAGTTTTATGAGTTCTAATCTTTAATGGGTGTATTCTCTAAGGTTGTAAGATAACCTATTTATAAGCTAAATTCATAGGTCAAATAATAATAAAATAAACTAGACTAATCAGAGTTTGATTGAAACAAATAAACAGAATTTAACTGAATATTGGATTCATACGAAAGAATATTGGATTCACTACTAGTTGTCTATGTTGGTTCCATGACTCAGTTCAAACAATTGCCTCAACTTATGGTTGAAGCTGCTAGGTCGTCTCTCGAGCAAAACTCGATGATGTTCCCTCTATGGAGACCACTTGCTTATTTGCAAGCAAAGTGCTACTCTGACACGACATCAGCAGCAATTCTTCTTCTTGCCATTAGCAATGCAAAGGACATTTAAGGAGGTTGTAACCTTCCTTTCAATCCGAATTAGAACCAAAACGTGTGACGCCTCAAAATTTCTAATTTCATTATTGTGAAAATATGACACAAATATATGTCAGTTTTAGTGGTTATGTGTTCTGGGAGTGTTTGGAAGGTCCCAAGTTCAAGCCTTCGCTTGGACAAATTTTGGTATTTTGAATGAATTAGGCCCTACTCTTGTTTAGTAGGTTTTTATTTGATTGTTGGGTAAATTACATCAGAATGGGTCTGCTGGTCTGGTGGTTATCGTGTGTTATTATAGTAGAGGTCTTGTGTTTGAATCCCTATGCAGGTAAGGGAATTATTTTTTTTGCTCAGATTTCGGGATAGAGTTGTGTAATAGGGGGATTCTGGTAGTGGATGTGTAGTGGGAATTAGAGGAGAAGATTAAGGGATTTTGGGGGTTATCGGGATTTTATTTTATTTTTTTCCCATAACCGAAATTTGACTCTCTTTTCCAAAAAAAAATTTTGTCGTCTATTCTTTTCCCTCTCCTCTTGCTGAAATTTTCTGAGTTTTTCCATATTTCTCTTCTTTTTCTTCTTCTAGATTTTTCTCTAATCCATTTATCTTCCTTTGTTTTCACAAGCCGTTAGTGCTCTCTTAGTTTCGGTAAGTGTTTCTCTTCGTTTCTGTCATTAATCTCTTAACGACTAAAGTGATAATTTTTTTTCTCTGCGATTTGGGCGTAGGGGGAGGCTCGGACTGGTGTATTCAGTGTTCTCGTCTTAGCAATAGTTAAACGGAGGGTTATTGTTGGTGGTAAGTTGGGTTTCTGTTCGTTCTTTGTTGTCAATTCGCTTGTAAATCCTTTAAATTGATGTTGAGTATCTTGATTATAGGCTTTGGAGTGCTCGGGGACTATTTTAGCATCAAACAAAACCAAGTGTGTACTCGAAACGCAAAAAAAAAAGGATTCGGCGAAATGCCAAAATTGCTTGCTATTTGGACAGAAGCCATAGGCTAACTTTGAAAAATCGTCATAAATTATGGAAATCGAATTAGAGAATTAAAAAAATATGGAATTAAAGCTTATTGAGTTTCGTTTCTCATAGAAGAAATAATATAAGTAATGGAATTGTAAATCGTGAGGTATAATAAAATTTGTGAGACAAGGTCAGATTGAATTCGGGTTCCCCTGTTCTGACTTTGGAAAATCATCAAAAATTGGAGAAAAATAATTAGGGGTTAAAATTTACATTTTTAAATTATTAATGAGTCTACTTTCAATAGAAATAAATGGAAACATCATCCAAATTTTGTACTAAAAGATAATTAATTTTTAGGAAAGAAGGGACGAAGCTGTCAGACAGTAGAACAGGGGTAAGTTTGAAGATTTTACTATACTTATTGGCTGAACCAAAAATTCTAAAAATTTTATGGTAGAAAGGTATTTGAGTCTAGTTTCAAATACATCAAGATGATCTTAATTCAGAATTCAGTAGCTCAAGATATTGATAATTATAGTAACAATGACTCAAGTAGACAGCTTTGAAGGAACATATAAGTAAATAGTGAAAACATATATGAATAATCAACTAGCACGGGTTACATTAAAAATGGATCATGTGGCCAAGGCCAATTTGGGTCGAGTGGGCCACATAAGAGTGTGAGCCCATTTTTCTAAAAAGTTCTGTAAGGTTGCACGGGTCGCCCAAGTCGATTGTGGACCTACTGTAGGATTGGTAAGCTTTACTTAGACCCCTATATGTGTGATCTGTCTGTCTGATTTATATACCGAGCATGACTTATGATATCTAAATGTATGTACTATTAATTGCATAATGGCATGACATATTTTGTATGTTGCATTGCATCGGGGTGGGTTGATGACATTTGGAGGACGTGTCTGAAAGGCTATTAAGCCTGTTATCTGGCAGCTCAGCTGCAACCTTCTGATTATGTGCCGCATTTCGGTATAGCATGGTATGTAAGGATGGGTGGGTTGATTTAATCCCCACATGGTGTGTAGGGTTGGACGGAGATGGTGTGTAGAGGTTGGTGGGTAGGATCCTGATTTACTGTATCTGCATTCTGTATCTGATATGGGCCAAGGCTCTAATGTATTTCTGAGACTATATCTGAATGGGCTAACGCCCAAACTGATTCTGTGATTGGCACGGACCCCAAACTGTATCTAACTAAATTCTATTGATTACCTGTATGCATCTTTTCTGTGGGGATTACACAGTGAGTTTGCAAAACCTCACCCTTTCTCTGTTTAATCTGTAAAGGTAATCTCAGACTTGACGGGTCGGTGCAACGGAGGACTCGACGGTGGCCACACGTAAATTTTAGACTGTTTTCGTTTAATGCCTAGAATTTATTACTTATTTGGGGTTTTTTATGTATCTTTTGGACTATGGACTAGTTGGATTTAAATTTGGGACTTTATACTATTTTTTTATGGATTTTTTAACTACAATTCCACAAAACACAGTTTTTTTCTAAAAACTAAGGTGTTTCGTAAATAGAAATGATTTTCCCTAAATTTATTGGTTCCAAAAGCTTCCGTTAAGAGACAAGTTTTAAAGCAAATAAACTAGATTTTTTTGAATTAAATAAAAGCTAACTTATTGTAACGGTTTTTAAACTTGACAATCTTATCTTCAAATCCCTTTCCATGTGACATCGCTAGGTTCAGCCATAACGTCTAGGTCGGGTTTGGGGTACTACAAAACGACTATTAAAACCTATAAACATCAATAATACCCGAAGATTGAAGCATAACAGGGCAAGACCTCTTCATTCAGGGCTCTCTGACATGTACAAATTTTGATCTCTAAGATTGAGATTCCTTTTCTTTTCTTTTTGAGAGCTTAACTTATTGCACCTTTTTTTTCTTTTAGCTATTTTTTTTCTTGGTGGTGAAATAAGTGAGGATCTCAGAATGAAGGGTAGGTTCATATAGCTGATGATCGATTGAGTTAATAACATGCCACCTCCACATTTGTCGTTTAAAGATTGGGATTCCTTTTCTTTTTTTGAGAGCTTAACTTATTGCGCCTTTTTTTTCTTTTAGCTATTTTTTTTCTTGGTAGTGAAATAAGTGAGGATCTCAGAATGAAGGGTAGGTTCATATAGCTGATGATTGATTGAGTTAATAACATGCCACCCCCACATTTGTCGTTTAAACCTCTTCATTTCACATCTCAAGCTGGGAAGCCATTTGCTTCGCGTCGAAATTCTAAGCACATGTATGTAACGGTATTGATATACGAGAACTACTACGGCTCAAAAGCAACTCCGAAAAGTCTACTACGACATTATAGATTATTATTTGTTTTTACCTAAGCCTAATATTTTATAAGGTTGGAGAATTTGTTTCTAAAATTTTTCCCTCTTCTTCATATATGATTTTGATTGTGAAAGATATGCTTTAAATTAAAAATATACAACAATATAAGGTAGTATATTAGTTGCTTTGTTACTTTCCCTATTCATGTTTATGGTCTATGTTACTCTTTTTATTTATTAAATTATTTAAAATTTTAGGGGTTAAATTTGAAATTAACCATTTTTAAAAAGAATAAGACAACCCAAAAAATAAGGGGAAGCCACTTATTAATCTAAAAACTCATTAAAGTATTCAAATTATATATAATTATATAATATTTTAATTTAAAAGTTGACGAAATTAATTATTGAGATTAGTTAATGACATCTTATAAATTAGGATCAAATTATGTTAGAAATTAAATTATAAACATTGAATTTCAAATTTAAAATATATTAGAGGGACAAAACTAAAATCTAATTATTTATAGTAAAGAGAAAAATAAAGTGAGCTTTGAATGTGCCACGTGTCAAAACTTTCCTTTTCCTTTTAGTGGACCTTAAAGCTTGGGTGAATAGTTTAGTTGTAGAAAGTTCCACTAATATAAGAAAGTACAGTGCACAATAGACCACGAACCAAACAAAACAAGAAAAAAATGTAGAGAGAAACTAGATAAAAACCACACAAGCCATATGCACATGGTGGGAGACAAACCCACACATCGCAAATGCGGATGGTAAGAATCAAACTAAAGCCTTCTAGGTGACCACAACCTTTGGCAACAGTGCCAAGGCCTTATTGGCAATACTAGTGTATGTTGATTTATTGTTTCAAGTTTATCTACATTTTCAAGTATTTGTAACACCCCAAACCCGCCCCAGACGTTATGGCCGAATTTGGCGATGTCACAAGGAAGTGTTTTTCATAAAGTGAGTTGTCGTTAAAAACCTCCTTTCTTTATCAATTCTTTACACTCTCTTTTGTTTAATAGCAAGACGTGTTGATCAATTTCAAACATGATTCATATACATAAGTTATTATCTTTCAAAACGTTATAAATTTTCAAAACGTTACTTATCGCGAAAGCTTTTTAAAACAGTTTGCCAATTTATGTGTACTTTGTTCAAATGCTTGTTTCGTTTTGAAACTCGATTATCCCTACTACTAGCAGTTGTAAGTCAAAACAATAGAAACCCCAAATTAAACATAAAAATCCAGAGAGGCCATTATTACAGTAAAATACCCCCAAAATAAAACCGAAATTATAACTAATTACTAAATCGAATTAAATAGGTTGTGTGGCCACCGCTGAGTCCTCCGTCGCATAGATCGCCTATGTCTAGGGATTACCTGTACAGTGAAATCAGAAGGGTGAGTTTACGAAAACTCAGTGTGTAATCTCATATAAAGCAAACAGACAGAAAGTAATCACGGTTTGGGCCTAGGCCCTTTTCAGTGTCAGAAACAATATCAGTTTGGGCTTTAGCCCATCTCAGCATAGAAGCAATCATGTGTTTGGGCCTTGGCCCATTACAGTAACAATAATCAATACAGTAATAGATTATACAGCATACAGGCCCTACCCAACTAGCCTTTACACTCCATCTCTGTCCAACCCTACATTCCATGTGGGGATATAATCAAACCACTCATCCCTACACTCCAAAAAGTACCAAATGAGGCACTAGGTAGTAGTTGCAGCTGAGCTGCCACTAAGTTAGGCTCGAGGCCTTTCAGTACACTTCCTCCAATCAATATCAATCCCCAACCCAACCCAATGCATCATACAGTCATGTCATGGTATCATGTATAATCAGTATAGTGCGAATTACATGCTCAACATATAGACATACATATCTATCGCATATAGGCATATAACAGTCTTTCAGTCATTTCAATCAATAAGGGGTCCAGAAAAATTTACCGACACTACAGTAGGTCCAAAGTCAACTCGGGCGACCCGTGTAACCTTAGCAGTCAAACAGTGAAAATGGGCCCACAGGCCCATGTTCCACATGGCCTGGCCCAATATTTCCACACGCTTATGTGGTCCACCTGTGTAGGGCCCACGCGCTTGTGTGGCCTTCACGGTCTAATTCGGCCCGGCCCATTCATCGCTCATGGCCGACCTCGTCGATCACACGCCCATGTTCGGTCACACGGCCTACCACACTAGCGATCGCAAGCCGGTGTGGCGTTGACAATCACATTTTTTGCTTTTTGTTGATTCCCTTTTTCAAAGTTATTTTTACACACCTGAGTCGTTCTCGATGCTTAAACATTTCCTAACCTTCTGCAACCTGCAAGCAGCATACCCAATCTTGAATTTAACAACTAAAACAGAATTTAATTAATACCAAAATGTGCCACATGCAATCACTTACCGCAATCACCCCCGACTACTTGCACTAATCAATTCGTTGGGAAGAAAAACTGCTTCATGATCGTCCCCTATATACAAACAACAGAATCAAAATCTTTCGAAACCAAAACTAAAAGAACACAAAAACACTACTTATCGTTATCGCATGGAAACAAAAGCTGATGAGCCAGATAAACTGAAATAAAAGATAAGGGGAAACACTTGAAATTTTGGCAACAAAACAAAACAAAAAAGAAGGAGAATTGAAGGGGAAAACGGCAGCAATTAGGGATTTCGACTGAAAAAAAAAAGAAAAAGAAAAGGTGGAGAGGGAAAAATTTTTTAGGTAGAGGAAAAGCACCCGAAATCTCGGCAACAACACAGGAAGATTGAAGTCCAAAGAAAAGGAAAAGGGGGGTGGGGAAGAAAGGGACAGAATTTGACTATGGAGCCAGAGAAAAGAAAAAAATAAAAATGAAATATGGTAGAGGAGAGTTCTATAGAGATTTTTTGAATCAATGGGTAACTCCCCAAAATCCTTGATTTACTCCACTAAACCACATCCATTCCAACCACTCAGCATCCCAGTCCAACTCAAACACCTCCACTCCTTACTTTTGTCCCCAAATCCCTCAATCCACTCCCCAAAAGCCGTCTACCTCTCCCTCAACCACCTAATTCAAATTCCACTCCAACTCTTTAGTAGTTCGGTTAGACTAAAACACCCACACGACACTAGCAGAAAAATAAAACACTCACTAACGAACACCAGTACTCGAACTCAAGACCACCAGCACTTTGCCACTCTACTTATCCACTAGACCAACAGGCCCATTCTAACATATTTCACTAACATTTATTTATAAGCCTACTGGCTAAAGATAGGGGTTTATTTAATTAAAAACAAATTTTTTCCAAGCTAAGGCTAGAACTTGGGACCTCTCAGACATTTCCTATAACACTTAACCACTGAAGCAAACATGTATTTATGTTCCAAACATACGAAAATATATATAAGGGATTTTTTTGGGGCATTACAACACTCCCCCCTAAACGAAAACTTTGGCCTTAAAATTTTACCTGATCAAAACAGATGAGGATATTGCTGTCGCATCGCATCCTAAGACTCCCATGTGGCCTTCTCAGAGCTATGATTACGCCAAAGAACCTTAACTAGTGGGATGGATTTTCTTCTTAGAACCTTTGCATCTCGCTCCAATATCTAAATTGGCTCCTCCTCAAAGGTCAGATCTGGCCTTACCTCAATCTCCTCAACAGGAATAATATGCGTGGGATCAGAGCGATAGCGCCTCAACATAGAGACGTGGAACACGTCGTTAATCCAGTCTAATTCCATAGGTAATTCCAATTGGTATGCAACTGGTCCCACTTGCTTAAGCACACGGTAAGGTCCAATAAATCTAGGGCTCAACTTGCCCTTACGACCAAATCTTAATACCTTCTTCCATGGTGAGACCTTGAGGAAAACGAAGTCCCCCACTGAAAACTCAATTTCTCGACGCTTCAGGTCTGCGTAGGACTTCTACTTATTAGATGCCGCTTTTAGTCGGTCTTGAATCAACCTAACTTTATCCTCGGTATCAGAAACTAGCTCGGGACCTAGAACACGCCGCTCGCCCAACTCAGTCTAACATGAAGGTGTGCGGCACCTACGACTATATAAAGCCTCGTAAGGTGCCATCTGAATGCTAGACTGATAGCTGTTGTTATAAGAAAACTCTGCTAGTGGCAAGTAATCCTCCCAACTGCCTCGAAAGTCAATCACACAACTTCTCAACATATCTTTCAGTATCTGAATCACCCTCTCTGACTGACTGTCAGTCTGAGGATGGAACGCAGTACTGAAGTCTAATCTTGTACCTAGAGCTTCATGTAGCTTCTTCCAGAATCGAGAAGTGAAGCAAGGATCCCTATCAGATATTATTGAAATTAGTACCCATGCAATTTCACTATCTCAGACACATACAATTTAGCCAACTTCTACAAAGAGTAGTCGGTCTGAACCGGTATGAAGTGGGCAAACTTGGTCAATCGATCCACAGTGACCCATACAAAATCCTTCTTAGTGGGTGTGAGGGGTAACCCACTAACGAAGTCCATAATCACTCTCTTCCACTTCCAAAGCGGAATCTTGACTGGCTACAACAAACCCGAAGGTAATTGATGCTCAGCCTTAACCTGCTGGCAAGTCAGACACTTACCCATAAAATATGTAACCTCACGCTTAAGACCTGGCCACTAATATAACTCACGAAGGTCTCAGTACATCTTATTTTCGCTAGGATGCATAGCATAAGGGCTACTACGTGCCTCTGTCAGTATAGAGTGCCCCAAATCAGTATCTTTTGGTATACAGATTCTCCCATGGAAATAGAGCACCCCTTCGCTATTCAGTCTAAAATCCTCGATATTCCCACTCTCAACCTGTTAGAGACTCATCCTTTATCTGTTTACCCTTAATCTGCTCTATGCACGTCGGTTTAACTTGAAGTTTAGCCAACAGACTACCATCATCAAATAAACTGGGGTGAGCAAACATTGCCCTTAGGTTAGTCATAGCCCTACGGCTCAGTGCATCAACCACCACATTGGCCTTACCAGGATGGTATTCAATAGTACAATCGTAGTCTTTAAGCAATTCAATCCATCTACGCTTCCTAAGTTTCAGCTCCTTCTGAGTAAAGAGGTACTTAAGGCTCTTGTTATCGGTGTAAATGATACACTTCTCACCATACAAGTAATGCCTCCATATTTTTAGTATGAATACCACTGCGACAAACTCCAAGTCATGAGTCGGATAGTTCACCTCATGAGTCTTATGCTGACGAGACGTATACGTTACCACCTTACCCTCTTGCATCAACACACATCCTAAACCGACATGTGATGCATCACTGTAGATAGTAAACTCTTTTCCAGACTCTGGCTGTATAAAAATAGGGGCCTCAATCAATACAATTTTGAGCTTTTCAAAACTCTTTTGCTACACATCAGTCTAGTTAAATGGCACACCCTTACGTAGCAGCTTAGTCAAGGGTGCTGCAATCAGTGCAAAACCCTTTACAAATTGTCGATAATACCCTGCCAGTCCCAGAAAACTGAGAATCTCAGATACAGTCTTAGGCTGTTTCCAATCCAACACTGCCTCAATCTTTCGAGGACTGACCCTAATCCCCTCAGCAGAAATTATATGGCCCAAAATGTTGCTTCCTGTAACCAGAACTCACATTTACTGAACTCGGTATACAGTTGTTTCTCTCACAAAATCTATAGAACCACTCTAAGGTGTTCATCGTGTTCATCCTCAGTTTTCGAATACACCAGTATATCATCAATAAATACCACTACGACCCGATCCAGATAGGGCTGGAACACTCGGTTTATCAAATCTATAAAAGCTACTGATGCCTTCGTCAGTCTAAATGGCATCACTAGGAACTCGTAGTGACCATAGCGAGTCCTAAATGCTGTCTTATGCACGTCAGCCTCTTTAACTCTCAACTAGTGATACCCTGATCGTATATCAATCTTGAAGAAAAAAGAAGCACCTCAGAACTGATCAAACAGATCGTCTATCCTCAGTAGGGGGTAATTATTCTTTATGGTCAACTTGTTTAATTACCGGTAATCAATACACATACGCATGAATCCATCCTTCTTTTTCACAAATAGAACCGGTGCTCCCCACGCAGACACACTAGGGCAGATGAACCCACGATCCAGTAGCTCTTGAATTTGAGCCTTAAACTCCACAAGCTCTTTTTGTGTCATTCTATAAGGAGCGATGGACACCGGAGCTGTACCAGGAAGGAGCTCAATCCCAAACTCTACTTCACGATTCAGAGGTAACCTAGGTAGCTCTTTAGGAAAAACGTCTGAAAACTCCTTAACCGTCTTGATATCCTTAACCAAAGAATCCCCAAAATCTGAAACAGTGATGTAAGCCAGATACGCCTCACATCCCTTACGAACCAACTTTTCGGCCCTTAATGCAGAAATCACATTCGATAAGTAGTTCCGACGCTCCCTAGTTGCGACTACCTCGCTGTCATCCACAGTTCTCAGTACAACCTTTTTCGTGGCACAATCTAAACTCACTCGGTGTTTAACCAACCAGTCCATTCCCATTATCAGAACAAATTCCCCAAAAGGCAGTTCCATCAGATCAACCAAAAAGATAGCTCCTTGAACCTCTAGAAGAACATCTCTAAATAGTTTGTTAACCCTTATTGACTGCCCCAACGGGCCCAGTACAGTGACCTCACTCGTAGTGCTCTCAACCAATATACCCAAGTTTTAAGATACGGTACAAGCTATATAGGAGTGAGTGGATCCTATATCTATCAGTGTAGTATATGATACATTATAAATAAAGAACGTACCCGTAATGACGTCTGAGCATCTCCATCCTCTCGATGACGAACAGTATAAACTAGAGCTGACTGTCTCGCCTCAATATGACTGACACCTCTGCCTAGTGCCCTCTGACCATGACCGAAACCATTACCACCTCTGGCCTGACCCCGACCTCTCGGTGGTTGATGAACTACCCTTGGTGGCTACGCAGTATTATTACCTGGAGCTTGCATCTGATCAGACCTCCATGGACACTCTCTGTAACACCTCTTACCCGTGTTCATCGCCGAAACAGGGTAAGAAGTATTATCAAACATAAAATACATATTTTCATACAATCAGAGTTTTTTTTATAAAATTTTTGACATAAAATTTTTTGCAAATGTCTAATCCCTCCTGTAAATTTTCAAAATGCAATCTCAAACCAATTCAATATTTCAACTAATACAGCTATATACTTAAACATAATTAAATCATTCACGACATTCAAAGTAACCTCGTTAGCATTTTTTAAGAAAACAACCTATCAATTAATATACATTAACATCTTAAGCTAAGTAGTAATTAGTATATATATACATCACATTAACATTAAGTCTTCTATACATGTCATAATTCAGAAATATTAGTTTCAAAATACCAAAAGATGTAGATAGTGTGGATGATCCCTGACCCTGTCTGAATTCTGAGATGATTTATAACACTATAAAATAAGAAAAAAGAAAGAGAATTAAGCATATAGCTTGTTAAGTATGTATGTAATTGATAAACAAATTTAAAACATGTTTCCATAAATAACATAATTTTAATCAACCATAAATTTGATATTTATTCAAATTCCAGCAAACTGTTTTTTTCGTTACAGTCACTAAATTATTTTTATCTGGAGCTACGAAACTCCAAATTAAGTTCCATAAATTTTCCCTAAAACTAGACTCATATACCGTCTTATAATAAAATTTTCAGAATTTTTTACTAGGCCAATTAGTACAGTTTATACTTTAAAGTCACCCCTGTTTCACTGCTAACATCTCTTACCTCTCTTCAGTAAAAATGAATTATTTCACTGTACAGAATTCATATGATATTTTTGTTTGTTTATTTTGAATATAGACTCATTAAGGATTCTAAGAATATAAATTATCCCACAGAATTATTTTTTTACAATTTTAATGAATTTTCCAAGTCAGAACAGGGGATTCCAAAATCAATCCAACCCGGCCTAACTAAAATTCAAATATCTCAAAATATACAACTCTTTTGCTTGATCTGCTTCTTTTATATGAAAGTAGGCTCATTAGGCTTTAATTCTATATCTCATCCAACCAATAAATCAATTTCTACAATTTTTGGTCTTTTTTCAAACTAACATCACTTCCACTGTTCAAATCTATTCTATTTCAATTTCACTCATTTACATAACATTACAACAATTTATTTTGTAAGCATAGTACGAAACTTCATCACTCCAGTTACTCTTTAGCAAATTTTCACACTTCAATCACATACTCATTTTTTTTTATCAATACTCATATCCCATTGAACACGTCGGTATAATAGCGAATATTCGGTGGTTTGCACATAGTACCACCCGTGTAATTATTATCATTCGATACACGTAGTAGCCTTCACATAGTACTACACACGTGATCAAACTTTCCGGTTCACGCAGTAGCCTGCACATAGTACTACACACATGGACAAAACCTTCCAGTACACATAGTAGCCTACACATGGTACTACACATGTGACCATTATCTATCGATACACGTAGTAGCCTGGACTTAGTATTACACACGTGTTTATAGGCATTTTATTCAAGCCTTTCTTATTCCGACAGTCCCACAGAGATTCTTAATTTTCAAGGATTTACAATTTATCCGTACACAAATCACAATTTCAATATTTCAGTCCAATCCCATAACAAATTTAATAATTCAATTCAACTACTTCACTTATTTCTTGTCAATGATATATCCACAATTCAAGCAGATTTTAATCGATTCAACTATAAATTCTAAATTTCTAATTGTTATATAACAATTTCATATTCAACCATTTCTCATATATTAAAACAAAATATCAAAAATAGTTATAAACAATGTATTAATTACATATTACTTACCTCGGTGCAAAATATAGAAATTTTGCAATACAATCCACAATCTTTTCCTTTCCCTTATCGAGGTTGATTCCACGTCTTTCTTGATCTATAATAGCAAATTTAGCTTGTTTAATATTCACATTTATCAAAATAATCCTCAACTCAACTTTTGACAAAATTACAATTTTGTCCCTAAACTTTTGCATAATTATAACATGCTGAACACTTTTCCCTTCTATGGCAACATCAAATTCTCACTCTAACTCTTACTTACGAACATTAAATATTTTTATCGATTATGTTATTTTGCTCGGTTTCACTTAAAATTGACTAGCAAAAGTTGTTTAACATAAATTCTAGCTTCATATTCTTCCATAAAACATCAAAATACATACATTTAACACATGGGTAATTTTTCAAATTTCAACCCTAGCTAAAAATAACAGTAGAAATAGATAAACCGAGCTACGGGAATATCAAAAATGCAAAGAACATTAAAAACGGGGCTAAAATGCACTTACAATCAAGCTTGAAAGTGGCCAAAACCCTAGCTATGGAGTCCTTCAAGTTTCAGCAGCAAGCAAATATGATAACACCATTTTTTACATCTTTTTCCCATTTTAATTCAATTTATTTACTAAATGACCAAAATGCCCTTACTTAAAAAAATCCTATTTCACTTATTTCTTGTCCATTTTTTGTCCATCACTAACTAATGGTCTAATTACCACATAAGGACCCTTAATTTATAATTCCATAACAATTAAATACATTTAACAAATAAAACTCAACTTTTGCACTTTTTACAATTTAGTCCTTTTGACTAAATTAAGTGCCCAGACGTCAAAATTTTCAAACGAAATTTTCATGAAATATTTTCATGAAATTGTAGACCATAAAAATGTAGTAAAAATAAATTTTTCCTCTTCAAATTTGTGGTCTCAAAACCATTATTCTGACTAAGCCCTAAATCGGGCTGTTACACTCTCTAATACGGTGCTCTAGAGAACTACACCTCAAACATGCCTCAGTTCCTTTTCAACAGTCGCCCTGATGGCACCTACCACATTCAGTACACAATGGCTGTCCAGCAATGAGATCCCCAACTCTAATTGACCCATCAACCCTGGCCTTTTTCTTAAGTCTGTAAACAGAACTCGAGGGCTCCGAATCCCTCTTATTCCAACCTCTCTCTCTCTGTCACAATTTTGGCGCTCAGTACGCTTCACCTCCTCGGTGATCTTCGCCTTATCAACCAGTGCAGCAAAGTATCCCTCCCTCTGTGGAGCTATCAAAACCCTTAGATTATCCCTCAGGCCATCCTCAAAGTGAACACATTGCTCATACTTAGTCGCTACCATACCACGCGCATAGCAGCTTAGTCGTAGAAACTCGGCCTCATACTCGGCCAGTGATCTATCTCCCTGAATCAAATTCAAGAACTCCCTCCTACGGGCATCCACATAGCTGGCACCCACATACTTTCCTTGGAAAGCGAACTTAAAAAACTCCCAGGCCAGTCGATCGAGCTGAGTGCCCTCCTTAAAGTGAGCCACCACTGATAAGCCTTATCTCGTAGCAGCGATACAGCACCCTTTAACTTCTACTCAAGAGTGCAGTGCATGTCGTCCATAATCCTCTCTGTGGCCTCAATCTAGTATTCTACCACATTAGGGGAAACTTCAGCAATACCCCTGAAAAGCTCAGCTCTATTAGATCAGAGTCATTTTGTAACCGACCCGCGCCCTTCAGCTCCCGTATTGGGCCCAACGACCCTCTCTAGAATCCTTAACATGGCTTGGGACAGTGCGTCGTCCCCAGCCGCTCGATCATGAGACCTAGTCTCAGTCACAGGCGAAGTTGGTGTCTCACTAGTTTCCAAATTAGGTAGATTACCAGATGACAAAAACCCAGCTCGAGCACCTCTACAACCTCTACCACAGCCTTTTGTACCCCGTCCGCCAGTACCTCTTGTGCTCATTGTCTATTTCCGTTAATCTGTATTAACAGTTTTATGCATCAGTTTATAGTTCGAGTGTTTATTAACAGATATTTTATGAAAATAGTATCAAAAGTGTAAGGTTTGTTTTCATACGATGCAGTGTCTACTAGTGTTTACCGATTTTACTACAATTTCAGTATACAGTAACCTGAGTGTTTTCAGTACAGTCTATCTATAATAGTCTCAGTATATACTACCTATAGCACTTTTAGTTTTTAAACAGATATCAGTTTAGAGGACTTACAGGATCGGCGCCGGAGACTCTATGTGTCACACATTCAGTAAAATTGTTTCAAATCATTCAGAAATCAGTAATTTAAAAAACCAAGTTTTAAACTCAAATCCATAGCTGAGTTTGGAAACTTTGCTCTGAAACCACTAAATGTAACACCCCACACTCGGCCTAGACATGATGGCCGAATCTGGCGATGTCACATGGAAGTGTTTTTCATAAAGTGAGTTGTCGTTAAAAACCTCCTTTCTTTATCACTTCTTTACACTCTCTTTTGCTTAATACCGAGACATGTCGATCAATTTCAAACATGATTCATATACATAAGTTATTCTCTTTCAAAACATTATAAATTTTCAAAATGTTATTTATCGCTGAAGCTTTTTAAAACAGTTTGCCAATTTGTGAGTATTTTGTTCAAACGTTTGTTTCGTTTTGAAAACTCGATTATCCCTACTACTAGCAATTGTAAGTCAAAACAATAGAAACCCCATTAAGCATAAAAATCTAGAGAGGCCATTATTACAGTAAAATACCCTCAAAATAAAACCAAAATTATAATTAAGTACTAAATCGAATGAAATAGGTTGTGTGGCCACCGTTGAGTCCTCCGTCGCACCGATCCGCCTCTGTCTAGAGATTACCTGTACAGTCAAATCAGAAGGGTGAGTTTACGAAAACTCAGTGTGTAATCCCATATAAATCAAACAGACAGAAAACAATCACGGTCTGGGCTAAGGCCCTTTTCAGTGTCAGAGACAATATCAGTTTGGGCTTTAGCCCATCTCAACACAGAAGCAATCATGTTTTTGGGCCTTGGCCCATTATAGTAACAATAATCAGAACAGTAATAGATTATACAGCATACAAGCCCTACCCAACCAGCCTCTACACTTCATCTCCGTCAAACCCTACACTCCATGTGAGGATATAATCAACCCATCCATCCCTACACTCCAGAAAGTACCGAATGCGAGACTAGGCAATAGTTGCAACTGAGCTACCAGTAAGTTAGGCTCGAGGCCTTTCAGTACACTTCCTTCAATCAATATCAATCCCCAACCCAATGCAATGCATCATACAGTCATGTCATGGTATCATGTATAATCAGTACAGTGCGAATAACATGCTCAACATACAGACATACATATTTATCTCATATAGGCATATCACAGTCTTTCAGTCATTTTAGTCAATAAGGGGTCCAAGTAAATTTATCGACCCTACAGTAGGTTTACAGTTGACTCGGGTGACCCGTGCAACCTCAACAGTCAAATAGTAAAAATGGACCCACAGGCCCATGTTGTATGCCTATGTGGGCCCACAAGCCAGTGTGGCCGACACGACCCAAAATGGCCTTGGCCTTGTGGATCACATGGTCTGGCCCAATATTTTGACACGTCTGTGTGGTCCACTAGTGTGGGGCCTACACGGTCCAATTCGGCCCGACTCGGCCCATGTATCGCTCATGGCCGGCCTCGTCGATCAGATGCCCATGTTCGGTCGTACGACCTACCACATGGGAGACCGCATGCCGGTGTGGCATCGACAATCACATTTTTAGCTTTTCGTCGATTCCCAAGTTCAAAGTTATTTTTACACATCTGCGTCGTTCTCGATGCTTAAACACTTCCTAACCTTTTGCAACCTACAAGCAGCGTACCCACTCTCGAATTTGACAACTAAAACACAATTTAATCAATACCAAAACAAGCCAAATGCAATCACTTACCGCAATCACCCCCGACTACTCGCACAAATTAATTCGTTGGGAAGAAAAACCGCTTTACGATCGTCCCCTTTATACAAACAACAGAATCAAAATCTTCCGAAACCAAAACTAAAATAACACAACAACACTACTTACCATTATCGCATGGAAACAAAAGCCGAGGAGTTTGATAGAGTGAAATGAAAGATAAAGGGAAACACTTGAAATTTCGGTAACGAAAGAAAGAGAATTGAAGGGGAAAACGAAATCAATAGGGAATTTTGGCTGAAAACAAAAGAAAAAGAAAAGGTGGAGAGGGAAAAATTTGGCACGTAGAGGGAAATGGGAAAGCACTCAAAATTTCGGCAACAACACATGAAGGTTGAAGTCCAAAGAAAACGAAAATGGGGTAGGGACAGAATTCGACTATGGAGGTAGAGAAAAGAAAAATAAATAAAAATAAAGATGGTAGAGGAGAGTTCTGCAGAGATTTTCAGAATCAAAGGGTAACTCCCAAAACTCCTTGATTTACTCCACTAAACTACATTCATTCCAACCACTCAGCAGCCCAATCTAACTCAAACGCCTCCACTCCTTACTTTTCTCCCCAAATCCCTCAATCCACTCCCCAAAAACCGTCCACCCCTCTCTCAACCACCTAATTCAAATTCCACTCCAACTCTTCAGTAGTTCGGTTAGACTAAAACACCCACACGACACTAGCAGCAAAATAAAACACTCCCTAGTGCACACCAGTACTTGAACTCAAAACCACCAACATTTTGCCACTCTACTTATCCAGTAGACCAACAGACCTATTCTGACATATTTCACTAACATTTATTTATAAGCCTACTGGCTAAAGATAGGGGTTTATTCAATTAAAAACAAAATTTTTCCCAAGCTAATGCTAGAACTTGGGACCTTTCAGACACTTCCCAAAACATCTAACCACTTAAGCAAACATGTATTTATGTCACAAACATATGAAAATAGATATATAAGGGGTTTTTTGGGGGGCGTTACAGTATTTTTCAAACATATATGCAAATATATCTAAACTACATAGTATAAATACATATACACATTTAAATTTTAAATTTATTAATTAAGTTATATAATTTAATTTAACAATTGTATTTTAAATGGAATTATAAAAATAAAAATTATTAAAGAAAAAATAAAAAAAACTAACATAAAATATCAAAATTATGTATCAATTTATATGAATTTGATACAATCTATCATTAAAATTTGAATCCAACCACATAGAATAGGATAAAATTGATAGATGACTAGTTGTTTTTCCCATTTTCTAAGTATTTTTAAGTAGAGATGTTGTATTTTAAGAATCCAAACAACATAGAAATATCATTTCCTTGACAAAATAAAACTAAAAGTTCTATAAAATCTATATGCATGTATATATAGAAGTTTATACCATATATATTTGTATGTATAGATGTATAGATTATCAAAGGTTTTACCCTATAGAGCCTGCTTGAGGGCACACGGCGACCTTTAGTAAACCAACCAGCCAACAACCAACTATAACAAGGGTCATTGTTGTCAAAGTGCCTAACAGTACCTTCTAGTGTCACGGACTTAGAATTTTTCCACGCGATCCGTACAGCCTTAGGTAGTTTCTTTGCTTAAAAATGCCTAAGTCAGCCTAACTCACAATGATAACAGATTCAACAGTAAAAACACCTAAGTCAGCCTAATCACGCAACGATAAAGGATTCAACAGAATTCCCTCAAGGCACCCACGAAGAACAGCAGAAGAACGAAGTAAGAACGAACTTTGAAAGATGAACAAAAGCCACAGAAGAGAAAGAACACTTGAGAGAAAGTTTGAGTGAATACTCTCAAAATTCTTATTTACCACTAAATGCATTACAATGAGCAGAGAGGTCTCCATTTATAGTTGAGCCTCTCTAAAATCAACGGTGTAAATCAAAGTACATCAATGGTTACAATTAAAAGCTGTATACAATTAGAACTCTAAGATTACATAATTAAAAGTTGTATACAATTAGAACTCTAAGATTACATAATCATATCTTCTTAGATCACTTTCCATATTTACCAGGCTCTTGAGATGGGCTTTTAATCTCTCCAGGCAACGGGCCAGTTTGGTTGGGCCAAATGACCTCCGTCAAATACAATGGATCGCACAAGTTTGTCATGGTTGCGTGTTCCCATGCGCAACCCATGACATTCTCCCCCACTTGTTCTAGCGACGCCCTAGTCGCTTCTTCCTTATGGAACTGGTCAATCTTCCCTTGGAACTGCCACAATGCCTTGGCAGGTTCCTAGCTTGCTTCGCTATCAGGAAGTCCCTTCCATCGAACTAAGTACTCATGCCGTGGTCGGTGGTACTTTTGTCTAATTACTCGATCTGCCTCAATGTTTTTGATTTCACAATCGTATGACACCTTTACCCCCATCGGTGCTCGTTCAGACTTGCCTCGATTCGGATCCTCTTGATCCCCATGAAATGGTTTAAGCATGCTTCATGAAAGACCGGGTGGACTTTAAGTTTTGCTGGCAGCTCAAGCTTGTAGGCCACCTTGCCTACTCTCTTCACAACTTTGAACGGCCCCTCATACCTTCGTACAAGACCCTTGTGCAAACTAGTATATCGCAAAATCAAGTGTAGTTTAGTGAGGACTGAGTCACACACTTGAAATTGCACATCCCTTCGTTTTTGATCAGTCCACTTCTTGCTACGCTTACTTGCCTTGTGTAAACAAGCTCTAGCCAAGTCATTCTTCTATTGCCAATCTTTTGCGAATCGATAGGCTACCGGATTTGGTCTTGTGTAATGGGTCACAGCAGCGTTGGGTGTGAGTGGCTGTTGACCCGTCACTATTTTAAATGGACTTTGATTCGTGGCCCCACTTTGTTGCAAGTTGTATGAAAATTAGGCCACATCCAACAACTTTGGCCAATCCCTTTGTGTGGCACTTACATAGTGTCGAAGATATGTCTCCAACAATGCATTTACTCGTTCAGTTTGCTCATTGGTTTGTGGATGCATGCTCGTGGAGAAGTTCAAATCTGAGCCCATTGACTTGAACAACTTCATCCAGAACCAGCCCGTAAATCGCCCATCTCGATCACTGATAATAAACAGTGGCACTCCCCAATATTTCACCACGTGTCTAAGAAACAACTGAGCTGCTTCCTCAACAGGGCACTCCTTAGTCGCCGAAATAAATGTCGCATACTTTGAAAACCTGTCCACCACAACAAGAATACTCCCAAACCCGTCAGACTTAGGCAAACCAATAATAAAATCCATGGATAAACTCTCCCATGACCTTTCTAGAACTGGCAAGGGTTGAAGTAAACTGGCTAGAGTCTTTAACTCAACCTTGTGTTGTTGGCACACTAGACAAGTTTTCACATAGGTTTCCACATCAACACCCATGTGAGGCCAGTAATAACGTTCCTCCAAAAGGGCCAAAGTGCGATGCATCCCTAGTTGGCCTGCCCATTTCGAGTCATGACACTCCTTTATGACTTCCTTACGGAGTTTCCCATAATGGGGCACATAGAGGCGGTGTCCATGAGTGTATAATAGCTCCCCATCAAGCCAAAATCTTCTTGTTTTTCCCTTCTTGGCAAGCTCAATCAAATTTTTGGCCGTGGGATCATGGGACAATCCCTCTCAAATGCGTTCCAACAAAGAACCATCAGGTTGACTAATTGCTGTGAATTCCATCTTTCGACTGAGTGCATCAGCCACAATGTTGGCACTTCCTGGTTTATATTCCATTGTAAAATCAAACTTCGCTAGTAAAACCTGCCAACGAGCCTGCTTGGGAGACAACTTTTTCTGGATTAGAAAGTAACTATTGGCAACATTATCGGTGAGGACCATGAACCTGGAACCCAATAAATAATATCTCCATGTGCGCA
Source organism: Gossypium hirsutum (assembly GCF_007990345.1). Taxonomy (NCBI): domain Eukaryota; kingdom Viridiplantae; phylum Streptophyta; class Magnoliopsida; order Malvales; family Malvaceae; genus Gossypium; species Gossypium hirsutum. The sequence goes on along the minus strand of NC_053438.1, from coordinate 49,905,311 downwards.
AGCAGTGTACTACCGCAGTCATCTCTTTCTCTTGGACCGTATATCTACACTCCGTCTCATTAAGCTTTCGACTCTCAAAAGCAATTGGGTGCCCATCTTGCATCCATACTCCCCCTATAGCATAATCTGATGCATCCGTGCGTACCTCATAAGGCTTCGCAAAATTCGGCAAGGCAAGTACGGGTTCCCTCGTCATTTCTTACTTCAATTGATTAAAGGCCTTCTCACATTTCGGTTTCCAATCCCATAACTTCCCCTTTTCAACATGTCCGTCAAGGGAGTGGTAATTCTAGAGTAGCCTTCAACAAAGCGTCAATAGTAATTTGCCAACCCAAGGAAGGATCTCAATTTTGTTACCTTGGTTGGAGGCTCCTACTCTGAAATGACTCGAACCTTGCTCTTATCCATTCGGATCTTACCACCTCCTACAATGTGGCCTAGGAATGACACCTCTTGTTGGGCAAATGAGCATTTCTCCTCCTTGATGAATAGCTCATTTTCCCTCAAAGTTTGGAGCACCTCCCTCAAGTGTCTCATGTGCTCTTCAAGAGACTTGCTATACACCACAATATCATCAAGGTAAACAACCACAAAATGATCAAGAAATGGTTGAAGTACCTTATTCATTTAGGGTGCAGAATGTGGCTGGGGCTTTCGTGAGTTCGAAAGGCATCACAAGGAACTCATACGAACCGTATCGTGTCACACAAGCTGTCTTTGGTTCATCTCCCTCGGCTATCCGAGCTTGATGATACCCCAATCTAAGATCTAACTTGGTAAACCATCTTGCACTACCAAGCTGATCAAACAAATCTGCAATAAGAGATATAGGGTACCTATTCTTCACAGTGATCTTGTTTAGAGCTCGATAATCGATACACATTCTCAAGGACCCATCATGTTTCTTTTGGAACAACACTGGGGCACCGTATGGGGATTTAGATGGTCTAATGAATCCCGCATCCAAAAGTTCTTTCAATTGTTTCAGTAACTCTTTTAATATTGGCGGAGACATACGATATGGGGCCTTTGCTGGCGGTACCACATTGGACACTAACTTGATTTTGTGGTCCACCTCCCTCTTGGGTGGCAAACTTTTAGGCAATTGAGTAGACATTATATCTCGGAATGATTGCAACAATTGACCCACTTCTTTCGGGGTCTCACTAGCAGACTCAGCGGTCTCTTCGATCTTCAAGGTTGCTAAATATGAGACTTCATTTCTACGTACACCTTTAGCAAACTGAATTGCTGACAGTGTTTTTCCCTCAAAGCTTCTTTTCCTTGTTACTTTCACCATGCATTGATGTTTCGCGTCCGAAATCACCATGTAATTGCTCGAAGGGGCAATAAGAGCATTAACCTGATATAGGAAGCTTAGTCCAACCACAAAATCATAATCATCGAGTGGTATTACCTTAATGGATACCTTCTCGGACCATTTGCCGAGCTGAAGATCCACTCCCTTTGCAACCCCTTGATTGGAACACTTTCTGAGTTCACTGTTTTGATCCGACCCACTTTATTATCTATCTTGAGGCCCAGTTTACAAGCAGCCTCCTCGGACATGAACAAATCAGAAGCGCCTATGTCAACGAGCCCATTCAATTTTCTGCCAGCCACAATGATGTCTACAAACATCAAACCATGGCTCATTCTATCTTCAACACCCCCTAGTATCGAACCAAGATTGTTATCCTCCACATCAGACTCCCCCTTTGCTTCCATAGCCGTGAGAGCGGCCTTCTTTGGGCAGTCATTGATCATATGTGGACCATCACAGTGAAAGCAACTTATAGGCCCACTCTTTTTCTTGTCCCAATGCTTCTTACCGTTGCCGTTCCTAGTGGGCCTTTCTTTATCTCCCTCACTATTACCCTTTTAATTAAATCTGGGCTTAAAAGAATTGACATTGTCTTTCTTCCCACCAAATTCAGCAAGTGATTCTGCTACGAACATAGCCTTGGTGAGTTCTTGAACTCCTCGGCGTTGCAACTCCTACTTCGCCCACAATTTTAATCCATCTATGAAGGAAAAGAATACCTCTTTCTCCCCCATATATGAGATTTGAAGCATAAGTTCGCTAAACTCCTGCACATACTCCCTCAAAGTGCCTTGTTGCGCAAGCCGATGAAACTTTGTCTGAACCTCATCCTCAGCATACTCTGGGTAAAATTGTGCTTTGAACTCACATCGAAACTCCTCCCAAATTTCGATTTTAGTCCTACCACGTCTCGCATCGGTGGACCTACGATGCCACCATAACAAAGCAACGTCAGATAAATACATCGCAGCAGTAGTTACCTTAGTGACATCCTCTGTGAGGCCTTTGGCACGGAAGTATTGCTCGATTCCCCACAGAAAGTTGTCTACATCTCTTGCGGACCTTGTTCCCTTAAACTCTTTGGGCTTGGGAACATCAATATTGGGCTTGGGTGCGACAGCAGATAACCCATCATTTCCCAAAGCAGCCTTGTAGATTGTGATTTTCACCCTTGAGCTCTGCAATCTCCCCTTTCAAGGCCGCCACCATAGTCTCAATGGCATCATCTCTACCCGTCAAGTGTTCCACATTGTCTAACACATATACTTTGAGCTGCTCCTGCATGGACTGCAATCCATCATGGAGCCTATCATCGACATCATCAATCCTCTCCTTGATATCTCCCACGGAATTCTCGAGAGTGACGACACGATCCTCTAAAGTTGACAATATGTCCCTCGAGCAGCTAGCTTTCCTAGCCCTTCCACGGGTCTCTATTCCTTCAACTTCTTTCAACATCTTTCAACGGTGGCTTCGAACCTTAGCTCGGATACCAACTGTCACGGACTTAGAATTTTTCCACACGATCCGTGCGCCCTTAGGCAGTTTCTTTGCTTAAAAACGCCTAAGTCAGCCTAACTCGCAATGATAATGGATTCAACAGTAAAAACACCTAAGTCAGCGTAATCACGCAACGATAAAGGATTCAATAGAATTCCCTCAAGGCACCCACGAAGAACAGCAGAAGAAAGAAGTAAGAACAAACTTTGAAAGATGAACAAAAGCCACAGAAGAGAAAGAACACTTGAGAGAAAAGTTTGAGTGAATACTCTCAAAATTCTTATTTACCACTAAATGTATTACAATGAGCAGAGAGGTCTCTATTTATAGTTGAGCCTCCCTAAAATCAACGGTGTAAATCAAAGTACATCAATGGCTACAATTAAAAGCTGTATACAATTAGAACTCTAAGATTACAGAATTAAAAGCTGTATACAATTAGAACTCTAAGATTACATAATCATATCTTCTTGGATCACTTTCCATATTTACCAGGCTCTTGAGATGGGCTTTTAATCTTTCCAAGCAACGGGCCAGTTTGGTTGGGCCAAATGACCTCCCTCAAATACGATGGATCACAGAAGTTTGTCACGGTTGCGTGCTCCCATGCGCAACCTATGACACTAGTACCTTCTTATTTCTCTTTTGATGAGGCCGATCTTTTACTATATGCAATGTGTCCACCAATAGCGGTGACAACTGCTTTGATTTGACATTCGTCGTTCTCGCCTTTCTTGATATACAATTTCCCAGAAAGCTATTTTAGAACATTGATTACAAGTTAAAGAATTGAAAGTGGATGTTGATTAAGTAGCACATATTTGGAGGGACTTAATAGAAAAAGAGTATAAATTATTGGATTTAAATTGAAATTAACCAAGATATAAAAAAAACTTTGTAGTTCTTGTCCAAATACAGACATATTATTATGGCTAATAAACATTTAATAAATATAAATGGATTCTCATTGCTATTTGTGTAGAAATCTGAGTCAAAACCTTGTGTATTGGTCTCAAGGTGTTTATCGTCCCAGGTGTGATTTGAGTCAGCATCTATTATGTAACTACTGTTTTGAGTTTAATTTTTTAGGAACAGTTGTCAAAAATTTTTTAAGGTTCTTACCAAAAAAACATTAAGTAAATTTATTAGTTTAGTTAATGCTTATAGATTTATATTAATTTTAAGGTGTTCAGTTCATTTGAAATATTTAGTGTTTTCGAGTTTTATTATGTGTAAATCATGTACGAATTTTTAATTCAAAATTTATTTTGATTTAAGATTTTTCATGTGTGACCCTATTCAAAAATTTTCTTATTTCGGTCCGAATATATTTTAATTATCAATTTTATTATATTTTGTAATAATTAATTCCGATAATAATAATTTAAATATGTATTATTTATACTCGTAATTTTAATCTTATTTATAATTCTACTTGTATCTAAAAAGAGTATAATTTAGAATTTTTAGAAGTGGTTAAAAGCTTTTTGTTTAAAATATTAAATATTGCTGATCTTATTCTTTTTTTTTTTCTTTTGCTCTGTTGTGTTGCAATACTATAAGCACTCTGTGTGTCACTATGATATGGACTTGCTGTTTGTGGCCATTTACTTTTATTATTGATGGGTTAGACGGACCTACACTCTGTGAAGTCGGGTCCATGTAAAGCCAGTTGCATCAGGGATTCCCTTGTAAAGTTGTTGAGGCTTTCTAGGTATGATGCTGCTGTTTGTGTATTGAGGTGGCAGCGTAGTGGCAACGTCCTTAGAGGTATGCTAATAAGCCTCTGAATCCTAAATTTTCCCAAGTTGCTTTCGATTCCTCTCTCTCTATATATGTATAAGAAGTATAAGCATATTTATATGAATTTGTTTGTAGATGATTTCAAACTCGAGTTTGTTGTTGTCTAGAAGATAAAAAATTGGACCCATTTTGAGCTTACTTTTTCTAGATGTCTTGCATGGGACAGATAATCTATGCACCATCTTATTTTTATATTTTGTGTCATTCTTAGGTACCCTTCCAGAAAATGGTTTTCATTTATGTGTAACTCAGCAAAACAATATTAATTTTGAAAAAAGCCAATTTTGACTTATATATATATGTAGGTGATCATGCGTACATTGATGTGGTCAATTACAGCAATGGGAATTCCTAGCGTCTGATTATTGATATTGACTTCTGAAGCCACTTCGAGATAGCTAGAGCAATTGAAACAATTGAATTCACTACCAGTTGTCTATGTTGGTTCTTTGACTAGGTTCAAACAATTGCTTCAACTTAAGGTTGAAGCTGCTAGGTCATCTCTAAAAAAGAACTAGATGTTGTTTCCTTCATGGAGATCTCTTGCTTATTTGCAAGCAAAGTGGTAGTCACCCTACCAATGACAATTCACTCCTCTCGAACACGACATCAACGACAATTCTTCTTCTTGCCATAAGCAATGCAAAGGACATTTAAGGAGGTTGCAACCCTTCCTTCAATTCGAATTAGAACCAGAATGACTATTGAAACTTATAAACATCAATAATACCCGAAGATTGAACCATGACAGGGCACGACACTCTTCATTCAAGGCTCTCTGACATGTACAGATTTTGATCTGTAAGATTGAAATTCCTTTTCTTTTTTGTGGGAGTTTAACTATATTGCGGCTGTTTTTTATTTTAGTTATTATTTTTCTTGGTAGCGAAATAAGAGCGGATCTCGGAATGAAGGGTAGGTTCATATAGCTGATGATCGATTGAGTCAATAACACGCCGCCACCATATTTTTTCGTTCAGACATATTCATTTCACATCTAGAGCCACGGAGCCATTTGCTTCTCGTCGATATTCTAAGCACAGGTATGCAACGGCATCAATGTTCGAGAACTGCTGCGGTCCAAAAGCAACTCGAAAAAGTCTATTTTGGCATTATAGATTGTTATTTGTTTTTCCCTAAGCCTAATATTTTTATAAGGTTGGAGAATTTGTTCTTAAAATTTTGTCCTCTTTCTTCTTAATATATGATTTTGATTGTGAAATATATGCTTTTGATTACAAATATACAACAATATAAAATAGTATATTAGTTACTTCATTATTTTCCCCGCTCATGTTCATGGTTTATGTTACTTATTTATTTTTTTGAAAGGTACTATTTTATTTTTAGGCATGTAATCTAATAAAAATAATGTTATAAACAATATTTATTAGGAGTTTTTCTTAAAAGTAGTGTTATTAAGAAAAATTAATATCAACTATTGGAAATTACGTAGTAAACAAAAGTATGAAAAATAATTAAAAGAAAAGAAGAACAAAATTGGAAAAACTAAAATTTACTTAGAATAAAAACTGAAAAAGAACAATGTTTAATCTCTAAACCTATCTACTATAGTAAACTAAAGTGTAATCCAGCCCTTTTTTATGATGTTTTTAAGTTATATTTACAGATTTCATCGTCTTTGATTTAATCGGGTTGACTGGACACTTAATTACAAGTTAATGTTCATTGTGTGGACAGAAATACCCTTGTAGATTTTAAGTCTGTCGAGCATCAATGTTGCAACATTCCAAGTCAAATGTTGTGACTTTAGAGACAGTTTACTCGAGTCCTTGGAAAATGGTTAGATGCCACTATTATAGTATGCCCAAAGACCAATTATGAGATGATTGTAATAACATACTTGTTTTACCTCATTTATTAATATAAGACATTGCCATTATTATTTCAGTTTTTTTCTGTGTATATAAATAAATTGTTTTATAATAATGTCCTGAGAATAATATGATTGTTCTTAAAAGGTCCTTAGTTGAGTATTATTGTGGGCTTGGACAACAATTGTACATTAAGACTATGTGTAGTTTATTGATGAAAAAATGTTGTCATTGCTATTAGATGTCAAAATCAATACATGAGTATGTGTGTTAGAGAACAATATATTGGACTGACCTGCTATGAGTATGTTTCTTGGATTATTATGTAATAATCACAACATTACTCATAGTGATTACTATGTATTTGATCCTCAGACTTGAGATCATCAATATCCCAACATCGTGAATCGTATATTTTGATACAATCAAACGTCCACCGTAAGTAGTTATTCTATAAAAGCTGATGTTGGATATACCACAATCTATATAGTAGGATATGATTGATCAATATAGGATTTGTCCCTCCTACATAATGGGAGCAATACCTTAGGCCACTTGATTAAGTGAAACTAGAAATGCATGACCATGCTCAAATAAGTTGATATGAGATATCATACTTATTTGTTTATCATAGTCTACTCAGGATATCAAGAAACATTAGATGGACTATGCAAGTGTGACTATTCCATGATTTGTGTCCATTCTAGATATAAAGGCCAAAAGGATTTAATACATTGAGGGTTAATCACAGAGAGATTATGTCGAATCATGACTTCTTGTAACTTAGGTAGCAATAATGCATTGCTAGATACCACTCATTGTTTGTAATATTAGAATCATTCTAGTATTACTGCTAACATTACAAGAACCTACAGGGTCGCTAAAACAAATGGAATCCAAACATAGTTGGTATTATTTTTTGATTGCCACATGAATTAAATTGATTATAGAATTAATTTAATTGAACAGTTAATTATCAAATGAATTATATGTACAAACTCATTGTTTGTAATATTAGAATCATTCTAGTATTACTGCTAACATTACAAGAACCTACAGGGTCACACCTTATGGTTGAAATAAATGGAATCCAAACATAGTTGGTATTATGTTTTGATTGCCACATGAATTAAATTGATTATAGAATTAATTTAATTGGACAGTTAATTATCAAATGAATTATATGTACAAGTAAGTTGTACATATAATGAGAACATGGTTAAATTAATATATATGAATTTGATTCGTATAAAATTTAACTAAACATAATTTACTGAAATTCTTGTTATAATTATTGTAATTATAATTTATGATTGAACATTATTATGATTATTGTAATTGTAATTCTTTTAAGTGTTGGAGCAGCTTCAATGTCGCGACTTAAATGTCTTAATGTTGCGACATTTGGTCCAATCCACTAACTCTATGGCTTTATTTGGTCCAAGTTGTTTTGTAACACCTCATACTCGACCTGATCGCCAGATCCGGACTATAGGGTACTACACTTAGAGAGTCAAATTATGTTATGATGTGTTATAGAGGTTTTGAGCATTTTTTACATGATGGAAGAGAGTACTATGATTTGTGTGGATTGATTTTAAACCTTAAATGCATGAAGTGGTAAGGGCGGAAGTGCCCAAACTTTGAATTCCATAGTTGCAGGCCTGTTTGCTGTAAAAATGAAGGGGACGTTGAGATGACGCTTGAACATCTTCGGGACATGGAACTGGTGACAAGACGCCCTATTCATGGCATTAAGATGAGGGCTTATCACTAGGGCTCACTGCTATGTGCTACTTCTCATCGTCCCAACATGGAGTTGGGTGCTCCTAAAGGTAGTTTCCTTAGCTTTACAATTTAGTCATAGGTTTTAAGTAATGCAATAAGAGCCCTAAATGGTTACTAAACCCATTGAAAAAACATATATAGGTAATTCAAATGTTTAATTTTTAAAATCCATGGATAAATTTGATAACACGTTTAATTTTTTTACTTTTTCTTCTAATGATTTAGTCCTTTAAACTCTAATTCCTAAATTAGCATAAAAATTATTATTCAAATTAAGATGATTTGTTAAATAATATGGTTAGTAACATTTTAGAACTATAATGTACTCTATAATTGTTGTTAATTGAATGTTTTATGTCGAATGTGTTGCACGCGTGCTAGAATATGATGTGTTCAGGTCAATTCAGTGACTAATGTGACGTTTTAGATTTGGGTTGGACTGTCCCAACCGGGTTTGGAGCACCACAATTTATTAAAACTCTTTTAAATGTGAAACTTACCATGGGAGATTAACTTTATAACTAAACGTAGGGAAGTGGAATCATCACTTTTTGAAATCTTTTTTCCCTAAATTTTCTTATCACCCGAGTTCTTCCAAAATCACTAATTTCTTTTTCTTCTGCCATAATTTTCTTCTTTTTTCTTCAATAGAGTGTAACTACTCTATTCACTCAGAACTTAACCCCATTTTAAAGGTAATTCTTCGATCTTCCTCTTCTTCTTTTTTACTTCGTTTGTCAAAATGGTAAGAGAGAGTTGTCGTGGTAGAGGAAGAGGCCATAGTGGTAGAACCCCAAGAGGCTGTAAGGGTAGGTCAGCCATTAAGGGTGGTGAGAGGCCATGAAATCGAGAGGTCAGTATTCCAGTAGAACCTCCTTCTTACCAGTGCCAAAATACTAACGATAAATAATGAATTTGGCGGGTAGGGGAATCCGGTTTCCTGATTTCGCTTATGAATTTGAGATCGCTAAGGGGGAATGTCGATTAAGTGATACTATAAGCGGTTTCATACTCCCTCTTTATTTGTTCAAGGTAGGTTTCCATCTCCCCTTGCACCTATTCTTCTACACAGTTCTTAAAGAGTACGGGGTTGCACCAGGACAACTCGTCGGTTTATCATGGTGGACGCTGATGGCATATTTCATAGATTGTAGTTTGCGAGACGAGCCACCACTCCTTTGCATTTTCCAACACATGTACCAGTTGAAGGTAATCACTCAAGAAACCTTGACTAGGATGGTTCATTTTGTACCCGCATGGGCTGCGAGCCCATTTTTAGAAACTGGGCTTTCAATCTTCACCTCAATCGCAACAAATACCTTTGGGTGAGGAGGAAACTAAAAGGTGATTTTGGCTTCTCCACTCAATGGTTCATTTAGTGGGAATCCACCTACCTTCAAAAAGGGACATTGGATACTAACATCATAGTTACACAATATAACTAACTGAAGAAGGGCCGCTCTTTAATACTTGAAGAGTTTTTAACGGTTAGGAATGTCTTCCAATTTTTCTTAGGCGGAAAAAGCCCCAATGATTATTTGGCGGATGATCTGGTGTTGGATGTGAATCCTAGAAGAGAAAAATCAGCTGATGACATAATAACAAATTCATCCTTCAACTTTTATACCTTTTTTTAGTTAGGCCCATTTTCTTTTATATTGTGCATCTTTACCTTTTCTCTTTTTTTTTTTACTTATATGCTACATTGATTATTATTTTTAATTAAGTGCTAAATTTATTATTATACCTTATATATAAAACATCAAAATAAGTATCTTATTACACAATTTTAATTAAGTGATTATTTGTTCTTTTATTTAACGCACCTGGACATGTATGTTCAATTTTTTAGTGAAAGGATGAAAATGCAATCAATAGCCTAATACAAATGCAACTATAAACTTTACCCAAGGAATTAGATAATATAAAAAAATTATTTGATTCATAATCAACATAACTTTTTAAATTAAAAATTTATAATAAGATTAAATGAATAAAACATAAGATAATAAAATATGTAAACATAACCAAAAATTATTCTATAGATTGATCATATTGAGGTTTGAACTTTGCAATTGTCAAGTTCAAATCCGATATAAAAATAATTACAAAGTGTAAAAATAGAATGTCGGTAATGACAATATATCACAAAGAAAAGAGAAAGAAAAATAAAGAACACACAAATTTTTACGTGGAAACCCTTTCGGGAAAAAAACCACGGGCAAAGGAGAAAAAATTCACTATGTCGAATTTAAATGATTACAAAAGGAGTAGACTATGTCTATTTATATGCTTGTAAAACCATATTCTAATAGGAGTGTAGTAATATTGAAAAACCTTATTCTAATCAATATCAAATACGTGGAGTTTAATAACGTTTTAAAAAACCTTATTCTAAAATAAAATAAAATAAGTGTAGCTGTATATGGACTATACTTTTATTTTATTTAAATAAGGATTCAGGTCACTAAATTCTAACAATCTCCACCTTGAAAAGAATTCTCAATGAACAAGTTCTTCATCGCGAACACTCAACGAACAAGTTCTCCACTTCTTCCATAAAACCCTTTAAAGGTTTAACTTCAATAATGAACACCAACCAAGTTTAAGCAATGCTCAAACTTGGTTATAAGAAGTGACTTAGTTATCATATCTACAGGATTTTCATGAGTACTAATTTTGCTCACAACGATATCACCACGAGCAATAATATCATGAACAAAATGATATTGAACATCATTGTGTTTTGTTCTCTCATGAAACATTTGATCTTTTGTAAGGAAGATGGCACTCTGACTGTCACAAATATGGTACTGATTTGAAGGTCTTCATTGAGTTCATTAAAGAGTCCTTTCAACGAAATGGCTTCTTTACAAGCCTCAGTAATCGCCATGTATTCAGCTTCAGTGGTAGACAAAGTGACTGTAGTTTACAAAGTTGCTTTCCAACCGATTGCGCAACCTCCGATTGCAAAGGCAACCTGTGAAAGATCTTCTTCTATCAAGGTCTCCAGCAAAATCAGCATCAACATACCCAATGACTCCATCTCTAGTTCTTCCAAACTGTAAGCAAACATCAATAGTACCTCGTAAGTATCTTAAAATCCACTGAACTTCTTTCTAGTGTTCTTTACCAAGATTCGCCATGTATTTACTAACTGAACTGACTACATATGATAAATCTAAATGTAAACAAACCATAGCATACATGAAAGATCCCACTGCACTAGAATATGGAACATGTGACATGTACTCAATCTCATCATTTGATTGTGGAGACAAAGCTGATGAAAGTCTGAAATGGGCTGCTAAAGAAGTACTAACAGGTTTAGCACTCTGCATATTGAACTTGCAAAGAACTTTATCAATGTACCTTTTCTAACTTAGGTACAATTTACTTGCTTTTCTATCTCTGAGAATCTCCATACGAAGTGTCTTCTTTGTTGGTCCCAAATCTTTCATCTCAAATTCTTCACTCAGTTGGGTTTTAACCTTTCTTATCTCTCCTTTATATTTTGCTACTATCAACATGTCATTAACATAAAGGAGTAGATACACAAAAGAACCATCATTGTTTTTCTTAAAGTAAACAGAACTGTCAAATCTACTTCTTTTGAAATCATGAAAAGTCATAAAGGAATCAAACCTCTTCTACCACTGTCTTGGTGATTGTTTCAAATCATAAAGGGACTTTTTCAGCAAGCAAATATAGTCCTCTTTTTCAAAGACTGTAAAACCCTCTGTTGTTGCATGTAAATATCCTCCTCAAGTTCTCCATGCAAAAGTGCATTTTTTACATCTGACTGCTTAAGCTCCAAATCATGCATGGCCACCATATCAAACAAAGCTCAAATCGAACTATGCTTCACAACTTGAGAAAACACATCTGTGAAGTCCACTCTTGGAATTTGACTGCAACCCTTTGCAACAAGCCTTGCATTATATCTAGGTTCTTCAACTCCTAGAGTCCCTTCTTTCTTTTTAAACACCCATTTACAACGAGTAACATTTTTACCTTTAGGAAGTTTCACAAGATCCCATGTTCTATTTTTGTAGAGTGATTCCATCTCCTCTTGCATAGCAAACATCCACTTTTCTGAGTCTTCACAACTAAACACCTCAGAATAATTAGATGGCTCTTGGTTTGCATCTATATCTTCAGCCACATTTAAAGCATAAGCAACTAGATTAGCCTCGACATACTTTTTTGGAGGTTTAATTTCTCTTCTAGTTCTATTTTTGGCGATAGAGTATTGAGGTGAAAAAGCAACTCTATTCTAAATTTTTGTACTGGCTTGAGGAGTCGAATCTGTTGTAGATTCTGGATTAATCTAATGCTCCTCCTGCTTTTGATATTTGATAAGCTGTAAACGTAACATATTTTAATCCCATTCTAAATGTGTTTTTGGATGATTAATTATGTAAATTTGTGAATTTGATGCTTCTGATCCTTTAAATTCATGTTTCTATACTTAGGAGAGCCTTTGGGAGTGAAAGGAGCGAAAAATGTGTCAAAATTAGACAAATAGGGCTATTTTTAGGATCCACATGGCTTAGGCAATTCCACACGCCCATGTGCCAGCCTGTGTCAATATTGCAGCCTACTTCCCAAATACGCCAAAAAATTAAATTTTTAGGCTTTCTGAATTCTAAAGTCTATAAATACCAATTAGAAGAAGATCTAAGAGGGAACTCAGATAAGATTGAAGAGAACATTCGAAGAACGCCATCAGAATCAACTTAAAAGTAGATGTCTTTCAACATCGAAAATCTCCATTTAATTTCCTTCGAAGTTTTATTGAGTTTCTTTATGTCTTATTGTTATCCTAACTTTGAGATGTTTCTATTTAGGATTATGAACTAAATCCCCTAGATACCTAGAGAGGATGAAACCTATGATGAATCTTATTATTTAATATCTATTTTTACATGATAAATACTTGATTCTTGTTATTATTTATGTATGTTTATTTCTTTTTTTAATATTTTTAGGATATTAATTCATGTTTAATGTGCTTATTTTAGTGGATCAAAAGTCCTTGTTTAAGAGTAGATCTAACATAATTCAGTGGAGTTGCATGCAATCCTAGAAATAGGATGACATAAATCTACTAAATTAGAGTCAAATCTAATAGGGGAATACATAGATCGAGTTAATGTGACGATAGGGGTTTTAATTAGAAAGAGATTTCAATTAATCAACCTAGAGTCAGTTGTTCTTACTCTCGAAAGAGATATTAACATAATGTAGTGAATAAATCGTTTAATTTAGATTTGGAATAATAGGTGAAGTCTAGCTAGATTCTTTCCTGGGTATCATCTTTCTCGTTGGTTATCTTTGATTATTTCCCATTTCATTCACTGTTGTGTTCGGATTTAAATTAGATTAGTAAATTTAGATTAAAAACAATCACTTCAATTTATCGGCTAAATAATAGGAAAATGGTAATTACTAGTACTTTTAGTCCTCATCGATACGATATTCCCTACTCACCATAGCTATACTATTGTTCGATAGGTTGGAAACATAGAAATTTACACATTTTTACATACCCTTTTTAACTTAAAATCATACAGTTTCGATAAAATTCTTGTCGAAAAATAATTAATTTTTACAAAATAATTAAAGTGCACTTTAAATATGAACATGTTGAATTTTAGTTAATTTTATAATTAATTTTGATGAATTTTGGTTATTTTCGACAGATTTGCACAAATAGAGATAAATGGCTCGGCAGACACTGCTAGAAGCGCAAAACCGAGAAATAATTTGAAGTATTGAGGTGAACTAAATTTCAGCTTAAGACGGTCTAAAATTATATATATTAATTCATAATATAATTAATTTTAATTTATATCCAATTTAATTTGGGTTAATAAATTATTATTAATTAATTATGAAAAAGTGGTCCAGTTGAACTGAACCGAGTGAATCGAACCGACTAAGAAATGGACAGCCCAAAAACCATCCCAAGAGCTGACCCAAATCAGCGTATTAGCTAATTATTTAAGCTTGTAAAGAGGCCCTTGAAGACTTGTTCAAGTTGCATTCAAACCCCTCCACAATTGGTGGCTTTATAAATTTGCACCAAGCCTAAATTAGCAAAGTTAAAACTGTCAACCTCGCCACATGTGTGGCCAGCCAAGGGAGGGCTCTTTGGCTGATAATTTTAGCTATTTTTAGCAGCCCTTATCAGCTATAAAAACCCCTTAGGCTGGTCATTTGAAAAACACACCTCAAGCATTCACATCTTTCCTCTCTTCTCTCCACTTTCTCTCTTCTTTTCATTCCAAAATTTCCTTGTTCTTTTTCCGATTTCTCCTCTTGGGAAAGGGGCATTCATCAGCTATTTGGAGCAGCAATTAAGTGTTCATAGCAACCTTGGTTGATAAGGACAAAAGAGAAGGAAGAACGGAGCAACTAGTGCCCTCATCATGGAATCCATATTGCATACAACTTAAGACATTTTATAATGGCCTCAATGCTCACAGGAGGATGGTAGTGGACGCTTCTGCTAATGGTGCTCTCCTTTCTAAGTCTTATAATGAGGCTTATGAAATCGTTGAGAGGATTTCCAACAATAATTATTGATGGCCAACCAATCAAGCAGTATCAGGAAGACGAGTCGCTGGAATACATGAAGTAGACACTCTTACTTCATTCGCATCTCAAATACCATCAATATCCTCAATGTTAAAAAATCTTACTACTAATGGGTGTAATAGTTTTGCAGCACAACCACTAAATCAATTTGAAAATGTAGCCTATGTTTATTGTGGGGAAGGACATTTGTTCAAAGATTGCCCATCGAACCCAGAATCTGTGTATTACATGGGTAACCAGAACCAAAATCGAGGAAGGCAAGGGCTGCAATCCAATTTCTATAATTCATCATGGCAAAACTAACTGAATTTTTCCTAGAGTAACCAAGGGGCAGGAACTAGTAACAATTATGCCCAACCTAGATCGACCCAACCATCTAGTTTTTCCCAACAAGCTCAGAAACCAACCCAAGCTAAACCATTTAATAGCCTAGAGAATCTATTGAAGGCATACATGGCGAAAAATGATGCCTCTCTAAGGAATTTGGAGAATCAAGTGGGCCAACTTGCAATTGAACTCAGAAACTGACCACAAGGTGCTTTACCTAGTGATATAGAGAATTTGAGGAATCCAGGGAAGGAGCATTGTAAAGCATTGAAATTGAGGAGCGGAAAGACTTTAGAGCCTAATTCTGTCGAAGTTGAGAAGGAGCCAGCTGACGCTCAAGACTTAGAGGAAGTTCAACCGAGTGTTGAATTCCAGTTTCACTGGAAATTGAATCTGCAAAATTCGACAAGGTAACTTCTGAACCAGCTAATTCTGATCAACTAATAACTCAGTTAGATGCAGAATTGCCATAGAAAATGAATCAACCAGTTCTAGTAAAGAAGCCTCCACCACTCTACCCTCAAAGACTTCAGAAGTAGAAGCAGGAAATTCAATTCAAGAAGGTCCTAGACGTACTCAAGCAACTTCATATCAACATCCCATTGGTTGAAGAACTTGAACAAATTCTGAACTACGTCAAATTCATAAAGGATATCCTATTTAAAAAATAAAGGCTTGGAGAATTTGAGATGGTAGCCCTAACAAAGGAATGCAGTGCATATCTTCAAGACAAACTACCTCCAAAATTGAAGGTCCTGAATGTTTTACCATACCTTGCAATATTGGAGCAACATACTGTGGTAAGGCATTATGTAACTTGGGTGCGAGTATCAACTTGATGCCCATGTCAATATTTAGGAAGTTATGGATAGGTGAAGTTAGACCTACTACAGTTACACTTCAATTAGCAGATCGATCCTTAGCACATCCAGAAGGAAAAATCGAGGACGAATTGGTATGTGTAGACAAATTTATCTTTCCTGCTAACTTTGTGAGACTTTGAAGCAGACAAAGAGGTGTCAATCATCTTAGGAAGACCATTCTTAGCAACCAGAAGGACCCTTATTGATGTGCAGAAGGGTGATCTTACGTTTTTAAGTCCATTCGATTTTCTAACACAATTGATGATTGTTCTGCACTGTCCGATTTAGAGGATTTAATCGTGGAGAAGGAACTCAATTATGTTGAGGACCCATTGGAACAAATTTTGACATCAGATCCTCCAAATGATGAAGAGCAGGATGAATACTTATCTTTGTTAGAAGCTAATCAAAGGGGATTTAATCCGCAATCCTGCTTTGAATCTTTAGAGTTAGCAAAAAGGGATTATGCCCAACCAAAAATTCAATCGAGGAGCTACCTAAATTAGAACTGAAGGTACTTCCCTCACATTTGAAATATGTTTATTTAGGTAACTCTTCTACTTTGCCTGTGATTGTTTCAGTAGAATTAACTAATGGGCAAGAAGAGAAACTCATACTGGTGTTGAAACAATTCAAGAAGGCTACCAGATGAACCATAGCTGATATTCGTGGAATTAGTCCATCTGTATGCATGCACAAGATTATCTTAAGAGATGGCGAAAGGGATGATTGATAGACAATGAAGACTGAACCCCATCATGAAGGACGTAGTCAAGAAAGAAATCATCAAGTGGTTAGATGCGGGTATAATTTACCCCATCACAGATGGTTCATGGGTAAGTCTGGTCCAGTGCGTGCCAAAGAAAGGAGGTATCATGGTCATTAAAAATAAGAATAACGAGTTGATACTGACTAGAACAGTTACGAGATGGAGAATTTGCATCGATTACCAGAAGCTGAACAAGGCAACTAGAAAAGATCACTTTCCTTTGCCGTTTTTGGACCAGATGCTGGATAGACTCGCAGGGGGAGATTATTACTATTTTCTCAATGGATACTCGGGGTATAATCAGATTACAGTAGCATCGAAAGATTAACATAAGATAACATTCACTTGCCCGTACGGTACATTTGCATTTAGGCGCATGCCATTTAGTTTATGTAATGCACCTGCTACATTTCAAAGATGTATGATATCTATTTTTACTGACGTGGTTGAGAAATGTTTGGAAGTTTTTATGGATGATTTTTTAGTATTTGGAGATGCATATGATGATTGCCTAGCCAATCTAGCCAAGGTACTAAGGCAATGCGAAGAAACAAACCTTGTACTTAACTGGGAAAAGTGTCATTTCATGGTATGAGAAGGTATTGTTCTAGGGCATCAGATAATAAGACATGGAATCGAGGTAGATAAAACAAAGGTAGATGTTATTGAGAAACTCCCACCTCTAATATTTGTAAAGGGTGTTAGGAGCTTTTTGGGCCATGTCGGTTTCTACGAAGATTCATCAAGGACTTCTCCAAAGTTGCTAAACCCTTATGAAAATTATTGGAGAAGGACACGACATTTAAATTTGATGAGGAGTGCTTAAGAGCTTTCAACAATTTGAAGAGTCGGTTAGTCTTGACACCCATAATAGTCACACTAGACTAGGATTTTCCATTTGAATTGATGTGTGACGCAACTGACTTCATGACCGGAGCTGTCATGGGTCAGCGAAGGAACAAAGTTTTTCATCCCATCTACTATGCAAGTCAAACTCTGACAGGAGCTCAATTGAATTACACGGTAATAGAAAAAGAGTTACTTGCTATTGTATTTACTTTTGACAAGTTTTAATCTTATCTTGTAGGCACCAAAGTGACTATTTATATGGACCACTCGACAATTAAGTATTTACTTGCCAAGAAAGACACTAAGCCGAGACTAATCCGATGGGTACTTCTACTTTAAGAGTTCGATCTAGAAATTCAAGATGGAAAGGGTGTGGAAAACCAAGTAGCAGACCACTTGTCCAGATTGGAGCCGCAAGAAGGGAACTCTCCTCTTATACCAATTCGAGAGATGTTTCCAGATGAACACATATTAAAGGTAAATCATGTCAATAATACTCCTTGGTTTGCTGATATTGCTAACTTTTTAGCTTATGGTTTGATGCCGATTGATAAAACGTATCATCAAAAGAAAAAGTTTCTTCACGATGTGAAGTACTATTTCTGGGAAGAACCGTATTTGTTTAAAAAGTGTGTAGATCAAATGATCAGTAAATGCGTGACTGGAAACACGAAAATTTATGTGTTTTTACATTCCCTTTTTAACTTAAAATCATGTTATTTCGGTTAAATTCTTGTAAAAAAATAATTAAATATTATAAAATAATTAAATTATGTTAAAAATATGAACATGATGAATTTTAATTAATTTTATAGTTAATTTTGATAACTTTTGACTATTTTTGACAGATCACAAATGGTGAAAATTGGCTCGGCACACAATGCACGAAGAATAAAACCGAGAAGCAATTTGAAGCATCGAGGCAAATTTATTTCCAGCCTAACATGGTTTAAAAGTTTGTGTTAATTCATAATATAATTAATTTTAATTTATTCCCAATTTAATTTGACGCTAAATAAATTATTATTAATTAATTATGGAAAAAAGAGTCCAGTTGAACCACATTGGTTGAACCGAATCTAGTAAACCGAACCAGCCACCAATTGGGCTGCCCAGAACCGTCCATATGCTGACCCAAATCAGCATTTTTGCTGACTAAATAAGCTTGTAAAGAAGCCCTTGAAGAACTTTCAACATTGCATTCAAACCCCTCCAAAAAATGTGGCTTTATGGATTTGTCCCAAGCTATTTTTAGCAAAGTCGAATCTCTCAACTTTGGCTGATGGAATTTGCTATTTTTAGCAGCCACAATCAGCTATAAAAGCCACCCCTTGCTGATCATTCAACTTATCCCTCATTCACATCTCTTCTCTCATCTCTCACTTTTTTCTCTCATTTTCCCATTCAAAGTTCCTTGCTCTTGTGCCGATTTCTCCTCTTGGGAAAGGAGTCTTCTTCAACCATTTTGGAGCAGCAATTGAGTGTTCATAGCAGCCTTGACTGGTGAGGATAACAAAGAAGGAAGAACAGAGCAACCTAGTTAAGCCACGGAAAACCACAAGATATGATTCTTGTTCCTTATCTCTTTAATTTTTGTTGTTTTTATGATGAACATATCTATGAATATTTATGCTATTGGAATGGTTAATTTAATCAGATTAGCTTGAATCTAATTCGTGTTGGGTTGATTGCATTTTGTCTTCTTGATTTGTTAAATTTATGTTTATGCTGTTATAGGCCTCGGTAAAATGTTTGATTAAATAAAACCATGATTAAGTTATTTTTGCATTACAATTGTAAGATAACTAAAGAATTAACTATTAAAACGCATTGAAATTGTAATTAATGGACACAGTATTTAATCAGTGCATGTTTAATTCGTCTAAGGTAGCTAAAGATTAGATTAGTATTGTATTTGGCGATACATATGCCTTGCATAACTTGCATGATTATTGTGATTAAACTGTTTCAAGGTAAGGATACTTTGTTACCTCACAAAGTCTTTTATATGCTAATTAGATTGAATTAATTGTTTGAATCGACATAGGAATATGCGAGAGATTGTTTAATCTAATAAGTACGTATGTGCAATAACATGTTTATCTTTATAGATTTGTTTTATCAGTCGAATTGACATAGGAATATGTACAAGAGATGAATGGATTTTTGATTTGTAAATATGTTCATAAGTTAGTGAATTATCGAGTTGTTGTGATTTATTAGTAATAAGTATAAGCATAAGTTTAATGATTCTAAGGTAAGGAAATGTAATTAATCCAACACAATTATATCATCTTGAATAAAATCAGCTTTTGAAATCGTGCATTAGAACTTTATTTTATTTTATTTTATTTACTTTGTTTCTAGTTTTTAATCATTTCCCAAATCCAAATATTTTTCTTTCACTAAAGTGTTTAAACTTACTTTCATAAATAATTCTTTTACAGTCCTTGTGGGTACAATAACTCAATAGTTACTTGTCACTTTATTACTTGTTGCAATTGTGTAAACTTGCACATTTTCGTTGTTCCAAGTTTTTGGCACTGTTACCGAGGACTGTTTTTTTTAAAAAGCCATTATTTGTGAATCTGTTTTTACATTTTGGTTTATTTATTTTCCTATTTAATATTTACTCACTTAATCTTTCTGTGATTATTTCAGGTGTTTATGAGTATTGACCAGATTATCAACTTACTCCCTATGTACCCTAAAATAGAACGAACCTTTCGACAGCAAAGAAGGCAAGCGAACCAGAGAAGGACCGAAGAGATAAACTTTGAAAATATGAATCAAGAATACAGAGCAAACCTTGCTCAGAATCCTATCTTTATTGCTAATGATAGGGATAGAGCTTTACGACAATATACCGTGACAGTATTTAATGATCTTAATTCGGGAATTAAGAGACCCAAAATCGAGGCACAACAATTTGAGATGAAGCCAATCATGTTCCAGATGCTTTAGACTGTGGGCCAATTCAGTGGAATGCCTACTGAAGATCTTCATCTTCACTTAAGACTATTTATGGAAGTGAGCGATTCTTTCAAGTTAGTCGAAGTACCCGAAGATGCATTACGACTGAAGCTGTTCCCATATTCACTAAGGCATAGAGCTCATGCCTGGTTGAATTCATTGCCACCAAACTCCATTTCTACATGGCAAGAGTTAGCCGAGAGATACCTCATGAAGTATTTCCCGTCGAGCAAGAATGTCAAGTTGAGGAATGAGATCACTGCCTTCCACCAAATGGATGATGAGTCCCTGTATGAGGCATGGGAAAGGTACAAAGAGTTATTACGAAAGTGCCCTCATCATAGAATCCCACATTGCATTCAACTTGAGACATTCTAGAATGGCCTCAACGCTCACACGAGGATGGTAGTGAATGCCTCTGCTAATGGTGCTCTTCTTTCTAAGTCTTATAATGAGGCTTACGAAATTATTGAGAGGATTGCCAGCAACAACTATCAATGGCCAACCAATCAAGCAATGTCAGAAAGATAAGTCGCTGGAATACATGAAGTGGACGCTCTCACTTAGCTCGCATCTCAGGTATCTTCAATATCCTCAATGCTTAAGAATCTTACCACTAATGGATCTAACAGTTTTGCAGCCCAACCACCTAACCAATTTGAGAATATAGCCTGTGTGTATTGTGGAAAAGGACATTTGTCTGAAGAATGTCCAACGAACCCCGAATCTGTATATTACATGGGTAACCAAAACTAAAACCGAGGTGGGCAAGGACTGCAATCCAACTTTTATAACTCATCGTGGAGAAATCACCCGAATTTTTCCTAGAGTAACCAAAGGGCTGGAACCAGTAACACTTACGCCCAACCTAGACCAACTCAACCCCCTAGTTTCCCCCAACAAGTTTAGAAACCAAACCAAGTGGAACCATCCAATAGCTTAGAGAATCTATTGAAGGCATACATGGCGAAAAATGACGCCACTCTAAGGAATTTGGAGAATCAAGTGGGCCAGCTTGCTACTGAACTCAGGAACTGACCACAAGGTGCTCTACCTAGTGACACAGAGAATCCGAGAATCTGGGGAAGGAACATTGTAAAGCATTGACATTGAGAAGCGAAAAGAAGAGCCTAACACTATCGAAGTTGAAAAGGAGGTAGCTGACGCTCAAGATTCAGAAGAAGTTCAACTAAGTATTGAAATTCCAGTTTCACCAGAATCAGAATCTGTAAAACCCGACAAAGTAACCTCAGGACTAGCTAATTCTGATAAACTAACAACGTCGTTAGATGCAAAATTGCTGCCAAAGACGAATCAACCAGGATCAATCCTAGTAATGAAACCACCACCACCCTACCCTCAAAGACTTCAGAAACAGAAGTAGGATATTCAATTCCAGAAGTTCCTTGACGAACTCAAGCAACTTCACATCAACATCCCGTTGGTTGAAGCACTTGAGTAAATGCCAAACTACATCAAGTTCATAAAAGATATCTTGTCTAAGAAACAAAAACTTGGAGAATTTGAGACGGTAGCTCTGACGAAGGAATGCAGTTCATATCTTCAAGACAAACTACCCCCAAAATTGAAGGATCCTAAATGTTTTACCATACCGTGCAACATTGGAGTAACATATTGTGGTAAGGCATTATATGGCTTAGGTGCAAGTATCAACTTGATGCCTATATTAATATTTAGAAAGTTGGGGATAGGAGAAGGTAAACCAACTACAGTTATGCTTCAACTACCAGATCGATCCTTAGCATATCTAGAAGGAAAAAATGAGGACGTATTGTTACGTGTAAATAAGTTTATCTTTTCTACTGACTTTGTAATTCTAGATTTTAAAGAAGACAAAGAAATACCAATGATCCTAGGAAGGCCATTCCTAGCAACTGGAAGGCCCTTATTGATGTGCAGAAGGGCGAGCTCACCATGCATGTTCAGGATGATCAGGTAACATTTAACGTTTTTAAGTCTATGCGATTTCCTGACACAATGGATGATTACTCTGCAGTGTCTGATTTAGAGGATTTAATAGTGGAGAAGGAACTCAATTGTGTTGAGGACCCACTGGAAAGAATTTTGACATTGGATCCTCCAAATGATGAAGAGGATGATGAATACTTAGCTTTTCTAGAAGCTAATCAAATGGGATTTAATCCACAATCCCATTTTGAATCTTTAGAGTTAGAAAAGAGGGACTATTCCTAACCAAAAGCGTCGATCGAGGAGCCCCCTAAATTAGAACTCAAGGTATTACCTTCCCATTTAAAATACGTTTATTTAGGTAACGCTTTTACTCTGCCTGTGATTGTTTCAGCAAAATTAGCCACTAAGTAAGAAGAGAAACTTATATTAGTTCTGAAACAATTCAAGAAGGCCATCGGATGGACCATAGCCGATATTCGCGGTATTAGTCCATCTATATGCATGTACAAGATTATCCTGGAAGATGGCAAAAAAGAGACAATCGATGGAAAACAAAGATTGAACCCTATCATGAAGGACATAGTAAAAAAAGAGATCATCAAGTGGTTAGATGCGGGTATCATCTATCCCATCTCAAACAGTTCATGGGTAAGCCCGGTCCAGTGTATGCAAAAAAAGAGGTATCACGGTCATAGAGAATAAGAACAATGAGTTGATACTAACTAGAACGGTTATGGGATGGAGATTCTGCATCGATTATCGAAAGTTGAACAAGGCGACTAGGAAAGATCACTTTCCTTTGCCGTTCTTGGACCAGATGCTGGATAGACTCGCAGGACGAGATTACTACTATTTTCTCGATGGATATTCAAGGTATAATCAGATTAGAGTACCATTAGAAGATCAACACAAAACGACATTCACCTGCCCGTACGGTACGTTTGCATTTAGACGCATGCCATTTGGTTTATGTAATGCACCTGCTACATTTCAAATATGTATGATGTCTATTTTTACTGACATGGTTGAGAAATATTTTGAAGTTTTTATGGACAATTTTTTAGTATTCGAAGATACTTACGATGATTGCTTAGCCAATCTAACTAAGGTACTAAGGCGATGCGAAGAAACGAATCTCGTACTCAACTGGGAAAAGTACCATTTTATGGTACCAGAAGGATTTGTTCTAGGGCATCGGATAATGAGACATGGGATCGAGGTAGACAAAGCAAAGGCAGACGTTATTGAGAAACTCCCACCTCTAACATCTGTAAAGGGTATTAGGAGCTTTTTGGGCCACGCTAGTTTTTATCGAAAATTTATATAGGACTTCTCCAAAGTTGTTAAACCTTTATGCAAATTATTAGAGAAGGACTCTATATTCAAGTTTGATGAGGAATGCTTAAAAGCCTTCAACGATTTGAAGATTCGATTAGTCACGACAACCATAATCATCACACTAGATAGGGATTTGTCATTTGAATTGATGTGTGACGCAAGTGACTTCGCACTTGGAGCTGTCTTGGGCCAGTGAGGGAACAAAGTTTTTCATCCCATCTACTACGCAAGTCAAACCCTAATAGGAGCTCAACTAAATTATACTGAAATAGAAAAAAAGTTACTTGCTATTGTGTTTACTTTCGACAAGTTTTGATCTTATTTGGTAGGTACCAAAGTGACTGTCTATACGGACCAATCGACAATTAAGTATTTACTTGCGAAGAAAGACGCTAAGCCGAGGATGATCCGATGGGTACTTCTACTTCAAGAGTTCACTCTAGAAATTCAAGATCGAAAGGGAGTCGAAAATCGAGTAACAGATCACTTGTCCAGATTGGAGCCACAAGAAGGGAATTCCCATCTTATACCAATTTAGGAGACGTTTCCAGACGAACATATCCTAAAGGTAAATCATGTCTATAATACCCCTTGGTTCGCTGATATTGCTAACTATTTAGCCTGTGGTTTGATGCCAATTGATAAGACATATCAACAAATGAAAAGGTTTCTTCATGATGTGAAGTACTATTTCTGGGAAGAGCCATATGTGTTTAAAAAGTGTGTAGATCAGATGATCTGCAGATCAGATGATCAGGAGATGCGTTATACCACTGTCACTCAGCTCCAAGTGGGAGACACTTCGAAGGTACACATACAGCGGCCAAAGTATTGCAAGCTGGATTCTTTTGGCCAACACTAGTCAAGGATGCATATGCTTACGTGAAGAGTTGTGATCAATGTCAAAGGCTTGGAAATGTCACCAACAGAAATGAGATGCCTCGAACAAACATCATTGAGGTAGAGTTGTTAGATGTATGGGGTATTGACTTTCTTGGTCCTTTTCCTCCGTCTTGCGGTCACAAATACATACTAGTAGCAGTAGACTATGTGTCTAAGTGGGTCGAGGCTGAGGCATATCCGACAAACGATGCTAAGGTTGTGATGAAGTTTTTACAGAAGCATGTGTTCACAAGGTTTGGATCCCCAAAAGCTATCATCAGTGATGAAGGATCCCACTTTATGAAAAACTGGTTAAAATGGTTATTAGACAAGCACAGAGTGAAACACAAGGTTGCAACAGCTTACCATCTCCAGACAAATGGGGAAGCTGAACTGGCAAATAAGGAGATCAAAGGCATACTTGAGAAGGTAGTCTGCCCGAACCGGTGAGATTGGTCCACAAGATTAGATGATGCTTTATGGGCTTACAGAATAGCAGACAATACACTGTTAGGGATTTCACCCTATAGGTTGGTATTTGGGAAAGCCTGCCATCTACCATTGGAGTTAGAGCACAAAGCTTACTGGGCTCTTCAACAGCTTAATTTGGATCCTAAGATCGCGAAAGAGAAACAGATGTTCCAACTCAACGAGTTAGAAGAGTTCCGAATGTTCTCATATGAAAATGCCAAATTACTTAAAGAAAGACTCAAGAAATGACATGATAGCCACATTCGAGTTAGAGAATTTGAAGCAGGTCAGCAAGTCTTGTTGTTCAATTCCAGATTGAAGTTCTTTCCGGGTAAGCTAAAATCACGTTGGTCCGGTCCATTTACGATACACCAAGTCTATCCAGACAGAGTTGTTGAACTCCAAGGTAAGGGAGGTAATTTTCGAGTTAATGCTCAGCGCCTAAAACATTCTTAGGGAGATAAAATTGAATGGAATAAAACCTCGTTCATTTTATCAGATACTTAATTTTTCATTTTTCTTTTTGAATAAATGATTTAGGGTATATTTTCGGGTAAAGTATGTTTAAATAAATTCTTTCTAGGAGATTGGAACTTAAGCGAGACCGTTTGTGACCCCTCCAATCTTTCCTGGGAATTTATTTTGACATAATTTTCCAAGAAATTATCCCCTAAATGGAAATATAATTTTTTAGTTTCAAATAAAAGGGTCAATTTTGATCCAAGTTTTAATTTGCAACTCAATTTTAAATTTTCATTAAGTCTAGGGACTTAATTGAATTATTTTTAAAATTTAGTCGCTCTTTTCGTAAATAAAAAAACTAGGTGCCTTTCTTTATGAATATTTTCAAAAAGCATCTAGAATAAATATCTTTAATATTATTAATAATTTGATAAACTTTAATATATATAATTATATTATTTATAATTTATATATTAATTTTTATCAACTTAGCTTAAAATTAGGATTAATTAGGAATTTTTTATTTCTGCACAATAAAATAAGAGATGGGAATCAAAAGTAAATATGGACAAGTAGTAAAGTCTAAAGTATGGCAATAGGTATATACATGTCTAGGATTGAATCTAGGAAGAGCTTGGTACTTAGGCAATCAAACTGACTCACCTCCTCTTTTCTGGAATCCTACCTGGTTGTAGTATCTATTCACTTTAAACAATGAGGACATTGTTCATTTTAAGTTGGGGGGACCTAAAATTGAAATTATTTCCACTAAGAATAAAATTTTTCTTTTAATTATGAATATGATATATTTTCGTTCAATAAATTTGAATTTTGTTAAGTATGCTAAATTTAAGTATGAATAAAGTTTGATTATTTCAATAAATTGTTATGTTAGCTTAATAATGACATGAAATGTATTTCTAATAAAGCATGCAAATCATACCATAAAATTTTAGTTCTTTAGGAAAGTTAGGCATGCATAAAAGTTTAAGTCTTTAGAATTGATTTAGTAGTTTCTTGAGGCAAAATCCTAGGAAGCATGGAACGTTGAAAATGATTTAGACAATTGTTGTTTGGGCCGTTTGAGCCTTTCAAGCCAACCATGATGAAATTTTTATCCTTTGAAACCCAACTTTGAGACTTTATGGCCTAATTCTATTTGAACCCTTACAAAGTTAGCCATCACTTTTCTTAATTATCTTAAAAATGTCTCAAACACTAGACTCAGTACTATTTAGAGTATTCTTTGAAAATAAGTTTGGGGGAGTTGCAAAGAAGTATGAAATGCTCTAAAAATTGTAGTACTTGCAGTAAAATACTCGAAAAAAAAAGCATATGTACTTGAAGTAAATTGCACTAAAGAACATGTGAAAAGGAAAGAAAAGTTGATGTATTGAAGGTAATTATTTCGAAAGGTCCAATACAAGCTGAGTCTAGGGTTTCTTTTTAAACCTAAAATTATCTATCTTTTACCTACCCCTAAGCCCAACCACGTTACAACCTTGTTAAAAACCTATTTTCAAAGTTCCACTGTTACCTACATTAGTAGAGAGAAATTGCTCTGTTCAACATATGAAGACATCAGTTAAGCTTAATGATGGCAATTTAATTTTGAATAAGGGATTAAAATCAAATTGGTAAGGATTAACATGTCTTTAAGAAACGTTTAGTCTAATTTTGCTATTGTAGTAATTGTTGAGATTAATTTGAACGATATATATACTTGAGTAGCATAATTATCAAATTTCTTGTTTTTGAGCATAAGTATATTGATTTCATGATTTTGGGAAGAATGTTGTTCTAAAGAAGTTTTTCAAAAAGTGTTTCCAAAGAAAATTCTTTTCAAATTTGTGCATTACTCGGGATGAGCAATGAATTAAGTTTGGGGTGTGGAAACACGAAAATTTGAAGATTTTGCAGAAACATGTGTTCACAAATTACTTAAGAAGAGACTCAAGAAATGGCATGACAAGCACATTCGAGTTCGAGAATTTGAAGCAGGTCAGCAAGTCTTGTTATTCAATTCTAGATTAAGGTTCTTTCCAAGGAAGTTAAAGTCACGTTGGTCCGGTCCATTTATGATTCATCGAGTCTATCCATACGGAGTTGTTGAACTTCAAGGTAAGGAAGGTAATTTTCGAGTTAATGCTTAACGTTTAAAACATTACTGGAGAGATAAAATTGAACAGAATCAAATCTCGTTCATTTTATCAACTATTTAATTTTTCTTGTTCTTCTGTTTGAATAAATGATTTATGGTATATTTTTGAGATTAGTATGTTTAAATAAATTCTGTCTAGGAGATTGGAACTTAAGTAGGACCGCTTGTGACCTCTCCAATCTTTCTTGGGAATTGATTTTAACATAATTTCCCAAGAAATTATTCCCTAAATGACAAAATAAATTTTTAGTTTTTCAAATAAAAGGGTCAATTTTGATCCAAGTTTTATGTTGCAACTTAATTTTAAATTTTCATTAAGTCTAGGAACTTAATTGAATTATTTTTAAAAATTTGATTGCTCTTTTTGTAAATATTTTCAAAAAGCATCTAGAATAAATGTTTTTAGTTCAATAAAAAAAGTAAAAAAGAAAATATGATAATTATTAATATATAATTATATCCATTATAATATATATTAATTATTATCAGCTTTATTTAGATTTAGGATTAGTTTTAATTTAATCATATTTTATTCGATAAGTTTTTATCTTAATAAATTAATAGCAAATAATAATTTAATATGCATTATATTAATTATTAATTGTTATTTACTTTGAGTAGAATTAGAACTTAGAAATTTTAAGAATTCTACACTAGCTCCTACTGCTTTCACTATAAATTCCACCCATCTATTCTTATTTTTTTTCATTCATACACCATTCCCTCCAAAAACACCAAAACCCTTAAGTGTCGAAACCCCCTAACAATTCCCTAGCCACAACATCGCCCAGCTGACCGGTCAATAGCACCCCGCGCATGCCCACACCAGGCCTGCTCAATGATCTGCATGCTACTCACATCCATCCCCTGCTGCACGCTGCTACCTTGCATACCCGAGCGGCACACCACCCTTTCACCCATCCTTAGCCAAAAACCCCTAAACTTATTTTAATTTTCTATCTTTTGAATCAAAATTATTTTTCTTAAGAGCTTTTAATGTTTACAAAAAAAGTGGTAAGACCAATTTTTCTCCTAATTTTTAATTTTATTATCTAATTTTTCAATTTATTGAATTATTAATATTGTATAATAATTAAATTTTTGAAAAAATAATTGTTACAATCTTATCATCAGGTTACTCATGCCTCGCAAGAGAACTCGTGCATCTACCCAAATTGGCAAATCACAAAACAAGTTCCACTGTGAAGAAGCCAAAGCAAGATACGAGAGTATCTTCAAGAATCAACAGATGCATCCAGAGAAAGATTTCACATTGAAAGAAAGCAACTATATTGGTTTTATGGTGCGTATTTGTCAGGTTGCTGAAACTCTCAATTGGGAGTTGTTTTGTTAGAAGAGACCTAGTGTAGATGAGGAGTTAGTGCACGAATTCTATGCAAATTTAACCTCAAGCAAGTTGACGGAAGTTCCAGTTTGCAGAATCAATGTACCAATAACTTCAAACACTATTAATGAGTTATTTGAATTGCCTGATTTCAAAAACGACGAATATTTCTCCTTGATGAGCAATATAGAGTCTGAAAGTTTGCAAGAAATTCTCGAGGAACTTAAAGTTCCAGGTTCTAAGTGGACTGTGTCAAAGTAAGGAATCCACACTTGTCGAAGAGAATATTTGACACCACTCGCAAAGGTATGGTTCTACTTCATCCGATTCAGCCTTATGCCTAGCTCACATGAGACTACAATCTCATTAGAGTGAATGGTCTTATTATCCTCGATTTTAACTGCGAAGACCATTGATGTGGGAAAAATCATCCTTAGGGAAATGCGGAATTGTGCTGTTAGACGTTCACATTCTGGCATAGCTTACTTTCCCTTTACGATAACAATTCTGTGCTTGAAAGCTAAAATTCTTGCAAACGTAAAGAAGACATGCTTTAGTCAAGGCACAATCACAGATTGGTACCTCTATCAAATAGTTGGAAACAAGAAAATTTACACATTTTTACATACCCATTTTAACTTAAAATCATACAGTTTTGATAAAATTCTTGTCGAAAAAATAATTAATTTTTACAAAATAATTAAAATGCACTTAAAATATGAACATTTTTAATTTTAGTTAATTTTGTAATTAATTTTGATGAATTTTGGTTATTTTCGATAGATTTGCACAAAGAGCGAAAAATGGCTCGGCAAACACTGCTAGAAGCATAAAATCGAGAAGCAATTTAAAGTATCGAGGCGAACTAAATTTTAGCCTAAGACGGTCCAAAAATATATGTATTAATTCATAATATAATTAATTTTAATTTATATCCAATTTAGTTTGGGTTAATAAATTATTATTAATTAATTATGAAAAAGTGGTCCAGTTGAACTAAACCGAGTGAACCGAGCTAACCAAGAAATGGGCAGCCCAAAAATCATCCCAAGAGCTGACCCAAATCAGCTTATTAGCTAATTATTTAAGCTTGCAAAGAGGCTCTTGAAGACTTGTTCAAGTTGCATTCAAACCCCTCCACAATTAGTGGCTTTATAGATTTGCCCCAAGCCTAAATTAGCAAAGTTGAAACTATCAACCTTGCCACAGGTGTTGCTGGCCAAGGGAGGGCTCTTTGGCTGATAATTTTATCTATTTTTAGCATCCCTCTTTAGCTATAAAAACCGCTTTAGACTGGTCATTTTAGAAACACACCTGAAGCAATCACATTTTTCCTCTCTTCTCTCCACTTTCTCTTATTTTCCATTCCAAAATTCGCTTGCTCTCTTGTTGATTTCTCCTCTTGGGAAAGGGGCATTCATCAGCTATTTGGAGCAGCAATTAAGTGTTCATAGTAGTCTTGGTCGACGAGGACAATGGAGAAGGAAGAACGGAGCAATGAGTCAAGCCACGGAAAAATACCGGATTTGATTCTTGTTCCCTATCTTTTTAATTTTTGTTGTTGTTAAGCTAAACATATCTATGAATATTTATGTTTTTGGAATGGTTAGTTTAATCAATTTATCTTGAATTCAATTTGTGTTAGGTTGATTGTATTTTGTTTGTTAAAATTATGAAAATTGTGTTATGTTGTTATAGGCCTCGGTAAGATGCTTGATTAAGTAAAATCATGACTAAGTTATTCTTGCATTACAATTGTTAGGTAACTAATGAATTCATTATTTAAATAGATTGAAATTGTAATTAATGGACACAGTACTTAATCAGTGCATGTTTAATCATCTAAGGTAGTTGAGGGTTAGATTAGCAATAGTATCTGACAATACATTTGCTTTGCATAACTTGCAAGATTATTGTGATTAAACTGTTTCAAGGTAAGGATACTTTATTACCTCACATAGTCTTTTATGTGCTTATTAAATCGAGTTAATTGTTTGAATTGACATAGGGATATGTACAAGAGATTATTTCGATTTAATAAGTATGTATGTGCAATAACATATTTGCCCATTAAGATTTGTTTAATCTGTTGAATTGACGTAGGAATATAGTCAAGAGATAAATGGATTTTGGTAGGTGAGTATGTTCATAAGTTAGCAAATTACCGAGTTGCCGTGAACTTATTCGTAACAATATAAACATGAGTTCAATAAATCTAAGTTAAGAAATGTAATTAATCTAACACAATTATGTCATCTTGATTAAAATCGTATTTTGAAATCGTGCATTTGAGATTTATTTTTTTAGTTCACTTAGTTTAAAATCTTAGTTTTTAATTACCCTCTTCAAACAAAATATTTTTCTTCACCAAAGTGTTTTAAATAGCATTCATAAATAATTCTTTTCACAATCCCTGTGGGTATGATAACTCGACATTTACTTGTCACTTTATTACTTGTTGCGATTGTGTACACTTGCACATTTCCGTCGTTCCATAGGTGCGCTTGCCTTTGCTGTAATTATAGTTAGTTTAGTGACCATCAAGTTTTGGACACCGTTTCCGAGGGGGAAAATATTAGGAATACTTTATTTTTATTAATTTAGCCTTTTATTTTTATTGCATTTTATTTTTGTTTTTAGTTTAATTTTTGTTTTGTAGTTTTTCTTTTATTTTCTTCTGGCAAGTTCCTTTAGTTTATGACTAAAAGAAACCTGCCGGGATCATTACTGTTTGATAGAAAAATTGAGAGTATAGTGCGCAGAAACTGTAGAGAAGTAAGACAGAGTCGATAGAGTATAGTAGATGAGCAAGTGGACATTATTATTACTGAGGAGAAGGTTGATAATCAGAATAATCAGCCGCCTCCTGTGGTTGCTATAAATCTTGCAAATCCAAATCCTGTTCCTCGTACTATGTACGATTATGCCAAGCCCACTCTAACTGGAGTTAGATCGAGTATTGTGAGACTTACTATTGTTGCAAATAATTTCAAACTGAAGCCGAACACTATTCAGATGGTACAAAAATTTGTTCATTTCGACGGTTTGCAAGACGAAGATCCAAATACTCATTTGACTAATTTTTTGGAAGTTTGTGATACTTTCAAGATAAATGGAGTTTCTGACGACACCCTTTTCCTACGGTTATTCCCTTTCTCATTGAGGAACAAAGCTAAACAATGGTTGAATTCTTTACCACAAGTTTCTATCACTACATGAGATTAAATGACCGACAAATTCCTACTGAAGTACTTCCCACCGGCTAAGATAGCTAAGTTGAGGAATGATATCTCTTCCTTCGGTCAGATTGACTTAGAAACCCTATATGATGCATGGGAGAGGTATAAGAACTTATTGAGACAGTGCGCTAACCATGGGTTACCTCTATTGCTATAGGTTCAAACCTTCTACAACGGTTTAAATCCCTCAACTAGGCAATTGATCGATGTAGTAGCCGGTGGAACTCTGAACAATAAAACAGTTGAAGCGGTTTATAAATTTATAGAAGAGATGACACAGAATAATTATCAGTGGCATGTCATGAAGACAAAGTCGATGAAAGCAGCCGGTGTTTTTAACTTAGATGCGGTCACCATGTTATCGAATCAAGTAGAACTTTTAAATAAGAAAATTGATGGTTTATGTGTTTCTACGTAGGTACATCCAGAATATCTACCCTACGGTCCTAGCACAAAGAACGAACAAATAAATTATATGGGTAATAATTCTCGGCCTCAAAATAACCCTTACAGTAACACCAATAATGCAGGTTGAAGGAACCATCCTTATTTTTCTTGGGGTGGTCAAGGAAAACAGAGAGCACAACCCCCTTCAGGCTTCCAACAACAACCTTACCAGCAAGAGAAAAAGCTGAATCTTGAGGAGATGTTGATGAAGTTCATCTCGGTGTCAGAAACCCGCTTTCAAAACACTAAAGCAGCACTTAAAAATTAGTAAGCGTCAATTCAAGGACTCGAGAATAAAATCAGTCAACTTGCTAAACTGATTTCAGAAAGACCACATGGTAGTTTGCCCAGCAATATCAAAACTAACCCTAGGGAGTAGCTTCATGCAATTACTGTGCGAGATGAAGAAGGGTTAGTTGAATTTGAACCAGAACCGAAGCAAGAAATTATGGTAAGTAATAGTAAGGTCGAGGTATGGCAGAATGAAAAAAATCGGTTGGTAAAGAATATAAACCTTGAGTGCCATATCTTAACGCGACGAAGAGAGACCACACGAATGAACAATTTGGTAAATTTTTTAAACTTCTGAAAAAATTATATATTAACTTACCGTTTATTGAAGCTCTTCGCAAATGCCCAATTCTATTAAATTTTTAAAAGAGCTTTTGGCGAAAAAAAGGAAGTTAAATGATTCGTCGGATGTGGAGCTAAATGCAGTTTGCTCAGCTATACTACAAAATAAACTACCCAACAAATTGAAAGATCTAGGGAGTTTTACTATTCCTTGTTTAATTGGTTGTTTGAGTATTAATAATTCTTTGGCTGATTTAGAGCTAGTATTAATGTCATGCCTCATAAAATGTTTAAGCAATTAGGTCTTGGGAAACCCAAACAAACTAGGATGAGTATTCAATTAGCAGATAGAACCATTTGATTTCCTAGGGGTATTATTGAAGATTTTCTTGTAAAAATTGATAAATTCATATTCCCAGTTGATTTTATTATTTTAGACGTGGATGAAGATAGTGATGTACCTTAGATTCTAAGTCGGCCCTTTTTAATAACTACTAGAACTATTATGGATGTTGGTACAGGTGAATTAATACTTCGTGTAGGTGACGAAATGATTGCTCTCCAAGCTCGTGATTCTGTTAAGACATCTAGTGATCGAAATGATTTTACAAGTACTACTTATATGAGTAATTTTGTGGCCCAAACTTCTTTACAGGAAATCCCTCAGAAAAACGTTATGGAGCCACATTCCAGTCCATGCGACAGAAACAGAACAACTCATGAAGAACGAATGTTACAGATCGATGAACTAGACGAATGGCGAATACATGTCAAGGAGAAACAGAGAAAATACGATGAAGAGCCAAAATGACGCCCTAACAAGCATGTGGATGGAACGAACCAATTTAAAGTTGGGGACAAGGTACTACTAGATAAATTGGATCCTTGAATTGCCACTTCGGAGCTTGATGCAAATAGATCAAATCCCTTTATGGTACTGAATGTCTTCCCATACGGTACAGTGAAGGTAACTTATTCTGAATTTGGAACATTTAAGGTAAATAGTACTCGACTTAAACCTTATTTTGAAAATAGAACTGATGGCGAGAAAAAGGAGTTACAACCTCGTAAACCACTGTGACCGTATGAATACGAGGTAAGTCGACCTTAGACTTTAAATAAGCGCTTCTCGGGAGGCAACTCGAGTGTTAACAATGCTAATTTTCTTAATTTTATTTCATTTTAAAAAAATTAATTAATTTTCAGAATTAAAAGAAAAAAATGTTTTTGACCCACACAGCCTGAACACAAGGGCATGTCCAAGGCCGTCTGCACTAAAATGGGTTCGACAGTAAGTTACTCTCCATCTAGTTGTTGGGTAGATCTTACGGCGAGTACAACACCTTATGACGCGAGTCGCTCGAAGGTGACTTCTCTCCCTCCAGTTTTATAGTATATTCATGCCCTTTTAGCTCATACTTTTACCGGTAGGAGAGAGAGCACCGGAGTAGTCAATAATACTAATGCATATTTTTTCTTTAGCTTACTTCATCGCCCTCACTTTCCGCCATCAAACAGACTGCAATAGGAAGGGTCCTATCTGTTTAGGCCCTTATGTGACTCAACTTGTTCGACACTCAGAATGAACCCGAGGAATTCACTGATGATGTCCCTTTCCATCATGAGGACCTACCTTATTCTCCACCTTCGAGTCATTGTCCTGTTTCTTCTGTTGTAACTTTAGCAGACAACTCCGAATGGTTCACTCGCTTCGAGGAGCACTGCTTTTAGAGGTTTGACAGTATTGACACGACATTGCAACAGATCTATCAGCATCTCCGTATTTCCTCTTCAACACCGAGGACTCACAACATTGATGCTTCTGATGATGAGGACCATTAAGTTTATTTGTTTTATTTTTATTTTTATGTTTATTGTTATTTTCTTAGACTTATTTTGTTTTTATATTTTGAACTATATTTTTATTTTTAAGGTTGTTTCTAATCGAGTTAGTAACCCTTAATCTTTTTCACTATTTGTCTTTATTTTCTTATTAGTTTGCTCGGAATCATGCACTATATCTAGATTTTTCTACAATTTTATTTTTCACTATTTTGGCAATTTCATCTACTATTCAGGGCAATTTCAATTTTCTCCCTCTATTATGTTATTCTATTTATACTGTGATTTTATCTGTTTGTACATTGAGGACAATGTACATCTTAAGTGTGGGGAGGTTATTTATATAATTATTAGAAAACCCCTAAATTATGTCTTGTATTTAAGTAATTTTCTCATACTTTCATTAGAATGAATTTTTGTCGATTTGGAATTTTTATTAATGTATTTTAGATTAATTTTTTGATAATTGTGTATTAGTTGATTTAAATTTTAAAACATGAAAGAATTAAGACTGACATGCTATGTTTCAGAAATTAAAATTTTTAGGTTGTTTCTCTAAATTGAAGTATTATCTTGAAGTTTGAAATTTGCAAGATTAACAATAAAAACCATGATTTTTTGTGAGATTTGTATCCTTTAGATCATACATTTTTCTTGCTCATTTTATTACTGGTTATGAGTGTGTCAATTTGATTTGTTATTCTAGAACTTGCGTCAATTATACATGTCGAGACCATACCTTTTGATTTGATATACTGAGATCATAAAGGCACTTAGGTTTTAACCCACTTGTCCCATAAAAAGCCTACCTACATAATCAACCCTTAGCGAACCCCGTTGAGCCTAACACAGCGTTTCTTGATTTACCCATTAATGTTAAACCATAACTCATTTTTTTCGTTAAAAATTTTTCCCATTTTATTGACTCCCTTTTGTCGAGATTTGATTTGGTTAGTTGCCTAATTATGCTCTTTTGTTTGATTTGCTAAATCATTTCTTATTGATAAAGGAGAAAAGAAAAAAAAATAAAAAAATTGATTATTATTTAGTTCTATGTTGGTTGAGCTTGAACAGTTAAATTCATAGTTTAAAAAGAAGCTCATTTTTATTCTTGAATAGTTTTTGATTGATGTAATTGGTTTTAATTCAGCACTTGTTTATTTTTTCTAGTTTGGTAATTTATTAATTCAATCTTGATTATAACCAACTTTTCTGGCTTTTCTCCACACCCTTATCCTAAGCCCCATTACAACCTCTTAAAGACCTTTTGATTTGTGTATCATCTTATTTTGTAGTGGTCGAGATTTGATTTTCATGCAAGCCTATGGTAAGGACTTTTCATGTTTGACTATTGAGTACTTATTCTTGAACCTTAAACAATTTAAGTGATTTGATTGATATATTTAGTAAGGATGTCGATTCTTATCAATTTTGAGTTAAAGGTAACTACTTAAATAAGGGGAGACACCTATGTTTTCGTATTTAAAAATGTTAGCTTGGATTGTTTGAGACTTTAGTGCTCTTTTGGTTGAATTGTCAATGCATGACTATTTGTGAATTATTTTGAGACATTATTGATGGGAATTACAAGTTGAGAAATATTATTTTTAATGTGAGTTGAGGATTTTTCTTGAGAACAAGCAAACGCTTAAGTGTGGGGATATTTGATAAGCTGTAAAAGTAACATATTTTAATCCCATTCTTAATGCGTTTTTGGATGATTAATTATGTAAATTAGTGAATTTGATGCTCCTAATCCTTTAAATTCATGTTTCTATACTTAGGAAAGCCTTTAGGAGCAAAATGAGAGAAAAACGTGCCAAAATTGGACAAATAGAGCTATTTCCAGGATCCACGCGGCCTGGGCATTTCCACACGGGCTAGCCATACTCCCGCACAAGCTGGCCATACACCCGTGCGAGCCAACCTATGTCAATGTCACACCCTACTTCCCAAATACATGGAAAAACCTAATTTTTAGGCTTTCTGAACATTCTAAAGTCTATAAATACCAATTAGAAGAAGATCTAAGAGGCCACTCAGAGAAGATTGAAGAGAACACTCGAAGAACGCCATCGAAATCAACTCGGAAGCGGATCTCCTTCAAGATCGAAGATCTCCATTTTATTTCCTTCGAATTTTTATTGAGTTTCTTTATGTCTTGTTGTTATCCTAACTTTGAGATGTTTCTATTTAGGATTATGAACTAAATCCCCTAGATACCTAAAAAGGATGAAACCTATGATGAATCCTATTATTTAATTTATGTTTTTACTCAATAAATACTTTATTCTTGTTATCATTTATGGATGCTTATTTCGTGTTTTAATATTTTTAGGATATTAATTCATGTTTAATATGCTTATTTTAGTAGAGAAAAAGTCATTGTTTAAGAGTAGATCTAACATAATTGAGTGTAGTTGCATGTAATCCTAGAAATAGGGTGACATAAATCTATCGGATTAGAGTCAAATCTAATTGGAGAATCCATAGATCGAGTTAATGCGACGGTGGGGTTTTAATTAGAAAAAGATTTCAATTAATCAACCTAGAGTCAGTTTTTCTTACTCTCGAAAGGAATATTTGTTAGAGTATGCCCAAAGATCAATCATGATATGGTTGTAATAACATATTTGATTTATCATGTTTATTAATATAAGGCGTTACCATTATTATTTCAGTTTCTTTTCTGTGTGTATAAATAAACTGTTTTATAATAATGTCCCAAGAATAGTATGATTATTCTTAAAAGATCCTTAGTCAAGTATTATTGTTGGATAGGACAACGATAATGCATTAAGACTAACATGTAGTTGATTGATGATAAAGAGTATTCATTGATATGGAATGTCAGAATCGATGCATGAATATGTGTGTTAGAGAACAACATATTGGACTGACCCATTATGAGTATGTTTCTTGGATTAATATGTAATTGTCACGACATTACTCATAGTGATTAATATGTATATGATCCTCAGACTTGAGATCATCATAATCCCAACATCGTGAGTAGTATTTTTTGATATAGTCAAACGTACACCGTAACTGGTTGTTCTATAAAGGCTGATGTTGGATATACCACAATCGATGTAAAGGGATATGGTTGATCGATATAGAATAAGTCCCTCCTACATAATGGGAGTAATATCTTATGCCACTTGATTAAGTGAGACTAGAAATGCATGGCCATGCTCAAATAAGTTGATATGAGATGTCATACTTATTTGTATATCGTAGTCTGCTTAAGATAT
Organism: Gossypium hirsutum; assembly: GCF_007990345.1. NCBI lineage: Eukaryota > Viridiplantae > Streptophyta > Magnoliopsida > Malvales > Malvaceae > Gossypium > Gossypium hirsutum. The sequence goes on along the minus strand of NC_053438.1, from coordinate 49,866,731 downwards.
CAAGGAACATGGAATGGACTATGCAAGTGTGACTATTCCATGACTTGTGTCCAATCCAGAGATAAAGGACTTAAGGATTATTGCATAAAAGGTTAATCATAAAAAGGTTATGTCGAATCATGATCTCTTGTGACTTAGGTAGCAATGATGCATTGCTAGATGTCACTCATTGTTTGTAACATTGAAATCATTCTAGTATTACTGCTAACGTTACAGGAACCTACAGGGTCACACCCTATAGTTGAAATGAATGGAATAAACCATAGTTGGTATTGTTTTTCGGGGTCGCTTGAATTAAATTAATTATAGAATTAATCTAATTCGGTAATCAAATTTCCAACACATTATGTACAAGGTTGTTGTACGCACAATGAGGACATGAATTTGGTTAGCATATGAATTCAAATAAATATATGGTTTACCGAAATTATATTATAATTAATGTAATTATAATTTTTAGTTTAAAATATTATTATATTTATTTAATTCCTAAAAACCCTAAAATAAAAAGATATATAAGAATCTCGTTTTTCTTTGTTTTGGGTCTAGCAGCCGTCAAAGAAAAATCACTCTCAAAATTGTTTTGGGGATTTCTGATTTCTTCCGTTCGTAGTCAATTGGGTGGATTACGTAGAGGTTGGGGTCTCGATAGATTGCGGCTTGGTTCGACTGTAGATCTGACTACACGTTGTTGAGACGTTGTTGTGTACTCAGAATAAACATTTGGTAATTTCATAACCTTTATCACCCCGATTCGTTCCTCACACATGGATCCTTGGTTAGGATCGCCGGATTTTTATTTTTTCGCTGCGCCATAGGGGTGCCGGCGATCCAACAATATTAACATAATTTAGGGATTTCTACGGATCAAGACACAAGTGAATAAATTGTTTAATTTAGATTCAAAATAATAGGTGAAGTCTAGGTGGATTCTTTCCTAGGTATCGTCTTTCTCATTGGTTATCTTCGATTATTTTCCCATTTCATTCTCTCTTGCGTTCTTAGTTAAATTAGATTAGTAAATATACATTAAAAACAATTACTTCAATTTATCGGCTAAATAATAGGAAAACGGTTATTACTAGTACTTTTAGTCCTCTTGGATATGATATTCCCTACTCACCATAGCTATACTATTATTCGATAGGTGCGCTTGCCTTTGTCGTAATTATAGTTAGTTTAGTGACCATCAATGTTCTTTATTGGAAGATTCTTTAAGAGATAAGTTATGTAGCATAACAGTTTCATCAAAAACAACATCTCTGCTAATCACAACTTTTCTATTTTCAGGACACCATAACTTATACCATTTTACACCAGCTTTATAACCAAGAAAAACACATTTATTGGATCTTGGTTCCAATTTTCCATTATCAACATGAGTATACGCAAGACACTCAAAGATATTTAAATCAGAATAATTAGCAGAATTACCAGACCATACCTCTTGAGGAGTCTTTTTCTCAATGGTAATGGATGGAGATCGGTGGATCAAAAAACATGCAATAGAGGCTGCTTCGGCCGAAAATGACTTCGGTAAGTTAGCATTCGACAACATACATCGAACTTTCTCCATAATCGTTCTATTCATTCATTCTGTAATGTCATTTTGTTGTGGAGTATGATGAACTATCAAGTGTCTCACGATCCCTTCTCACTTGCATAGTTCATTAGACTCATCAGAACAGAACTCTAAGCCATTGTATGTACAGAGGTGTTTTATTTGTTTTCCAGTCTATTTTTCAATCATAGTTTTCCAAGACTTAAATGTGGAAAACACAACTCTTTTCTGCATGAGGAAGAACGCCCAAACTTTTCTAGAAAAATCATCAATAAAAGTTAACATATAATTAGCTCTACCTCTCTAAGGCACTCTGGATGGCCCCCACAGGTCAGAATGAATATACTCCAATGTTCCCTTCATGTTTTGGATTCCTCTGGTGAATCAAACTCTCTTTTGCTTCCCAAAAACGCAGTGCTCACAAAACTTCAGTTTGCAAATTCCTTGCCTATCAAGAAGTCCTCTTTTGCTCAATTTTGTCATGTCATTCTCACTCATATGCCCTTGGCACATATGCCAACTTTTAGTAATATCATTATCTAACAAGAAAGAGGAAGCGACAGCTGCATCACCAGTAACAGTAGAACCCTGTAAAACATATAACTTGACAGTTTTTCTCTGCCCTTTCATCACAACGAGGGAACCTTTCGAAATCTTCAAAACCCCAATTTCAGCTGTGCATTTGTACCCTTGACCCTTTTGAATCAAGAGCACTCAATGAAATTAAATTTGTCTTCAATTTTGGAACATGTTGCATGTCACTAAGTGTTCTGACAACTACGTCAAACATCTTAACTTTAATCATTCCAACACCTGTAATTTTACATGAAGCATTATTTCCCATCAAAATAACACCTTCAGACGTTGTTTTGTAAGTTGTAAACCAATCCTGATTGGGACTCATGTGGAAGGTACACCCTGAATCAAGGATCCACTCCTCGCTTACTTTAGAATTGTTGATAGAAGCGACTAAAAGTTCACCATCGCTGTAGTATTCTACAACATCAGCTTAACCGGCTTTTTCTGGTTGTTTTCCCTTTTGATTCGGAACCTCCCTTTTCATCTTGTTCTGCAACTTATAGCACTTAAATTTAATGTGCCCTTTTTTCTTATAGAAGTTACAAGTTTTACCTCTGTTTGAAGACTTTGGCCTACCTTTAGATTTACCCTGATGATTTCGTTCTTTTGTCCATCCACGACCATCATTAGCATTCCGATCTTCTCTCCCATGAATAATGAGACCCTCTCCCTAAGAGTCAGGTTTAACCATAAGATATTTCGTCTTATTATATGAGGTCTAAGAATCATAAACCTCATCAACTGTGAGAGACTCGTAACTATATAAAATCATGTCTCTAAATGTTGAATAAGACGAGGGCAACGAACAAAGTAGAATCAACCCTAGATCTTCCTTATCATACTAAACCTCCATGGCCTCCAAGTTTGAGAGAATTTCTTTAAACACTGTTAAGTGTTCGTGCACAGACGCACCTTCCTCTAAATGATGAGCATAAAAACGCCGCTTCATATGCAACTTGCTGATTAGAGTTTTCAACACACATATTTGTTCCAGCCTCTTCCATAATGTAGCGGCAGTCTTCTCCTTCATCACATACTGCAAAATTTCGTTAGAAAAATGCAAATGTAATTATGTTAATGCCTTTCGATCCTTACGCTTCTTCTCTTCATCCATTAATGTCGAAGGCATCTTATCTATCCCTAGCAGGGCATCCTCCAGATCCATCTATATAAGAACTTCCTGAATCTTAATCTCCAACAACGTAAATCTGGTGTTGCGATCCAACAACAGAATTTCATACTTCAAATGCGTTATTACCGTGATTGAGATGAACAAATCGAAAGCTCGGATACCAGTTTGTAAAAAATAGAATGTCGGTAATGACAATATATCACAAAGAAAAGAGAAAGAAAAATAAAGAACACAGATTTTTATGTAGAAACCCTTTCGAGAAAAAACTACGGGCAGAGGAGAAGAAAATTCACTATGTCGAATTCAAATGATTACAAGACGAGTAGTATGTCGAATTCAAATGATTACAAGAGGAGTAGACTATGTTTATTTATAGGCTTGTAAAACCATATTCTAATAGGAGTGTAGTAATATTGAATCACCTTATTCTAATCAATATCAAATAGATGGAGTTTAATAAGGTTTTAAAAAACCTTATTCTAAAATAAAATAAAAAAAAAGTGTAGTTCTACATCGATTTTACTTTTATTTTATTTTACTATTGTATTTTATTTAAATAAGGATTCATGTCACTTAATTCTAACACAAAGTTTAGGCATAACTTAGATCAAAATAAATTTAAACTTTAATTTTAAAAAAGTTATTAAGTTAATAGCTCAAATAATGATTTAAAGAGGTGTTTAGATTTGACCCTTAAATAGATTAATTCAAATAATGATAAGCTTCTATAAAAAAAAGATATGACTTAACTATGCAATTTAAAGATAGGTTTATTGTAAATTTATTTTTCATAAGTTGATGCAAAACTAAAGAAATATAGATGAAAACCAAGAAGATAAACAAAAGAGCCTATCATTGTGCTCCTAATTCCCATATGGAAGATCAAACTTCTTCCTAAAGTTTACAATTACTTAACTGCTGCTTCAGAAAATTTCTTCAACCCTGCAAATTAAAAACATTACACCATGAATTAGAGATAAAAATAGTGATCAGAAAAAAATTAAAAGAGATGATTAATAAAAGATGTTCATTTTTCAGAAAAAAATATAATTTATTTTACCTTAATATTAATTAAGGATGAATGAAAATCATGCCCTTTTTTTCCATGCACGTAGCACTTTAGTTTTTGTGTGGTACTAACGTGTAGCTGGGTCATAATAATACTGCACCCATAATCATCATCAACCATATCTTGTTAATGTAAATTTTTTTTATTATATATATTTATTTGTTTAATTACTGTAAAACATACAAAAGGGTTAGTAAATTATAAATAATTAAAAAAAAGCAAAACATCAATCCAAACCCAAGTCCATAAACTACCTGTTGTCAACCACGCCATGGTATTATCAGCAAAGTTCCAAGTTATGGGTGTTTGAGTATTTATGTGTACAATTTTTATATATGAGTTTGTAGTTCTATCATATAAAGCTGTCTGGTGTGGATTTATTTAAATTGTTTGTGTTTTTTATTGATTTTATTTTATTTTGTAATTACTTGTACATATATTTATACTTATAAACTATCAAGAAAAGAATATACCAATATAAATATATAGTTGTTTAAGCCTGGCTTGTTATGTGCTCCAAATTTTACTGTATCTCACCCATACTTGTAAATGGCTAATCTAAACTCGTTTAGGTTTACCAATATATATATATATTAAACCTCCTAAATTTCTAGTGGACCTTCAAGCTTGGATGACTAGTTTAACCCTTGAAAGTTCCACGAGTATAATATAAGACAATACAATGCACAGTAGACGAAGGACCAAACAAAATAGGACAAAATCCTAAGAGTAACCAGACAAAACCCACACAAACCATATGCACATGGTGGGAGACAAACCCACACATTTAACAATTAATTGACTCTGAGCTGGCATTGACCATGTGTGAACCCACTATTTTTTTTTTTAAATTTGGGTCCACTATTTGTGAAATGTTACCTTTTCTTACCCATTTCTTTCTTTAATTGTCTATATGGTTTTTTTCTAAGGTGGATTTTCCCATATATGTCCTAAATTATTTTAAGCTTAATTTAAAAAAAATATCGTTCAAATGGAGTAACAGAATATTTATATTAAAAATTTCTCACTTAAATGAGTATAAAATTATACAATTTTTATATGTATTTATTTAATTTGATAATCATATTTTATACAATATTAATATATATATTCATATATTTTTCCATTTTCAATGAGCAAATTTATTTTCCTTTTAGTCGTACATAAAATGTTTTAGAATAACTCAATTTTATCACAAATTAACAATTTGCTCTCAAAATCTTGAACAAGATGACAAACTCAATTGTTCGATATATCAAAATTGCAAGAATTAAACTCAAAACAAACAAAATTTTATTTAAAATTTTAATAAAAATTGATTTTTCAACAATAATTAAAGGATGAGTAATTTTGCAAATCATCAACAAAATGATGATAATTTGGATCAAAAAGCTAGATTTTAGCAATGTAATGATGAGAAACAAATTGCCTATTAAAATTTTCAATAACCCACACAGTTGCTTCAACTGTGCTAGGTTCAATAACATTGCCAATAGGTTGCTTCTTCATTATCATGAAGTTGTTTTTGTTGTTGATGCCATTGCCACTTGATTCATCCCATTATTTCAAGGGAATTTTGCTTAGATAATGCAATGGTAGCTCATACTTTTGTTTCATTGGTTCTCCTAGTTTTTCCCATATGATAAATGATGATGGTTCAAGAGAAACTGATATTTGGATCGGTTCCGGTACCGGGAACTTCTTCATGTATTCTTGATACTTTTTTGCTACTTTTATCATTTCATTTTCTATCATAAGAAAATAAAAAATATATTGATCCAACATAAAAATAATATGAATAACATAAATTTCTAGCATAAGAAAAATAGTTATGATATATATTTTTGATATTTTTTTTGCTTATTTTTCCACTTAATTTTCTAGCATAAATAAAAGGAAGAAAACAAAAATATTGAAAAATGAAAAAGAATTAAATAATTGATTCACACATTATTGATTCTTTTTGCTTCTTTCATCACTTCATTTTCTAGCATAATAGAAAATAAAAGAAAAACTATATACACAAATAATTTCAACAAAATAATTAATTCATAGCAAAAGGAAAATAAATTAAAAAAAGAAGAATTGAAGTATTTAAGAATAATAAAATAAATTCTAGCTAACAAAATTGAAATCAACTTAGCATATGTATAGAAATCAATCTGGCTCTTTCTTGAATGCTTCCCTATCTTGATTGCTTTCTCCATTCACAACAACAATTTCCTTCTTATTATTTGATCTCTTATTTTCCTTTTTAATAGATTTGTAACATCCAATTTTTTTAAGCTTGGAATGCTAAATTATGTTAAATTATTTAATTTGGTTGAGTGGTTGAGGGTTGTGATTGTTTGGGTGAGGTTTGGGGTGCAAGTCCTTTCTTTGAAAATTTTGTTAATTTTTTGTTCTACTCTTATCCTTAATAATTTGACTTATATCTTATTTTCGTGCAAATTATAATAGAATGAGCTTGCTGGTTCAATAGTAATGTGTTAGCTTAACCTTAATTCTTGTGTTCAAATCCTTCTGCATGCAATGTGTGAATTCTTTTTGTTTCTTGCCTTGTGTCAGAAGTTCAGTTACTTTCAAATTCTAATTAAATCTGATAGGATTTTGTGGGATGAGATTTTAAAAAATATTTTATTTTATTTTATTTTTGAATTATCAAAGAAATATCCCTAATTTTGCTCCTCCTTTGCACGTCCAACAACCCCTCCCATCTCACATTCTTATTCTTTGCAGCCATTTTTTTTCTTTTCTTCCTTTCCTTCTTCAAAAATTTCCATTGGTTACACTAAAGTTTTCCTTTTCCCCATAGTAATTCTACCGTTTTGTCTATTCTCGTTCTTTTCTCATTGTGGTTTTGTGACGAGTTCGGCAAGTTGCTATTAAGGTTGTTGTTTTTCTGTGTTGTGGAAAATTCATTAAGATAAGCAAAGGTTCTTGTTAATTCTTTTGTGATTAACATCAAATTTCTGTTCTTGTGCTATTAGAAGATAATCGTATTATGTCTAATAATACCCTGAAGAGTTAAGAACTACTTTGGTTGGCTATTATTTTCGTGGTAAGTGAGTTGAATATTAGGTTTGGGGATTTCATGTTGAATCTTAAATATCGAATACAAGGTTTCGATGTTGTTAATTGGTAGTTAATCATGGATATTAATTAAGGAGTAGCACATATTTGGAGGGAATTAATAGAAAAAGAGTTTAAATTACTGGATTAATTAAATTGAAATTAACCAAGATATTAAAAAACTTTGTAGTTCTTGTCCAAATACAAACATATTATTATTGCTACTATACATCTAATGGATTCTCATTGTCATTTGTGTATAAATCTGAGTTAAAACCTTGTATTTGGCCTGATGGTTAGGGTGTTTGTTGTCCCAGGTGTGCCCTGAGGTTAAATTGCACCACTACAAAAAAAATGAGTTAGCATTTATTATGCAAATGTTGTTTTGAAATTAATTTTTTAGAAATTCTTGTCAAATATTTTTTTAAGGTTAATTATAAAAAAATTAAGTAAATTTATTAGTTAAGTGATTGCATATAGATTTATACTAATTTTAAGATTTTTAGTATTTTCGAGTTTTATTATGTGTAAATCATTAATTTTTAAATCAAAATTTCTTTTGATTTAAGATTTTTCATATGAGACCTTATTAAAAAATTTTCTTATTTAAGTCTGAAAATATTTAATTATCAATTTTATTATATTTTGTAACAATTAGTTTCCATAATAATTATTTAAATATGTATTATTTATACTCGTAATTATAATCTTATTTATAATTCTACTTGTATCTAAAAAGAAAGTATAATTTACAATATTTAGAAGTGATGAAAAGCTTTTTGTTTAAAATATAATTATTTGAACTTGGTGTTTGTCCTTTTAACATATTCTTTTACTACGAAAAGCATTTACTTGAATCTTGTTGCTCATCTAATTCTCTTTTGTTTTACTCTATTGTGTTGCAGTACTATAAGCACTCTGTATGTCACTATGATATGGACTTGTTGTTTGTGGTTCAATCACTTATATTATCGATGAGTGAGACGGACTTACACTCTGTGAGGTCGTGTCCCTGTAATGCTAGTTGCATCAAGTATTCTCTCTGGATGTTGTGCTCGCGTTCTAACTTGATGGTTTATATGTAAGGATGAAAATTAAGGGAGGGAGTGAGCTTTGACGTTCAGTGTGAGTCCATTTACAACAAAATCAATGCAATACTTATTAAGACACATTAATTAACTTTGCATAGAATAATCAAATATAGAAATTCAGTTCAAAATAACGGTTTTTCAAATATAACCATCGTTGATATATCAAAATTCACAACATCAGTTTTCAGGATAATCAAATTCTTAGATTTGCCACTATAATCATATTCCATGCACATAAAGACATGTATAGACTCATATATATGTATCATAGCATAATTTTCTAGATTTGTTTGCACATGATTTAAGTTATATAGTTTCGGATTTTAAATAGTATAATTCCTACCCTACCACTACGCACCACAATAGGAGTTCCCCAGAGCTCTTCTACCTTTATGCCACGGTGTGAATAAACCATTACTGGTTCACAGATAATAACTGTCATTCTTCTATGGACAAACAACAAGTCCTCGCGCTTGGCATCCACCTTTGGCTGTAGATTCACAATAGTACCCACAGATGGAATCTGCCTTTGGTTGTGGATTCACAACAAAAGTCTTACAGATGAAACTTGTTTTTTGGCTATAGATTTTACAACATAAACCCGCCATTGGAATTGACCTTTGGCAAAAAATGGAATTTGCCTTTGGCTGGGGATACACAATGAATTGCAGTTAAGAATTGTCTCACGGTAATTCTCTGCACTTGCCATTTTTTCTGTCTTTACAAAATGAAAACTATTAAACTCATTAAGTTCATTTTCTCTATTTCAAAAAATTGATGGGCCAAAAAAATTAGCATATGTGTATTGCTATGTTAACTTGTTAATTCCACATATTACTCATTGAAAATCCAGTTAAATAAAAGATTCCATCATTGTGCTCGCAATTCCCATATGGAAGATCAAACTTCTTCCTAAAATATACTATTGCTTAATTGTTGCTTCAAAAAATTTCTTCAACTATGCAAATTAAAACCATTACACCATAAATTAGAGATAAAAATAATGATCAAGAAAATACTAAAATAGATGATTAATAAAAGATGTTCAATTTTTAGAAAAAAAATATAATTTATTTTATCTCAAAATTAATCAAGGATGAATGAAGATCACGCCCATTTTACCCATGCACACATCACTTCAATTTTTATGCGATAATGACACTCAGCTAGGTTATAATAATAGAGTACCTCCTGGTAGCTTTCTGATGCTCTTTTAAATCCAATAATTTAAACTCTTTTTCTATTAACTCCCTCCAAATATGTGCTACTCCTTAATTAAAATCCACTTCCACTTCTTTAACTTGTAATCAATGTTCTAAATTAGCTTTCTAGGAAATTGTATATCAAGAAATCCAAGAATGGCGGATGTCAAACCGAAGCAATTGTCGATGCTATCGTGGCTACTTTATAGAGAGTAAAAGATTGGGCTCATCAAAAGAGCAATAGGAAGCCACCAGGAGGTACTATTAGGCACTTTGACAACAATGACGCCTCGCTATAGTTGGTTGTTGGCTGGTTCGTTGGCTAAAGAGCGTCGTGTGCCGTTAGGCACACTCTACAAGTATAACGCCCCAAAAATGTATATTTTTGTTTGTAAATATATGACACAAATTTATGTTTGCTTCAGTGGTTAAGTGTTTTAAGTGTGTGTATGAGGTCCCAAGTTCAAGCCATGCCTTTGACAAAATTTTGGAATTTTTTCTGATTAAAGCCTTATCCTTGTTCAGTGGGCTTAAGTTTAATTACTTGTAAAACCATATCAAAATGAGCTTGCTGGTTCAAGTGGTAAGGGAGTTGGAGTGTTAGAGGTTCTGTGTTCAAATTTTTGCATGAGAGAGAATGTTAATCTTTTTACTCGATTTCCTGGAAGAGTTGTGCAGAAGATGGATTCTGAGTAGTGGATTGTTAGTGGGTAGTTAATTGAGAGAAGATAGCGGTGTTGGGATTTGGGGAGTTATCAAGATTAGTTTTGTTCTTTTTTATTTTATTCTTTTCAAAATTCATTTCTCTTTTTCTCTCTAAAATTCTGACGTCGACTTTCTTCTTCATTTTTCTTCTTCGATTTTTTGCTGCTTCCTGTTGGATTTTTTGCAGTCAATCATCGCTCTTGCGTTCGTGGCCTTTTTTCATCTGGTAAGTGATCTCTTTTGGCCTTCTTCCTTTGATTTGGGGTCTAGTAACATTAGTTTATGGTAGTTAATCGATGTATCATGTGTTTATGAGAAGATCAAGGTGTTGGGGTTTCCTAGTCGGTGCTTTAAATATACGGATTAAAGCTGCTCGACCTAAGGTAAGATTTTAGTCGATTTAAATGGGTTGTCATTCACTTTTGGTTCGGTTTAATGTCGTTCTAAGTGTTTAATTCCTGGTTCATTTGGTCAATTTTAGGTATTGGAGTGCTCGGGAGTGTTTTTGCAATGAAAAAAAACCAGGTGTGTACCCGAAACACAAAAATAAGAGATTTGGCGAAAAGCCGAAATTGTTTGCTATTTGGACAGCAGCAGTAGGCTAATTTTGAAATATCACCATAAATTTTAGAAATAGAATTAGAGGATGAAAAAAATATGTGATTAAAGATATTTGAGTCTATTTTCTCATAGATGAAACGAAGTAAGCAAAAGAATTTCATATTATGAGATATTTTAATTTTAGTGAGATAGAATCAGAATGATTTCGAAATCCTCTATCCTGAATTTGGAAAATTGTTAAAAATTGTATAAAAATAATTATGGGTTAGAATTTATATGTTTAAAATACTAAATGAGTCTACTTTCAATAGAAACAAACGAGAATATCATCTAAATTCTGTAAGAGAAGATAATTTATTTTTAGTACAGAAAGGTCAAAATTATCGGGCAACAGAATAGGGGAAAATTTAAAAAATAGTTGTACTTATTGGCTAAACCAATAATTCTAAAAATTTTATGGTAAGAATATATTTGAGTCTATTTTTAGGGAAAATTTGCAAATCTTAATTCAGAAATCTGTAGCTTAAGATACAAATAATTTAGTAACAGTGACTCAAGTAGAAAGCTTTGAAGGATCATATTAGTAAATAGTGGAAACACATATGAATAATTAACTAGGACGGGTTACATTAAAATGGATCATGAGGCCAATGCCAATTTGGGTCATGTGGGCCCATACGGGCGAACATCATGGGCTTGTAGGCCCATTTTCACTGTTTGACTGATAAGGTTGCACGGGTCGCCCAAGTCGACTGTGAACCTATTGTAGGGTCGGTAAGCTTACCTAGACCCCTAATTGACTGAAATGATTGTATGACTGATATGATTAAGCCTGATGATGTCCTACTGATTTGATACTGTATGCCCTGCTTACATGCTTGATATTATGTTATAGCATGTCATATCTGTATATTGCATTGCATTGGGTTGGGGGATTATAATGTTTGGAGGAAGTGTACTGAAAGGCCTCGAGCCTAATTTACTGGCAGCTCAGCTGCAAACTACTGTCTAGTGCCGTATTCGGTACTTGGAGTGTCAGGATGGGTAGGTTGATTATATCCCCACATGGAGTGTAGGGTTGGACGGAGATGGTGTGTAGAGGATGGATGGGTAGGATTTTTGTGACTGCATATCTGTTACTACTACTGATACTGTGATGGGCTAAAGCCCTACTACATGATTATTTATGTACTGAGATGGGCTAAAGCCCAAACTGGACTGATATTGATACTGAAAAGGGCTTAAGCCCAAACTGTGATTATCTGTTTATTGTTTGTTCATTTGTATGGGGATTACACACTGAGTTTACGTAAACTCACCCCTTCTGTTTAATCTGTATAGAGAATCCCCAAATTTAGGTGGATCGGTGCGGCGGAGGACTCAGTGGTGGCAACACAACTTCTTTTACACTGTTTATTACCTATTTATGATTTTACTTTTATTTGGGATTATTTTGCTGTAATTATGGCCTTTAAGTATTTTGGTTTAAATTTGGTTTTTATAAGGTTTTATGATTTAAATCTGCTAGTGTTAGGTAAAACTCGGGTTTTCAAATGAAATTAATGTTTTATAAAAAATACCACGAATACGCAAACTGTTTAAAAGCTTCTGCAATAAGAAAACGTTTTGAAATTGAATAACGATTTGTAAATGAATAATGTTTTGGAAACGAACGACACAATTTAAAATTAACATAAGATAATGAAAAAAAACTTGTTAAATAGAAAAGGGGATTTAGCGACAACATATTTTTCGAAAAGCACTACCTTTTGACATCGTCAGATTCAGCCATAACGTCTAGGCCAGGTCTGGGTGTTACAACAAGGCAAAACCTTTGATAATCTATACATCTGTACATACAAAGTTGTATGATATAACCTTCTATATATACATGCATATAGATTTTATAGATCTTTTAGTTCTATTTTGTTAAACAAATGATATTTCTATGTTTTTTGCATTCTAAAAATACAACAACTCAACTGAAAAACACTTAGAAAATGGGGAAAGACAACTAGTTTTCTATCATTTTTATCCCATTCTATGTGGTTGGGTTCAAATTTTAAAACTAGATTGGGTCAAATTCATATAGATTGATACAAAATTTTGATATTTTATGTCAATTTTTTTCTTTAATTATTGTTATTTTTTCTTACTCTATTAAAAGTATAACAGTCTTCTATCATTTTTATCCTATTCTATGTGGTTGGATAAAAATTGAAATACTAGATTCTATCAAATTCATATAGATTGATAGAAAATTAAAAACATTACACCATGAATTAAAGATAAAAATAATGATCAGGAAAATATTAAAAGAGATTATTAATAAATAAAAAATAAAAAATGTTCTTTTTTTTAGAAATAAGTATAATTTATTTTACCTGAGTTAACCAAGGATGAATGAAGGTGACGCCAATTTTTTCCTATGCACACAATAGTTCAGCTTCTATGCAGTACTGACACCCAGTTGGATCATAAGAATACAGTACCTCGTGGTAGTTTCCTGATGCTCTTTTAAATCCAATAATTTAAACTCTTTTTCTATTAAATCCCTCCAAATATGTGCTACTCCTTAATTAAAATCTACTTCCACTTCTTTAACTTGTAATCAATGTTCTAAATTGGCTTTCTGGGAAATTGTATATCAAGAAAGGCAAGAATGGCGGATGTCGAACCGAAGCATCGCTGCTATCGGTGGCAACCTTGCAGATAGTAAAAGATCGGGCTTATCAAAAGAGCAATAGTAAGCTACTGGGAGGTACTGTTAGGAACTTTGACAACAACGACCCCTCTCTATAGTTGGTTGTTGGCTGGTTGGTTGGCTGAAGAGCGCCATGTGTCGTCAAGCAGACTCTACAGGGTAAAACCTTTAAAAATCTCTACATATATACATACAAAGTTATATGATATAAGCTTCCCTATATAAATGCATATAGATTTTATAGATCTTTGAATTTTATTTTGTCAAGAAAATGATATTTCTATGTTGTTTGCATTCTTAAAATACAACAGCTCAACTAAAAAATACTTAGAAAATGGGGAAACACAACTAGTCTTCTATCATTTTTATCCCATTCTATGTGGTTGGGTTCAAATTTTAATACTAGATTGGGTCAAATTCATATAGATTGATACAAAATTTTGATATTATATGTCAATTTTTTCTTTAATTATTTTTGTTTTATACTACTCTATTAAAAATATAACTGTCTTCTATCATTTTTAACCTATTCTATGTGGTTGGATAAAAATTGTAATACTAGATTCTATCAAATTCATATAGATTGATAGAAAATTAAAAACATTACACCATGAATTAAACATAAAAACAATGATCCAGAAAATATTAAAAGAGATTATTAATAAATAAAAATAAAAAATGTACTTTTTTTAGAAATAAGTATAATTTATTTTACCTTAATTAATCAAGGATGAATGAAGGAGACGCCCATTTTTTCCTATGCACACAACACTTCAGTTTTTGTGCAGTACTGACGCCCAGTTGGGTCATAAGAATACAGTACCTCATGGTAGCTTCCTGATGCTCTTTTAAATCCAATAATTTAAACTCTTTTTCTATTAAATCCCTCCAAATATGTGCTACTCCTTAATTAAAATCTACTTCCACTTCTTTAACTTGTAATCAATGTTCTAAATTAGCTTTCTGGGAAATTGTATATCAAGAAAGGCAAGAATGGCGGATGTTGAACCGAAGCATCGCTGCTACCGGTGGCTACTTTGCAGATAGTAAAAGATCGAGCTTATCAAAAAAGCAATAGTAAGCTACTGGGAGGTACTGTTAGGAACTTTGACAACAACGACCCCTCGCTATAGTTGGTTGTTGGCTGGTTGGTTGGCTGAAGAGCGCCGTGTGTCCTCAGGCAGACTCTACAGGGTAAAACCTTTAATAATCTTTACATATATACATACAAAGTTATATGATATAAGCTTCCCTATATACATGCATATAGATTTTATAGAACTTTGAGTTTTATTTTGTCAATCAAATGATATTTCTATGTTGTTTGCATTCTTAAAATACAACAACTCAACTGAAAAACACTTAGAAAATGGGGAAAGACAACTAGTTTTTTATCAGTTTTGTCCCATTCTATGTGGTTGGGTTCAAATTTTAATACTAGATTGGGTCAAATTCATATAGATTGACACAAAATTTTGACAATTTATGTCAATTTTTTTCTTAAATTATTTTTATTTTTTATTACTCTATTAAAAATATAATTGTCTTCTATCATTTTTATCCTATTCTATGTGGTTGGATAAAAATTGAAATACTAGATTCTATCAAATTCATATAGATTGATAGAAAATTAAAAACATTACACCATGAATTAAACATAAAAATAATGATCCGGAAAATATTAAAAGAGATTATTAATAAATAAAAAATAAAAAATGTACTTTTTTTAGAAATAAGTATAATTTATTTTACCTGAATTAATCAAGGATGAATGAAGGTGACGCCCATTTTTACCTATGCACACAACACTTCAGTTTTTGTGCTGTACTGACGCCCAGTTGGGTCATAAGAATACAGTACCTCATGGTAGCTTCCAGATGCTCTTTTAAATCCAATAATTTAAACTCTTTTTCTATTAAATCCCTCCAAATATGTGCTACTCCTTAATTAAAATATACTTCCACATCTTTAACCTGTAATCAATGTTCTAAATTACCTTTCTGCGAAATTGTATATCAAGAAATGCAAGAATGGCAGATGTCGAACCGAAGCAATTGTCGCTGCTATTGGTGGCAACTTTCCAGGCAGTAAAAGATCGGGCTTATCAAAAGGGCAATAGGGAGCTACTGGGAGGTACTGTTAGGCACTTTGACAACAACGAACCCCCCGCTATAGTTTGTTGTTGGCTAGCTGGTTCGCTGAAGAGCGCCGTGTCCCGTCAGGCAGGCTCTACAGGGTAAAAGCTTTTATAATCTATACATATATACAGACAAAGTTATATGAGATAAGCTTCCCTATATACATGCATATAGATTTTATAGACTTTGAGTTTTATTTTTTCAAGCAAATGATATTTCTATGTTGTTTGCATTCTTAAAAGACAACAACTCAACTGAAAAATACTTAGAAAATGGGGGAAAACAACTAATCTTCTATCATTTTAATCCCATTCTATGTGGTTGGGTTCCAATTTTAATACTAGATTGGGTCAAATTCATATTGATTGATACAAAATTTTGATATTTATGTCAATTTTTTTCTTTAATTATTTTTATTTTTTATTACTCTATTAAACATATAATTGTCTTCTATCATTTTTATACTATTCTATGTGGTTGGATAAAAATTGTAATACAAGATTCTATCAAATTCATATAGTTTGGTAGAAAATTAAAAACACTACACCATGAATTAAAGATAAATATAATGATCACGAAAATATTAAAAGAGATTATTAATAAATAAAAAATAAAAAATGTTCTTTTTTTAAAAATAAGTATAATTTATTTTACCTTAATTAATCAAGGATGAATGAAGGAGACGCCCATTTTTTCCTATGCACACAACACTTCAGTTTTTGTGCAGTACTGGCGCCCAGTTGGGTCATAAGAATACAGTACCTCATGGTAGCTTCCTGATGCTCTTTTAAATCCAATAATTTAAACTCTTTTTCTATTAAATCCCTCCAAATATGTGCTACTCCTTAATTAAAATCTACTTCCACTTCTTTAACTTGTAATCAATGTTCTAAATTAGTTTTCTGGGAAATTGTATATCAAGAAAGGAAAGAATGGCGGATGTTGAACCGAAGCATCGCTGCTACCGGTGGCTACTTTGCAGATAGTAAAAGATCGAGCTTATCAAAAGAGCAATAGTAAGCTACTGGGAGGTACTGTTAGGAACTTTGACAACAACGACTCCTCGCTATAGTTGGTTGTTGGCCGGTTGGTGGGCTGAAGAGCGCCGTGTGTCCTCAGGCAGACTCTACAGGGTAAAACCTTTAATAATCTTTACATATATACATACAAAGTTATATGATATAAACTTCCCTATATACAAGCATATAGATTTTATAGAACTTTGAGTTTTATTTTGTCAATCAAATGATATTTCTATGTTGTTTGCATTCTTAAAATACAACAACTCAACTGAAAAACACTTAGAAAATGGGGAAAGACAACTAGTTTTCTATCATTTTTATCCCATTCTATGTGGTTGGGTTCAAATTTTAAAACTAGATTGGGTCAAATTCATATAGATTGATACAAAATTTTGATATTTTATGTCAATTTTTTTTCTTTAATTATTGTTATTTTTTCTTACTCTATTAAAAGTATAACAGTCTTCTATCATTTTTATCCTATTCTATGTGGTTGGATAAAAATTGAAATACTAGATTCTATCAAATTCATATAGATTGATAGAAAATTAAAAACATTACACCATGAATTAAAGATAAAAATAATGATCAGGAAAATATTAAAAGAGATTATTAATAAATAAAAAATAAAAAATGTTCTTTTTTTAGAAATAAGTATAATTTATTTTACCTGAGTTAATCAAGGATGAATGAAGGTGACGCCAATTTTTTCCTATGCACACAATAGTTCAGCTTCTATGCAGTACTGACACCCAGTTGGATCATAAGAATACAGTACCTCATGGTAGCTTCCTGATGCTCTTTTAAATCCAATAATTTAAACTCTTTTTCTATTAAATCCCTCCAAATATGTGCTACTCCTTAATTAAAATCTACTTCCACTTCTTTAACTTGTAATCAATGTTCTAAATTGGCTTTCTGGGAAATTGTATATCAAGGCAAGAATGGCGAATGTCGAACCGAAGCATCGCTGCTATCGGTGGCAACCTTGCAGATAGTAAAAGATCGGGCTTATCAAAAGAGCAATAGTAAGCTACTAGGAGGTACTGTTAGGAACTTTGAAAACAACGACCCCTCGCTATAGTTGGTTGTTGGCTGGTTGGTTGGCTGAAGAGCGCCATGTGTCGTCAAGCAGACTCTACAGGGTAAAACCTTTAAAAATCTCTACATATATACATACAAAGTTATATGATATAAGCTTCCCTATATACATGCATATAGATTTTATAGATCTTTGAGTTTTATTTTGTCAAGAAAATGATATTTCTATGTTGTTTGCATTCTTAAAATACAACAGCTCAACTAAAAAATACTTAGAAAATGGGGAAACACAACTAGTCTTCTATCATTTTTATCCCATTCTATGTGGTTAGGTTCAAATTTTAATACTAGATTGGGTCAAATTCATATAGATTGATACAAAATTTTGATATTATATGTCAATTTTTTCTTTAATTATTTTTGTTTTATACTACTCTATTAAAAATATAACTGTCTTCTATCATTTTTAACCTATTCTATGTGGTTGGATAAAAATTGTAATACTAGATTCTATCAAATTCATATAGATTGATAGAAAATTAAAAACATTACACCATGAATTAAACATAAAAACAATGATCCAGAAAATATTAAAAGAGATTATTAATAAATAAAAAATAAAAAATGTACTTTTTTTAGAAATAAGTATAATTTATTTTACCTTAATTAATCAAGGATGAATGAAGGAGACGCCCATTTTTTCCTATGTACACAACACTTGAGTTTTTGTGCAGTACTGACACCAAGCTGGGTCATAAGAATACAGTACGTCATGGTAGCTTCCTGATGCTCTTTTAAATCCAATAATTTAAAATCTTTTTCTATTAAATCCCTCCAAATATGTGCTACTCCTTAATTAAAATCTACTTCCACTTCTTTAACTTGTAATCAAAGTTCTAAATTAACTTTCTAGGAAATTGTATATCAAGAAAGGAAAGAATGGCGGATGTCAAACCGAAGCATCACTGCTATCGGTGGCTACTTTGGAGATAGTAAAAGATTGGGCTTATCAAAAGAGCAATAGTAAGCTACTGGGAGGTACTGTTAGGAACTTTGATAATAACGACCCCTCGCTATAGTTGGTTGTTGGCTGGTTGGTTGGCTAAAGAGCGCCATGTGTCATCAAGCAGACTCTACAGGGTAAAACCTTTAAAAATCTCGACATATATACATACAAAGTTATATGATATAAGCTTCCCTATATACATGCATATAGATTTTATAGATCTTTGAGTTTTATTTTGTCAAGCAAATGATATTTCTATGTTGTTTGCATTCTTAAAATACAACAGCTCAACTGAAAAATACTTAGAAAATGGGGAAACACAACTAGTCTTCTATCATTTTTATCCCATTCTATGTGGTTGGGTTCAAATTTTAATACTAGATTGGGTCAAATTCATATAGATTGATACAAAATTTTGATATTTTATGACAATTTTTTTCTTTAATTATTTTTATTTTATATTACTCTATTAAAAATATAATTGTCTTCTATCATTTTTATCCTATTCTATGTGGTTGGATAAAAATTGTAATACTAGATTCTATCAAATTCATAGAGATTGATAGAAAATTAGAAACATTACACCATGAATTAAAGATAAAAATAATGATCAGGAAAATATTAAAAGAGATTTTTAATAAACAAAAAATAAAAAATGTACTTTTTTTAGAAATAAGTATAATTTATTTTACCCGAATTAATCAAGGATGAATGAAGGTGACGCCAATTTTTTCCTATGCACACAATAGTTCAGTTTCTATGTAGTACTGACGCCCAGTTGGATCATAAGAATACAGTACGTCATGGTAGCTTCCTGATGCACTTTTAAATCCAATAATTTAAACTCTTTTTCTATTAAATCCCTCCAAATATGTGCTACTCCTTAATTAAAATCTACTTCCACTTCTTTACCTTGTAATCAATGTTTTAAATTAGCTTTCTGGGAAATTGTATATCAAGAAAGGCAAGAATGGCGGATGTCGAACCGAAGCATCGCTGCTGTAATAGCCCAATTTTAACCCTAATCGGAACAGTGGTTTCGGGACCAAAAATCCGAATTAGAAAAAAAATATTTTAATATTATTTTGTGTGTTTATGATGTGTGAATTTAATTGTGTGAAATTTTCGTGTTTTAATTTTGTCGTTTGAGAGATTGATTAAAGAAAATGGCTTAATCGCGTAAAATGAAAATTTAGGGGTTAAATCTAAAGGAACCAAATTGTTGTTGTCTTTATTAAATGGAGGATTGTTGATGTAATAAGGCCAAAATATAGTTAGTGGGTGGCAAAGTACAAGTATAGCCTTATATAAATATAAGTATATATATATTTATATAAAGGTTAATAAAGTAAACTAATTATTAATGTTAGTGCATGTTTAATATATTAAAATTAAAGCATTATTTCTCCATCTTTTGGCCGAAACTAAGAACAAAGAAGATTGTTTAAAAGCTTTAGTATATTCGGCACTTGCAAGCTTGATTGAGGTATGAATTTTGTTTGTTTTTTTTATAATTTTTACGTTTTTGAGATCGTTACTTTGAATACTTCAAAACCCATGCCTTAATTTTGTGAATTGTTGATGATTTTGAAATGTGCCATTGATGAATGTTTGAGTTTCATGATTTTAGTTGATGAAATATGAAATATAATTTTTAGATTAACATGTTTTGTCTTTGAATTTTTGGTGAATTTGAGTAATTAGAGCTAAATTGAGAAAATAAATTTTTGAAGGACTACAATGTGAAATAAATGAAATGTATGAGCTTGTATAGACACTAGGAATATTCGGTCCTTAAGGAGTGTAGTCAAAATTGGTGTATTTTGTGTTCTGAGCAAAAAGGATTAAATTGTAAAAAGTGTGAAATTTTAGGGGCAAAATTGTAATTTTCCCATTCATGTGTTTTTAGGATAAATTGAATAGAATGGTGTTTAAATAAGCTTAATTTGAATATTTTTAGATCAAGAATTAAAGAAATCGAATTTGGATTGGGGAAAGACAAAAGTGGTCGAGTAGCCGATTTAGCAGTCGACGACATCCGAGGTAAGTTGATAAGCATTTAAATGTTGTTAAATTCAAGAATATATAAATGATAAGTGATAAATTAAATTATTTATTTGTTATATGTTTTGGCCAAAAATTATTATTAAGATAGGAATTTTCTTTCGAGTTCGATTCGATCGATAATCAACGCCTAAAAGCCCCGTACGAACCCTAGGAATAGATAGGATACTTATGTCATGACATAGGACTCCGATATGTGTTTTTGTGTAAGACCACGTCTGGGACGTCGGCATCGACTTGTGTTTTTGTGTAAGACCCTGTCTGGGACAGTGGCATCGGTATGTGATTACATGTAAGACCACGTCTGGGACGTTGGCATTGTACTAGCTTTTTAATTATCCGTGTATCCTTTTTAATTCCAAACAGTTCAATGGGCAATGTTAAGTGAAGACCGAATGTGAAATCGAAATAATAATAGTGTTCAGGTATGTATTTATATCATGCTATGAAATTAAGGTAAGTTGTATATTGAATTGATGATACAAAGTTATTTGATATATGAACAATATGTGAGCATGTTTGTGCTTATAAGTCATTGGTAGTTTGGATTATTATTGTAGTTTTTTTTAAATTATATTTTGATAAGTATACAATAATTGGAGTATTTTTGCATTAAGCTATTAAAGTTAAATGTTTATTTATATTTGATTTGGTTGGTTTAATATTAATGTTAAAATGAATAATGTTTGCTTATGACTTACTAAGCTTAAAGAGTTTACTGTGTGTATGTCGTTCTTCGTTTTATAGATTTTGGATGTTGGTTACGAGCTCGGGGATCGTCAGAGAAGATTATCACACTATCGACTCCTCTCGGTATTTTGTAAATTTTGAATTCGGTCTTATGGCATGTATAGCGTAGCTGAGATGCTTGAATTTAGATTATGTAATATTAAGCCATGCGAAAATTGCTTAATTTTCTTGTTTGTGTTCGGTTTTGGGCTGAATTACGGTTTAAGCATACTTTAATCATGGATTAGTATTTTATGGTTAGTATTTATATGGTAATGTATATATATATGTGCATGGTGATTTCATTCAAGTGTTTCGGTAATTATGTGGTTGAAGTAATTAAGTTGTTATATTCATTAAGATAAGTAATGTTAAGTTAAGTGTCTAGGTTATGTATTATATATGAAACATATATATGATTTGGTTGGATTTAGTAGTTAAGTGAATATAGGGGATGATTTATAAATTGAAGTATGCTTGTAAATGTTGGTGATAAATTACGTTTGGCTTATTGATAGAGTAAATGAATGTATATGCTGTCAAATTTTGATGTACAAATGCAGTCCAATTATATATGTATATGCTGTCAATTTTTGATGTATAAGGAAGTCAAATTATATATGTATATGCTGTTAATTTTTGATGTATAAGGCAGTCCAATTATATATGTATATGCTGTCAATTTTTGACGTATAAATGCAGTCCAATTATATATGTATATGCTGTCAATTTTTGATGTACAAATGCAGTCCAAATATATATGTATATGCTGTCAATTTTTTATGTATAAATGCAGTCCAATTATATATGTATATGCTGTCAATTTTGATGTACAAATGCAGTCCAATATATATGTATATGCTGTCAATTTTTGATGTATAAATGCAGTCCAATTTTGTAAATATGCTGTCCAAATTTTGGTGTGAAAATGCCATTTAGTTTGGTATATAAATGCTGTTCAAATTGATGTATAATAGTTGTCCAAATAGGGTGTACCACCTATCTTGTAATATGTAGTATAGTTAGTAACTTGAAATGAAATATGTATACAAATATATGTTTGGATATGTGCTTGGATTTTGATATATAATCATATATGTTTGGAAATGTTTTAAGAATTTGAATGATATTAAATTTTGATTAGGTAAATGATAATGATATGGTTGAAATTTTGAGACATGGTTAGTATATGTAATTTGATTTATGATGCATGTTTGATTTTAATTGGTTATCTGTTTATATATATGTATATATATATGTGGAATGAAATTTCGTGGTTGAGTTAGTATAATTAAAAAAATTTGAGTTGGGTTTTGATCTATAATGCCTCGTAACTCTAATCCGACGACGGAATCGAGTTGGGGTGTTACATGTTATTGGTATCAGAGCTACGGTTTAGTCGATTCTAGGACTAACGTAGCATGTATGAGTCTAAGTATACATGCCACATTTTATACTGAGATAGTGTGATGACTTCTGACATCTAAAAAATGTGTTTTCGTATAGTAATGGATCCCGATCGAGCTGTAGCTGATGATGTTGAGAGTATAGCGCCTGCTCCCGTGCAAGAGACAGAGCCGGTAGATTCTAGACCAACCTCGAGTAACCAGGAGGGAGAGGCTAAACAAGCCTTCTACCAAATGATGAACGACTGGTTTACTCAATATATCCAGACTAATCCTGTTGCACAACAACCTCCACCCCCGATTAATCCATCTTCGGTTCCTATTATACCTCAAGTGAGTGATCCGATGAGATTACTTAAGCCTCCTGTTGATAAAATTCGAAAACACGGGGCCGAAGAATTCAGAGCCACTAATGATGATGAGCTGAGCGAGCTGAATTCTGGCTCGATAATACTATTCGAGTGTTTGATGAGTTATCTTGCACCCCTGATGAGTGCTTGAAATGTGCCATATCTTTGCTACGGGACACATCATATCACTGGTGGAATACGCTAGTATCGGTGGTTCCGAAAGAGCGAGTGACTTGGGAATTCTTTCAGACTGAGTTCCGTAAGAAATACATCAGTCAGAGATTCATTGATCAGAAACGCAAGGAATTTCTTGAATTGAAACAGGGTCAGATGACAGTGACAGAATATGAGCGAAAATTTGTGAGACTCAGTAGGTATGCCCGAAAGTGTGTTTCGACTGAAGCTATTATGTGTAAAAGATTTGAAGATGGGCTGAATGAAGATATTAAACTGTTAGTTGGCATACTTGAGATAAAAGAGTTCGTAGTACTTGTTGAACGAGCTTGTAAAGCCGAGGAGCTCGGAAAAGAGAAGAGAAAAGCTGACTTTGAATATAGAGATTCCCGTAAAAGATCATTTAGTAAGTCATTTCAGTCAATCTCAAGGAAGTTTCGAGATGATACTAGCCGCTCAAGGACTGTTGCGGGGTATTCACGACGGGATCGGGAAAGACCACCTGTGAGTTCGAGAGCTACTTCAGTAGTGAGTGTGGGTAATGTCAGATCAAATCCACCTGAGTGTGAACATTGTGGTAAACGACATTCCGACAGTTGCAGATTGCATGATCGAGCATGTTTTAAATGTGGATCGAGGGATCATTTCATTCGTGAGTGCCCAGAGTTAGCGGATCAAAATCCAGTACAGAATACGAGATCGGGTAACACTGCAGTTAGAGGTAGACCACCCAGAAACACGGATAATATGAGTGGCAGTCAGAGGGGGACTAGAGATACAGCTATTAGATCTGAGGCACGCGCACCTGCTAGAGCCTATGTCATTCGCGCACGTGAGGAGGCTTCATCCCCAAACGTCATTACTGGTATTTTCACTCTTTATGATACCAATGTTATTGCGTTGATTGATCCTAGTTTGACTCATTCTTATGTGTGTGAGACCTTAGTATTCAGTAAGACTCTACCTGTTGAGTCTACTGAGTTTGTAATTAAAGTATCAAACCCCCTGGGCCGGTGTGTTTTGGTCGACAAAGTGTGTAAGAATTGTCCCTTGATGATTCGAGATTTGTGTTTTCCAGCTGATTTGATGTTGTTACCATTTGACGAGTTCGATATAATTCTGGGTATGGACTGGTTGACTTTACACGATGCTGTGGTTAATTGCAAAAGAAAGACTATCGATTTAAAGTGCCTGAATGATGAGATTATTCGGATTGAATCTAATGATCTGAATGGTTTACCAGCTGTGATATCCTCGATGTTGGCTCAAAAGTATGTGAAGAAAGGGTGTGAAGCTTATCTTGCATATGTTCTTGATACTAAAGTGACCGAAAAGAAGATTGAATCTCTGTCAGTTGTATGTGAGTATTCAGATGTGTTTCCTGAAGAATTGCCGGGTTTGCCACCTACACGAGAGGTAGAGTTTGGTATTGAGTTAGTACCAGGGATGACTCCAATTTCAATAGCTCCGTACCGTATGGCACCGACTGAATTAAAAGAGTTGAATGCACAGTTATAAGAGTTGACAGATAAAGGTTTCGTACGACCGAGTTTCTCTCCTTGGGGTGCACCAGTTCTATTTGTGAAAAAGAAAGATGGAACGATGAGAATGTGTATTGATTACCGGCAGCTCAATAAGGTGAGTATAAAGAATAAATATCCGTTACCATGTATTGATGATTTGTTCGATCAGCTAAAAGGGGCTTCAGTGTTTTCGAAGATAGATTTGAGATCAGGTTACTATCAATTGCGAGTTAAAGACTCTGATGTGCCAAAGACAGCTTTCTGAACAAGGTACGGACATTATGAGTTCTTGGTTATGCCTTTCGGACTTACTAATGCACCTACTGTTTTCATGGATTTGATGAATCGGATCTTTAGACAGTATCTGGACCGGTTTGTAGTAGTATTTATAGATGATATTTTGATCTACTCTCGTGACGATACTAAGCATGCCGAACATCTGAGACTTGTGTTACAAACTTTGTGAGATAAACAATTGTATGCAAAGTTCAGTAAATGTGAGTTCTGGTTACGTGAAGTTAGTTTTTTGGGTCATGTTGTATCAGCATCGGGTATTCGGGTTGATCCGAGTAAAATTTCAGCTATACTTAATTGGAAACCTCCGAGAAATGTCTCTGAAGTTTGAAGCTTTCTAGGGCTCGCTGGTTATTATAGACGGCTTGTGAAAGGGTTCTCTAAGATTGCGACCCCGATGACAAAGCTACTACAAAAAGACGTTAAGTTCGAGTGGTCAGAAAAATGCCAGAAAAGTTTCGATCAGTTGAAAGTTCTTTTGACCGAAGCTCCAGTCTTAGTTCAGCCAGAATCAGGTAAAGAGTTTGTTATTTTTAGTGATGCATCTTTAAATGGTTTGGGCTGTGTTTTGATGCAGGAAGGCAAAGTTGTAGCCTATGCCTCGAGACAGTTAAAGTCGCACGAAAAGAGCTATCCGACGCACGATCTTGAATTGGCCGCTATTGTATTTGTGTTGAAAATATGGCGTCACTATCTGTTTGGTGAAAAATGTCATGTTTATTCCGATCACAAAAGCCTGAAGTATTTGATGACTCATAAAGATCTAAATTTGAGATAGTGTCGATGGTTAGAATTGCTAAAAGATTACGAGCTTGTGATTGACTATCATCCGGGAAAAGCTAATGTTGTTGCTGATGCCCTAAGTCGAAAGTCACTATTTGCTTTGCGTGCAATGAACGCGTATATGGCTATGTCTGATAATGGTGCGATAGTAGCTGAGTTGAAAGCAAAACCTTTATTTGTTCAACTGATTTGTGAAGCTCAGAAAGCTGATGATGATTTAATTGCAAAACGGCCCAGTGTGATTTAAAAGCTGATTCAGAGTTTTTAGTTGATGCTGAGGATTGTTTGAGATTTAGAAATCGACTATGTGTTCAGAAAAGTTCAGAGTTAATTCAGATGATCTTGAATGAAGCTCATAATAGTCAATTTTCTATTCATCCGGGTAGTTTGAAAATGTATAACAATCTGAAACAGCACTATTGGTGGCACGGTATGAAACGAGACATTTCTGACTTTGTTTCAAAATGTTTAATTTGTCAGCAAGTTAAAGCCGAGCATCAAGTACCGTCTGGATTACTTCAGCCTATTATGATTCCCGAGTGGAAATGGGACCGAGTCACGATGGATTTTGTATCCGGTTTACCATTGTCACCGAGCAAGAAAGATGCAATCTGGGTTATTGTTGATAGATTGACAAAATCGGCTCACTTTGTTCCGGTTCGTACTGATTTTTCGCTTGATAAACTTGCTGAATTGTATGTTTCACAAATTGTGAGATTGCACGGTGTACCTATTTCTAT
The DNA here is from genome assembly GCF_007990345.1 of Gossypium hirsutum. Lineage (NCBI taxonomy): Eukaryota > Viridiplantae > Streptophyta > Magnoliopsida > Malvales > Malvaceae > Gossypium > Gossypium hirsutum. The sequence goes on along the minus strand of NC_053438.1, from coordinate 49,839,785 downwards.
TGTTTCGGATAAAGACCCGAGGTTCACATCGCGGTTTTGGAAGAAATTACAAGATGCTTTAGGTACGAAACTACATTTTAGCACAGCTTTCCATCCGTAAATAGATGGTCAATCCGAGCGAATCATTCAAATACTTGAGGACATGTTGAGATGTTGCATTCTCGAGTTTGAAGGTACTTGGGAACGATACTTACCTTTGATTGAATTTGCTTATAATAATAGCTTTCAATCTAGTATCAAAATGGCACCTTACGAGGCTTTGTACGGTCGTAAATGTCGTATACCATTATATTGGACTGAGCTCAGTGAAAATAAGATACACGGGGTCGATTTGATTAAAGAAACTGAACAGAAAGTGAAAGTAATTCGGGATAGTCTGAAATCAGCATCGGATCGTCAGAAATCCTATGCGGATTTGAAAAGAAAAGATATAGAATTTCAGATAGGGGACAAAGTGTTTTTGAAAGTCTCACCGTGGAAGAAAATACTCAGATTTGGTCACAAAGGTAAATTAAGTCTGAGATTCATTGGACCGTATGAGATTATAGAGCGTATCGGGCCGGTTACTTATAAATTATTGTTGCCATCTGAATTAGAAAAGATTCACAATGTATTCCATGTTTCGATGCTTCGTAGATACAGATCCGATCCTTCGCATGAGATTAGTCCGACCGAGATTGAAATTAACTCTGATATGTCATATGAAGAAGAACCGATTAGCATTCTGGCTCGTGAGGTTAAAGAATTACGAAATAAGAAAATTTCGTTAGTCAAAGTACTTTGGCATAAACACGGAGTTGAAGAAGCAACTTGGGAGTCAGAAGATACAATGAAAGAAAGTTATCCAAACCTATTCATCGGTAAGATTTTCGGTGACGAAAATCCCTAAGGGGGGAGAGTTGTAACAGCCCAATTTTGACCCTAATCGGAACAGTGGTTTCGGGACCACAAATCTGAATTAGAAAAAAAATATTTTAATATTATTTTGTGTGTTTATGATGTGTGAATTTAATTGTGTGAAATTTTCGTGTTTTAATTTTGTCGTTTGAGAGATTGATTAAAGAAAATGGCTTAATCGCGTAAAATGAAAATTTAGGGGTTAAATCTAAAGGTACCAAATTGTTGTTGTCTTTATTAAATGGAGATTTATGATGTAATAAGGCCAAAATATAGTTAGTGGGTGGCAAAGTACAAGTATAGCCTTATATAAATATAAGTATATATATATTTATATAAAGGTTAATAAAGTAAACTAATTATTAATGTTAGTGCATGTTTAATATATTAAAATTAAAGCATTATTTCTCCATCTTTTGGCCGAAACTAAGAACAAAGAAGATTGTTTAAAAGCTTTAGTATATTCGGCACTTGCAAGCTTGATTGAGGTATGAATTTTGTTTGTTTTTTTGATAATTTTTACGTTTTTGAGATCGTTGCTTTGAATAATTCAAAACTCATGCCTTAATTCTATGAATTGTTGATGATTTTGAAATGTGCCATTGATGAATGTTTGAGTTTCATGATTTTAGTTGATGAAATATGAAATATAATTTTTAGATTAACATGTTTTGTCTTTGAATTTTTGGTGAATTTGAGTAATTAGGGCTAAATTGAGAAAATAATTTTTTGAAGGACTATAATGTGAAATAAATGAAATGCATGAGCTTGTATAGACACTAGGAATATTCGGTCCTTAAGGAGTGTAGTCAAAATTGGTGTATTTTGTGTTTTGAGCAAAAAGGATTAAATTGTAAAAAGTGTGAAATTTTAGGGGCAAAATTGTAATTTGCCCATTCATGTGTTTTTAGGGTAAATTGAATAGAATGGTGTTTAAATAAGCTTGATTTGAATATTTTTAGATCAAGAATTAAAGAAATCGAATTTGGATCGGGGAAAGACAAAAGTGGTCGAGTAGCCGATTTAGCAGTCGACGACATCCGAGGTAAGTCAATAAGCATTTAAATGTTGTTAAATTCAAGAATATATAAATGATAAGTGATAAATTAAATTATTTATTTGTTATATGTTTTGGCCGAAAATTATTATTAAGATAGGAATTTTCTTTCGAGTTCGATTCGATCGATAATCAACGCTTAAAAGCCCCGTACGAACCCTAAGAATAGATAGGATACTTATGTCTTGACATAAGACTCCGATATGTGTTTTTGTGTAAGACCGCGTCTGGGACGTCGGCATCGACTTGTGTTTTTGTGTAAGACCCTGTCTGGGACAGTGGCATCGGTATGTGATTACATGTAAGACCACGTCTGGGACGTTGGCATTGTACTAGCTTTTTAATTATCCGTGTATCCTTTTTAATTCCGAATGGTTCAACGGGCAATGTTAAGTGAAGACCGAATGTGAAATCGAAATAATAATAGTGTTCAGGTATGTATTTATATCATGCTATGAAATTAAGGTAAGTTGTATATTGAATTGATGATACAAAGTTATTTGATATATGAACAATATGTGAGCATGTTTGTGCTTATAAGTCATTGGTAGTTTGGATTATTATTGTAGTTTTTTTTTAAATTATATTTTGATAAGTATACAATAATTGGAGTATTTTTGCATTAAGATATTAAAGTTAAATGTTTATTTATATTTGATTTGGTTGGTTTAATATTAATGTTAAAATGAATAATGTTTGCTTATGACTTACTAAGCTTAAATAGTTTACTGTGTGTATGTCGTTCTTCGTTTTATAGATTTTGGAAGTTGGTTACGAGCTCGGGGATCGTCAGAGAAGATTATCACACTATCGACTCCTCTCGGTATTTTGTAAATTTTGAATTCGGTCGTATGGCATGTATAGCGTAGCTGAGATGCTTGAATTTAGATTATGTAATATTAAGCCATGCGAAAATGGCTTAATTTTCTTGTTTGTGTTCGGTTTTGGGCTGAATTACGGTTTAAGCATATTTTAATCATGGATTAGTATTTTATGGTTAGTATTTATATGGTAATGTATATATATATGTGCATGGTGATTTCATTCAAGTGTTTCGGTAATTATGTGGTTGAAGTAATTAAGTTGTTATATTCATTAAGATAAGTAATGTTAAGTTAAGTTTCTAGGTTATGTATTATATATGAAATATATATATGATTTGGTTGGATTTAGTAGTTAAGTGAATATAGGGGATGATTTATAAATTGAAGTATGCTTGTAAATGTTGGTGATAAATTACGTTTGGCTTATTGATAGAGTAAATGAATGTATATGCTGTCAAATTTTGATGTACAAATGCAGTCCAATTATATATGTATATGCTGTCAATTTTTGATGTATAAGGCAGTCAAATTATATATGTATATGCTGTTAATTTTTATGTATAAGGCAGTCCAATTATATATGTATATGCTGTCAATTTTTGACGTATAAATACAGTCCAATTATATATGTATATGCTGTCAAATTTTGATGTACAAATGTAGTCCAAATATATATGTATATGCTGTCAATTTTTGATGTATAAATGCAGTCCAATTATATATGTATATGCTGTCAATTTTGATGTACAAATGCAGTCCAAATATATATGTATATGCTGTCAATTTTTTATGTATAAATGCAGTCCAATTTTGTAAATATGCTGTCCAAATTTTGGTGTGAAAATGCCATTTAGTTTGGTATATAAAATGCTGTTCAAATTGATGTATAATAGTTGTCCAAATAGGGTGTACCACCTATCTTGTAATATGTAGTATAGTTAGTAACTTGAAATGAAATATGTATACAAATATATGTTTGGATATATGCTTGGATTTTGATATATAATCATATATGTTTGGAAATGTTTTAAGAATTTGAATGATATTAAATTTGATTAGGTAAATGATAATGATATGGTTGAAATTTTGAGACATGGTTAGTATATGTAATTTGATTTATGATGCATGTTTGATTTTAATTGGTTATCTGTTTATATATATATGTATATATATATGTGGAATGAAATTTCGTGGTTGAGTTAGTATAATTAAAAAAATTTGAGTTGGGTTTTGATCTGTAATGCCTCGTAACTCTAATCCGGCGACGGAATCGAGTTGGGGTGTTAGAGCTGCTATCGATGGCTACTTTGCAGATAGTAAAAGAACGGGCTGATCAAAAGAGCAATAGTAAGCTACTGGGAGGTATTGTTAGGAACTTTGACAACAACGACCCCTCGCTATAGTTGGTTGTTGGCTGGTTGGTTGGTTGAAGAGCGCCATGTGTCCTCAGGCAGAATCTACAGGGTAAAACCTTTGATAATCTATACATATATACATACAAAGTTATATGATATAAGTATCCATATATAGATGCATATAGATTTTATAGATCTTTGAGTTTTATTTTGTCAAGCAAATGATATTTCTATGCTGTTTGCATTCTTAAAATACTACAACTCAACTGAAACATACTTAGAAAATGGGGAAAAACAACTAGTCTTCTATCATTTTTATCCCATTCTATGTGGTTGGGTTCAAATTTTAATACTAGATCGGGTCAAATTCATATAGATTGATACAAAATTTTGATATTTTATGTCAATTTTTTTTCTTTAATTATTTTTATTTTTTATTACTCTATTAAAAATATAATTGTCTTCTATCATTTTTATCCTATTCTATGTGGTTGGATCAAAATTGTAATACTCTTTTCTATCAAATTCATATAGATTGACAGAAAATTATAAACATTACACCATGAATTAAAGATAAAAATAATGATCAGGAAAATATTAAAAGAGATTATTAATAAATAAAAAATAAAAAATGTTCTTTTTTTAAAAATAAGTATAATTTATTTTACCAGAATTAATCAAGGATGAATAATGGTGATGCCCATTTTTTCCTATGCACACAACACTTCAGTTTTTGTGCAGTACTGACACCCAATTGGGTCATAATAATACAGTACCTCATGGTAGCTTCCTGATGCTCTTTTAAATCCAGTAATTTAAACTCTTTTTCTATTAAATACCTCCAAATATGTGCTACTCCTTAATTAAAATCTACTTCCACTTCTTTAACTTGTAATCAATGTTCTAAATTAGTTTTCTGGGAAATTGTATATGAAGAAAGGCAAGAATGGCGGATGTCGAACCAAAGCAATTGTCGCTACTATCGGTGGTGGCTACTTTGCAAATAGTAAAAGATCGGGCTCATCAAAAGAGCAAGAAGAAGCCACTGGGAGGTACTGTTAGGCACTTTGACAACAACGACCCCCCGCTATAGTTGGTTGTTGGCTAGTTGGTTGGCTGAAGAGCATCGTGTGCCGTCAGGCAGACTCTACAGGGTAAAACCTTTGATAATCTTTACATATATACATACAAAGTTATATGATATAAGCTTCCCTATATACAGGCATATAGATTGTATAGATCTTTGAGTTTTATTTTGTCAAGCAAATGATATTTCTATGTTGTTTGCATTCTTAAAATACAACAACTCAACTGAAAAATACTTAGAAAATGGGGAAAGACAACTAGTCTTCTATCAATTTTATCCCATTCTATGTGGTTGGGTTCAAATTTTAATACTAGATTGGGTCAAATTCGTATAGATTGATACAAAATTTTGATATTTTATGTCAATTTTTTTTCTTGAATTATTTTTTATTTTTTTTACTCTATTAAAAATATAATTGTCTTCTATCATTTTTACCCTATTCTATGTGGTTGGATAAAAACTATAATACCAAATTCTATCAAATTCATGTAGATTGATAGAAAATTAAAAACATTACACCATGAATTAAAGATAAAAATAATGATCAGGAAAATATTAAAAGAGATTATTAATAAATAAAAAATAAAAAAACGTTCTTTTTTTAGAAGTAAGTATAATTTATTTTACCTGAATTAATCAAGGATGAATGAAGGTGACACCCATTTTTTCCTATGCACACAACACTTCAGTTTTTGTGCAGTATTGATGCCCAGTTGGGTCATAATAGTACAATACCTCGTGGTAGCTTCCTGATGCTCTTTTAAATCCAATAATTTAAACTCTTTTTCTATTAAATCCCTCCAAATATGTGCTACTCCTTAATTAAAATCCACTTCCACTTTTTTAACTTGTAATCAATGTTCTAAATTAGCTTTCTGGGAAATTGTATATCAAGAATGGCAAGAATGCAAGATGTCGAACCAAAGCAATTGTCGCTACTATCGGTGGTGGCTACTTTGCAAATAGTAAAAGATCGGGCTCATCAAAAGAGCAAGAAGAAGCCACTAGGAGGTACTGTTAGGCACTTTGACAACAACGACCCCCCGCTATAGTTGGTTTTTGGCTAGTTGGTTGGTTGAAGAGCATCGTGTGCCGTCAGGCAGACTTTATAGGGTAAAACATTTGATAATCTATACATCTATACGTACAAAGTTATATGATAGAACCTTCCATATATTCATGCATATAGATTTTTTAGATCTTTGAGTTTTATTTTGTTAAGCAAATGATATTTCTATGTTTTTTGCATTCTTAGAATACAACAACTCAACTGAAAAATACTTAGAAAATGGGGAAAAGCAACTAGTGTTCTATCATTTTTATCTTATTCTATGTGGTTGGGTTCAAATTTTAATACTAGATTGGATCAAATTCATATAGATTGATACAAAATTTTGATATTTTATGTCAAAAGAGCGATCGAAACTCTAGTCCATAATCTACTTGTTGTCAAGGAGGCTTTCGTATTATCAGTAAAGTTCAAAGTTATGGGTCTTTGAGTATCTATATTAGTTTTTTAATATGTATAATTATTATATGTGAGTTCATATTTCTATCATACACATTTTTCAAGTGTAGGTTCTATCTAATTTGTTTGTGTTTTCTATTGGATTAATTCTATTCGTTATTGCTTGTGCATGTATTGTATTATCTTTATACTTATAAACTCTTAAGAAAAAAATATACCTCTGATTTGACCGTTGCAATCTCACTACCATTTCGGTTAACATTATAAATGTTAATGTGCTAGGTCAGGTTTGAGCTAGATCCATGTATGGTATCAATATCATACATAGTAGTTCAATCCTAGCTTGATATTTTCTTTAAAATTAGTGTATCCCACTTATACTTGTAAATAGTTAATCTAAGCTCGTTTAGATTTACCAATATATATATTAAATCTCCTAAATTTCTAGTGGACTATCAAACTTGGGTGAGTAGTTTGGCCCTTGAAAGTTCCACTAATATAAGACAATACAGTGCACAACAAACCACGAACCAAACAAAACAAGATAAAATGCAGAGAGAAACCAGACAAAATGCACACAAGCCATATGCACATGGTGGGAGACAAACCCTCACATCGCAAATGCGGATGGTGGCACTCAAACCCAAGGCTTCAAGGCGGCCACAACCTTTGGAAACAGTGCCAAGGCCTTATTCGCAGTACTAGTGTATCTTGATTTATTGTTTCAGGTTTATCTGCATTTTCAAGTATTTTTCACACATATATATTTGTAGTTTAATTTTTTTTAAAAATAAAATATATACCATAGATGCAAATATATCTAAATTACATAGTATAAATACATATAAACATATAAATTTTAAATTTATTAATCAAGTTCTATAATTTAATTTAACAATTATATTTTTAATAGAATTATAAAAATAAAAATTATTTAAAAAATAGAAAAAATTGACATAAAATATCAAAATTATGTATCAATCTATATCAATTTGATACAATCTAGTATTAGAATTTGAATCCAACCACATAGAATAGGATAAAAATGCTAAAAGACTAGTTTTTTTCCCCCATTTTCTAAGTATTTTTAAGTTGAGATGTTGTATTTTAAGAATCCGAACAACATATAAATATCATTTGCTTGACAAAATAAAACTAAAAGATCTATAAAAGCTATATGCATGTATACATGGAAGCATATATCATATATTTTTGTATGCATAGATGTATTGATTATAAAAGGTTTTACCCTGTAAAGCCTCCCTGACGACACACAGCGCTCTTCAGCCAACAACCAAATATAGCGAGGGGTTGTTGTTGTCAAAGTGCCTAACAGTACCTCCTGGTAGCTTCTTATTCCACTTTTGATGAGGACGATATTTTAATATCTATAGAGTGGCCACCGATAGCGGCGACAGCTGCTCCAGTTCGGCATCCGCCGTTCTCATCTTTCTTGATATACAATTTCCCAGAAAGCCATTTTAGAACATTGATTACAAGTTAAAAATTGAAAGTAGATGTTCATTAAGTAGCACATATTTGGAGGGACTTAATAGGAAAAGAGTTTGAATTATTGGATTTAAATTGAAATTAACCAGGATATAAGAAAAAAAACTTTGTAGTTCTTGTCCAAATACAAACATATTATTATGGCTAAGAAATATCAAATAAATCTAAATGGATTCTCATTTCCATTTATGTAGAAATCTGAGTCAAAATATTGTGTATTGGCCTTAGGGTGTTCATTATCCCAGCTGTGATCCGAGTCAGCATCTATTATGTAACTGTTGTTTTGAAATTAATTTTTTAGAAACACTTGTCAAATATTTTTTTTAAGGTTAATTACCAGAAAAATTAAGTAAATTTATTAGTTTAGTTATTGCTTATAGATTTATACTAATTTTAAGATTTCCAGTTCATTTGAAATTTTTAGCATTTTCGAGTTTTATTATGTGTAAATCATGTATGAATTTTTATTTCAAAATTTCTTTTGATTTAAGATTTTTCATGTGTGACCCTATTCAAAATTTTTCTTATTTAAGTCTGAATATATTTTAATTATCAATTTCATTATATTTTGTAACAATTAATTCCGATAATAATTATTTAAATATGTATTATTTATACTCATAATTTTAATCTTATTTATAATTCTACTTGTATCTAAAAAAAGTATATGTAACGTCCCAAAATTTTAATTTTGGGAATTGTGAATATGTGAAACAAAATATTTGTCTGCTTTTGTGGTTATGTGTTATGGGTGTGTTTGGGAGGTTCCAAGTTCAAGTCAGGATTTGGGTAAATTTTGGTATTTTTATGAATAAGCCCTATCTTTGGTCAGTAGGTTTTTAAGTAAAAGTTGGCAAATAATTAATAGAATAGGGCTGTTGGTCTGGTGGATAAGTGAAGTGTTGGTGTGAAGGAGGTCTTGTGTTTGAATCTTGGCGTGAGCATTATTTTTGCTCGTGCGTCCAGGAGAGTTTGAGATGGACTAAGAATCTGAGTAGTGGATTTAGTGGGGAGCTTGATGGACAGAAATAAGGGATTGGGGTGGTTATCAATTATTCTGTCATCTTTTTCTTTTTTCCATTTTTTACTTTCCCCAAAATCCCTCCACCCTCTTGCCGTTTTTATCTTAATTGCTGCCGAATTTCTGCTCTCTTTCAACCTTCATCTTCTTGATTTTTCTTTTCCCACTCTGCCTCGTGTCGCTCCACGTTTGTCTGCGATCGTTCGGTAAGTTTTAGATAACTGATTTGTCTCTATTTGTTAACTTTCTTCTGAAGTGTTTTGTTTATGCTAATTAGGGGAGGATTCAAGGGCTCGTAATCACCAATCAGAGTCTTAGTTTGTGCGGAAATTACTGTTCATTGGTTGAAGGTAATGTTTAATTGCTTAAGGGTTAAAACCTCAATACGATTTCGATTTGGGATTACATTATGTGAGATTAAATTAGTGTTATTTGTTCAATTATAGAGTTTGGAGTGCTCGGGGACTGTTTTAGCATAAAAAAACCAGTGTGTACCCGAACGCAAAAAAAACAAAGGGATTTGACGAAAAGCCAAAATTTTTTGCTGTTTGGACAGAAGCAGTAAACTAAATTTGTAAAATCGCCATAAATTGTGGAAATCGAATTAGAGGATGAAAAAAATATGAAATTAAGGCTTATTGAGTCCAGTCTCTCATAGAAGAAACGGTGTAAGTAATGGAATTGTAAATCGTGAGGTATAATAAACTTTGTGAGACAAGGTCAGAATGAATTTGGGTTCCCCTGTTCTGACTTTGGAAAATCATCAAATATTGGAGAAAAATAATTAGGGGTTAAAATTTACATGTTTAAATTATTAATGAGTCTATTTTCAAAAGAAACAAATGGGAACATCATCCAAATTTTGTACTAAGAGATAATTAATTTTTAGCAAACAAGGGACGAAGCTATCAGACAGCAGAATAGGGGTAAGATTGATGATTTTACTGTACTTATTGGCTGAACAAAAAATTCTAAAAATTTTATGTAGAAAGGTATTTGAGTCTAGTTTCAAAAACATTAAGCGAATCTTAATTTAGAATTCTGTAGCTCAAGATATAAATAATTTAGTAACAGTAACTCAAGTAGACAGCTTTGAAGAAACATATAAGTAGATAGTGAAAACATATATGAATATTTAGCTAGCACGGGTTACATTAAAAATGGATCACGTGGCCAAGGCCAATTTGGGCCGAGTGGGCCACACGGGGGTCTGGGCCCACACGGGCAGGCAATTAGGCATGTGAGCCCATTTTTTTAAAAAGTTCTGTAAGGTTGCACGGGTCGTCCAAGTCGGCTGTGGACCTCCTATACGGTTGGTAAGCTTTACTTAGACCCCTATATGTGTGATTTGTCTGTCTGATTTCTATACCGAGCATGACTTATGATATCTAAATGTATGTACTATTAATTGCATAATGGCATGACATATAATGCATGTTGCATTGCATCGGGGTAGGTTGATGATATTTGGAGGAAGTGTCTGAAAGGCTATTAAGCTTGTTATCTGGCAGCTCAGCTGCAACCTTCTGATTATGTGCCGCATTCCGATATAGCATGGTGTGTAGGGATAGGTGGGTTGATTTAATCCCTACATGGTGTGTAGGGTTGGCCGGAGATGGTGTGTAGAGGCTGGTGGGTAGGATTCTGATTTATTGTATCTGCATTCTGTATCTGATATGGGCCAATGACCTAATGTATTTCTGAGACGGTATCTGAACGGGCTAAGGCCCACACTGATTCTGTGATGGGCCCAGACCCCAGACTTTGTCTAACTGAATGCTGTTGAATATCTGTATGCATATTTTTTGTGGGGATTACACACTGAGTTTGCAAAAATTCCCCCTTTTCTGTTTAATCTGTATAGGTAATCCCCAGACTTGACGGGTCGGTGCAATGGAGGACTCGAAGGTGGCCACACGTAAATTTTAGACTATTTTTCATTAATGTCTAGAATTTATTACTATTTGGGGTTTTTGATGTAACTTTTGGACTATGGACTGGTTCGCTTTAAATTTGGGACTTTATACTGTTTTTATGATTTTTTTAAACTATAACATAACGAAACACGATTTTTCTAAAAACTAAGGTTTTCGTAAATAGAAACGATTTTCCCTAAATTAATTGGTTACAAAAGCTTCCTCTAAGAGACAAGTTTTAAAGCAAATCAACTAGTACTTATTTTTTCTGAATTAAATAAAAGCTAACTAACTGTAACGGTTTTAACTCGACAATCTTGTCTTCAAATCCCATTCCATGTGACATCGCGAGATTTGGCCATAACGTCTAGGCTGGGTTTTGGGTGTTACATTTAGTGGTATTAGAGCCTGGTTACAAAACTCGGATGTGGATTATGGGTTTTATAAAAATTGGGCTTTCGAAAAATTGATTTATTTCCAAATGATTTGAAATGTTTTTACAGAGTAAGTGGTACAGCAAGTCTCCGGCGCTGATCCTGTAAGTATTCTGAACTGTGATTTGTTTTAAATTGAAACTGTTATGGATAGTATATTCTGAAACTACTATAGGTAGTAAACTATACTGAAAACACTTTAGTTAGTGTATACTAAAAATTGTAGAGAAACTGGAAACTGTAGTAAGACTGCGATTTACGAAAACGAACTCTGAATAACCGATACTATTTTACATAAAACATTTGTTAATAAACACTGGAACTCTAACACCTTAAATTTTGGGCCTAGAAGAAATAGGTTTTGAACAATGGAACAAATAAGAGACTGCACATAAATATTTAGTTGTGCAAGGAAGTGACATAAATGAATGTCTACCTCAGTGGTTAAGAGAATTAGGAGTGTTTGGAAGTTTCTGAGAAGTCAGGGGTTCAAGCCATGGCTTATGCAAAAAAATTTTATTTTAAGTGAACAAAATCCTTAGATCTAGATAGTAGGTTCTTAAAGTATTGTGGTTAAAATATGATACAAAGGAGTTATTGGTCTAAGGGTAAGGGGAATGTGGAGTGTACATGGGGTCTAAGGTTCGAGTGGTGGTGCTTCAAAAAAGGGATTATTTATTTTTCTACCTAATTCGTGTAGGTGGTAGAGTTGGATTGAAATACTACTAAGTGGAGTTTGAACTGGTCATAGAGAGAATTGATGAGGGATATTTGGAGAGATTTTAGTAGAAAATGTGGGATTGAGGGAATATCTAATTTTAATTAATTCTTTCCCAAATTCGGTTTCATTTTTTTCCCAGAATCCCTCCAACAAGTCTGACGTTACTCTCTTCCTCCTCTACCATATTTCCTTTTTGCTTTTTTTTCCTATGCCTCCATAGTCGAATTCTGTCCTTTTTTTTACCCACATCTTTTGTTTTGATTTCTCTTGACTTCAACCTCCCTATGTTGCTGCCGAAATCTCTTCTCTTCTCTATTGGTGATTGCTTCTCCTTGTTTCTACCGAAACTCCCTTTCATTCTCTCTTTTCCGTCGATTTCTTCCTTAAACAATCTTCTATCTTTTCAACGTTGGCTGTGCCAGTGGGTAAGTCTTTTACAACAAATCGTAGCGAACGGGGTTTTCTTGCGGGATAGTTCTTTTCATCTTTCGGAATGGTTGGGGTGCTATTCACATCAGGAGCGTTTGCGTACAAAAAATCGTCTCATGTGTGTAAACACCCCATTCAACTGTAAAACGACAAAAAGCCGAAAAGTTAAAAATACGGCATTTGAGACCACACAGGCGTACGATCGCTCGTGTGGCCAGCCCAACCTGCGAAACATGGGCGTTTGACTGTAGAGGCCACCATGAACAAATTCATGAGCTTGGGCCATAATGGGCCACGTTGGGCCAAAATAGACCATGTGGGCTCGATAGGCTTGTGGGCCCTACATGGACGAAATCTACAATTTAAGGCAAATACTGCACTGGGCTATGTGGATTCCAAAGTCGTGGCAAATTTTGGGCTGAGCGGGCTGCACGAGCGTGTGGGCCCACTTGGGCTGAGTATTGGGACTTGGGCCCATTTACACTGTTATGACCATTTGGTTACCTGAGTCGCTCGAGGCGACTGCGGACCTTTCGAGAGGTCAATAAATGACCAAATTACCCCCACAGGGTAAAATAATTGAATTACCCCCACAAGGTAAAATGACCGAATTACCCCCACAGGGTAAAATGATCGAATTACCCTCACAGGGTAAAATGATTGAATTACCCTTACAGGGTAAAAATGACCAAATTACCCCCACGGGGTAAAATGATCGAATTACCCCCACAGGGTAAAATGACCGAATTACCCCCACAGGGTAAGATGACCGAACTACCCCCATAGGGTAAGATGACCGAACTACCTCTACAGGGTAAAATAACCGAAATCCCTCAATAAGGTAAAATAACTGAAATACCCTCATAGGGTAAAATGATCGAAATACCCTCATAGGGTAAAATGACCGAAATACCGTTATAGGGTAAAATAACTGAAATACCCCCGTAGGGTAAAATAACTGTTATACCCCTAGGGGATGAAATGATTCTTATGACGGATTTGCTCTATGATATGTATGACTGTGATTGAGCATGACATTTTGCATACACGTACGATATTATGTCACAAAATATTGCATGGGGATGGGTTGTTATATTTGGAGGAAGTGTACCGTACTGATAAGGTTGTACGGGTCACCTAAGACGACTGTGGACCTACTGATGGCTATATGCCATTTATTTTACTAACAGCTTTGCTACAATATTGGTGTGTTGGCTAGGTAGGTCGATTTTATCCCCACATGGTGTGTTGGTGGTACGGAGTAGTGTGTTGGATAGATTGAGATGGGTTGCATTATTGCACTGTATCGATACTGTATTGGGCTAAGGCCCACACTGTACTGTTACTGAATAGGGCTCAGGTTCAGACTATCACTGCTTTTTGTATACTGATTAACTAGTAAGGGATTGCATACTGAGGTTTCGTAAACTCACCCCTATGTTTAACTGTACAAGTAATCCCTAGTTGTAGGTAGGTCGGTGTTGCGAGGGACTCAATGATGGACACATAATTGCATCAGCTTTCATTTTTAGCTTTTGATTTATAAGTAACTGGATTTGGGTAGTTTTATGTAAAAATGCCTCTCTAAAGTTATAAACTTTAAATTGGGGTTTTTATTTAATTAGTTTGATATAAACTGCTAGTTGTAAAAAAAAAAGACGGGTTTTCAAAAGTAACTGTTTTCAAAGACACCATGTATTCGCAACATTTTCTAAAAAAATAACTTTCACAATAAATGAGATTTTTGAAAATTTACAACGTTTTAAAAGTGATTAGCTTTTAATGATGCACGCTTGGAAATGAACAACCCGTTTTGGAATCACCGTTTAATAACAAACTGATTAATTGATTTTAAGGATTTCAAGGATTAATCACCATTTAATAACAAAGTTATTAGTTTTATGCTAAACACATCAATATGACACCGCCAGATTCGGCCATAACTACCAGGCCGGCCATAACTCCTCGTTATCAGGCAGCCTGCCAAATTTGGATACGAGTGAGACGCTAGTGTCGCCTGCTACTGAGACTGGGTCTCAAGATCACATGGCTGGGGACTATGCATTGTTCCAGGCTATACTAAGAATTTTAGAGAGGGTCGTTGGGCCCAATACTTGATTTAGGGGCCAAGGGTCAATTATGGAACGACTCCGATCTAATGGAGCTGAGCTCTTCAGAGGTTTCACTGAGGTCGCCCCTAATGTGGCCGAGTGCTGGATTGTAGCCATAGAGAGGATCATAGATGATCTAGATTGCACCCATAAGTAGAAACTAAAGGGTGCAGTCTCGCTGCTGTGGGACGAGGCTTATCAGTGGTGGCTGACCGTTAAGAAAGGCACTTAGCCCGAACGTCTGACCTGGGAGTTCTTTAAGACCACCTTCCAGGAGAAATATATCGGAGCTAGTTACGTAGATGCACGTATGAGGGAGTTTCTGAATCTTACACAGGGGAATCAATCAGTAGCCGAGTATGAGGCTGATTTTTTGAGACTGAGCCGCTATGCGCGAGGTATGGTAGCATCTGAATATGAGCAATGTGTCTGCTTGGAGGATGGCCTTAGAGATAATTTTAGAGTTCTGATAGCCCTGCAAAGGGAGTGAGATCTTTCTGCCCTGGTCGAAAAGGCAAAAATCACTGAGGAGGATATGGAGGTAGTCATGATTGTAGAACGTTGAAACTACTTATCTAATGTGATCTCTGCATTGGTGGCAGAGAAGTTGGTTCGTAAGGGATGTGAGGCATTTTTGGCCAATATAAGTGTTTCAGATTCTGGGGACTCAATAGTTAAGGATATCAAAACGATAAATGATGTTCTCGATGTCTTCTAGAGGAGCTACCGGTTTACCTTCGAATCGTGAAGTGGAGTTTGGGATTGAGCTCCTTCCTAGTACAGATCTAGTGTCTATTGCCCCTACCGAATGGCACCGAAGGAGCTTACGGAGCTTAAGGCTCAGATTTAGGAGTTATTGGATCGTGGGTTCATCTGCCCTAGTATGTCTCCGTGGGGAGCACTAGTACTGTTTGTAAAGAAGAATGATGGATCCATGTGGATGTGCATCGACGACTGAAAACAGAACAAGATGACCATTAAGAACAAGTACCCCCTATCGAGGATAAATGATCTGTTTGACCAGTTTTGAGGAGCTTCGATTTTCTCAAAGATTGACCTCTGATCTCGGTATCATCAATTAAGGGTTAAGGAGGCTGATGTTTATAGATCTCGGTATCATCAATTAAGGGTTAAGGAGGCTGATGTTTATAAGATGGCATTTAGGACTCGTTATGGTCACTACGAGTTCCTAGTGATGCTATTCAGACTGTCTAATGCACCGACAGCTTTCATATATTTAATGAATCGAGTGTTCCAGCCTTATCTGGATCGATTTGTGGTGGTATTCATCGATGATATACTGGTTTACTCGAGGATTGAGGATGAGCATGATGAACACCTTCGAGTCATTCTTCAGTCTTTGAGGGAAAAATAAATCTATGCTAAGTTTAGTAAGTGCTAGTTCTAATTGCGTGAGGAGACATTTCTTGGTCATGTAGTTTCGGCTAAGGGGATTCAAGTTGATGCTCAAAAGATTGAGGCTGTGTTGGAGTGGAAGCAGCCTAGGAATGTGTCTGAGTTCCGTAGTTTTCTAGGACTGACGGGATATTATCGATGATTTGTGGAGGGTTTTCATTGACTGCAACACCCTTGACTAAGCTGCTACGTAAAGGTGTGCTATTTAACTAGACTGATGCATAGCAAGAGAGCTTTGGGAAGCTCAAGACTGTACTGACTGAGGCCCCTGTTCTGATACAGTCAGAGCCTGGAAAGGAGTTCACTATTTATAGTGATGCACTGAGCCATAGGGCTATGACTGATTTGAGAGCGATATTTACTCGCCTAAGTTTATTTGATTATGGTAGTTTATTAGCCGAGCTTCAAGTTAAGCCATCATGGATTGAGCAGATTAAGGGTAAGTAGTTAGAGGATGAATCATTGGGTCCTCGATTCTGGTAGATTGAAGGTGGTAGTAATACAGATTTTGGACTAAACAGTGATGGGATACTCCGTGGGAGAATCTGTGTTCTGAATGATACTGATTTAAGACAGGCCATACTGAGAGAGACGCATAGTAGCCCTTATGCTATGCATCCTGGAAGAAATAAGATGTACAGAGACCTCCGTGAGTTATATTGGTGGCCAGGGTTGAAACGTGAGGTTACTAATTTTGTGGACAGATTTCTAACTTGCCAGTAGGTTAAGGTTGAGCATTAGTTACCTTCGGGTTTGCTACAACCGGTTATGATTCCTCTTTCGAAATGGGAGGACATAACTATGGATTTCGTTAATTGGTTACCTCTAACACCCACTAAGAAGGATTCAATATAGGTCATTGTGGATCGATTGACCAAGTTCGTCCACTTCATACCGGTTCGTACTGATTATCCTCTACAGAAGCTTACGAAGCTTTATATTTTAGAGATAGTGAGACTGCATAGAGTACCGATTTTGATCACCTCTGATAGAGATACTCGTTTCATGTCTCGATCTTGGAGGAAGTTACATGAGGCTCTAGGTTCAAGGTTGGACTTCAGTACTGCATTCCATCCTCAGACCGATGGTTAGTCTAAGAGGGTGATTCAGATACTAGAGGACATCTTGAGGCGCTACCGCTCTGAACCTACTCATATTGTCCATGTTGAAGAGATCGAGGTTAGGCCAGATTTGACCTTAGAGGAAGAGCCGGTTCAGATTCTGGATCGTGATGTTAAGGTTCTAAGACAGAAATCCATTCAACTGGTAAAGGTTCTATGGCGTAATCATAGCACTGATGAGGCCAAATGGGAGCCTGAGGATGCGATGTGTCAACAGTGTCCTCATTTGTTCTGATCAGGTAAATTTCGAAGACGAAATTTTCTTTAGGGGGTAGAATTGTAACGCCCCAAAATTTAAATTTTGGGTAATGTGAATGTGTGACACAAAATATCTATCTGGTTTAATGGCTATGTGTTCTCGGTGTGTTTGGGAGGTCCCAAGTTCAAGCTAGGACTTGGGCAAATTTTGGTATTTTTATGAATAAACCCTATCTTTGGTTAGTAGGCTTTTAAGTAAAAGTTGACAAATAATTAAAAAAATAGGCCTGGTGGTCTAGTGGATAAGTTGAGTGTTGGTGTGAAGGAGGTCCTGCGTTCGAATCTTGGCTTGGGCATTATTTTTGCTCGTACGTCCAAGAGAGTTTGAGATGGACTAAAAATCTGAGTAGTGGATTTAGTGGAGAGTTTGATGGGGAGAATTAAGGGATTGGAGTGGTTATCAAATATTCTATTCATCTTTTTTTTCCTTTTTTACTTTCCCCAAAATCCCTCCACCCTCTTGTCGTTTTTCTCTTCATTGCTGCCGAATTTTTGCTCTCTTTCATCCTTTATCTTCTTGATTTTTCTTTTCCCACTCTGCCTCATGTCGCTCCACGTTTGTCTGCAATCGTTCAGTAAGTTTTAGATAAGTGATTTGTCTCCGTTTGTTAACTTTTTTCTGAAATGTTTTGTTTTTTCCAATTAGGGGGGATTCAAGGGCTCGTAATTACCAATCGAAGTCTTAGTTTGTGTGGGAATTACTGTTCATCGATTGAAGGTATGATTTAGTTTATTATGGGTTAAAACCTCGATACAAGTTTGATTTGGGATCAAGTTATGTGAGATTAAATTAGTGTTATTTGTTCAATTATAGGCTTTGGAGTGCTTGAGGATCATGCAACCAAGGCCAATTTGGGCTGAGTGGGCCACACGGGCAGGCCACATGGACGTGTGAGCCCATTTTTCTGAAAAGTTCTGTAAGGTTGCACGGGTTGCCCAAGTCGACTGTGGACCTACTATAGGGTCGGTAAGCTTTACTTAGACCCCTAAATGTATGATTTGTCTGTCTGATTTCTATACCGAGCATGACTTATTATATCTGAATGTATGTACTATTAATTGCATAATAACATGACATATTTTGCATGTTGCATTGCATCGGGGTGGGTTGATGATATTTGGAGGAAGTGTCTGAAAGGTTATTACGCTTGTTATATGGTAGCTCAACTGCAACCTTCTGATTATGTGTCGCATTTCGGTACAGCGTGGTGTGTATGGATGGGTGGGTTGATTTAATCCCCACATGGTGTGTAGGGTTGGATGGAGATGGTGTGTAGAGGTTGGTGGGTAGGATTTTGATTTACTGTATTTGTATTCTGTATCTGATATTGGCCAAGGCCCTAATGTATTTTTGAGACTATATTTGAACAGGCTAAGGCCCAAACTGATTCTGTGAGGAGCCCAGGCCCCAGACTGTATCTAACTGAATGCTGTTGAATATCTGTATACATGTTTTCTGTGGGTATTACACACTGAGTTTGCAAAAAATCACCATTTTTCTATTTAATCTGTACAGGTAATCCCCAAACTTGATGGGTCGATGCAATAGAGGACTCGACAGTGGCCACAAGTAAATTTTATACTATTTTTCGTTAATGTCTAGAATTTATTACTTATTTTGGGTTTTTGATGTAACTTTTGGACTATGGACTGGTTGGCTTTAAATTTGGGACTTTATACTATTTTTATGGATTTTTTTAAAACTGCAACTCAACAAAACACGATTTTTCTAAAAACTAATGTTTCCGTAAATAGAAACGATTTCCCCTAAATTAATTGGTTAGAAAAGCTTCCTCTAAGAGACAAGTTTTAAAGCAAATCAACTAGTACTTATTTTTTCCCGAATTAAATAAAAGCTAACTAACTGTAACAATTTTAACTCGATAATCTTGTCTTCAAATCCCATTCCATGTGACATCTCCAGATTCGGCCATAACATCTATGTTGGGTTTGGGGTGTTATAGTATAATTTACAATTCTTAGAAGTGATTAAAAGATTTTTGTTTAAAATATTAAATATTGCTCATCTAATTCTCTTTTCTTTTGCTCTATTGTGTTGCAATACTATAAGCACTCTGTATGTCACTATGATATGGAATTGTTACCTGTGGTTCATTTACTTGTATTATCAATGGGTGAGACAGACCTACACTCTATAAAGTCGTGTCCATGTACTGCTAGTTGCATCAGGTATTCCCTTATAAAGTTGTTGAGGCTTTTTGGGTATGATGTTGCTATTTGTGTATCGAGGTGGCAGCGTAGTGGCAAAGTCCCTGGAGGTATGCTAATAAGCCTTTGAATCTTAAATTTTCCCAAACTGCTTTTGATTCCTCTCTCTATGTATGTATAAGATGTATAAGCATATTTGTATCAATTTGTTTGTAGATGATTTCATACTTGAGTTTGTTGTGTTCTAAAAGATAGAATTGGACCCATTCTGAGCTTACTCTTTCTAGATGTCTTGCATGTGACAAAAAATCTATGCACCACAGTATTTGTTATATTTTGTGTCATTCTTAGGCACCCTTCCAGAAAATGGTTTTCATTAATGTGTAACTTAGTAAAACAATATTAATTTAAAAAAAAACAATTATGACATATATATATAGGTGATCATGAGTACATTGATTTGGTCAATTACAACAATGGGAATTGTAACATCCCAAACCGGACCTAGACGTTATGGCTGAATTTGGGAGTGTTATTAAGAAGGATTTTGAAATCAATCTTATTATGTTAAATTTCTCGCGTTTAATTGTTACTAAAAAGAATCCACATTTTATCAAACATATTATTATTTTCGTTAAGGAAAACATCGTTAATTTGCTCTTTCAGAAAACTTATTTTACAGCGAAAGTTTGATGTTGTTAAAGTTGAAAACCGAGTTTGTCATTTTCAAAAAAACATTTGTTTGCTTAAAACCGTGATTTTTTCAAACATCGCAGTATAAAAGTAAAAAGACATCCAAAACCAAAATTAAAACAAACAGTCCAAAGAGTCCCAAAATTACAAAACTCTAATACATAATCCAGATTTTAAATAAAATCGTTAATTAAAATAGTTCTCGAACTAGTAGTCATTGTTGAGACTCATCGCACTGACCCACCTATGTCTAAGGATTACCTGAACAGAACAGACAACAGATGTGAGTTTAGATAAACTAAGTGTGTAACTCCACGGAAACATACATGCATCAAATTTCAAAATTTTAGTATACTAGAACAGAAGTGGACATAAGTCCTTATTAGAATCAAATTATCAGAAACATACAGATATACAAAGTCCTACCCCCATCCTCTACACACCATCTCCGACCATCCCAACACACCACGTGGGCTATAAAACACCCATCTAGCCCTACACACCACATAGTGTCTGTACGACACTTATCAGAACAATTTGCAGCTGTGCTGCTAGAATAACAATGAATTATTGCCTCACAGAACACTTCCTCCAACAAACAGAACCCACCCCATATACAGATACAGAGTACAGATATACAAAAATAAAATATTTAACATGACCCTCATGCTCGTATACAGATATCATACAAGCTTATACAACACAATCAGACATGCATATCAATTTTCCTAAACTCAGATCAATCTATCAAGAAAGTAAATCTCATGCATTAGGGTTTGTTTTGCCCTTACCGACCCTATGGAAGGCCCACAGTCGATCGAAATAAGACGTGCGACCCTAGGGAAAATTTCAGAATTTTGGGCCCACATACCCGTGTGGGCCCACATGCCTAAATTGGCCTTGCCCGTGTGGCCTACACGGCTTGGCCCACGGCTCACACACCTGTGTGGCATGCCTGTGTGTGGTCCACATGCGCAAATTGGCCTTGCTCATGTGATCCACACGGCCACACATACTCCCATCACACGACCATGTGTCGTACATGGTCGGCCACACAGTTGGGGACACTCCTGTGTGGCGTCGACAGGCCATTCTTTTAGATTTTGCCGAACCTTATTTTCTCGTGTTTTTGTTACACACCTGGTTCATATTTGACGCTATAGCAATCCCGAGACCATCAGAACTTAGAAACAGCATTACCACGACTAATTAACAATCAATTTGTGAAATCAACAATGTAAAACCAAATCGTGCAAACAAACTTACCGTCGATAAAAATAACTACTATCACGATTTAGGCCATTAGAGCAAAACCCACAAGTTCACCATCTACTCCTGCGCAATACGTTCACAGAAAAAAATTAATTTCCCTTCCTTCACACCATTACAAAAATTCAAACGGAAAGAATAGGGAAAAACGACCCAATCAAACTTACACTTACCCAAACGAATGGAAAACAAATGAGTTATCGAATTCCCCAATGATTAGAGTAATCATTATATTGATAAAAGTGGAGACACGAAGAAACGAAAAGAAAGCACAAGGAAAAGGAGGAGAAGAAGAGAGACTAACGTCAGAAGAAAAATTTAGAAGAGAGAGAAAAGAAATAAAAATTAAAAAAAAGTATATCCTAACTCCCCACTAACCCACAACTTGATCCTCATCCAACAACCTCAGAGTTGAACCCAAGACCAAAACACACAATCAAAACACTTAGCCACTAAAGCAGATATGCATTTATGAAAAATTTCACAAAAACAAAGTTAAATAATCCAAGGCATTACAGGAATTCCGAGCGTGTGATCATCGATATTGACTTCCGAAGCCACTTTGAGATACCTAGAGCAATTGAAACAATTGAATTCACTACCAGTTGTCTATGTTGGTTCCTTAACTCGGTTTAAATAATTACTTGAACTTAAGGTTGAAGCTGCTAGGTCGTCTCTCAAACAGAACTAGATGTCATTTCCTCCAAAGAGATCTCTTACTTATTTGCAAGCAAAGTGGTACTCACCCTACCAACGATAATTCACTCCTCTCGAACACGACATCAGCTGAAATTCTTCTTCTTGCCATAAGCAATGCAAAAGACATTTAAGGAGGTTGCAACCTTCCCTTCAATCCAAATTAGAAGCAGAATGACTATTGAAACCTATAAACATCAATAATACCTAAAAATTGGAGCATGACGGGCATGATGCTCTTCATTCAAGGCTCTCTGACATGTACAGATTTTGATCTATAAGATTGAAATTCCTTTTCTTTTTTATGAGAGATGAACTATATTATGGCTTTTTTTTCTTTTACCTATTCTTTTTCTTGGTAGCGAAATAAGAGCGAATCTTAGAATGAAGGGTAGGTTAATATAGTTGATGATCGATTGATTTAATAACATGTTGCCACCACATTTTTTCGTTCAACATCTTCACTTCACATTTTGAGCCGGAGAGCCATTTGCTTATCGTCAATATTCTAAGCATAGGTATGTAACGACATCGAGGTACGAGAACTGCTGCGGTCTGACAGCAACTCGAAAAAGTCTACTTTGGCATTATAGATTGTTATTTGTTGTTCCCTAAGCCTAATAATTTTATAAGGTTGGAGAATTTGTACTTAAAATTTTGTCCTCTTTCTTCTTCATATATGATTTTGATTGTGAAAAATATGTTTTTTATTACAAATATATAACAATATAAAATAGTATATTAGTTACTTTGTTACTTCCCCTGCTCATGTTCATGGTCTATATTACTTATTTAGTTATTTATTTTTTTTGAAAGTTACTCTTTTATTTTTAGGCATATAATCTAATAAAATAATATTATAAACAATATTTACTAGGTTTTTTTTCTTAAAAATAGTGTTATTAAGAAAAATTGATATCAACAATTGGAAATTCCATAGTAAACAAAAGTGCGAAAAATAATTAAAAGAAATGAAGAACTAAAATTTACTTAGAATAAAAATTGAAAAAGAAAAATTTTTAATCTCTAAACCTATCTACTATGGTAAACTAAAGTGTAATCGAGCCCCCTTTTATGATGTTTTTAAGTTACATTTATAGATTTCATCGTCTTTGACCTAATCGGGTTGACTCGACCCTTAATTACAAATTAGTGTTGATTGTGTGGTTAGAAATACCCTTGTAGATTTTAAGTCTGTCCAGCATCAATGTTGCGACATTCAAAGTCCAATGTCACAACTTTGGAGACAATTTGCTTGAGTCCTTGGAAAAGGGTTAGATGTCGTTGTTAGAGTATGCCCAAAAACCAATCATGAGATGATTTTAATAATATATTTGTTTTACCTCGTTTACTAATAGAAGGCATTACCATTATTATTTCAGTTTCTTTTCTGTGTATATAAATAAATTGTTTTATAATAATGTCTTGAGAATAATATGATTATTCTTAAAAGGTCCTTAGTCAAGTATTATTGTAGGCTTCGACAACAATAATGCATTAAGACTAAAGTGTAGTTTATTGATGACAATGTGTTGTCATTGACATGGGATGTCAAAATCAATACATGAGTATGTGTGTTAGAGAACAACATATTGGACTGGCCCGTTATGAGTATGTTTCTTGGATTATATGTAATAGTAACAACATTACTCATAGTAATTACCATGCATACGATCCTCAGACTTGAGATCATCATTATCCCAATATCGTGAGTCGTATATTTTGATACAGTTAAACGTCCACCGTAACTAGTTACTCTATAAAGGCTGATGTTGGATATACCACAATCTATGTAGTAGGATATGATTGATCAATGTAGGATTTGTCCCTCCTACATAATGGAAGTAATATCTTAGGCCACTTGATTGAGTGAGACTAGAAATGCATGACCATGCTCGAATAAGTTAATACAAGATATCATACTTATTTGTTTATCATAGTCTACTTAGGATATCAAGAAACATTAGATGGACTATGCAAGTGTGACTATTCCATTACTTGTGTCCTTTCTAGATATAAAGGACAAAAGGATTTAATACATGAAGGGTTAATCACAGAGAGGTTATGTCGAATCACGACTTTTTATAACTTAGGTAGCAGTGATGCATTGCTAGATGCCATTCATTCTTTGTAATAGTAGAATCGTTCTAGTATTACTGCTAACATTACAAGAACCTATAGGGTCACACCTATGGTTGAAACGAACGGAATCCAAACATAGTTGGTATTTTTTTTACTGTCACATAAATTAAATTGATTATAGAATTAATTTAATTGGGCAGTTAAATATCGAATGAATTATATGTACAAGCATGTTGTACACATAAGGAGAACATGGTTAAATTAATAAATATGAATTTGATTCGTATGAAATTTAACTAAACATAATTTATCGAAATCCTTGTTATAATTCTCATAATTATAATTTACGATCGAATATTACTATAATTATTGTAATTGTAATTTTTTGGTTAAATATTATTATAATTATTATATTCAGTTAATTATTATAATGAATTTTTATTCATATTAAGATATCAACTATTCTCAAATTAGGAAATATAGGGTTTTTAAGAAAAACCTTATAAACCTGAAATATAGTGTATAAGGTCTAGCAACCGTCAATGAGTTTTGTCTCTCTAAAAAAGTTTGAGAGAGTTCTTGTCATTCGTTGTCACACCGGGTGGATTATGTAGAGGCTGAAACTTTTCGTAGCGGTTTGGAATCGACATACAATTGCGTAATCAGTTTCAGAACAATTCTCTTTGATTTTCCAGATGATTAAAGGTAATTTTTCATACCCTTCTCACCCTGATTTGTTCTTCGCACATGGATCCCTAGATGTGATTGTCAGATTTATTTTTTCGCTGCGCTATGGGGTGTACCAATGATCCAACAGCTGCGACTTTGCTTCCTCAATGTCGTGACTTTGTTATGGCCTCAAGATCAACTTCCATCTTTGGCTACGATCTATTGCAACTTCTTGTTTCCAATGTCATGACTTTGGCGACAACTTACTTGATTTGTCGATGTTGGTTGAAAATTCTTTTTAAGTGTTGGAGCAGCTTCAGTGTCTTAGACATTTGGTC
Organism: Gossypium hirsutum; assembly: GCF_007990345.1. Taxonomy (NCBI): domain Eukaryota; kingdom Viridiplantae; phylum Streptophyta; class Magnoliopsida; order Malvales; family Malvaceae; genus Gossypium; species Gossypium hirsutum. Next base: position 49,814,245 of record NC_053438.1, on the reverse strand, counting down.
CAATCCACTAACTCTATGGCATTATTTGGTTCAAGTTGTTTTGTAACATTTCATACCCGACCTGATCACTAGATCCAGACTATAGGGTACTACACTTAGAGAGTCAAATTATGCCATGATGTGTTATGAAGGTTTTGAGCATGTTTTACATTATGAAAGAGAGTAATATGACTTGTGTGGATTGAATTTAGACCTTAAATGCACGAAGTGGTAAAGGAGGAAGTGCCCAAACTTGGAATTGCATAATTGTAGGTCTGTTTGCTGCAAATATGAAGGGGATGTCGTCGAGACGTGGAATTGGTGTCAAGACACTCTATTCATGGCCTTAGGACAAGGGCCTATCACCAGTTCCCACTGCCATATGCTACTTCTCGTCGTCCCGACGTGGAGTTGGGTGCTCCTAAAGGTAGTTTCCTCAACTTTGCAATTTAGTCCTAGGTTTTAAGTAATGCAATAAGATCCCTAAATGGTTACTAAACTCATTGAAAACACTTATATAGGTAATTAAAATGTTTAATTTTTAAAATCCATAAATAAATTTTGTAACACGTGTAATTTGATACTTTTCATTCTTATGATTTAGTCCTTTAAACTCTAATTCCTAAATTGGCTAAAAAATTATTGTTCAAATTAAGAAGATTTGTTAAATAGTATGGTTAGTAACATTTTAGAGCTATGATGTACACTATAATTGTCGTTAATTGAATGTTTTATGTTGTATGTGTTGTGCGCATGCTAGAATATGATGTGTTCAGGTTAATTCGGTGACTAACGTGACATTTTGAATTTGGGTCAGACCGTCTCGGTCGGGTTTGGGGTACCACAATTTATTACAACTCTTTTAAACGTGAAACTTCCTATGGACGATTATAACACCCTAAAATTTGAGGTTAGAAGTTTTGGGGTTTGTAGTTAGGGTCAATGGGTAGGTTGAACAGTTGAGTTTATTTTTAGGGTTTTAGTGTTAGAATGAGCCTGCTAGTTCAGTGGTTGTGGGTGTGGTAGCTTATCTCTGGGTCTCATCTTTGAATCGTTATGAGTGTTTTAGAGGGATCAATTTTATTTTAGTTTTGTTTTAAAGTTTAAATACTTATTTATTTTTATTTAATTTTTAATCTGAAATAGGGAGTTATCCCAAAATTCTTTTCACGTTCCTCTATTCTCTCCCTCTTTCTCACGTTGGTTTTTTTATTATTTAGATTTTATAATTTTTCCTTTTCCTACGTTCTTGTTTTCTTCTCTTTTATTCTTCTTTATTCAATACGATTTCGAGAGGGAGATGTGTAAGTATTTTTTTGGTTACAATTAGGTTTTGGATTTGTTGAGATTAAGGTTTAATTGAAGTGAATGTTGATTATGTATGTATTTGTAGAACTGAGTTTCAGATTGAGGTTGTTGAGGTGCATCAGTCGATCTTTTTTGGGTACTTTCGATTGCGAAGTCAAGTATGTTTCTAAAACTATTTATTTTAGGTATTGAATTGCAAGTTATTCTGCAAATTCTAGTATATTTCTTAATTACCAAAGGTTGGGAACCATTTTGATGTCAAAATCACAATTTTTAACCTGTTTTGGTGTGGTTTCGTGACAACACGGGTGACCACACTGGCATGTGCTGCACATGGGCAGTCCACACGGCTTTGTGAGGCTTTGAAATTAAGGATTTGAACTTTTTCAGGGCCATACGGTCGTATGGCTACTATTTAAGGATTTTGTCAATTTTTACACGGGCGTGTACCTTAGATTACAAACCGTCGTGTTTGTTAACCACATGGGCGTATGAGTTTTCCACACGGCTGTGTCTATTTTACTCCTTAATTTGGCACTTTTGCACAGTGAGTTACATGGGCTACTCACACGGTCATATACCTTTTTCACACGGTCGTGCGCCTTTATCACACGAGCGTGTGCTTCTTTCACCTAGGCATGTACCTCTTTCATACGGCCATGTTGATCTTCACACAGCCTAGACCCTTCCACACGGTTGGGGCACACGGCCGTGTAGCCCTGTTTCGCAGATTTTTGTTTTGAGTCATAAACTGACTCGTTTTATGTTTTTGTGTAATCCAACTCTCAATTAGGCCTCTGTAAATGTGTTGGGACTCTGTTTTCAGTTTAGGTTCGTGTGTGTATTTAAAATTATAGGATTTAAGTTCTTTGTTTGTTCATGCATTAAGGTGATGTGATAAATGGATATGAGGTATTTTTGTGATCGTTACTTATTAATTGTATACAAGAGATATTGACTTTGAAATTGGTCCATTGAATATGTATTTCTGTTCTGCAAGTCTGTTAGCATATTGAGTGCAGTATTGCATTTGCATCAAATTTGGGATTTTGGTTGAGAAGAGAATGAATACTATTTTGGGTAGTTAAACTGCATAATAATTTGATAGCGATATGTCCGTAAGATATATATGTCAGCTTAGTTGCATATTTTAATTTGAGTGGCTTAGTTCCACATTTGTGGTGTGTAGGGTGGAAAGGCCATCATGGTCCTATGCAGTGTGCAGGGTGGATGGGCGTACTATATCCCAATTGTGGTGTGTTGGGTGGTCAGAGTGGTGTTTGGTTGGGTGGGTGGGTTTTTAACACGTTGCATTCGGTTTGCATTAGTGATTATGTGTCTGATTAAGTAATTTTCAATATGGATGCAATTGAGCAATATTTTGGTGTGTAAGTGTTTTTGTGCGTGGATTGATACATGAGTTTAATTTGAGTGGCTTATGGTAACGTATTTGTACTTCTGACTGTTGGTTCAAGATTTTCTTGTTTTAACTGCGTGCTCTTATCTGAGAAATTTTCTTTGAACCTTTTCAATTAATATCACTATGGTTTCGGACTCACATTGAGCTCGCATAGCTCACCCCCTTTTAGTTCTTTTCTTTCAGGTAATTCTCATGTTTTGGTGTTGGACTCATTGTATCGGTGACCTTGGCACTCCTTTTCGGGTTTTTCAATTTGGTTTGGACTTATTAAAGTTTTCAATAATTTTGTTAAATCATTTTTAATTGGACTGTTAGCAACATTTTTATGGACTGTGGTATAATTTGAATTAGACTAGCAAAGTTGTTAATTTGAATTGAAGTTTTGATTACGTTTTTTCGGATTCGAATTTGGTATATCTTTTTTGTAAGTGGTTTTGATTTTTTGAAATCTCTTGTTTAAACTTTAATACAATGTAAGTTTTTAACATAAAATAATAGTTTCTGCTTTGCATTCAAACGATAAGTATTACATTCTCCACTGCAAATAATTTTTCATAAAGCTAGTCTTTTAAATTTCCAAATCTGTTTGATTTCAAATTTGGCGTATAAATTGTTAAACAATTTAGCTCAATTCAAGCAAACCGTATTCAGATTAAGTTTCAAATAGTTCTTTTGTAAATTTTTCTAGGATCACTTTGGTGGTCAATGTAACCTCCGAGATCCAATCGAAACTTCTGGCCAGGTTTGCTAAAACTCGGCCTGTGTTTTTATGTATCTGCATGCTTGTGTGTTAAAAACATTTTTCATAAGTTGATGTAGAACTACAGAAATATAGATGACAACCAAGAAGTTAAACAAAAGAGTCCATCATTGTGCTCCCAATTCCCATATGAAAGATCAAACTTCTTCCTAAAATTTACAATACTTAATTGCTATTTCAGAAAATTTCTTCAACCCTGCAAATTAAAAACATTACACCATAAATTAGAGATAAAAATAATGATCAGAAAAATATTAAAAGATATGATTAATAAAAGATGTTCATTTTTTAGGAAAAAATATAATTTATTTTACCTGAATATTAATCAAGGATGAACGAAGATCATGCCCATTTTTTCCAATGCCCACAACACTTCAGTTTTTGTGCGGTACTAACGCCCAGCTGGGTCATAATAATACTGCACCCATCATCATCATCAACCATTTCTTATTAATGTAAAATTTTTATTATATATATTTATTTGTTTATTTACTGCAAAACATACAAAAGGGTTAGTAAATTATAGAGAAAAAAAAAGAAAGCAAAACAACAACCCAAACCCAAGTCCATAAACTACTTGTTGTCAACCACGCTATGGTATTACTAGTATAGTTCCAAGTTATGGGTGTTTGAGTATTTATGTGTACAATTGTTATATATGAGTCTATAGTTCTATCATATACAGTTGTTCGGAGTGGATTTTATTTAAATTGCTTGTGTTTTTATTGGTTTGATTTTATTTTTTTAATTACTTGTACATATATTTATACTTATAAACTATCAAGAAAAGAATATACCAATATATATAGTTGTTCAAGCCTAGCTTGTTATGTGCTCCAAGTTTTACTGTATCTCACCCATACTTGTAAATGGCTAATATAAACTCATTTAGATTTACCAATATATATATTAAACCTCCTAAATTTCTAGTGGACCTTCAAGCTTGGATGAGTAGTTTAACCCTTGAAAGTTCCACTAATATAAGATAATACAATGCACAACAGACGAAGAACCAAACAAAACAGGACAAAATGCGGAGAGAAACCACACAAAACCCACACGTCGCAAATCCAGATGGTGGGACTTAAACCCAAGCCTTCTAGGCTCGTGGCTACAACCTTTGGCAACAGTGCCAAGCCTTCATTGGCAGTACTAGTATATCTTGATTTATTATTTCAAGTTTATCTGCATTTTCAATAATTTTTCACACATATATATTTATAGTCTAATTTCTTTTTTTTCATAAAATACATATCATAGATGCAAATATATCTCAATTACATAATATAAAAATATATCTCAATTACATAGTATAAATACATATACACACATATAAATTTTAAAATTATTAATTAAGTTCAATAACTTAATTTAACAATTATACTTTTAATAGAATTATAAAAATAAAAATAATTAAAGAAAAATAAAAAATTGACATAAAATATCAAAATTTTGTATCAATCTATATGAATTTGATAGAATCTAGTATTAAGCTTTGAATCCAACCTCAAAGATCTATAAAATTTATATACATATACATATGGAATCATATATATTTATATGTATAGATCTATGGATTATCAAAGGTTTCACCCTGTAGAGCGTGCCTGACGGCACACGGCGCTCTTTAGCCAACCAACCAACTAGCAACTAACTATAGTGGGGGTCATTGTTGTCAAAGTGCCTAACAGTACCTCCTGGTAGCTTCCTATTGCTCTTTTGATGAGGCCGATCTTTTACATTCTGCAAATTAGCAATCGATAGCGATGACAATTGCTTCGATTCAGCATTCGCTGTTCTTGCATTCCTTCTTGAGCTTAACTCACCACTTGAAGTCACCATGACCGCTAAAATGCTAATGCTAAAATGTTTATGCATGCGTTGTTGCCTGGTGTTTTTTTTTTTTTGCACTATTTATAGGCCCTTAAAGGGTTGGTGTGCCTCTTTATTTTTTTAGGATTTTGCAGTTTTTGCTCTTGTTTTTAAATTAGTCCTAATAGGTTGTTTCATTTCTTTTATTTGAGCTATTATTCAATACTTTTGTTGAGGAAGCATAGTTTTTCTATTGATATACCCCTATCTCAATTTGGACGTGCAACATGCATGCACGAAAAAATTTACATACGTTGCATGAAATTGTGTACTGCGTGTATTTTTTTATTTTTGGTTTTTAACTTAAGCATCGGAAAAATAAAAGTATTATTTAAACAATTGCATTATGGATTAATTTTTAAGTAAATGAATCATGATATGTGTGCTGCTACATTAATTATTCTTATAGAAAATAGTATCAACATGATAGTAATAGTGTTTCGTGATGTTATCAATATATAAATCTATACACTTAAATTGTATAATAGTTGTATTTAATCTTTAAAAAAATCTTAATAAAATTCCCATAAAAATTAGTAGTTCTTGATATAGAATTTCCCAAAAAGCTGTTTTAGAACATGGACAACAAGTTAAAGAACTGGAACTGGATGTTAATTATGGAGTAACACATATTTGGAGGAACTTAATAGAAAAAAGAGTTTAAATTATTGAATTTAAATTAAAATTAACCAAGATATTAAAAAACTTTGTAGTTCTTGTCCAAATACGGATATTATTATTGCTAACATACATCTAATAAATTCAAATGGATTCTCATTGCCATTTGTGTAGACATCCTAATCAGCATTTATTATGTAACATCTATTTTGAAATTATTTTTTTAAAAATACTTGGGAAATGTTTTTTAAGGTTAATTACCAAAAAAGCATTAAGTAAATTTATTAGTTAAGTTATTGCTTATAGATTTATACTAATTTTAAAATTTTTAAATCATTTGAAATTTTTAGTGTTTTTAAGTTTTTCCAATGTAAATTATGTATGAACTTTTAATTCAAATTTTATTTTAATTTAAGACTCTTTATATGTGATCCTGTTCAAAATTTATAATCTACAATTTTCAAAGTGATTAAAAGCTTTTTGTTTAAAATAAAAAAAAAATATTGAGCCATTTATGGTATATGCACACCGTTTTAAGGTAACAATTTATAAGTATTTATTGACAAAAACTATTTAGCATTTAATTGACTCTGAGCTGGCATTGACCATGTGTGAACCCACCATTTTTTTTAAAATTTGGGTCCACTATTTGTGAAATGTTACGTTTTCTTACCCATTTCTTTCTTTAATTGTCCCTATTGTTTTTTTAAGGTGAATTTTCCCATATATGTCCTAAATTATTTTAAGCTTAATTTTAAAATATATATATATCATTTGAATGGAGTGACAGAAGATTTATATTAAAAATTTCTCACTTAAATGAGTATAATATTATACAATTTTTATATGTATTTATTTAATTTGATAATCATATTTTATACTCTATTAATATATATATGCATATATTTATCCATTCTCAATGAGCAAATTTATTTTCCTTTTAGTTGTATGTAAAATGTTTTAAAATAAGTCAATTTTATCACAAATTAACAATTTACTCTCAAAATCTTGAACAAGATGACAAACCCAATTGTTCTATTTATCAAAATTGCAAGAATTAGACTCAGAAAAAAAAACAAAATTTTATTTAAAATTTCAATAAAATTGAGTTTTCAACACTAATTAAAGGATGAGCAATTTTGCAAATCATCAACAAAATGATGATAATTTAGATCAAAAACCCAGATTTTAGCAATGTAATGATGAGAAACAAATTGCCTATTAAAATTTTCAATAACCTATACAGTTGCTTCAACTGTGCTTGGTTCAATAACATTGCCAATAGGTTGCTTCTTCATTATCATCATTTCAATTTTATTTTTGTTGTTGATGCCATTGCCACTTGATTCATCCTATTATTTCAAGAGAATTTGGGTTAGATAATGCAATGGTTGCTCATACTTTTGTTTCATTGATTCTCACAGTTTTTCCTATATGATAAATGATGACGGTCAAAAAATAATTATTTAAATATTTATTATTTATATTCGTAATTTTAATCTTATTTATAATTCTACTTGTATCTAAAAAAACGTATAATTTATAATTGTTAGAAGTGATTAAAAGCTTTTTGTTTAAAGTATTAAATATTGCTTATCTAATTCTCTTTTCTTTTGCTCTGTTGTGTTGCAGTACTATAAGCACTTTGTGTGTCACTATGAAATGGACTTGTTTTCTATGGTTCATTTACTTCTATTATCAATGGGTGAGACAGACCTACACTCTGTGAAGTCGGGTCCATATAATGCCAATTGCATCAGGTATTCCCTTGTAAAGCTGTTGGGGCTTTCTAGGTATGATGATGATGTTTGTGTATCGAGGTGGCAGCGTAGTGGCAAAGTCCCTGGAGGTGTGTGTAATAAGCCTCTGAATCCTAAATTTTTCGAAGTTGCTTTCGATTCCTCTCTATATATATATGCATAAGATGTATAAGCATATTTGTATCAATTTGTTTTTAGATGATATCGTACTTGAGTTTTTTGTTGTCTAGAAGGTAGAAAATTAGACCCATTTTGAGTTTATTCTTTCTAGATGTCTTACATATGGCAAAAAATCTATGCAACACAGTATATGTTACCCTTTTTACCGGTATTGGAGATTTTATCCCTACAATTCATGATGAAAAGTATTGTTATATTTTATGTCATTCCCAGGTACCCTTCGGGCAAATGGTTTCCATTTATGTATAAATCAGTAAAACAGTATTAATTTTGAAAAAAACGATTATGACATATATATATGTAGGTGATCATCAGTACATTCATGTGGTCAATTACAACAATGGGAATTCTGAGCGTGTGATCATTGATATCGACTTCCGAAGCCACTTTAAGATAGCTAGAGCAATTGACTCATACGACCGAATATTGCATTCACTACCAGTTGTCTATGTTGGTTCCTTGACTCAGTTCAAACAATTGCTTCAACTTATGGTTGAAGCTGCTAGGTCATCTCTCAAACAAAACTCAATGTTGTTCCCTTCATGGAGATCTCTTGCTTATTTACAAGCAAAGTGGTACTCTGACACGACATTGGCGTCAATTCTTCTGCTTGCCATAAGTAATGCAAAGGACATTTAAGAAGGTTGCAGCCTTCCTTTCAATTTGAATTAGAAGCGGAATGACTATTAAACCTATAAACATCGATAATACCTAAATATTGAAGCATGACAGGGCACAACACTCTTCATTCAGGGCTCTCTGATATGTACAGATTTTTATCTGGAAGATTGAAGTTCCTTTTTTGTGAGAGATGAACTGTAGTGCGGTTTTTTTTCCTTTCTGCTATTCTTTTTCTTAGTAGAGAAATAAGTGCAGATCTCAAAATGAAGGGTAGGTTCATATAGCTCTTGATCGATTGAGTCAATAACATGCCACCGCCACATTTTTCGTTTAAACGTCTTCATTTCACATCTCGATCTGGGGAGCCATTTACTTCTCGTCGATATTCTAAGCACGGGTATGTAACGGTATCGATGTACGAGAACTGTTGCGGCTCGAAAGTAACTTGAAAAATCTACTACGACATTATAGATTGTTATTTGTTTTTTCCTAAGTCTAATATTTTATAAGGTTGGAGATTTTGTTCTTAAAATTTTGCCCTCTTTCTTCTTCATACATGATTTTGATTGTAAAAGATATGCTTTAAATTAAAAATTTATAACAATATAAAATAGTATATTAGTTGCTTTGTTACTTTCCCTATTCATGTTTATGGTCTATGTTACTCTTTTTATTTAATTAATTATTTAATAGTTTAGAGGTTAAATTTGAAATTAACCATTGTTAAAAAGAGTAAGACAAACCTAAAAATAAGGGGAAGCCACTTATTAATCTCTTAAATCCTTGGAGGAACGGCGGTTGGCTGATTTAGAGAGCAGAAGGAAAACTACGAAGACTTGGATCGATATAAGTTAGAAACCATGACAAAGATACAAGTTTATATTCCCAAGCTAAGATCCAATCACATTCTACACACCCAAGGCGTCATGGGGTCATTTGATATGAGGCAAGTAAACTTCAGCTGTATGCGCAAGCTCACCAACATTAATCTGGGCTGAATGGGAAGAATTTCAGAAGAAATGAAAGGAATCTGACCTCTTCTTCTCCCTAGAACCAGAGCCAGCCATCCCTGCTCCTATTGAGGAAGTTAGAAATGAGGGAGAGGTAGATGTAGATGTAGAGGGGGTTGCGGACTAGCCAATAGAGGAAGATGTTTAACTTCTCTTGTATTTGTACCTATTTTCCTGATTTAATAAAATTTCCTTCATATTTACATTTGTTGTTCTTACCTTTCTTTTTGTTGTTCTTAAAATTTCAATCACCAAACTCATAATAATCTATCAACCTAAACTTAATCACATAATACTTAATATCCTTGTTGTAACCTCTAGGACTAAGCCAGATCTAATGTAACATGCACATAGGGGCTATGTAACAGTCCATTTTTTAGTGGTGTCTAAACAGTGGTTTCAGGATCACAAATTCCAATGCGTTAACTCGTAAATATTAATTATTTATAATTTATAGAGTCATTATAGTCATTTAAAATTTGGTTTAGAAATTTAATCGTTTAGGTAATTAATTAGTTAAAAGGGACTAAATTGTAAAACCTACAAAAGTTAGAAGTTTTAATTAAAAGTATTAAATCACTATGAAATGATGAAGTGGTGGCCTTAAATGATTAAAATACCTATTATAATGATGGTGGACGGTTAAGGCTAAATTTTTTGCTAAAGGTAATGTTTAATTTAAGGGCAAATTTGTAATTAGATAATAAAACTTAAATTAAGTAAAACCAAAACAAATCCCTATAATCTTGTTATTTTCCACAAGTTGAAGGAAAAGAAAGCCATAGTTAAAGCTTGGGTATTCAACATATAGTATCTTTGCATGTAAGTATATTTTCCATCTATTTTTCAAGAATTTTGTGTTTTTGGGATCGTTTTGGCTTAATCTAGGTAGCCCAAGGGTTAATTTGTAAAATTATTAAATGTTGTGCAAGATGCCATTGATGATTTTGATGTGTTCTTAAAGTTAATGGTAGAATATGATGTTTGGATGTTTAATAGAACTATTATGTTAAGTGATTTTGTATGATTTTAACTTTGGGGATTTAATTGAAAATAAATTAAGATAAGCATGTTTTCTAGAAAAATTTTAGCATGTATGGATTGTTTAAGGATGTAGATGAATTCGGCACAAGGTTTTAATGACTAATTGTGAAAATATGTTTGTTTTAATATCGAGGACCAAATTGAATAAAATGTAAAAATTTGGGTAAAATGTATAAAATTGTAAATAAGGAATTATATGTATCAAATTGAATAGAATAGGAAATTTAGGCTAATAATTATATTATATTATATTATATTATATTATATTATATTATATTATATTATATTATATTATATTATATTATATTATAGATCAAGAGCAAGTTGATAATCGCGGAAAAGAGAAAGTTGTTGATTAATCCCTGAACTTTTGATGTTTCTGTAGTTTAGCCTTGGTAAGTTCGTACAGTTTAATTTGTGTGACACTTTGATATTTTATTAATTATGAATTGATATTTTTAGATGTCTTAAAGATGTTGAATTGTATTAATAGGATATATTGAGAAAGTGATTATATTAAATGTTGTTATTTGAGACATAATTGAACCGATGAACGTAGGATAGGATACGATTGGTATGCCAATAGGTTATATTGGCACTGCACAGGATTGACTGGTGTTGAGATGATGATTGTGATGCATTATTGTTTACTAGATATACTAAATTTCAACAATTGTTGCGAACTACCGTGTTATATTATAACGATTCAGGTGTATTTCTGGGGGTGGATGTAAAGCCTTCGGGCTAGGCACTCAGTGCCGAGGTGTGTTTCAGAGGGATGTTAGGTTATGGGCTTTGCACCTAGTGCCTAGGTGTGTTCTCGAATGGATAGCTCATTTGAGCGATTTGGTGTATTTTGAATGGTTAACCGTGTATCCAAATCCATTATAATGTTCATCGAGCATGTTTTTTTCAAGGGTATAATGTATATGATTGAGTTGTATCATTTGTATTTAAACAGAAAGCTGACCTGCGATTTAATTGTGATTGACAGGAATGTTGTTAATTATCTGGATTATTTAATAGATATGTTTATTCGATAATTTTATTGTTTTAACTGTTGAACTTACTAAGCTTAATTAAACTTACTTGTATTTTTCTCTTATTCCCTTGTAAATACATTTTTTTAGACAACGGGCGATCGGATCGGTTCAAAGAATCACACTATCCGAAAACTTTTGGTAGTTTTTGAATGTTCATTTTAGGTTATATGGCATGTAATAGATGAATTGTAGTTATGTTAATCACTTGTTACCTATGTAGCTTGTTAAATTTGGGTGATGTTGCTTTTGGATGGATTTTTGTACATGTGAATGTGTTTTTTACTTTAAGTATGAACTGTGCTTATAACAATGTTTTGTCTAGTTGGTAAAAGTTCTTGAAAGAATTTGAGAAATGGTATGTTGGTTGTGAATGGTTAAAATGAATTAATAAGTATGGTATGTATTCTTTTGTGTGAATTTATAAGCTTGAATGCAAATTGTTGTGGAAGTTTTGTGGATGCATTTGTCTAGTGAATTGTGGTGTCAATGAGGACACATTAGTTAGGCACATAGGTTGTTTTGTTTTGGGATGCTTTGAATATATTTGAATTTGTTTTAAAGCCTTATAAACATGTGTTTATGGTATGACTTGGTACATAAGCAATTGGGTTGAAAATGGCTTGCTTCAGGGGCAATCTATGCAGCATACGGCCTGGGACACAGGTTGTCACACGGCCTGGGACACAGGCTATCACACACGACACACGGCCGTCTCAAATGATCGTGTGTCAATATTATTGTAACACCCCCTAACCCCAAACCATCATCGAAACAGGGTTACGAGGCATTGCCGGACATTTCAGACAATTTACAAATAATTCTTAAATAAATAACAAACATACATAAAAGAATCATAAATTCATATAAATTTATACTAATTGGCTTCATTCATTTTTTTTTGAAATTTCGACAGTATTTCTGCTGATTTTTACATAAAACCCTCTGCAAACTTAAAACCAATAACAATATTTCAATCAATGATTTTATACTTTAAAACGCCACTAAATCATGCTTAATAAATTGATTTACTACTTTAATTAATGAAAACCCTATTAACATTTCTAACAACTATTCAAGCCATTCCAATTCAATACCAATGTCATAAACAATTTCTACCATTTTACTAATTTAATCCTCAAAACACCAAATATCTTTCTTTACAACAAAATTATATAACATACTAAAATAACCATTATAATCCCTATGTACATGCCACTTTCACTTAAAGGAAGAAAATATCACCAAAATCTTTATGCTGGAGTCGGGATTGTCCTAGATGCTGAACCGAGACTCTGACTCCTTTTTAACTTGCTCACGGAAACAATTGTACGCTGAGTATTTTATACTCAGTGGTATTACCATAATTCAAATTATAATAGCAGTAAAGAAATAGAATTACCAAGCATGTAACTATCTATCTTCTTAATTATCAATTAATTCTTAAACTTTCATCAATTAACAATAACAATAAAATTTATAGCTATTCTTCAATTTCAATCACATATCACATGTAACAATTTCAATCACTACTTGAACATTAAGTTCATGCCTTTTTGTTTTCAGTCTCAATTTCAATCCACAATTTTAAATTTCCTCATATTCAATACTACAATCGATCAAATTCATTTGATTTTCTCATTTCAATTATTCACCCTATTAACAATCTGGACTTTGACGGATACACGGATTCCAACCCAAACACACCAGTACGGCACATTGTGCCTAAAAACGGTACATAGTACCTGATCAGTATACGACACATAAGTGCCTGAAACAACACACGAGTTGCCTGATACGACACATAAAGTGCCTGAGATACGACACATAAAGTGCCTGATGTACGACACATAAAGTGTCTGATTGGCAAAGCCGATAAATCCCGTACTCTTCCAAATCCTATGGCATGCCAATTGTATCCGACTCAATTCGACTAGTTAATAGGGTATTTCAATTTCACAATCCAATTTTCACCTTTATTTCAAGAATTCATTTTCAATATCAATTATACTTTTTCATTCACTAATCAAAACACAATTCAATTAAATTTTACTTTTCCATTTTCAAGTCAATATTCATTTCAATTCCACATATATATCCATTATTCAATTGAATTTCTTTCAACTTAATAATAATACTTACCTTATATTTCACTTACCTTATTATTCGCTTACCATACACATAATTTAAATTTAACATTAAAATAATAAATAATTTGAATTATAATAATACAAACCCGAATTTCACAGTTACTCCTCAACGACCTTCTCCTTCCCTTTTTGTGCTGATACCTCAAATTCTTTATTAGCTACGAAAATTAAATAATTAAATAATTAATTATAGCAAAAAATTTTACAATAAAAATAAAATTTCTATCAAATTTTATACTTTAATTCCAATTTAATCCTAACTAGATTTATCTAACTTTCTAATTTAATTCACACTCTATTTCTATTCAAATTTTATCTAAACTCAAATTTAACTCCAAATTTTCAGCATATTTCACTAATTTCAAATTTTCCTCAATTTAGTCCCTACAACATAAAACTTATAGCTTACTTCACAATTTAATCCTTTTATCAATTCTAACTAGAAATTCTATCATTTAAATCTCTAATTCATTTTTTTGTTCAACAAGAATCATATTCAAAAATCTAAGAACTTACAAAATTTTAGCTTAAACTCAACAAAACTTTGTTCTAAGACTTCTAAAACATCTAAATTAAAATAAAAGGACTTTATTGACTTACCTTTAAAGCTTTAAAACCTTAAACCCTAGTTTTTCCTTTCTTTCTCTTTGTCTTTTTCTTTCTTTCTTTCTCCATGTTTCGTCCCTTCCTAGTATGTTCTGTTTCTCTTTTTCTATTCTTTTATTTCTATTATGATTTATATTAAAATAATAATAACATAATATTAATATAATAATTTTACTTAAATAATAAGTAAATACATAATAATCACAAATATATGTATTTTATTTATACACTTGGATTTATTTCTACCACACACTTGTCATAATTTTAGTTTATTTTACATGATAATATAATATAATATAATAATATATAATAATATATAATTAAATAATATATTACTATATTTAAAACATAAAAATCTAATTTTTTTTATCATACTTATGCCGCCTCATTTATGGGACTTGGCATATTTACCTATTTAGTCATTTGAACTTTCTTTTAATCTATAATTAGACTTTCACTCTTTATTCAATTTGATCTTTTTTTCCTAATTATTCTTAATTAGACTAAATTCACCTAATTAATACCTAATTAAGCACTCAACTAAACTCATAATTACTTCTAATAATTATTTTTGACTCAGTTTACTATGACGGAGGCCCGATAATGTACTTTTCCGGTGCCCACGAATTTTCGGGTCGTTACAATTATTTTAAGTGAAGGATCTACACGGTCTGCGACACGACAGTGTGTCTCAAGTTAGTATGTTACGTGGTCTTGCACATAGTCATGACACAGTAGTGTAGTCCAACATCGAATGCACACACGGGCTGACACACGACCTGCGACATAACCGTGTAGCCCTATTTTGAATATTCACATGGGCGAACACACGGGCTGGGACACGGTCTTGTGTCCATACTTCAAGTACTCACATAGTCTAGGTTATATCACACGGCCGTGTAACCCTTGTTTTTCAAATTTTCTAGATTTTTCTTTTTTTTTTCAAATTGATCCTAGATTGTTTCCCAACTAGTTTTAAAGCCCCGTAGGCTCGATTTAAGGTCCATAAACTTGATTTACCTTGATTTATATTAGTTATTAAATGTTATAAGATAATTTGTATAATTGTTTATATTTGAATTTAAATGTTCTGAATTGTACTGTATTATTCCTTAACTTTAATCCAGCGATGGAGACGAGTTAGCGGTGTTATAGGCTATTTCTCAATTTCTTACGTTTAAAGGATCAACTAAACCTAGGCTTTGATACCACTAAATTGAAATACCCTATATCTGACCCGATCGCCAAGTCCGGGTACCAAATGTCACAATTAAATCGTATTACTTAACAACAATTCTAACTTAATTTATATATGCGGATTAGCGACTACCTTTGGCGGACTTGTAGGTATTCTACATTAAACTAAATTCTGACTTACTATATTATCTGACATTTACTTTTTTATAACTTAGTTTGTGCAAATACATTCTTTTAAAGGAAGACTTATTTACTAATATCCTCATTTGTGGCCCTTGAATATGAGATTTGGCTGATAGTTAAGCACCACATTTCCTTTGTGAACTCGTACTTGTAAGATAGTCCCCACAAGACTTTCCCACTTCAGACCATCCGACAAGATATTCCCAACAACAGATAGTCCCCAGCGGACTATTTCTTCCTTAGATCGTCCTTGGCGGCTTCCACATTAGATAGTCCTAACGGACGCCCTCTTTCTTTATTAATCACTAGCAGACATTCCACCTAATACAGTCTCTGGTGAACTTTCCTTTCTTACGACCTTTTTACCAATAATTACTTAGAATTAAAATCTAAATAATCATCTCACTATTGTTGGGAAATGTGCTCATATTGTAGTAAACATGTAACTATTTTCTATGTATTTGAACGATGAATAAATAAATAAATAAAGTTAATTTCACATTTCACTATTATCTTTTATGTTTCTATATTTCATGTTTTGCATGCATAGCAAAATTGTGACAAGCAAATATTAGCTCATTGATTGTCTAAGTTCAAACTAATGATAAGTGGCACTATAAAATTGTTTACATTGCGAGAAAGACAACTTACTTCAGTAGATAATCTAAACAAGTCCGTAATCCCGTAAAAGAATCATAAAATATCACCAACATAATCATTACGTTCTAGAACTATCTCTCTTGCTACTTGACCATTTTACCCTTCATGATCTTTCAAAATTCCATCATTGAATCATCACTTAATTTGGTAAAATTACAATTTAGTCCCTCCCATTTCTTCCACTTATTCAATTTGGTCCTTATTAATCCATTTTCCATATTTTCTAGACCCTTCCACCCTTAAGATATTTGCACTATTGGCCCTTTCATTTTTCCATATTTATACTTTAACCCCTCGCATGTTAAATATTTACACTTATACCACATAACTTTTTATATTTCTATGATTTAGTCCCTAGCTCAAATTAATATTTTACAACATACTTCTTATTTCATTTTTCTCTAACATCCCTTATCTTTTAGTTTCTTTATATCTTATTTCACTAAATATCTATCTCATATTATTATCGACCAAGAGGTTTTGGGGATGTTATTCTGTATGCATAATATCGCATTCCTGGCTTGGTCTCTTCTGGCATACTAGTTCAATCTTAAGAACCTATATTACAAATAGACGCCCGCAACTTCAACGGAACTTAGTAAGTCTCAACCAACATTACCTTTAAGCGTTATTGTTGAATTCCTCCACTTTAAGATTTTGGACTTTCTTTCAAGCTTTGGAGGATACTTTTCTGATTCTTGGAGGATAACTATACGTTAATCTCTACACTTTACCACCTTATACACATCTTGCTTAATGGTTGGATCACAATCTTCACACCATATTGTAGATCATATTTCACAATCTCTTTGAAGTTAGAAGTTGGATACATTTCTCAAAATGATATATAGACGAATGCTACTCTTAGCAGATTCTTATACTAGCTCTGGTTACTGTCAGAATGTTAGTCACATTGTATCTTCAAATCGACCTAGACAATGAACTTATTCCAATGAATGAAATATTATAGACCATCCAAAAGAATCCTAGATGACTTCGATACATAATGTGAGAGTTCCCAGGTTTGGCTGACACTTACACCACCCATAATTCTGGATACACCAAGCTCTTTGTCTTGGTGGATTACAATGGAGGGTTCATCAGTCGGGTATACTACCAAAATTTTTTTCAGAAAATGCTTTAAAGGCATACCTAGATCTCGCCACAAAGGCGGACTAACAACTCGCCACTTAGGCATTACAAAATTCGCCTTACAAGCTTTCCCGATAACTCCGCCATTAAGGCTCTGTTTTGTTTGCCACCAAGGCATCACATAGTAGTTGTGTTTAACGATATGGATTTTCTTAAACTCAACATCACTTGAGATTTACCCATCATCGCCCTCGGGACACGTAAAAATCTTATTTGACAAATGCGGCTCATCCGCCATTTCCAGAATGTGTCATGGTCATCGTTGTAACGCCCCAAAATTTTTAATTCTTGTTTTTGTGTTTATGTGACATAAGTACTTATCTACTTCAATGGTTAAGTGCTTTGGGTGTATGTTGGAGGTTCCAAATTCAAGCCATGACTTGGGAAAATTTTAGTATTTTTATAAATAAAGTCTTAACCTGGCCTAAAGGGCTTAAGTTTAATAGTTGGTAATCAAATAACAGAATGGGCTTGCTGGTCTAGTGGTTATGTGGAGTGTTTGATTGCATGAGGTCTTGAGTTCAAATTCATGTTGGAGTGTAGGCGTTATTTTTGCGCAATGATGGACAAGTATTTCGGCAGAGTGGGATTCTAGACAAGTATTTTTCCCTAGTCCACCCTCTCTATTTGATATTTCTACAAGCCCACTTTCCGACCAGCAATTGATACACTCGTTCTGTAAGTATCTGACTACCTTTATTTTATCATTTCTGAGCTAGTTCCTCAAAAGGATTGTTTTAGCTCTCTTGGTTTAGGCAAAAATAAGAAATCAGTTGCGGCTTCACAAGCAAATTGAGCGTTAGAAATTTCGGTTCGTTGCCGGTAAGTGTTTAGATTCGTTATCGATTTTGATGTAGACAATTTTTAGTTGTGAGTTTTCGTTAGTGATCTAAATTGGGCTCTAATTATTGGTTTTTAGGTCTTAAGGTGCTTGAGAGCGTATTTGCAGCAAAACGATACCAAGTGTGTACCCGAAACACAAAAATAAAGGATTCGACGAAAAGCCAAAATTACTTACTGTTTAGACAGCAGTAGTAGGCTAAATTTGAAAAATCACCATAAATTGTGTAAATCTAATTAGAGGATGAAAAATTATGAGATTAAATATATTTGAGTCTAGTTTTTCATAGAAGAAACGAAGTAAGCAAAAGTATTTCATATTATGAGATATTTGAATTTTAGTGAGAGAGGGTCAGAATGATTTCGGAATCCCCTGTCTTGACTTTGGAAAATTATTAAAAATTGTATACAATTATTTATGGATTATAATTTATATGTTTAAAATCCTGAATGAGTCTATTTTCAAGAGAAACAAACGGGAACATCATCTGAATTATGTACGAGAAGATAATTAATTTTTAATGTAGAAAGATCGTAACCGTTAGACAGCAGAATAAGTGAAATTTTAAAGAATAAATTGTACTTATTGGCTAAACCAAAAATTCTGAAAATTTTATGGTAAGAAGATATGTGAGTCTGGTTTTAAGGAAAATTTGGGGATCTTAATTTGGAATTTTGTAGCTTAAGATAAAAATAATTTAGTAACAGTGACTCAAGTAGACAACTTTGAAGGATCATATGAGTAAATAGTGGAAACACATATGAGTAATTAACTAGCATGGGTTACATTAAAATGGATCACGAGGTCGAGGCCAATTTGGGTCATGTGGACCCACACGGTCGTGTGAGCCCACACGAGCAAACATATGGGCTTGTAGGCCCATTTTCACTGTTTGACTGATAAGGTTGCACGGGTCACCCAAGTCGACTGTGAACCTACTGTAGGGTCGGTAAGCTTACCTAGACCCCTAATTGACTGAAATGACTGTATGACTGATATGATTAAGCCTAATGATGTCCTACTGATTTGATAATGTATGCCCTATTTACATGCATGATATTATGTTATAGCATGTCATATTTGTATATTGCATTGCATTGGGTTGGGGGATTATAATGTTAGGATGAAGTGTAATGAAAGGCCTCGAGTCTAATTTACTGATAGCTCAACTACAAACTACTGTTTAGTGCCGCATTCGGTACTACTTGGAGTGTAGGGATGGGGGGTTGATAATATCCCTATATAGAGTGTAGGGTTGGACGGAGATGGAGTGTAGAGGCTGGGTAGGATTTTTGTGACTGCATATTTGTTACTGCTACTGATACTGTGATGGGCTAAAGCCCTATTGCATGACTGTTTTTGCACTGAGATGGGATAAGGCTCAAACTGGACTGATACTGATACTGAAAAGGACTTAAGCCCAAACTGTGATTATCTGTTTACTGTCTGTTCATTTGTATGGCGATTACACATTGAGTTTACGTAAACTCACCCCTTCTGTTTAATCTGTACAAGTAATCCTTAGATTTAGGCAGATCGATGCGAAAGAGGACTCAATGGTGGCCACACGACTTCTTTTACACTGTTTATTACCTATTTATGATTTTACTTTTATTTGGGAGTATTTTGCTATAATTATGGCCTTTAAGGATTTGGGTTTAAATTTGATTTTTATACGGTTTTATGATTTAAATCTGCTAGTATTAGGTAAAACTTGGGTTTTCAAATGAAATTAATGTTTTATCAAAAATACCAAGAATACGCAAACTGTTTAACAGTTTTCGCAATAAGAAAACGTTTAGAAATTGAATAACGATTTGTAAATGAATAATGTTTTGGAAACGAACGACACGATTTGAAATTAACATAAGATAATGAAAAAAATGGTTCAATAGAAAAGGGGATTTAGCGACGACATATTTTTCGAAGAGCACTACCTTGTGACATCGACAGATTCGGCAATAACGTCTAGGCCGGGTCTAGGGTGTTACAATCATCTTTTCATATATCTACCACACTGGCCTTTTCTCATGTTTACTGTCCTGGTGAACCTCGTGTTTACGGTCCCTGCGAACTACATTTTCACCATATTGGCATTCATTTTTACTATCCAAACGGATATCTTCAAAGCACCACCTCGAGGTCCATTATCATCTCACATATTTTTCCCGACACTCCACCCGAACCCACTTACTCCAACCTTACTTTGTCATGCAACATTCTTTTAAGCATAATAAACACATTTACATAGATTTCACTCATACCCATAACAGAATCATACTTCCCAACACATAATTTCCATGCATGCTTAGCACATATCATCATATTCATGCAGCGCATCGTACACTTCATTTACCTACATGAAGATGCTTCACAAAAAACACCCATACACATATATAATACAACTCCTCAAGAAAACATGCACAACTATTATTTTGATCATAAAATAACATGTAGGATTCGGGTCTAAAGACTCACGAAAGACCCACATTTACCTTGGCCTGGGGCTTCTATTTTGATCATCCTTCTCGATCTAGCAGCAACAACAACTTAAAAGAATCATTAAATTTCCATTATAATCCCCATTTATAGATAGTTTACTAATGTTTCAACTACATGCGACCCTCATGTAGGGCCTTCCACTCACACCCTACTGTTCTTATGTCTTTTAATATCCTTACTATTCAATAATCGGAGCATGCAGAGCTATAAGACTTACTAGAATGTTGAATCATCCATGGATTACACAAAATCTTAGCTCTAGTTTAATGAAGAAGAAGAGAACATTTAGGTTTAAAAAAAAAGAACTAGAATGTAGAGCAGAAAAAAAAAACCATCTAAAATGCCTCCTCCCCTTACTATATATATACTCTCGGTCCCCTTTTGTGGATTTTGACTAGTAGTGATGCTTACTGAAATTGTCCCTTGATATCCCTACAAAACTTCGAGGAAAAATAAAAGAAAATTCGGTGAAGATCAATGTTACTGATTGACTAGTCATGGGAGGGTCAAATTAATCCAGTTGACTCCCAACAAATCCCCGTTACAAGAACCAACTTGGACAGTGTTCATGCAAACCGGGCGTACTACACATTTGCAATAACTAATACTATAACTCATCAGCAGCCAGTAGGGTGGCGGATTATGCTACCATAATGCACCAAAACAGCTAACATCCATACCACATTCACTTTTTTTTATCCACCATTTTTGCAGTGTGAAAGGATGTAATATTATATATTTGTTATATAATAGTTTTTTTTGTAAAGGTTGTGGTTCTTAGCAAATAGACCGTGGACTATCATCTTCATGTAGGACTTTTTTTTACATTCATAAAATTTTTATGAGCTAAAAACAGGCATAGGACTTAATTGAATATTTTCCAAAAGAAGTCCATGAAGAGGAAAAGATAGAGAGATGGCAGTTGAAGACCCATAAATGTCTTGTGGTGAAAAATTGTGTAAGTTTTATTTTTCATTTATTTTCTACAAATAGAACCATGGAAATAGCTGGCGATTTTATTTTAATTTCTCATCTTCTTTTATATTTATTTTATAATTGTTTATAATATTTATATTATGTCATTTTATAATTTTGATATATATGTATGAGATGATCCATAGTTGATCAATTTAAAACAATAAGAAGTTCGGTAATGAGAAAATACATGTGTTGTATTGTTCCATTCACTTCTTTAGGTTATTCGATTGCTATGAAAAGTGTGGTAATGAGAATGTGCTTGTCTAGGATTGGCTCTGGTAAGGAAACGCTTAGTTTTTAAGTAGTCAAATATGACTCGCCTTCCTTTCCTAGGACCCTTACCTGGTGCACGGTTCACATTCACTTCTTCAATTTTTTCCTTAAAAGAAAAACTGTGAAGAATAAATTTTTTTTATGTTTGATTGATTCTTGAGAATAAATGAGTGAGAATATTATAAAATGGTCATAGCATGTCATGCATATATTGGAAGCATATCATATAGATTAGGTAAGAATGTCACTAGGATAATTATATGATCATTCTTGAAATATGAGATAAAAACTTGCACATGTTTAAAATATTAAGAGAAGGTCCTTGAACAAGACCTAAGGCCTCCATTGATGGCCCTTAAGTGATAGCATGATAAAGTTTCGAGTCAGTTCCTACCCTGGCCACACCCCAAGGTAAACTTTATCATGTGGGTTCACTAGATAGGATTTCCTTTTAAAGATAACTAGTCATACATGACTCTCAGTGAGATTGTCCCAAGATAACTTACAAATGAAAGCATTTTCATGATGGGTGTTGTGTCAATGGTTACGCACTCAAGATCATCTCTTATTAAATAGCCCCCAAGAAATGATATTTAAGCTAGAGATATGACCAAACATTAAATGGTCATTGGCTCATGTGGAGTCTTGAAAATTAAGATTCACGAATTGATTGAATGTAATGCATGTTCTTGCTAGTTAATCATGGATCCCAATGTGACATGATTGATAGGTATAAGAATGATCATAGTAGTGGAAAAATGTTTTCAAGGTTTTAATACAAGACGAATGCACCATACTGCATTCTTGATATGTTGCTGAAATGAAAATATTTGCTTAATACAAAGATAGTAATTAGTGAATCTTTATTGCTTTTTAGTTCAAACGTGTTTCCTACTCCTCTTATTAGCATTCTTACTAAGAACAAATTGAATAGGGATAACTTTTGAGAATGGAAATGAAACTTACTAATAGTTATTAGCTATGAGAAACGTAAATTCATCCTTGACGAACCTTACCCACCTGAAGCTCAACCTAAAGCGAGAAATCGTTGAAGATATTTTGACTTGATTTCTCGATGTTATATGTTAGCGAGCATGGGTAATATGCTGGAAAAACAACACAAGCTTTTTCGTACTACTAAAGAGATCATGACAAATTTGGAGGATTTGCTCGAAGGTCAAGTCACATTGGCTCGATAATTCGCCATTACAAATTTGATGAACTCTCAACTGAAATCTGACACTCTGATCAAAAAACATGTGCTTAAGCATATGGGATTCTCTGTAGAAGTAAAGGACAATGGGGTTGAACTAGACGTGAACACTCATATTAAAATAGTGTTCAAATGCTTGATCAATGAGTTCCTTGGCTTTGAGGCCACTTACAGTTTGGGGAACAAGGCGATTACCTTGACTCAACTAATGAAGGAATTACAATACTATAAGTTGATGTTGAATGGTCATAAGCTGGTTCAGGAGAAACCTGAGGTAAACCTAGTTGTAGGCCCCTCGTCCTCTAAAAAGAAGCAGAAAGTTAATGGAAAGAAGACTAAAACTAAGTCTTCAATTCCACCTTGTGTGGATTAGAAGAAGACTAAGAAGTCAAAGGATCCTAAAAATATCAAATGTTTCTTTTGCTACAGAAAAAGGCACTTCAGATGAAATTGCAAAGAGTATTTGGAATATTTAGCCGAAAAAGGAAAATCTATAGAACTCTTTGTGGTTGAAGCGTGCTTAGTGGCAGAATCAATTGACAACTAGGTTATTGATTCTGGAGCCACTAACCATATGTGGATTTCTTTATAGGGGTTCAGCGAAACAATAAGTCTACGTGATAAAAGTCTCTCGTTGTGAATCGGAGATAGGAGCTATGTTTCAGCCAAAGTAGGAGGAGAAGTTATTTTACATTTTGTTAATTTTAGGAAGATAATTTTAAACGACATATTTTATGTACCTTATTTTAAGAGGAACTTAATTTCTGTGGCATATTTATTTAATGACAGTTATTTCGTGACATTCAATAAATGGATTGTTATTCACAAAAATTGTTCTTTAATTTGTAATGGATGGATGGAAAACAATCTCTACTTTATCAAACCAAATAACGACTTCATGCTTGAAACTGAAATGGTGAATAAGAAGATTAAAACTTCACTCTAATTAGGGGTACCTATGGAACTAAAGACTTGGTCATAATAACTAAGAAAGAATCACTAGATTCGTGAAAGATGGTTCCTTAAGTATGCTTAAGGAAGTTAGTTTCCCACAATGTGAATCTTGTTTGGAGGGTAAAATGACTAAAAGGTCTTTTCATGTGAAAGGTGCAATGGCTAACCTACCCTTAGAACTTATGCACACTGATGTATGTGGTCCCATAAGCATCAGTGGCCGAAGAAGTTACAATTATTACATAACTTTCATCGATGATTGTTCTCGATATGAATATGTGTATCTAATGCATTGTAAAAGCAAAACCTTTGATAAATTTCAAGACTTTCCTGTGAATGTGGAAAAGCAATTAGGTTTATCCATAAAAAATCTTCGGTCTGATCGAAATAGGGAATACTTGTCTGATGAGTTCGTAGGATACCTTATAAAGAATGGGATTTTATCCTAGTTGACTGCATCGGGCACTCCACAACAGAATGGAATAGCTAAGAGAAGGAATAGACCGTTGCTTACATGGTTCATTCAATGTTAAGCTATTGATAACTCCCTAATTCCTTCTAGGGATATGCGATACAAATGGCTTGTTATATTCTGAATGATGTCTCAACCAAGTCTCCTTGTGAGACGCCTTATGAACTGTGGCATGGAAAGAAACCTACTCTAAATCAATTTAGAATATGGGGTTGTCTAGTACATGTTCTGGATAAGGATGCAGAGAAGTTGGATGCACAAATAGAATTGTGCATGTTTGTAGGATATCCAAAAGGAACAAATGGTGGATTATTCTACAATATGAAAGATGATAATATTAAAGTTTCTACCCATGCTAATTTCCTTGAGGAAAGCTACATTGATAACTTTAAGCCTTGAGGTAAAGTGGTACTCGAGGAACTTTCGGTAGCTATAGAACAATCACCAAGTTCAATTCTCGAGAAAGTTGTACAAAGACCTGCAAAAACCAACAACATAGGGGAATATGTCGTACTGAGAGAGTTTCTATGAAACTAGAATACTTCATCTATGATGGTAGTATTTACAATAAGAAATTCAATCCTAAGGATGATGATCCACTCACTTATGAGGAGGCTATGCAAGACATTGATCCCAAACTCAGGAAACAGACCATGAATGCGGAGATGGATCTAAGGAATCTAATACGGTGTGGGAACCAGTAGACTTACCGGTTGAGATTAAACCCATAAGATGCAAGTGGATCCATAAGAAGAAGAGAAATGCAGAAGGGAAAGTGGAAACACATAAAGCTAGACTTGTAGGGAAAAGATACACATAGAAAGAAGGCATCGAATACGATGAGACCTTTTCTCCAGTAGTCATGCTCAAGTCTTTCCGTATACTCTTATCTATTGTTGATGCTCGTGATTACGAGATCTAACAAATGGATGTCAAGACAAAATTCTTGAATGAATATCTAGAAGAGACCATTTACATGGCTCAACCCACTTGCAATGTTGTTAAAGGAAATTAGCAGAAAGTTTCCAAACTTCTAAGATCCATTTATGGACTTAAGTAGGCGTCCCACTCATGGAATAAAAGACTTGATCAAACAATCAACACTTTTGCATTTAAGCAAAACACTAATAAACCTTGTGTTTACAAGAGTATAAAAGACAAAAAGGTAGTCTTCATCATTTTGTATGTCAATGATATTCTATTTATCGGAAATGATATAGGAGAATTTGTTGGATCTTGTAACACCCCTTACCCGGCCTAGTCACCGGACCTGAGTAAAGAGATGTTATAGTTATACATAACAAATCAATAAATACTTTATTAAATATAAAACTCTATTATTTATAAAGCAAAGCACACATAATCGAACATATTAAGAATTTGAACTCTACAAGGACCTAGTTGCAAAATCCAATCTCAAAATAGAATTGATTTACAACACTTTTAAAGTTTTGAAGTCAATAATGAAAATCTATAGTAGGTATCGATATTGCATTGATACCTTTTTTAAATTCGATACCAAATTTGAATATTGTTTTCTTTACAAAACAAGGGTATTGATACATATTTTATGAAAATATATCAATACTCAAATAAAAATCGATACCAATTTAGCATTCTATTTGTTTTGAAAACTATTTGTATGATCCAATATCGATACCAAATGCCAAAGTTTCAATACTTATGTTTAAAATGGTAAAAATCTCATCTTTATAAGTCCATTTCATGCCAATTTTTTCCTATCACACAAAAGGCAGTAACATTACCTATTCAAACATTTAAAAATCTAATCAATGTGCCCTCATTGAGACCACAATTCAACATTCATATCAAACTCACATTCTATAATAATTTAAATTTGATTCATAGTACTCAAATATTACTAAAATCACATGTCAAACCTACCATTATAACCAAACCATTTACGACCACAATATTATATTTCAATTACTTCCTTGAGTCTTATACCGATTAGATAAAATCAAGTTCACAAGTAGCTTACTTATACCAAATACAAAAGCACATTTACAAGTAAACTAAAAACAACTTCACATTAAGCTAAAATATATCATATGGAGTAAGTATCTAAACATATTCTAACACACCTATTACATGCCATATAACCCAAAAGTAAACATCCAAAAAGTACCAAAATATCTCTGGATAGTGTGATTGCTTTAAGTTGATCCAATCGTCCGATTTCCACAAAAAGTAATCTACAAGAAAATAGAAGAAATAATACGAGTAAAATTTACTAGAGCTTAGTAAATTCAACTGTCAAAAACGATAAACTTACCGTATAAATTTATATAATTCACACATTACCATTTTATAAACTATGATCCTGTCAATCACAACCATTCAACAGGTGAGTCTTAATAGTAATGCACTTAATGAATATCCTATTTAATGATATCAGATCATTCAATATCATCTCAAGTTAATTAATCAAGAAATCATATAATCATTTAAAAACTTGCTCAATGAATGATATAATGGATCCGGATATACAATTAACCATCCAAACACATCAGAATGCTCAAGTGAGCTTAGCCAACCGAGAACACACCTCAGCACCAAGTGTCTAACTCGTAGGCTAATATCCCTCAGAAACACAACTGAGCACCAAGTGCTATGCCCAAAGGCTTTACATCTGCCCCCGGTAACACATTAGAATCATTATAGTATAGCTCGAAAGTCAGCTACAAATGCTGGACTTCAGTATATTCAGTGAATAGTAATGAATCAATAATCATTCTCTCAATAGAACCAAACCCGTATAGTGCGCACTAAAACCTATTGGCATGCCAATTGTATCTTATTCTACGTTTATCGGCTCAGTATGACATTGAATAATATTGTTCAAGTCAATTAATTTCTTAGCACACATCAACTTAGTTCAATTCAATTATGTCAAAATATTCAACATTCCAATTCATGGTTAATATAACATTCAATTTAATACGAAACTAAATCGTACAAACTTACCAGGGCTAAACTACAGAGACAACGAAAGTTCAGGGACTACTCGGTAACTTTCCCTTTTCCTCGATTATATACTTGTTCTTGATCTATAAAGTAGTTTATTTCAATTGATTAACCTCAATTTCATATAATTTTCAATCTGGTGCAAATTATCTCCTATTTACTAATTTTCTCATTTTCAATAAACTTTTACACTTTATTCAATTTGATCCTTAAGACTAAAACATGATTATTTTCACAATTAATCCTTATACCTAATAAAACAAATTCAATTATACTCAAATATAATCCACATATGCTAATTTTTTTCCAAGAAAACATGCTTTTTTCATTTATTTTCAATTAAATCCCTAAACTTAAAAATCATACAAAATCACTTAATAAGATATTTATGTTTAACACCCAAGCATCATATTATACCATTAACTTCAAAAACACATCAAATTCGTCAATGGCATCTTCCAAAACATTTAAAAATCTTACAAATTAACCCCCCGGGTTAGCTACATAGAGCTAATACGATCCCAAAAACATAAAATTCTTAAAAAAATGGGTGAAAATTACCTACCATGCAAGTCAATTAAGCCAAGGCTGAAAGATCCCTTAGCATTTCCATGGTGTTTCATTTTTACCATGTTCAAATAAGGAAGATGACAATTCACTTTTATTTAATTTAAGTTTTATTTTTTATTTACCATTTTACCCTTAATAAATAAATCAAATTTCACTTCAAAAACCCACCTAAACCGTCCACTTAATACATACATGATATATTTACCTATTAAATCCATCATTTTACCTTTCAATTTTCATTTAGTACTTTTACGATTTATTCATTTTACCTAATAGAAATCAACTTTTGCAACTTTTACAATTTAGTCATTTTTAGATTATTAAATATCTAAACGTTAAGATTTATTAACCAAAATTTAATACTACACTCATGATCTTGTAAATATTAAATAATTAATATTTACTAACTAACACATCAGAATTGTGGTCTAGAAATCACTATTTCTAACACCACTGGAAAACGGAATGCTATAGATCTGATGCCCTAAATGTAGTATTATCGTCTAAGTACACTTGTAATTTTTTTGAACAGATTGGTTAATAAAATTATTCATGAATTACATTAATACTTTATATATTATCCTCATATGGTTTTTGTAAGCAAAGCAAAATGGAAGCAAATGTTTCTCATAGGTTGTCTAATGTTTAACTAATGCTAAGCGGTATTATGTGGCCGAATCGTAGTATGGAAAGACAACTTATATTAGTAGATGAACCTACACATGTCCTTAGTCTAATAAAAAATGAGCAAATTGATTTAAAGACTAATATGTCGTCTATCAAGTCCAATCGGGGAGATGTCTTGTCTTGGGCATTGAAGTGGATGACTCCTAGAAAATAGAGACATAGATGTCACTAACTGGACTGACAATACATCGGACAAGACCCAAGAAGAATAGATCCTGAATCAATTTATGGAGTTATCACTTTTGACGTTCATAGTGTAGCATACCTAAATCCGGAGTGGATGGCGGACTATGTATGCGTGACTCGCACACTTTAATGTAAGTAAAAGCTTGAGTTAAAATATATATGGAACCAAAAGCTGGTACGTTGGGTGTACAACTTCTATAGTATGTAGTGTCATTCACAACAGTGGAATTCATAGCCCAAAACATGGGTAAATGATATCCACTCTTTGGTCTTATATGGTTTAAGAAAATAAACGTGGCCATAGTCGTCCGTCTTTGTGATGGATGACTTCATCATTATTTGATAGTGATTGACTTTTCATGAAGGAGGATGTAATGGTTACCATGAGATAAAATAGGATCATATTGGGAGAGCAGATATTATCCCAAAAAGATCAAGGATATCCTATGAGGGTAACACACTTTGACAAGGTCATTGGACGAGCACTAAATAGTTGCTTTCGTAATGGTATGTCATTAGCGAGAGCTCAATCATGATACTATAGTGGAATGACTTAATGACTAAATAATTTTATAATTAATAGGCGAAAAGCCAGAAATTAATTATATATAATTTGAGCTTCAACTACATATGTCCGATTGGTCCCTCCGCTAGCTCGTTGAAACCAAAAATGAATTGCATGTTTGAAAAGAAATGAACGGAATGAACATAAAAAGAGAAATTGGAAACATTCAAGAATGATTATGGTTTTCTCTAAAATGAAGAAAAGGAATCATTTGAAAATGAATATAGGTTTCCAAAAATGTAAATGAAAATGGAAACTTGCATTCTTATATAGGACTACTTAAAAAATGATGGAAGAATGAGTTTATGTTATTAGACTATTTTGAATCCCAAAAATGAAAATAAATCATTTGATCATAGTGAACATTTTGAGTTGTGACATATTGAATGAATTTTCTCAAAATTTTACCAGGATAAAATGTCAAAATTTTATCGCGGGTAAAATTGTCAAAAAATTTATCGAATAAATTTGGGATGAGAAAATTATTTAATATGTAAATATTAAAGTTTATTTCAGGGAATAGAAAAATTGAATTAGGTTCGATCATATTACAAAATATTGGGTCAAAAAGGCCCAACAAGTACTCGTAATTGGACTCGATGTGAGAGAGGCCAAAAACCTCTCATGTAAAGAGGTGGGACGGCAAAACCCTAGTATCATTAACTAGGGTTCCCGCCCCCTATATCCTAGATAAACTAGGATATTTTTTTCTAGTGTAAATAAACTTCTACAACTCTACAAGGGTTCTACCTTTTCTTTTTAAAACTAGATGGCACCGATAGAGCTATTTATACAATTTTTGAGATATTGTTATACTGCCGACAACTAGAGATAACTTATTCTCAACTTATAAACATATTTTTCAGAATAACAATTTTACCAGTTTCTACTAAAGAAGAGAGAATTTCTGTTTTCACCAAAAAAGGAAAAAACTTTCTAGTTTTGTGTTTTGACTCAATGGTTCAAGCCTACACTCGAAGTAATTCGTGGGACGACAATAGTGGAGAAGATCGTTTGATTGAAAGTCGATAAACACCAATGATCCACTTATCCAAAAACATAGGTACGAATTTGGTTAAGGTTTATTGCTATAAATATCACAAACCAAGTAGATTTTAAAAATTTTAATTTTTCGTTGTGCAAGAAAATTGTTTTCAAGCCGAGTTTTTTCCAATAGAATTGTCATTATTTAAACTGTGGTTAGCTTAAAAACTTAGCATGAAGAACTTGGATGAAGCTAGTTATATTCCTGGAATTCAAATCTTTAGGGGTCAAAAGAATAAAATGATAGCTCAATCACAAGATTCATACATTGATAAGGTGCTAGAATGGTTTGTAATGACCGATGCAAAGCCAGACGCTCAACTGACTGCATCGGGTTTTTTTCTTTCTTTGGTTGACTATTCCAAAACAACGGAAGAAAGAGAGCTTATGAGTAAGGTTCCATATGCTTCGGTAGTTGGAGGCATTATATATGCAATATTTTGCACACATCTAAATATTTGTTTCGCAATAGGAATGGGTAATCGATATCAAGCAAATCCTGGTCTCAGGCATTGACAAGCTGTAAAGCATATATTAAGGTATCTTAAAAGAACCAGGGATTATATACTTGTGTATTTTGGGGAGAACCTTCTTCCTATTGAATACATAGACTTAGGGTGGGTTTGGATGGGCGATTGGGTGCGGTGCATTTAGTTTACTTTTTGTCTCACACTATTGTGTCGCTACAGTATCTAATCTCACCGCCACCATTGTTTTCACACTAACCGCAGGTAAACGCACCGCCCATCCAAACTCACGCTTAGACTTTTAAACCTGTAAAGATTTGAGGGAATCGACATCAGGAAAAGTATTCATCCTACGCGGTGAAGCTATAGTATGGACAAGTGTAAAACAAATTTGAAATGTTGACTCTATTATGGAGGTCGAGTATGTGGCTACTTTTGAGGCAAAAAAATAAGTGATATGTGTTGCGTGTAAATAACTAATTCAATTGTGAAATTGTACACGTCATAAATTGGTAAGTAAGTATCGTCTCCACAGGGATTGAAAATTGGTAAGAAATTGATTAAGTTATTATAATCCTATTAAATTTACCAAATAGCAGGAAATACTTTTAAACTGAATAGGTAACACCCCAAATTTTGGGCCTAGAAGAAATAAGTTTTGAACAAGGGAACAGATAGAAGACTATACATAAATATTTAGTTGTGCATGGAAGTGACATAAATGAATGTTTGCTTCATGGTTAAGAGATTTAGGAGTGTTTGGAAGTGTCTAAGAAGTCAAGGGTTCAAGCCTTGGCTTATGCAAAAAAAAAAATTATTTTAAGTTAATAAAATCCTTGAATCTAGATAGTACATTCTTAAAGTATTATGGTTAAAATATGATACAAATGAGTTGTTGGTCTAGTGGTAAGGGGCGTGTGGAGTGTACATGGGGTCTAAGGTTCGAGTGGTGGCGCATAAAAAAAGAGAGCATCTATTTTGCTGCCTAATTCGTATGGGTGGTAGACTCGGATTGAAATGCTACTAAATGGAGTTTGAACTGGTCATAAGAGAATTGATGAGGGATATTTGGAGAAATTTTAGGAGAAAAATGTGGGATTGAGAGAAAATCTTATTTTAATTAATTCTTTTCCCAAATTCGTTTTCATTTTTTTCCCAGAATCCCTCTAACAAGTTTGATGTTACTCTCTTCCTCCTCTTCAATCTTTCCTTTTTATTTTTTTTCCTATGCCTCCATAGCCGAATTCTGTCCTTTTTTTACCTGCACCTTTTGTTTCGTTTTCTCTTGACTTTAATCTCCCTATGTTGCTACCAAAATCTCTTCTCTTCTCTGTTGGCGATTGCTTCTCCTTGTTTCTACCGGAACTCCACTTCATTCTCTCTTTTCCATCGATTTCTTCCTTAAACAGTCTTCTGTCTTTTCAACGTTGGTTGCGTCAGTGGCAGCAAATCGTAACGAATGGGGTTTTCCTGTGGGATAGTTCTTTTCATCTTTCAGAATAGTTGGGGTAAGCAATATATTTAGAGATCGTTTGTTTTTGGCTTAATGGCAGTAGTTTAAGTCATGATTGATTTTGGCATGGGATTGTCGTTCTCAGGTGCTATTCACATTAGGAGCGTTTGCGTACAAAAAATCGTGTCAGGTGTGTAAACACCCTATTCAACTATAGAACGGCAAAAAGCCAAAAAGCCAGAAACACGGCGTTTGAGACCACACAGGTGTACGATCGCTCATGTGGCAACTCCAACCCGCGAAACATGGGTGTTTGATTGTAGAGGCCTCCATGAGCAAATTCATAGGCTTGGGCCGTAATGGGCCACGTTAGGCGTGTCGTCCCTACATGGACGAAATCCACGATTTAAGGTAAATACTGTACTAGGCTATGTGGATTCCATAGCCGTGGCAAAATCTAAGCTGAGCAGGCCGCACGAGTGTGCGGGCCCACTTGGGCCGAGTACTAGGCCTTAGGCCCATTTACACTATTATGACCATTTATGTTACCTGAGTCGATCGAGGCGATTACAGACCTTTTGAGAGGTCAATAAATGATAGAATTACCCCTACAGGGTAAAATGACCGAATTACCCCCACAGGGTAAAATCACTAAATTACCCCCACAGGGTAAAATGACCGAATTACCCTTATAGGGTAAAATGATCGAATTACCCCTACAGGGTAAAATGACTGAATTACCCCAATAGGGTAAAATGACTGTTATACCCTTAGGAGATGAAATGACTGTTGTGGCCTTATGTTATGATTGATTTGCTCTATGATATGTATGACTGTGATTGAGCATAACATTTTGCATACACGTACGATATTATGTCACGACATATTACATGGGGATGGATTGTTATATTTGGAGGAAGTGTACAGTACTGATAAGGTTGCACGAGTCGCCCAAGACGACTGTAGACCTACTAATGGCTATATGTCGTTTATTTTACTGACAGCTTTGCTGCAATATTGGTGTGGTGGCTGGGTGGGTCGATGTTATCCCCACATGGTGTGTTGGTGGTATAGAGTGGTGTGTTGGCTAGATTGGGATGGGTTGTATTATTGCACTATACCGATACTGTATTGGGCTAAGGCCCACATTGTTACTGTATTGGACTAAGGCCCACACTGTACTGTCACTAAATAGGGCTCAGGCCCAGACTATCATTGCTTGTTGTTTATTGATTGACTGACAGGAGATTACACACTGAGTTTCGTAAACTTACTCTTTCCTTTTAACCATGCAGGTAATCTCAGTCTTAGGCAATTTGATGGTACGAGTGACTCGGAGGTGACCACACAACTG
Organism: Gossypium hirsutum; assembly: GCF_007990345.1. Lineage (NCBI taxonomy): Eukaryota > Viridiplantae > Streptophyta > Magnoliopsida > Malvales > Malvaceae > Gossypium > Gossypium hirsutum. The sequence goes on along the minus strand of NC_053438.1, from coordinate 49,780,138 downwards.
CAACAGTTCTACATTTGCTTTCATTTAAATTTAACATTTATGTTGGGTTTTGTTTATGTAATAAGGCCTTTAAGTTTGTTTAAATTTTTAATTAGGCTCTTGCTTACTTATTTTAAACTGCTAGTTTAGGAGATGACGAATATTCAAAATAATTACTATTTTCAAAGACACGAAATTTAAACATTTGAGTTTTCAAAAGCTTCCGTGATTTTGGATCAACCTTTTATATCAAAAGCAAACAACAAGGCAAACGTTTTGGCTATATGATTTGTTAAATAATAATTACGGGGTTTTTAAACCTAAACACAAACTTCTACCAATGAGTCCAATCTTTTGAAAGACACTTTAATGTGACACGTCAGATCTGACCGTAACGTCTAGGCCTAGTTTGGGGTGTTACATTTAGTGGCGCATTAAAAAAGGCAGTATTTATTTTGCTGCCTAATTCGTGTGGGTGGTAGAGTTGGAATGAAATACTGCTAAATGGAGTTTAAATTGGTCATAGAGAGAATGGATGAGGGATATTTGGAGAGATTTTAGGAGAAAAATATGGGATTGAGGGAATATCTGATTTTAATTAATTCTTTTCCCATTTTCGGTTTCATTTTTTCCCAGAATCCCTCCAACAAGTCTGACATTACTCTTTTCCTCCTCTACCATCTTTCCTTTTTATTTTTTTTGCACAAGCCCAAGCTTGAACCCAAGACTTCCTCAGACACTCCCAAACACACCCAAATCACTTAACCATTGAAGCAAACAAGTAGTTGTGTCACTTCCTTGCACAACTAAATATTTATGTGCAGTCTTCTATCTGTTCCGTTGTTCAAAACCTATTACTTCTAGGCCCAAAATTCTGGGTGTCACAGAATAAGAAGTCAGTATAATGAATTAATGTAATTTAATGCTAAAAGCAAAAAATTGATATGACAAATAAAATGTTGTGGCAAATTACAGAGAAAAGTAAGAGTACTTCTATTGTTGAATGAACGGGGGTGGAATTATTTAGGTGAAATGCTCATATCAAAATAATGTCATGGCAAAACATTGTCTAATCAACTACTCAAAGAATTACTACTGTAACTTGCCTCTTTCGATAGCCAGATTTAAGTTAGAAATCTAAGTTAATGTATATCTACAGACTTTGCATTAAAAACTGCAATGAACGATCTTTTTTGCACAATTTGCAACATCTATATCTAGAATGCTACGAGTATTCTATTGAATATTTGCTTGTATCACACAATTCTAGATCCAATATATTTAACCTTTTCAGAATTAAAATACATCTAAGAACACATCATACAATCAGTTATGTCTAGAACTTGCATGCATGTTTTTAAAATAGACATAAATCGAATGAAACAGTGATATAAGCAATTTCAAATCATGAACATTAAAGATGGTAAATATTCACCCAAATAACTCCAACCCAGAAAAGATTTAGTTCATGGGTGGAAAAGTAAACACTGAATTTAAACCATTCATCAACATTTAAAGAAATTTGAATCACAGAAATCAGGAAAACTAAAGGCGGAACTGCAGGATTTCTCACCACACTCTAGCTTCTCTTTTATCTTCTGAATGTTCGTGAATCCAGAATAGTTGTCTCTTCCAGTTCTTCACATCTATATTCTGCACTCTGTAGTTGCTACGCTTTCTTTCTCTGAAATTCTCTAATGGATTTTTTATCTGTGCAGAGAGAGGTTGCTCTCACCAGTCTCATTCTCACACAAATTCTCCTCTCTTTTTTTTCTTCACTTTCCTTCTTTTATTGGGTAGATTCGTCTGACCTCAGCACACACTTTTCATTCCTCTTTTTAGGTTGGTTTTTTTGGTACACGTCCAGCTGGCTGAGGGTGATGTGGATAGAGTACTAAGTCATTTTCCTAGAATTGCCATGGCAATTCTATTGGAAATCAATCTTGCCAATTGCCACGATAATGTTTCACTTCCTTTATTTTCCCTTTTCATCTTCTTGTTCTTCCTACACATGTAGGCATACAAAACCACACATTTCCTCCCTAAGTGATAAAAGTAACAAATAATGGCCAATATAGCACAATCAAGCCTTTGTTATGCAATGTTCTAAAATTATCCTAAAAATGCAAATGTATTCACTTAATTTCAAATAATTAATTCCATCTAAAGGCTTTAAATCTAACTCTTTTCAATAGTTATCACACCCCAAACCTGAATTATTGTGTATCTTTAAGCAAATAATTTATGAATATGCATAAATGCATGGAATTGCCAAAACAATTAGTCACCAAATGTACTACCAAATCGTATTGGACATACTGTGTACCTTTATTCTCAACAATCTTCTACTAAAACAAATAAAAAAATTTCTTGCAATTGTTGTAACCATATTTAGCAATTGCAATGCAGAAAATGGTTCCTAAAGGTAAAATTTTCTAAATATTTCAGCAATTAAAACTGTAGAAGATCTCTCTAAATATACTTAGGGAATTCATAGTCATATGATTATATACTTGACAACCTCAATGGAGCATACACTAGATTGCCATGTATTATATCATGTCACAATTTGAATATAAATCACTAGTGAACAAAAGCTTTTAACAAAAAAAATGGATGGTGCAAACAACTATCTTAGCAATTTAACCTCAAAATTCAGTGGAGTGTCACTAGAATATGTGCATTTATTAATATCTTTTTCTTGAACAAACACTCATATTTGAACTCATTTTTCTGGTCAACAACATAATGGAGCAAACAAAATATTGTTGAGCTACTGAACAGGTTCAAACATTGGAGTATTCATATTATTGTCAAGACAAAAATTATACGCTATTACTGAAATTAAGTCAAGAAATCCTAATTTTATTCAAAGATGCTACTATAGCGTAATTGCATTTATACTTTAATTATTCTACTTTTATAAAGTTATTTTCAACAATTGTCCTACGCTAAATATGCCTAAACAACTATCATCACATTTTCTAAGTTTACAAAGAAGAGTTATTATCTTCATTGAACATCATTGATAACCATATACTCACATAATCCAATAATTAAATGGCAATTGAATGTTATGGTAAAAAGATTGTATGAACAATTAATAATGCAGTTGATATGCACAACACACCCCCAAACCTAAGGGATGCATTGTCCTCAATGCATGAACATGACAAATTAGATTGAATAAAAACTATATAAATGCATGAAACAGATAAACTCTAAAATAAAGGAACATGAAAATATAAAAATCAAAGCTTAGAGGAGAAAGAAATTACTTCACTTCGGTTGGGTGGAAGTCCTAGTAGCTCTCTTGTAATGTTGTGGCATGTTCGTCATCACTGTTAGCTTAAACGGTTTTACCAGCAGCTTTTTTAAATCTTTTTCTCTTAAGCTAGTTGATGGGCACCTTTTCCTCATCATCATCAGAATTGCCAGTATCTGACTTTATGATTTCATCAATTATTTGATGAAACGCAAATTCCTTGGCAATCATAGAAGCCTTGGATTGTGGTTCAAGTGTGGTCGTTTGAGTGTTATCCCTTCCATCATTATCATATTCAATGTGGATAGATTTTCTCCTGGCTACATCTTGCTCTACGTATTGGTTGTGCGTGAGGGCAGTGGCAGGTTCTTCATCTTCGGATTTTGGATTCAGTAGTATTTCCTTAGGAAAAATAGGAAATAATGGCATTGAATGTGAGAAATTCTATTATAAGGATTTACAAATGGCAATATCACATTGGCAAACATATCCCCAAAAGATGTCTATTTCCTCTTAAGCTTTGCCCAAGTTAGTGGAAAGCATTTTTTGATGTTTTTCCAATACACCCAATTGTTGTTTCAAACCTTCAACATCTTCAATTATTCACTGCTCAAACTTAGTGTGAGAAGTTGAGGAGGCAGTAGAAGCAGCCCTTAGAAGAAAAGATGGAGGTGTGCCAGTTTGCCTTGGCAATTCCTCGCGATCCAATTTCTGAGCAATGTGTGTTGTAACAGCCATTTTCTTAGAAAGTTGGTCTTCATTTTGTGACAAGGGAACCTTGACTCTTTGGCAGAGTGCAGTAATCAGTGAGGGGAAATTTAATGTACTAGCATTCTTTTGGGCACAGCGATGAATCTCATGAAAGATAATTTTTCCATTAATCTTTTAGCCCACTATTATGGAGTGAAGAAGCAACAATCGATCCTTAGATATTGTGGCATTATGTGTAGAAAGAATGAGACGAGTTTTTAAGAACTAGTACCAAATCTTACATTGAGGCTTCAAGGAGATTCTGTCGATGGTGTAATAGTCATTTCTTGAGATGGACCACTGTGCTCCCTTCACACAAACATCAATAAGAACCTGGGCTAGCCACTCTGGGACATTGTCTTCACAAAGTTGGCATGCTAGTCAAGACCTTCAAACAATTCATATTGAGCATTGATGGCGTCCTCATCAAATCAAACTGATGTGCCACGCACGTATATAAATGAATTGTCAGGAGAGGTAATGTGGGCATAAAACTCTTTCACTAACATTGGGAGGACATCATCAAGATGGAGGCAAAAGATTCCCCACTCATGCTATTCGACAACTGATGAAACAACCTCTGTATACCCCATGAAGGGAGCATCTTGAAAAAAAAATCCTCTTTCCATGAACAATGGTCGTTTGAAAATGTTTTTATGGTATTTCTCCTCAGCAAGTTTACTAAAAAAAGTGCATAGAGTGGCAGAGGTTGAAGTAGAAGCCTTTTGAGAAGCAATTGAAGAGAATATAGACAAACAACAAATGGAAAATGTGAGATTTGATTTCAGTTATGAGTGAAACAAAAAGTAAAAGCAAAAAACAAAGCTTGACGAAAATGTGGAAGAAAACTGAATCGGCTAGGTTAAAACGTGTAGGAGAAGAAATTGTGACGTGTGCGATAAGACTGGCCTCAATCATGTGTGACAAGGCAAAACAATTAACATTTAGTGGGACAAAGAAATGAAATTAGCTCAAATTGGGAAGAGTAAAATAATTTGGGCTAATGGCTCCAAGTTGTACTTATTTTGGCCAAAGAACAACCTCTAATAGAAGAAAATAAATAATTAAATAAACTTATTGGTTGACAAGTAAAAATAAAATAAAGAAAGAAAAATTTCTGCAAAAGACAATTATTAAGTATTTCAAAGAGAAATAATTTTTTTGTCGCGTATTATAGGAGCTCTAAAATAATATTTCAGGCGTTGACCATTGAATTTGAAAGTGGATCCTATTTTTTAATCTTTCATATCGACAGCTCCATGAGGATATATACGTTCGACTTTGAATAGTCCAGACCATCTTGACTTTAATTTGCCAGGAAATAGTTTAAGTTTGGAATTGAAAAGCAAGACTTGTTGTCCAGGTATAAATTGTCGTGGCAAAATTTTCTTGTCATGCCAATGCTTTATCATTTCTTTGTACAGTCGCGCATTCTCATAAGCTTGAGTTCAGAATCCATCCATCTCATTCAACTCCAGTAGGCGATGAGTAGAAGCAGCACCCTAGTCCATGTTCAATTTCAAGATTACCTAAAATGCTTTGTGTTGTAGCTCAACTAGCAAATGACATGGTTTACCATAGACAAGCTTAAAATGTGACATTCCCAAGGGTGTCTTGAAAGTTGTGCAATAAGCCCACAAGGCTTTATCTAACCTTACTAACCAATCCCTAAGGTTAGGGTTAAGATTAACCACTTTCTCCATAATCTACTTGATTTCTCTGTTGGAAATTTCAGCTTGTCTATTTGTTTGGGGGTGATATGTCGTGGCAATTTTATGTTTAACCCCATATTTGTTCAAAGCGTTGGCAACTAATCTACAGTCAAAATGTGAGCCTTCATCACTAATTAAAGTACGAGGGGTACCAAACCTAGTAAAAATAATTGTATACAAGAATCGCAAAACTGATTTGACATCATGTGTAGGTAAAGCCACAGCTTCAACCCATTTAGAGACATAATCCACAGAGACAAGAATATAGATTTTTCCCATGATGGTGGAAATGGACCTATGAAATCGATTCTCCAAACATCAAATAATTCCACCTCTAGAATATTTTACAGCGGCATCTCGTGCTTTCTTGGTAAGTTACCAGTTCTTTGATAGCGATCACAGTTCTTACAGAACTCATTAGCATCTTTAAACACAGTAGGCCAATAAAAACTAGATTGGAGAACCTTCGCAACGGTTTTCATGCTTCCAAGATGTCCACCATAAGGTGCAGAATGACAGTGATGATGGATACTTTGAACTTCATCATCTAAAATACATCTTCTAATTACTTGAACTGCACACTGCTTGAATAAAAATAGTTCATCCCAGTAATATTACTTGACATCATGAAGGAATTTCCTTTGTCCTTGATAATTGAGTGCAGGTGGCAGCAATCTACTAACTAGAAAGTTAACAATATCAGTATACCATGGCAATGCCATAGCTAACAATATCTGCTCATCAATGAATTTGTCTTTAATCATTTGACTCTCACCATACTCATTTCATGCTTCCAATCATGACAAGTGATCAGCTACTTGATTTTCAGTGCCTTTCCTATCTTTGATTTCCAAATCAAATTCCTGTAGCAGTAATATCCATCTAATGAGTCTAGGTTTGGCCTTTTTCTTGGTCACCAAGTATTTGATGGCTGAATGGTCTATATAAACTGTGACTTTGGTGCCCACTAAATAAGCTTTGAATTTTTTAAAGGCAAACACCACTGCTAACAATTCTTTCTCCGTAGTGGTGTAATTGAGTTGTGCATCTGTCAACATGCGACTAGCATAATATATAGCATAAAACACCATGGCTTTTCTTTGCCCTAGCACTGTTTCGACAGCAAAGTCACTTGCATCACACATTAGTTCAAATGGTAGATTCAAATTTGGTGCAGTGACTATAAGTGATATAGTTAATCTTTCCTTTAACTTTTCGAACACCTTTGAACATAACTCATCAAAATGAAATGGTCTATTTTGCTCCAACAATTGACATAAAGGCTTTGATATCTTAGAAAAATCCTTGATGAAGCAACAATAAAATCCAACATACCTGAGAAAACTTTTGATTCTTTTCACTAAAATGGGTGGTGGCAACTTTTCAATGACTTATATTTTTTCTTTATAAACGAAAATTCATTGCTGTGAGATTTTGTGGCCCAAAACAATGCCCTCACAAACTAAGAAATGGAATTTTTTCCAATTCAACACCAAATTTGTTTCTTGACAAAGGCAAAGTACTTCAATTTTTTTAAGCAATCTTCAAAAGTGTCACCAAACACCGAGAAATCACCATGAATACTTCAAGGAATTTCTTCACCATGTAAGAAAATATTGCCATCATGCAACGCTGAAATGTTACCGGGGTATTACATAACCCAAATTATGTTATTTTGAAAGCAAATGTTCCATAAGGACAGGTGATGTTGTTTTTTCTTGATAAATAGGAGATATGGCAATTTAGTTGTACCCTAAGTAGCCATCTAAAAAATAGTAGAAGGCTTTCCCTACTAGTCTATCCAGTAACTGATTTATAAAAGGAAAAGGGAAATGGTTCTTCTTCGTTGCTTTGTTGAGCTTTCGATAATCCATACAAGCTCTCCAACTAGTGACAGTACATGTGGGAATGAGTTCGTTGTTATCATTGTTGACTATTATGACTCCTCCTTTCTTGGGTACACACTGAACGTGGCTCACCCAAGAGCTATCAGAAATTGGGTATATAATCCCAGCATCCAGCCATTTAGTAATATCATTCTTCACTACTTCCTTCATGACAGGATTTAGTCTCCTCTGCTATTCAATATATTTGCCATTGCAATCTTTAAGTATTATTTTGTACATGCATATTACTTGGCTAATTCCTTTGATATATGTAATTGACCATCCTAAAGCTTTCTTGGATTTTTTTACAACCTCCAGTAATTGTATCTCCTAATATATTCTAAGCTCGGCAGAAATAACTACAGGCATTGTATCATTTTCTCCCAAATAAGCGTACTTTAAATGCACTACTAATGGCTCCAAATCCAAAACCAGTAGATCTTCTATTGATGAGCGATAAGGGTTGAAAGAGTGACTTGATAAATCTAATGATTCAAAACTCCTACTGTATCCATTTTCAAATTGTTGAGTTTCCATCAGTTCTTCAGATTCTTTAGTCAAATTTGTTTCATTTAATTTGACAGGGTCTACATCAGAATTGTTGTGCATATGTCCTGTAAATTCTTCCTGAATTACAATGTCAACAAATTCTACAGCATGGCATTCTTCATCTGGGTGTGCACACTTTAAAGCATCAAACACATTAAAATTCAACTGCTGATCATTAATTCTTATGGTTAACTCATATTTCTGTACATTATCAATATTTTACCAATTGCTAAGAAAGGTCATCCAAGTATTATAGGTACCTCTTTATCTGCTTCACATTCCAAAATAATAAAATCTGCTGGAAAGATGAACCTGTCGACTCGTACCAGCACATATTCAATTTTACATTCTGGATGGTTATATGATCTATCAGCCAGTTGCAATGTGACTGTAGTAGGTCTTGCCTTTCCTATCCAAAGTTTCCTGAAAACGGGCATAGGCATTAGATTAATACTTACACCTAAATTGCATAATGCTTTGCCTACATAATGGTTTCCAATCGAACAGGGAATAATGAAACTTCCTGGATCTTTTAATTTTGGTAGCAATTTGTTCTTCAGTATTGTTGTGCACCTTTTAGTAAGTGTAATAGTTTCGAATTCCCCTAACCTTCCCTTATTGGATAGGATATATTTCATGAATTTCATATACTTAGGCATTCCTTCTAATGCTTCCACCAAAGGTATATTGATATTTAATTACTTTAGAACTTCTAGAAATTTCTTGAAGTGAGCATCTTAATTCGACTTTTGGAAACGTTGGGGAAAGGTGGTAGTGGCCTTCCTTCCATTTGTTAAGGTTACCTTTCCATGGCATTTGTATTGGCACGACAAGATGAATTTACTTCTATATACTTTTGTCTATTCCCTTCTTTTGTAGTTTGTTCCACTTCTGGTTTGAGAGTTGTGCTTCTAGGGACTTCAGAACTTTCCTTAAACAAGCCACCATTCACAACTCTTGGTAGCTAAATGCCACTCCGGAGTGTTATGACTTTACATTGTTTTTTTCCTTGAGATCTAGAATTTTTTGTCACTAGGCAATGCTCCTTGTTGCCTAGAGCTTAATGTAGTGGCAATTTATCCCAATTGATTCTCTAGAGCTCTTAAAGAGGCTATTTGGCTTTGAATAATTGCATCATTCTTAGCCATATACTCTTTTAATAAAACTTCTATAGTTGACGTTGAAGATGACGAACTTTGTTGCACATTTTGTCGCGACATTGGTTGACTGTGTCCAAGTGGTACACCAGCCGTTTTCTATTATTAATAGTGTTGGTACTTCCCTAATTACTCCAGCTAAAATTTGGATATTGCTTCTACACTGGATTGTAGGTGTTGGGGTAGGGATTATTGTTGCTACGATTACAATTTCCCATAAAATACGCAGAGGCTGGATTGGATGGGAATTCATAAAAAACATGATCTTCTCCACAGTACACACATGTTAGTTCTACAACCTTCATCTCTTGCACTGTAGAGGGTCTTTTAGAGTTTTAATCATATTCGTTAAAAATGATACCCTAGCTGTTAATGATGTAATCGCATCAAGTTCCATTACTCCAGCAAGTCTTCTACCAATACCAACTCTAGTAGTTGATGCATTCACCACCACTGGCGTATGAGCATTTCATCCATTGTAGAACATCTCTATTTGTGTTCAATGTTGAAAATCATGCAGTAGGCATTTTCTAATTAATTCCTTAAAACACTCACATGCTTCATATAATGCCTCATCTCTAGATTGTCGAAACGATGTAATATTATTCCTCAGCTTGGCAATCATGTTGGGAGGATTGGACCTAAGCAAAAATATGGTAATGAATTCAACTATGATCTGGCACAATCTCGCAATGAATAAGGGAATAATTTTAATCTAAGGGCATCTTTAGGAACACCCTGCTGCCTGAATGAATCACAAACTTCAAGGAAAAGTCTCAAGTGTAATTTGGGATCTTCAGTTGCTAAACCACTAAACTATCTTACAGTCTGCAGCATCTGAAACATTACTAGTTTTAATTCAAAGTGTTGGGCTTGAATATATGGCCTAACAATTCCTGGACTTAGATCACCCAAAGTAGGCACAACATGTTCTCTGATGGGCCTGTCTCTGTCATCTAAGATTTGAGCAATATCAGCATTCCTTTTATTCTAAAGTACTTGAGCGACTCTGATTGGATCATTTATAGTCCTCTCTATTTCTCTTAACACTTTCCTTCTTTTCCTTAATGTCCTTTCAATTTCAAGATCAAAATAGTATTCTCTATCCTCTTGAGTACTTTTTCTCATGCACTAGTACAAAACCTGAAAAATCAAATAAAATACTAATTAATTGTTCTAACGAAAATAAAAAAAATAATAACAAATCAAAATTTTCACCAATGTTGTCGATCCCCGACAATGGCGCCAAAAATTGTTGCGTGTCAATAACTAATGTAATTGTACAAGTTTACAAGTCATTCGAGTAATAAAGTGATAAGTAAGTATCGTCTCCACAGGGATCAGAAATTGGTAAGAAATTGATTAAGTTATTATAATCCTATTAACAATACCGAATAGCAGGAAATACTTTTAAACTGGATAAGAAGTTGGTATAATGAATTAATGAAATTTAATGCTAAAAACAAAAAATTGATATTGGAAATAAAATGTCATGGCAAATTATAGAGAAAAACAAGAGTACTTCTGTTGTTGAATGAACAGGGCTGGAATTATTCAGGTGAAATGCTCATATCACAATAAGGTCATGGCTAAACATTGTCTAATCAATTACTCAGAGAATTACTACTGTAACCTGCCTTTTTCGATAGCTAGATTTAAGCTAGAAATCTAACTTACTATGTGTTTGAAGACTCTGGATAAATAACTGCAATGAATGATCTTCTCTACACAATTCACAACATCTATGTCTAGAGTGCTACGAGTATCAAATCTAGTATATTTAACCTTTTCAGAATAAAAAATACATCTAAGAACATAACATACAATCAACTATGTCTAGAGCTTGCATGCATGTATTTAAAATAGGCATAAATTGAATGAAATAGCATTATAGGCAATTTCAAATCATGAACATTAAAGATGGTAAACATTCACCCAAATAATTCCAACCTAGAAAAGATTTAGTTTATGGAAGGAAAAGTAAACACCGAATTTAAATCATTCATCAACATTTAAAGAAATTTGAATTACAAAAATCACGAAAACTAAAGGCAGAACTGCAAGATTTCTCGCCACACTCCAACTTCTCTTTTAACTTCTGATCATTCATGAATCTAGGATAGATGTCTCTTCCCCTTCTTCACGTCTATATTCTGCTCTCTATAGCTGCTACCCTTTCTTTCTCTAAAATTCTCTAATGGAGTTTTTTCTCTGTGCAGAGAGAGGTTGCTCTTACCAGTCTCTTTCTCACACAAATTCTCCTCTCATTTTTCTTCTTTTCTCTCTTTCTTTTATTGGGTAGATCCGTCCCACCTCAGCACACACTTTTCATTCCTCTTTTCAGGTTGGTTTTTCTAGTACACGTCCAGCTGGCTGAGGATGACATGGATAGAGTGCTGAGTCATTTTCCCAGAATTTCCATGGCAATTCAGTTGGCAATCAATCTTGCCAATTTCAATGGCAATGTTTTACTTCCTTTATTTTCCTCTTCATCTTCTTGCTCTTCCTGCACCTATATGCACACAAAACCACACATTTCCTCCCCAAGTGATAAAAGTAAAAAATAATGGCCAATGTAGCGCAATCCAAGCTTTGTTATGCAATGTTCTAAAATTATCCTAAAAATGCAGATGTATTCACTTAATTTCAAACAATTAATTCCATCTAGAGGCCGTAAATATAACTCTTGAAAAGAGTTATCAATATGGTTTCGAAAGTTCTTAACCGATCTTGAAGTCATTCCTGGTATGAAAAATCTATAACATTATATTGTGATAATAATGTTGTAATAGCTAATATCAAGGAAATGAAAAGTCACAAAAGGAAAAAACACATTTATCGAAAGTATCACTTGATACAAAAAATAGTAGCTGAAGGAATTGTAAATGTAGTGAAAGTAGCTTTTGAAGATAACCTTACAAATTTGTTTACTAAGACTCTTGTAACCAGGAGTTTTAACAAACATGTTGAGGATATGAGAATGCAAAACATGGCACATTTACTTTACTATGGCAAGTGAGAAATTGTTGGGAAATATGTCCATATTATAGTAAACATGTAATTGTTTTTTATGTATTTGAAATGTGAATAAACAAATAAAGTAAATATCACATTTCACTATTATATCTTTTGTGTTTCTATCTTTCATGTTTTGCATGTATAGCGAAATTGTGACAAGTAAATATTAGCTCATTGATTGTCTAAGTTCTAACTGATGATAAGTGGCACGTAAGAATGTTTACATTGCAAGAAAGACAACTTACTTCAGTAGATAATTTAAACAAGTCTGTAATCCCCTAAAAGAATCAAAGTAAGCATTTGATTCAAATACTTAGAAGGATTATTATGTCATCTACAATTCCAATTGGGGAGATGCTAGTCTTTGCTATCGGAGCAATTGACTCTACGGGTAGAGACATAGATGTATTCATTAGAAGAATTATACATTGGATTGGACCCAAGATGAATTAATTTTAAATCCGTTTGTAAATTAATTTACTTTTGACGTTCATAATGTGATTTACCTAAATCCTGAGTTAATCATTAATCATACGTATATAACTAATATATTTTGATATAAGTAAAGGATTATGATTTAAAGATGATCGAGCCCATAGCTGGTATGTTGGGTACATAACTTGTGTATGGCATTGCTTTACTAGAAACAATGGAATTCATAGCTTGATTAAAGAGTTAATGATATCCTTTCATTGGCATTGTGTGGATTGATAAATATGAAAAGTAGTCACAATTTGCTTGTTCTTAAACAAGCAATTTATCATAGTCATTTGTTGACAGTGATTATATTAATCATTAAGAAGAGGTAATGGTGACAATGAGAAAAAATAAGATTGTATTGAGTGAACGGATTTAACTAAAAGGAATCAATGATATCATATGATGGTATTAGCAATGATGGAATTTATAGCTTGATTAAAAAGTTAACGATATCCTCTCATTGGCATTGTGTAGATTCATAAATATGAAACATGACCACAGTTTGCTCTTGTTTTCAAACAAGCAAGTTAACATAGTCATTTGTTGACAGTGATCGTATTAATCATTAAGAAGACACAATGGTGACAATGAGATAAAATAGGATTGTATTGAGTGAATGGATTTAACTAAAAGGAATCTATGATATCATATGAGGGTAACACACATATGACGAGCTCATTGGACAAAACAGTTAGATGAATTATTTTCGTAAAGAGTATACAATAAGGAGTTTTCAATCATGGTACTTCTTGTGAATTGACTCCATGATTAAGTAAATTGCGAATTATCGAAACAATACTTCTAGATATAATAGCAATTACTCAAACCTTATTGTATATGTTTGATTAGTCCTTCCATTAGCTTAACAAAAGCTTGACCAGACTGCATTTGAATTAGAAAGAAATTCTATGACTTTAGAAATATTTTAATTGAGTCAATTTATTTGATGTGGAATTAAATTAGGCGGTCGTGAGAACTGTTTAACTAGAGAATTTGATTAAAGAATTTTCTTAAAAAATTAATTTGAAAAATCTAAGTGATTTTTGGAAAGATTAATTTTGATCAAGTAAAATTAAATTAATCAAATTAATTAAAATAAATATGATATTTTTAGAAATTAATTTTCAAGTCGGACAATTGGTCTAAAGGGTAATTAAACTTGAAATTTGGATCTAACATAAAAAAACTGGGCCCGAGAACCCAAAACCGAGATCAATACCCAAAAAATTGGTCAAACCACATCTGGTATGTGAAACTAGGCTGACGGTCCAACTTGTGGCAAGACCAGACTGGTCGGGTCGTCACTAGGCCCAAACCAAATCGAACCAACTTGAGATGTCATAAGGGTGTAGCACCTATGATGGCACCACCGGACAAGACAGTGACATTTCGGTGGTTGACAAGTGGTCCTTCGGCGGTTAAGCAGTGCAAGAATCACACTCCTATTGGAACTCTACCGAATAATTTGATTTCAGATTAACTATTCCAAAAATAATATTATTTTAATAGTTTTAATATTAAATTTAATTTAATACTTATCTTAATAGTATTTTATTAATTTACTATTAAAGTAATTATCTTAATATTAAATTTAGTTTAATATTTATCTTGTAGATAAGTATTATATTATTTTAATATTAAAGTGATTAAGTTTAATCATAATTGAACTCTCTAAACTCTCCCTATATAAAAAGAGCCATGGATCATTATTTTTCACACACTTGAATTCAAGAGAAAGTTGTAGAGAGAAAATTCTCTAAAGAAATTATTTCAAAAAAATTTTAGAGATATTTTTCTTATTTACAACTTGACCCCAAAGTTTAGAGAAATTATGAAATTACCCCACTGATAAGTTTTTGGAAAATTTTCTAATTCGAAGTGAGCCCACACTCGGCAGACGTGAGCTTGAGAATAGCGAAAAAGACTACTCGATCGGAGCATTCATCCTAAATGAACTGAAAAGGTATAGCTTTTGATTAAGTGTTTATTACTTTAGATAACATAATCAAGTTCTAGTTTTGGAAACAAATTTAAAACTTTGATTTTTCCTCAAATCTATTTTCACTGCATTTTCCAATAGCTTTCTCATAGCCAATGTTGGTTTATTCATCAACTCTGGCAGACTCTTAATGGTTTATACTTATTCACAAATACTTTGAAGGAAATACCCCTTCCCTCCACGTATACCCGCGTACAAGACGGTTCCACATGTTCCTCTTACCTTCACATTTTGGCGGGACCTCTTATGGGCACGTTTGTCTGCGTTCCCATACACACCATTTAACAGCCCGCCCGACAAATAATGTATCAAGTTATTGTTTCGTGTATAGGTATTTATGCTAAGAATAGAAAATGAGTAAGTAAAATATTTGCTTTTGATTATGTGCTTGGCGTATTCTGTGGGATTCGTTATTTGGCAAACTTTAAGTTTTGTCGAACTCTAGGGTTTGGCAAACTTTTCTCTTAAGTATCTGCCAACCCCATATGTTTGGGTGAACTCATTATTTTACAATTTGATAAGTTTGTTTACGTGGTTAGTATATGTTATGATGACACGGTAAGTGATGTAAGAATTTAGTTGAGACCAAGTTAGAACTGAACTAGGATATTATAGATGATTTAATATTTAATTAATTCTTCTCGAAATTTTAGAGCAATCATGGATCCTCTGAATTTCCACTAAGTTTTGTTCATGTGTGTCTCTACTATATAAGGACATTAGAATATCATGTTTGCACGTTTTGTGTCTTCTTCTTCTTCTTCCTTGGACTTTCGTTGAAGCTTTATAAATTTTAAGCTAGAGTTTGTATTAAAGAGTTCCTATAGTTAGCTAACACCGTTGTTATCACCAAATTACTGGTAATTTCAGATAAACCCTTAGGTCATTATCGAAGGAATATATGTGTTTTCAGTAATGCATGCATAAGTTTTAGAATTGTTCTTAAGGAAGAAAACTTCATGATTCTAGGTTACATGCTACCGATTGGGTTACATGCTACCGATTTATGCATGCATAGAAAATTTTGATGATTTGATGATTTGATAGATATGTTTTTCTTTCTTTTAACTCAAGAAGGTAACGAAGGTCCAAGTAACAAAGGTAAAGGACCTGCTGAGTAGATTATTGTAGTAGATTTTCTGGTGAGTTCATTCTTACTCCATGTATGTAAATTCCATCATTGTATAAATTGTATAAGGTAAGTGTTATTTATCCACAACGTAAGTGTGATATTTGGTCTCGTGGTGTTCAACCAATACTATTAGTGTGTGTATGGTATGTTTATGTTTTGATGTGTAACACCCTCATTAATGCACAAGCAGTACAACCAATAGGTAATACTTGATATGTGATATGTGATATGCGTTGATGAAGAATGGGAATATGTTTGTGATGCCTCCGATAAGGTAGCTTTATTGAAAAATGGACTGGCAGATCACGAGAAAACATATGCTACTAATTAGATATGATATGAGGAGTTAAGAGTGTGTGTGTTTATGAATACGACTGATTCAATATGATCCTGATTTTAAATTCTGGGTACAAGGTTGGCATAATGATGGGTTGTGGGTAAGTTATGTTTAAGTTGGCGAAGTGTAATCCCCCATGTATCATGTTAAGTTGGCGTATTAAATCTGTCTGTATTCTATTAACACCATTGAGCGTGTTGTGATTATTACATTTGAACTTTTTTGAATTATTGTGTATCTATATGGTATTAAAGCATGTTCATTAGTTGTATCACTACATATTAGTTGTGTTTTTCTTATAGAACTGATTAAGTTCGTTAGAACTTACTCTGTTATTCTTTCCTTCTCAGGCATGCTGACTAAAGGAAGTGATTTTATTGAAGGGACTACACCAGAGAATTGTTGATTGCGAGCCATGTATTTAATTTTGTATCATGCATGACTTTTGTGAAGAGTGGCGTATAGACTTGTTTTGTAACAGACTTGTATCACTATTTACTATTTTGTCAAGATACGTTTTATGAGAATTTTTATAAACCTTTTATGTATGTCTTTAATCTATTATATTTTGTTCTATAAGATTGTCTCATTGGCGTATACGACATATGGTTTTTGAATGTTAATTTAACTGCCAATGATGTACATTGAAATTATTATATGAGATTAACCCATATTACTTTTTATATAGTCTATCAATTTATATAAGGTTTCCGCTAAATGTTTTATTTGGTGTATTGCCAATTTGATTGTTTCATAATTTCCACTCTAAGGGTTATGCCAAGAACTCAATTTTCTTTTAAATTTCAAATACTCTTTGATAAATTCGTATGGTTTAAATTGTGGCACTCTTTACTCGAATTCAGTAATCGGGTCGAGTATGGAGTGTTATATGCCATAACTGTTATGTTAGACTTTTCGCCACTTGAATCATATAGTGATTTCCACTTATATGCCTCGATAGCTTCCCTGTTTACTGTCCTGGCAGACTTCAATTCACCATAAGGTGTACCTGTTCACTACTAGATCATGCCATGGCTTGTCATGGACTTTCGGCTTCGAAGAGTCAGTGAACCTCTTTCGAGGTGTCACTTTGTAAAGCCTATAGACCATTATCATGGTGTTACTTTGAAGAGCCAATAGATAACCATTTTCATGGTGTCGCTTCGAAAAGCCAGTAGACTATTTCGACGATGCCACTCTGTAGAGTCAGTAACTAATTTCCAACCAATCCTCCTTAAGTCCCCTTTAAATCCGCCTATTCCTCCATTACGCCAAATTTCCTATCTTTAACTAACCCGCCAATACATCCCTCTGTACTCCGCATTTTATAAACATATTATTCACACACATCACTACAAGCAATGCAATTTATTCATACCATATCATGCAGTACGCCACATTTCATTTAACATACGACTATACTCGTTTAACCGTAACATTCTTACAACTTTCATACTTGCACAGACCTATGCATGCATATAATCTCCATACAATCCCAGACAACAATATTCATTCATAGTCATAGAGTCCGACCAAATTCAGTAAATAACACAAACAACACATCAAACAAAACAACCCAGAATACCACCCAAATAATGGAGTACAGAAACTCACCTGCTATCTTTTGTCCTCACCAGCTTAGCTTTTTCAAACGCCATACCTCATTCGTCTTGGAAGCTAAGCACGACAACCCATATGCCAATTAAACCGGCGATATTCAAACTTAAAAATCCAGAATCCAGTATCAATCAAAAGTTTTCTCAAAGATTTCAAAATTCCTTACTTCTCTATTTTCTCAAATTCACAAATACAAAAAGATTAAGAAGCTTACCAGCTCACCGGATTATCTACTTTTCGGGCTTAAACCTCACGATCACTGCCTCATGCAGAGCTTTCCTCAACTTTCTCTTCTTCGGAGCAACCAAAGAAGACAATGCAGAAGAGAAGAAAATAAAACAAAAATGAGAAGAATTCTACCTGTAAATATATATGGCCTCTTTCCACGCATGGTCACCAAAGCCCCAAATAACCATCCATCAATAATCATTATGCCTCCCACTAAGGAACCAGCTGGTTCCAACTTAACTAAACTAAAATTGAGATCTAACTATTTACCATTTAGCCACTAGAATTTCCAGATTTTTCAGTAGAGTCCAGCGAACCTACAAATTCTTTCAATTAACTCCCAATCTTTCTTGATTTTAAGACTTAATTAAAACTGGGTGTGACATGTGGACTGTTGGAAGATAAGTATTTACGTTTTGTCCCAATCTAACACCCTTAATCTAAGGGATTTGGCACGATCAATTGGATCCAATCCTTAAGATATATTTCTCCAAATGAATTGATCTTCATTGACGGGCTCGAATAATTCCATAATATTAGCATAACCCAAATATTTTGTTATAATAAATTGTCAACTCCAAATATAGCAAGTAGTAATCTATCGTAGTGGTGATAAAAATGAGCACTTTCATTTATACATAGCAACCACTTAAAATACTTACCTTAACATTGAGGAATGTATTCTATAAATGGTGTTACACAAAACATTACAAGATTTTAAATTAGTGTAACGAGGTTATGTAATAGCACAAACATTAACAGTAATAATTAAAGTAAAAAGGTAGCTTATTGTATAATCACTCAAAATATTACGTAAGTTTTACGAAATTGTGTAACTTGATAATGTGTTTTACACAAAATATTACTATATCTGATGTAATAAGGTAATATTTTGTGTAATAAAAACCTTGAAATTTTAAACCGGATTATGGCCTGACCCGGCCATAAACTCTGAGTTGAGACTTACAGCTCAATATGATGTGTATGGTTTAAGCAGGGTTTGGATCGAGCCGGGCTATGGTGATGCAGCCCAAACAATAAGAAGTCCTAAACCGGACGAATCATTATCATCTCGGAAATCCATTCCTCAAAACCATAACACACAGATCAATCATATTCTTCATTCATATCACGGAAACCCTAAGAAGACCCTCTCGTTTTTATTTTGGTTTCTCATCATTCACATCCCCCATGAAAAGCCCATTTAATTACCTTCCAGCCACTCCCGTATCCCTCCTCTTTCTCTCTGCGATCTCAAACCCCAACCCTTTCCTTTAATCTCTAGGGTTTGTGGAAAACAAAAATTAAAAATAAAGGAAAAGAACACAAAAAAGAACAGAAATGTCTCTCCCTCCTATAGAGTGTATATACGTGACAGAGGAAATCATTCGCGAGAGCAAAAATGGAAACTCTAACTTCTCATTCTCTTCACCTGTTCCCATGCTTCGCTTTCTCTACGAGCTCTCCTGGGCCATGGTATTTGCTTTTCTTTTTTGGGGTCAGTTTGTTAAATTTTTATGTGTGTATATTCTTTTAGTTGAGAATTTGTTACTGCCGTTTGATAGGTGCGCGGGGAATTGCCATTCCAGAAGTGTAAAGCGGTCTTGGATGCCGTAGAGTTTACAGAGAGAGTGTCGGAGGATGAGTTTGCCTCCTGCTTTGCTGATATCGTCACGCAAATGGCTCAAGACGTGAGTTTTTCTTTTTGCCGAAGATAAATTGAAGCATTTTTAATAAGTAGGTAGAAATAGGGAAAAAATTGAAGGTGGAGACTTGCTTTTGTTTTAGTTAGCAAATGCAACTAAGGAGTTTTTCTATCCAACTTGGATCATTGTTGAATCCACTCTTCATTGTTTCTAAGCATATTTAGAATGGCGGGTCAGTTATATTGTAATTCTAAAGCTTGAGTCCTTAATTTTGTTTAGTTGAGGATTAAACATGGGTGAATTCAAGTTTACTCAAGAAATGCTCCTGGATAGAGAAAAAGTGTTAGTATGATTCATTAAGCAGACCCCACAAAAGGAAAACTTTATGCTCTTCTTTAATTTCTGTGCTAAGGTTTTATAGGTCACAACAATGCTTTTCCTTGCTATTGCCTATGGTTTTGCTACTGTCACATTTTCGCTAAAGTGGTATCTATTTTTCAACTTATCTTGTTAGGCCAACTCTAATCCTAATTGAAAATTCTTAGAATATAAGGGTCTATCTGTTTCATGGAAAACTGTTGTTAGAAAATATAGAGAACCCCTTGATGAATCTACCTGTCTACGATGTATCTATTCCTTTCTTATTATGTACCTTCTTTTGACTATTGCACTATGCATTATTTAGTAACTGCATGAATCCCCTTCTGGAAAATAGAACTTTTATTTAAAAATTGAAGCTTTCTGTTATTTGGATAATTTTGACTGTTTTTCAGATGCATTTATATAGAAAAGGATTGATCTCCAAACTTAAGGGGCCATATTTTTTTGTTTGTTTTAACTTTTAATATTAGGGGGTCCTTTTTTTGCATTGGTTCTAGAAGGGATCAGTTCCCATAAAAATTAAAAAAAATAATATAAAAACTTTATTATTAAAAGAAAGCACTATTTTAAAATTTTGAAATCATTGATTTGTGTTTTCACACATTAAATAATTTTATTGTAATTACTTTTACATATTAACACACAAAAAAAAAAACATAAAATAGGATCAGTATACATAAATTATCATGTTTATCAAAAACAACCTGACCCATGATTTTTTCACTTAATTTAAGAAGAAAAAATAATGTTATTTATGAACGTATGGGATCAATAGTTTTCTGCTTTGCTTGAGCTTTTTGAAAATGGGTTAGTTGTCGTTGACATGAAGCTCATTTTCTGTTGACCAAGTTAATTGATATCTTTTTAATTCTAATTAAAAAAAAAAAGGTTGATTAGGTTTGCGAGTTAGTTGTATCAAGCATTAGGATACTCAAACTTGGTTTCTCAATAGCTCGAGCTCGGCTCAATGCTAGGTGATTTTGAAGTGTTTTTAGCCAAGCCCAAGTAACTTGCCACAGCAAGTGTTTTGGTTGATGGGGCTGGGGCATAGGGACTGACATAGAGTTCTGTATTGTTCCAATGTGGTTGTTTATGCTTGTGTTGAGAGGAAATAGGAGATTAAAGGAGGGGTAAGGAGTGGGAGAGAGAACTTTGAATTTTGTTAGTCCTTCTAGTGTGGTGTATTTTATGTTTTATGAGTTGGGCCCTTTTAGGCAGTTCTTTTTACTGTTTTGTAGCTCACTTCATCTTTATGAACGCAATGGTGTTCTTGTTGGTTCATTGTATCCCTGCATTATATTGGCTTTGTTATAAACAGCCAATTACTATTTCTGGAATGTGTTTCTTGACATGTTTAATTGTAGCTTTTGGATTTTTCTTGTTTGCAGTTTACAATGGCCGGAGAATGCCGCATTAATTTGATAAAATTGGTCAGTATATAATCTAGATGCACATATTTTCCATGCAATTTGTTTATGTTTTCTTATTCCTTATTCTTCCCTTTCTATTTCTTTTTACGTTTTATTGTTATTAATGCTATGTTTGTTGAATGTAGTCTTATGGGAGCTCTAACTTGATCTCTTTATAGTAAAGACCTTTTTGATACACTGAAAATAAAGGGCTAAAGATTAAATGCTGTAATGCTGTAAGTTCTTCAATTTGTTAGTTTACATAAGTGATCAATAAATAGGTTTGTCCACAACTACTGTAGTAATTGATGAAAGTTATTTATGTTCTGATTTGATCCATATGGTATAAAAAGCAGGCACCTAAAACTTAAATAAATTTGCACAAAGGGTCATAGGATGCTTTGCAGAACTTTTCTACTAACACGAACACTTCTTAGTTGTTAAGTACTCTGTTTGATTAGGATGCAAGAAGCATGGAACTTCTGATGCAACAGTTTTATTTTTTGCATGAGCTTCTTTTGTTTTTGCTTAATTAAGTGAAGAATTAGTTGTTAGATTTCAAGGACCTATGAAATTTAACTTTGATGAGATAATATATCCACAGAATTAGGAGAGAGAATTTGAAACTTAGCTGAACCTAAATTTGGATATTGTAGATTGAACCTCAATGTAGAGCATTAGTCGGTAACCTTTACGGAATTGACCAAAAAATAGTAACTCTGTTGTCGAGTGATGGATGAGTGGGTGAGTTGTCATTTTTTGTGCAAGAATTACTTGTTTGAACATTGAAATTAAGTATATAACCTGTCAATTAAGTTGGGACTTGGAAGGTGAATATTTAATGCAGTCAAGACAATTCAAGTTCAATTTTATTATTAGGAGCTGAGAGGAGGAACTGAATGAATCTCATAAATGTCTAATATCTTTTTCATTATTTTTTATCATATTTTATTGAATCTAATAGTATTTTATCGTTGCACAATCATATTTTAATTCTGTTCGTCATCTGCAACCAGACATGTTTTGCATATTTATATGACCTTTGTGATTGTGTATTAAGAGAAATTTCCTATTGCTTATCTGCTGGGTTTATGGTCTTTGTTTTAGGCAAAGTGGCTGGTGGAGTCTTCATTAGTTCCATTGAGGCTTTTCCAGGAGCGGAGCGAAGTAATCTTTTTTTTTTTTGGTGAACTTGTTATGTTGTTGGTCATTTGTTGTTTATTTCTTGATTTTAGACCTCTAGGATTTTTTCCCTGAATGGTTAGATCTCCGTTGACATGTTAACTTTCTACTAATGGAAATTATTTCATTCCAGGAAGAGTTCCTATCAGAGGCTGAGATGATCAAGATAAAGGCTCCAGATTTGAAGGTTAAAGAGGTAAGTAAATTTAATCTGTTCGACATAATATCTGTTGATTCATGCTTAATTGTCTGGTTAGGCCAGAAATTTCAACTATTGACTCACATTAAATATGGAAATACAAACTTTGTTTAGTTACGTGGATAATAAATTTTACTACCAAGAACTAGTCTAGGAGTCATGTATGTCGGCCTGCTAAACTGATTAAATCAGGTACTTGCATCAGTACATGTGCAAGAAATGAGGTTGAGGTAATACTGAATTTCCTTGTTTGATGTATTTTTGTACTTATTCCAGGTCAGGGTAAATACACGTCTTCTTTATCAACAAACAAAATTTAACCTCCTTCGAGAAGAGAGTGAGGGCTATGCTAAGCTGGTATGACCACAATTTGATAAGATTTTTGGAATATATATATTTTTATGTATCACCTTTGGTTATATTTTCTTGAAGATGTGGGGATGAAACCTATTGCAGTGATTTATTCATTGATCTTTTGCTGCCTATTAGTAAAAATGTGGTCTTGCATGTTTTATTCTTTGGCCTGTTTACTTGGTGCTCTTCCTACACCTTTAGGAATTTTGATTATTTTTCCTAGCATTTTGATGGATATTTGAAATTAGGTTGTAGTTGGTTTCTGCATGTCATAAAGACCATCGGACTTCCTATTGGCATACAAACAGAAATCCTAGTACAGAAACCAGAATTGCTTTATAGGGAAGTGAAATTTGTTTGATAGGATACTGAGGCTTGCCTCGGTAGTTTTCATAAGATTTTTATTAGGCTAGGATTTGGACGGTTGGATATCTAGTATTGATTAGTGCTAGAGGCCCATGCCATTACTTAATTTTTGGTCCTCTGAATTACTTTGATGTGCATCTGTAGGTTACTCTCCTTTGTCGAGGTTCTGAAGATTCAACTCAAAATTCATCAACAGCAAGAATAGGCATCATCAAGGTTTGATCTGTTTCTGTTTAGCATTTCTTTAATTTTAGTTGTGGTCTGCATAGTGTAATTGTTGTAACTTCTGCAGTCATTAATTGGGCATTTTGATCTGGACCCCAACCGTGTTTTTGACATTGTAAGTTTTTTCTAATCTTTGCTGATTATCTTATTCCACCCTTGATTATTCATCCTATTTTGTTGTACATTGATTCTGTTGAATGAATTTTTAAGACAATAATTTCCTGATTCATTAGGTATTGGAGTGTTATGAACTTCAGCCGGATAATAATGCTTTTTTGCAATTGATTCCCATCTTTCCAAAGGTACAGGTCACTCAATTCTGGTTTGAGATGAATGATAATTTATGTTATCCTGGATCTTGAGAACCTTTGGGTTGCTTATTTGTTTGTGAATTCCTGCAGTCTCATGCTTCACAAATTCTCGGTTTTAAGTTTCAATTCTATCAGCGCATGGAAGTAAATACTCCTACCCCATTTGGGCTCTATAAGCTTACAGCATTGCTAGTGAAGGAAGAGTTTATTGATCTTGATAGCATGTGAGTTACTTGATATTCATTATCCTCTAATCTGGTGAATCCTTTTGTTCTAGTTTGTTTCTAACAGCGGAGAACTAATCCAGTATTGCATTTCAAAACTGAAGTTAGTAACATGTTCTTTTTGTAATAGGATCTAAACACTCTTGTAGTTACCATTTGATATTGATAATCCATGCCTTGAAGTGGCAAAGTGATTTTTGGTGTCTATATTTATGGTGGAAATATTTATGTTTACATTCTAAAAATTTGTATTTTCTCATTGATGGCATTTCGTAAACTATTTCTATCTGCAATTTCTAGCTGGTCTGATTTATACATATGTGCAGCTATGCTCATTTACTTCCCAAGGATGATGAGGCATTTGAGCATTATAATGGTTTCTCCGCAAAACGGCTTGATGAGGTATTTTTACTGCTAGGTCCCCCTTTCCCCCCTTTGTACTTAAATTGCTATTATTGCAAATTTATGCTCATATTTTCTTGTATAAAAGTGTGTGGTGTTTCCTTTCTTTTTCTTGAATTGTTTTTGCATCCAAGTCGTTAATATCTCTCCCTTCCCCTGCCCCCTCCAGAGATTGGTGATCACCAATAAATTGTGGTTTAAAAGCTGTATTAGTTTCCTCTGGATATTGTTGACATATTTTAGCCTGTAATTCACTGTATGATTACCAAATTTTTGCAGGCTAACAAAATTGGAAAAATAAATCTTGCTGCTATTGGTAAGGATCTCATGGAGGATGAGAAACAAGGAGATGTAAGGATAGACCTTTTTGCTGCTTTAGATATGGAAAATGAGGCTGTCGCTGAAAGATCTCCAGAGCTTGAGAATAGTCAAACTTTAGGCTTGCTTACTGGTTTCCTTTTGGTAGATGATTGGTAAGCTTGTTTGTGGTTTTCGACTTTTTGTGGTGGTTATTGTATGCTTGTTAGTTTCCATCTGTTTTTATCCCCTCTCTCTATCCCTCTTAACTTTTTTGCCAATCTTGCTTCTTTGTTATTTCCTTGATGTTGTTAGATTTAAATAATTTCCTTACTGGCTTTGAATTTGTTTTCCTCCTGACCTTATTTTGCATTTGTTCTGGGTGGGGATTCTAGCTTTTGGCTGAAACTTTGATTTGCAATTGTCCTGGTAAATCAATGTTCTGCTTTTCAATAACCGGCAATGTGCTTAGGTTGTATATTCTCCTATTTTAAAGCAGTGATATGTGCACCACCTGGTCATCACCATTTTATTACTAAAAGCACCAAAAACTTGACTTAAGCAATAACTGTGTCATGTGTGGACAATGCTGTTATTATTGTTGCCAGTGACCTATCGTAGAGTGTCATTCATTTTTTGGGTACTTACATAAGCTTCAAAGTGGAGTATATTGATGATGTTTCTGCCTGCCTTCTGTGTATGAATTTTGTGACTTACTATGCATAGTTAAAATTTTTAGCAAGTCTTTAAAGAAATTTCTACTTAAGTTGTCATACTTCTCAGGTACCATGCCCATATCCTCTTTGATCGCCTTTCACCTCTTAATCCAGTGGCACATGTTCGAATCTGCAAGGGGTTATTTAGGTAAACTCTATGTTCCTTTTTCTGTATCCTGGAGGGTGGTTGGGGATTTGATATGAGACTCCTCAATTTAGTTGCCTGGTTGTGTTTGCACTTTAAGAAAGCTTACTGTTTCATCACATATTGGTTTGCTATTGTTCATAACTATTGTATACATATTCAGGCTCATTGAAAAGTCAATCTCTTCAGCATATGATATTGTTCGCCAGACACATCTCCAAAGCTTTGTGTCTCCCTTGGGTATTGATAACGTGGATACAAGAGGTACAACGGTCAGTAACTCCTTTATTGATCTTCCTAAGGAACTCTTTCAGATGCTGGCTACTGTTGGACCTCATCTTTACCGTGATACACTACTGTTGCAGAAGGTATTGTAGTAGTGTTAATGTGCTCAGGGTCAACTTTTTCATCTATTTTGTTTCCTCCTAGAAGGCACTGGTGATCGTGCATGCTTTCGTCATTGGCAGGTATGTAGAGTTTTGAGAAGTTATTATTTATCTGCCCTTGAGCTTGTAACTAATGCTGATGGAGCCTCAAATGGGGAAATGGTTACCACTGGACATCGAAATTCTCGTCTTCACTTGAAGGAAGCAAGACCAAGGGTAGAGGAAACTTTAGGAGCGTGTCTACTTCCTTCTTTGCAACTTGTACCTGCAAATCCAGCTGTTGGGCAAGAGATTTGGGAAGTAATGAATCTCCTTCCCTATGAGGTTGGCCTTCCATCAGTTATTTCATACTTCCCTTTGAGAATTTATTAGACATGGTAGACAATCTTGCTAGATGAACCTCATCTGCTTAGGTGCGATATCGGTTATATGGCGAGTGGGAAAAGGATGATGAGCGGAATCCTACAATATTAGCTGCAAGACAAACTGCCAAGGTAAAGTAGCATATCTTCTTAATAGGATTCTTATTTCTTGTCAAATTTGGTTCATAAAGGGTTGTTTTGAACCTCTGCTATTTTGTAGCTGGACACAAGGAGGATTTTGAAACGGTTGGCTAAGGAAAATTTGAAGCAGTTAGGTCGGATGGTTGCTAAACTTGCTCATGCTAATCCAATGACTGTACTGCGAACCATTGTTCACCAGGTCTTGTGTTTTTATCATTGATTATTCTCAAGTATTATGCATTGTCAAAAAATTACATGGGTCCATTACCCTTTGGATGTTTTTCAGATTGAGGCATACAAGGATATGATTACTCCCGTTGTTGATGCATTCAAGTATTTGACTCAGGTCTGCATCTATTTTACCTTTCCTTGTGATTTTTCTTCCATTGCCTTACCTCTTTCCTTTTTTCCTTGTTGGTGGTCATTAAAGATAATTTATGTACATCTTGTCCCCTTTTCTTGGTTATGGTTCCTTGTTCAACTTGTCAAAACTAGCACTGGAATATGGTACTTCAAAGGTGGTGAAAATAGAGAAAACAATAGAGAAGAATAGATTGAAACATCATAGGAGTGGAAAGGAGATAATTTAAAAAATAATAATAAAAGGGTGGAAACTCTGCTAGCCACTTTTTTTCCTTTTTTTTTTGATTTAATTCATAAATGACCAATTTCTTGACTGGATTAATGTATAGATGGAATTTTATCATGGATTAATTGGTAGATAACCTGCTGTTATTGTATTATCTTGTCTAATATAACAAAATTTACTATAATGAAATCAGAATATGAATCTAAGCGCAAACCAAAATCTTAGCAATTCAAATGAAAATTAATTTGTTTAAAATATAAATTTCTAAATTTGGACTTGTCCAAACATTTCTTTATTCAAGAATTTCAAACTCAAATTGCAATCAATATTCAAGTACAGATCCAAATTAGACTGAATCTGAACTTTGATTGGGATATATTCTTTTGGTTGTTGTGCACTATATAGTATCTTGATTTTTTATTTTAAATCTTTTCTTTCTGTGCAGCTTGAGTATGACATTTTGGAATATGTTGTGATTGAACGACTTGCACAAGGAGGACGAGATAAACTAAAGGATGATGGTCTAAATTTGTCAGATTGGCTTCAATCTTTGGCATCATTTTGGGGACACCTGTATGTATAGTTATCTCTTTGTAAAAGTCTGCAGTTTTTTATGCAGTTATGTTCCACCAAGATATGTTACATTTCTTGTTTTCCTGTTAGAGGTATATTGTCCAAATTATTGCAACATGAGTCTGATTTCTTGTGGTCTGAGCCATTTGTGTGGCTGTTGTATCCTCATGGTTTTTAGTGACTTTCTTTGAAGGGGATTACTAGTTCATAACTGTACGAACTCTTTCCTTGCCTGCATTTTTATGTCCCTTTTGGTATTTTTGTTGCTGAATTTGTTAGAACATCTGAAGTACGGGTTACAATCTGTATGGAATGTAGATATGTGTTGGGTTGAGATGCTTTACTTGAGTTTCCGGGTTGCAGATTAAGCTGGGAAAAGCAAGATGACTGGAGCTGGTAGTTGGTGGACATTAGCGATTTTGACTCCCTTATTTCTGATGTCTGATAAGTTTCATCATTGTGACTTGCCAGTTAGGCAGGCATTACAAACAGAGCTACATAGACTGTAACTGAGGTTTAACATTGAAGACCATTAATTGTGAAAAGATGATATTGTTAAACTGTGAGGTTTTCCATAAGTATCTTCTCCAGTTTCAGCCATGCAATTGAAATGCAATAAAATGAGAAAGGCACTCCTTAGAGAATTCAAATGTGATACAGGACCATGAACCATGGATTCTGTTAAGGGAAAGACTTTGTCTCTGAAATATACTGGTATAGTGGTTCGTATTCAATCCCCTATATTGGTGATGTTTTGCAAAGCTGTTAAGTGAATGGAAGATGTTGGTGATTAGAATGCAAAGGACGTGATGGTTAGCAATTTGGAGCTTGTATTACTGATTAATTGAAAGTTCATGATGAGTTATTTTGGTGATATAGATAAGGCTTAAGTTTGGCAAGAGATGTTGGTCAAAATTCTACTGTTTACGATGTGCAAATTTCCATCTGTTCTGCTGGCACCTAGATGATTAGAAATGGGACTCTGTTTTAACGTCCTGGTTTTGTGAACAGCCTAGACATAGGTTGGGCTAAACATAGAAATCTGCTGTTTCTTTGGGTTATTGATTCTAGTACCTCCCTCCTTTGTGTTGTTCGTTCTAGTTATTTGTTGGATATGTCCTGTCAGTAGCTGCTGGAATCTTCCAGGGAACATATACTGGGTCAAATTTGATTTTTTTTTTGGAAATTGCAACACTATTTAGGCTGCAAAAGAGGGTTATTCTTTCGGAAGAGATGTTGATGCGCTTACCAAATATATAAGTGATCAACGGAGAAAGCGGAACTTTGGTTCTAGCTGCCTTAATGGTGGTTCATTGGTAGTTCATGAATTTTGGGGTCCTCATAGTTGTCCAATGCTTAGCACAGCTGTGTTCTCCTGCCATTCGTAAAGGAAATGTAATGAAGTTCTTCGCTTAACATGTGAGATGGAAGAGTTTTGCAACTCTTTGAAGTAAAATTCTAGTTCTGTGGAGGCAACAATCAGAATTTTGAGGGGCGCATTTTAATTGTTAAGGTCTGTCTATCTGAGCTCGCAATGTTGTCAGGGCTGGTCAGTTACAATAATTAGGCTAGTTCTTAATGGAGCACTGAAAATTTCCCTTGCTATACTATTGCTCTCTTGACCTGTATGTTAACATTTGCTTTGTGTTCTGGTCATGTCAGCTTCTGTCTTGCACATATTTTTACAACCAGTCTTTCTTCCCCTCCCTTTTTGTCATTTACTCTTGCTTTCTCAAGGGTGGCTGATTCTTATTGTAGTTCAATAGATGATGTATTCATGGTAGCTTGTAGACTAATGATCAGCCAGTTGTCTGAGTTTTACCTAAATGGTTATGAAATTCTGCTCCTAAGGTGGTCTGTTTGGGTGCTATGGTTTCATTTATGAATATGGGATCTGACAGCTTTTTTGGTTTGTGTTTTTTTCTTTCTTTTCCTTAATTTAGGAGGTGGTGGAATTAAATTTTGACCACAATTTGAGGCCTGAATGGAAAGAATATGATGATAAGCTGGTGGCCGACTATTAACATATTATATGGCATCTATCATTTTTGAGTTTTGAACAAGTCCACTGGCACAGTTAGATTCTTTCTTATTAACAAGATTAGGATAATATCAAGCTGGTAGATTAGTAGGTGTCTCACCTACTCTGTCTTCATATTTTTTCAATGTGTTAGCATTTAAGTTTACATACAGCTTTGCATGGTAATATTTTCCAAGTTTATGAGGGTTTTAATTCAAATTTAATGCAATTTGTTCCTTTTCTACTGATAGTTTTATAGGCATCTGCATGCATCAACACGCACACACACAAAATTTGGAAATGGAATAGCACATGCACAAAGTTTCTGTGGATAACTTGAATTAGAGTGATGCTTTTTTTTTCTCGTCATTTATACAAAACTCTGAATTTGCCTCTTTGCATGTCAGTCAGCTCCAAAGGCCGACCTTTAGCTTATTATTCAGTTGTCATGAAACCTTAGATTTTATTCATAAAGCTGTTTTGTTCGTTGGATTTTAGAGTGTTACCTTTAAAATTCATGAGATTTTATAGAAAATAAGTAATGAAACCCTTGCTGTTCTATACTTTCTGCTTCTTGTTTCATGCAGATCCTTTGTACTGTTCTATTTTTTCATTTAACAATGACTTTGATTATATGATTTTAAATTTGAGATATTTCATTATTACTTGAAATTTTACTAGATCAATTTTCTATTTGTAGGTGTAAGAAATACCCATCAATGGAACTGAGAGGTCTTTTCCAGTACCTGGTTAATCAGTTAAAAAAGGGCCAAGGAATTGAACTTGTTCTCCTGCAGGTACATAAAGATTTAGAGCTCAAGGGTTTTTCATCATTAAGCCTGAAGATTAAAGTTGCTAACTGGAAGTTTTATGATTGGGTCAGGAGCTTATTCAACAAATGGCAAATGTACAATTCACAGAAAATCTGACCGAGGAGCAGTTGGATGCCATGGCTGGAAGTGAGACTCTTCGATATCAAGCCACTTCATTTGGTGTAACTCGAAATAATAAGGCAATTACGTAAACTTTGATATTGGGCTAGTTTGTTACACAAATAATGATGTATTACCTTGTTCTCTATTATTGTTGAATTGTTGACCACTTAGATGATATCAGTAAATACAACTCTGTTCTTTTATGGAAGAAACATAATCAACATCTATCTTCAATGTGTCAGCATGTGTAAATGCTGTACTCCTGTTACGGCATATTGGTTTCTAATGATTATAAATGGTTTGTGCAGGCATTGATCAAATCCACCAATAGGCTCAGAGATTCGTTGCTTCCAAAGGATGAACCTAAGTTGGCTATTCCACTTTTGTTGCTTATAGCGCAACATCGTTCTTTGTAAGTTGCACAACTTTTCTTTAGATAGTTGATACTATAATGGTTAATTGAATAGATACTCTTGGGTGGTGGTTGTTGGTTATGCAGGGCTTCTGGTGTATCCATGCATGCATGTTATACACTATTCTCTGTGATGCAATTTGTAAATATATCTTGCACGTGTTATTTCATTTATACCCATTTCTGGTTTATTATTAAGAATTTGAGGTTTTTACTGGATAGTGAGAAGTTCCAAAATTTCAAGATTTGTTTGAAACATTTGTAAATTGTTTCTGTATGCATGTCTGCTGACTTTCATTTGGCTGTAGGTAGATAGCTCATTTTGAAACTGTTTTGATTTGGCAGAACGAAAATGTTCCATGTAAACATGGTCTTCTTTCCTCTTTTCCCTTTTCGTTTCTATTGTTTTCCCTTTGTCTTCGCTCCACCTCTCCTTTAATTCCCTTTTCTTTCCTTAATTTCTTTTCTTAGTTTTTCATTTTTCTGTTTCGTTCACCTTTTAAGCTTCGTCTTCCTTCTTCTGTACAGTTCTATATTATTTTGCCTCTTCCCTTCCTGGTTTCTCTTATTTCCTCCCTTTTTTCATTTTGCCCCTTTGCCTTTCACCCCTGTCCCTTCCATGGACCTCTTGTTCTATATTGTCTCATGGTGTATGAGCATCATTTGTGTCTTATCCTCTTCAGCCATGTCGTGTGTTCTCTTATTTCTTTTCCATCTTTTTGCTTCCATCTCTTGAATGGTACTCCATTTTCTTTTTTCATAGCCTCCTTGCTTTCCCTTGCGAAAACTCCTTGATGTCTTCCATACTTAAGGGAGCAATTGACTTCTGGTTTTACTTAATTCTGTTTTATTTTCCTTTTCCTCTTCCTTTTGTGGCCAATTGACTCCCTGTTCTCTGTTGGCAGTGTTGGTAATAGTGAAAGAAGTCTCTTTTATTTTTTTTTCCTTCCTCCTTTACCTTCTTCATTGTGCTGTGTTGGACAAGAGAGTGGGAAGAAGACTAAGAGGGATTGTAGTTAAGTAGTTGTTATTATTGTAGGACAGAAAGACCTATCACAAGGTATCACGTTGCTCTATAAAGCTTTGTGCCAGCTTGTTCTTTTACACATTCTTGTTTTCCGTAATGTTCATAGATCTATGATACATGGTTATCTCAACAACATGATCAAGAAAGAATGCTTATAAGGTTAATTCTGAACCCAAAAAAAAGAAGGATAAGGTTAATAGTATTGCATTTTCTCTCTAGTCTACACTTCTGCAAATGTGGTTCTTGATGACGAATTATGTAGTTAGATTCCAATCCTGCCTAAATAAATTTCGAAGTTTCTCTATGACTCCTGGAATCAGTTGTTTAACCACATTTCTTTTATCATCTGCAGGGTTGTCATAAATGCAGATGCTCCTTACATTAAGATGGTCAGTGAGCAGTTTGACAGATGCCATGGGACTCTTCTTCAGTATGTAGAATTCCTATGTAGTGCAGTGACACCAGCTGCTGCTTATGCTCAATTAATTCCCTCACTTGATGATCTTGTTCATATGTACCACCTTGATCCTGAGGTATGTTTAGTTCCCTCTGAATCCATTTGTGTTCTCCACTCTTGCTGCACCACTTTAGAGGTCTGGGAATCCGCAACATGGTTAGAAAGAACAATGTACAAAATATTTTGTGAGGTCATTTTTCTTGTTGCAGGTTGCATTTTTGATATATCGTCCTGTGATGAGGCTCTTCAAGTGTCAAGGCAGTCATGATGTTTTCTGGCCTTTAGATGCCAATGGAACTGCAGATATTACTGTGGCATGCTCAGAGTCTGAAAGTAAGGATGATTCTAGCCGAGTGATACTGGACTTGGGTCCTCCTCGGAAGCCCACAATGTAATAGTATTATTTCCTTTCCTTTGTACATGCACATTTTTATGTTTCTGAATAAAACAGCTCAACAGACACAGTTCCCAAATTGTTTTTAAATTTTATTCTTCTCCATCTGATTGCTTTCCAAAACTGTTATTGTGCAGGTGGTCTGAACTTCTTGACACTGTTAAAACCATGTTGCCTTCTAAAGCCTGGAATAGTCTCTCTCCTGACCTCTATGCCACTTTTTGGGGCTTACACTGTATGATCTTTATGTTCCTAGAAATGTTTATGAGTCTGAAATTGCAAAGCAGCATGCTGCTCTTAAGGCTCTTGAAGAGCTTCCCGATAATTCTAGTTCAGCAATTAACAAAAGGAAAAAAGACAAGGAAAGAATTCAAGAAGCCTTAGATCGTCTAACTAGTGAACTTCATAAGCACGAGGAAAATGTTGCATCTGTCCGTAGGCGACTTACTCGTGAAAAGGACAGGTGGTTGAGTTCCTGCCCTGATACTCTTAAGATTAACATGGAGTTCCTCCAGCGTTGTATATTTCCTCGATGTACCTTCAGCATGCCAGATGCGGTCTATTGTGCAATGTTTGTCCATACTCTCCATTCTCTGGGCACACCTTTTTTCAACACAGTGAATCATATTGATGTTCTGATATGCAAAACCTTGCAACCCATGATATGCTGTTGCACTGAGTATGAAGCAGGAAGACTAGGAAGGTTTCTGTATGAAACACTAAAGATTGCATACTACTGGAAGGTAGAAACATATTCTCCGTTAAGCTCTTTCTCATATTATAATGTTAACTGAAACATTTTGTTTTATTTGAATGGTTTTTGTGGACCACTGCTTCCTTTGCAGAGTGACGAATCCATCTATGAGCGGGAGTGTGGAAATATGCCAGGCTTTGCTGTGTATTATAGATATCCAAATAGCCAGCGTGTTACATACGGACAGTTCATAAAGGTAAGTTATTATGTATTTTGGTTCCCTAAGATGTCCTTTTGGTTGATAGTGTTGTAATCTTCTTAGTGCCTCAGGTTCATTTGGGGAAACATTTAGTAGGTGGGTGTCCATTTCATGTCCTCTCTAATTCTATAAAAGTACATGAAATAAATTCATGTATTGAGAATATTTCTATTAGTATCTTCTAAGGATAAAACAGATGTACCAAATTGTTGTAATCTTCTTTGTGCCTCAGGTTCATTTTGAGGAAACATTTAGTAGGTAGGTGTGGATTTCAATTCGCAGCTGCTGGCTTGAAATTGGTCTAAACTTTGTCATAAGAATTTGCTTGCTTACATTGTTTGACTGACACTTGACCTTGTTAAAACTGATGACCTGTTGGATTGATCACTTAACCAGTTTTGCCCTGAATGCTTGTAATATTAATGATTCTTGTCTGTGATTGAGTCAGAATTTTTAATTCTTTATTTCTTTTGAAAGGTACATTGGAAATGGAGCCAAAGAATCACAAGGTTATTGATCCAATGTTTGGAATCAACCGAGTACATGGAGATTCGTAATGCTTTAATAATGCTGACAAAAATTTCTAGTGTTTTCCCTGTTACCAGAAAGAGTGGGATTAACCTAGAAAAAAGGGTAGGAAATGTGTAGAACTTTCAATGGCTAATTGGATTTATTGTTTAGATCTATTTATATGGTCCTTTATTTAACCTCCTGGTTGCAGGTTGCGAAAATTAAAAATGATGAAAGAGAGGATCTCAAGGTGTTGGCAACAGGTGTTGCTGCTGCATTGGCTGCTAGAAAGGTAAATTGCTTTCTCAGTTTTCTGCCTAGGAAGCACTGATGCAAGCATAAGATGATATGGGCACCATGATATAAAGAAAAGCTCTGGTCAAATGACCTTGTATTTATGTGTATAAAGCTTAAACAGTTTGGCAAAAAAGTACTAAGGTTTGATTTGTGGCTGTTGCTTTTGTTGATTGATTTTTTCCATTAAATGTAAAAGGTGAAAAGCAAAATTATTTAAAATGTAGCTAATAGCTAAAGTGGACCATTGCATAAATTTGTTATCTAAAGAAGTTAAAAGTTAAAATTGGTTAATCAAAACTATTATTTGCTTTTTTGTAGCAAAATGCTCAAATACTTTTGCCAGTTTCTATTTTGTAATTGTGAAAAATGGAGGAAAATGCAGTAAGGCAAACTAATGTGTTTCTGTTTGCTCGTGGTATCCATTCAATGCAAGAACATGTCAAATATTTAAGTTCTTGTCAGAGACAACAATAATGTCCATTTTGGCTATCTAGTGCATTTAGGGCTTGTTGGATACAGATAGAATACTTCTTTGATCCGTGCTTATTCTTATTCATATTTAAAACATGATGTCTATTCTTCCTGTTTATTCATGTGTGTCTGTGTTGGCCATTTTTATACCCTGCAGTCTTCATGGGTTACTGATGAGGAATTTGGAATGGGATATCTTGAGCTAAAGCCTGTACCACCAATTGCTTCAAAATCTGTTGCTGGTAACACAGTTGCTGCACAAAATGGTTCATCAGTTAATGTTTCCCACAATGAGGCTGCTAGTGGCAGGACAGTTGCCCTTGGAACTCAACAGTCGGATGTGAATTTGGTCAAGGACCAGGTTTCAAGAACAAAACCTGATGGGCGATTGGAAAGAGCAGAAAATGCCCCTCTTGGTAAATCTGATTTGAAAACAAAAGGTGGTACATCAGCCAATGGCTCTGATGCTGCGTTATCTGTTACATTAGCTGCTTCACAAGCCGGAATAGCAAAATCACATGAAAATCAGAAACAGCCAGATGATTCTTCTAATAAATTGGATAAGCATGCAGCTAAAACTCCTGCGAAAAACTCTGCTGAATCAGAGGTATCTAATGTTCCCTTCTGGATATTTTGGGTTTTTTATTTTAGTAATTTTTTTTGGTGTTTCACATTTCACAATTTTTCTTCTCCATCAGTTAAAGGCCTCTTCCAAACGCTCTGTCCCTGTTGGATCTCTAACAAA
Organism: Gossypium hirsutum; assembly: GCF_007990345.1. Lineage (NCBI taxonomy): Eukaryota > Viridiplantae > Streptophyta > Magnoliopsida > Malvales > Malvaceae > Gossypium > Gossypium hirsutum. The sequence goes on along the minus strand of NC_053438.1, from coordinate 49,743,900 downwards.
GACACAGAAGCAAGATCCTGGAAAAGATGATGGCAAGTCGGGGAAAGCTGTTGGAAGAACTTCTGCAATCTCTGTCAATGACAGAGATGTTCCCTCTCATACAGAGGGTAGACAAGGTGGGACTACAAATGTTTCTTCAGCTATCACTTCCAATGGTAAAACTGTTTCTGCTTCACCTGAAGGTTCATTGGAATAGATATCCTTGGTTGAGTCAAACGTAGATAATGTAGATTTTTAGCCTTCTGATATGAGGTTTTCTGCAGGGAAAGATGATAGCTCTGAAGTACCAGATGCATCGAGGCCATCTTCTCGAATTGTTCATTCTCCCAAGCATGATAGTTCTGCTGCTGCTTCTAAGTCCAGTGATAAGCTGCAAAAGAGAACTAGTCCTGTGGAAGAGACTGATAGATTAAGCAAGCGCCGTAAAGGCGATGTTGAAGTGAAAGATCTGGATGGTGAAGTTCGAGTATCTGACAGGGAGAGGTCCACTGACCCTCGATCGGCAGATTTTGATAAGCCTGGAACTGATGAAGTAACAAGCTACAGGACTGGGGATAAGCCTTTGGATAGATCAAAAGATAAGGGAAGTGAGAGAAATGATAGGGATTACAGAGATAGATTGGAGCGCTCTGAAAAGTCCCGGGCAGATGATATTTTGATTGAGAAGTCGAGAGATAGATCAATAGAGAGACACGGAAGAGAGTGTTCTGTTGAGAGAAGCATTGATAGGAATTTGGATAGACTTGGTGATAAAGCTAAGGATGAGCGCAGCAAAGACGAAAGAAGTAAAGTACGATATGCTGATACATCCGTAGAAAAGTCTCATGCTGATGACCGGTTTCATGGGCAAAGCTTGCCGCCACCACCACCTTTACCTCCTCATATGGTCCCACAATCTGTTAATGCTACTGGTAGAAGGGATGATGATCCTGACAGAAGGTTTGGTAGTACAAGACACACTCAAAGACTCTCTCCAAGACATGAAGAGAAGGAGCGGAGACGGTCAGAAGAAAATTTGTTGGTTTCCCAGGATGATGGAAAGCGCAGAAGAGAGGATGACTTTCGAGAGAGAAAGCGAGAGGAAAGAGAGGGATTGTCATTGAAGGTATTGAACTGGTCTATTATTTTTATTATTACTTTTTTGTTTTTTTTTTTATGTGGTTATCCTACATCTATTATGTCTTACTTGTGGTCTTATAGTCAAGTTGAGTCTCTCTACCTATTACTAATGGGTTTTAGGTTGGATGCTTAATATGCATGTCTTCCATTCTTTCTGCACAATCCCATGTGAGGTTGTCCACATGTGATCCTTGTTGGAGTTTACATGTGAGGGGGAGGGTTAAGTAGTGTGATCCCATATCCTGTTAAGTCTTAGGTTTTCTGTGGTATTGTATTAGGTTGAGCCTCTAGATTACCAATTGGTGTTTGGCTGGATGCTTAACAATAATTATCAAGCAATAACTAGGCATAGTTTGGTGTTCAAATGTCATGAGCTATGATACTTGTTTGCATTCTTGGAGTATTTCTAAGATTTTGCTTGTAAATCTGGATCTTGTGGTGGTTTATTATTGGAATGCAGTTGATATCACTGTGATTTCCGACAATCTAGGTCATGAAGGTAAATTGTTTATGATGGGCCCTGGAGGAATGGCTGTAATTCCCTACTATTGTTTCATCAGATTTTGCTTGCCAATCTGGATTGAATCTTTGGTCTTTTATATTGGATAGTGTATGCACTTGTGACCAGACATTCACTTTAATAGGTCATGGAGGTTGCCTGTAATTCCCTACTATTTCATGAGATTTTGTTTGCCAACCTGGATCTATGCTTGTTTATATTTTGATAGCATATGCATTAGTTACTAATTCACTATAATGTTTGGATCTTCACTGACAATCAGAAATGATACATTACTACATGTAGCTAAGCCAAGATTTAGTGGGGCTTGGAGTGTTCCTTGGAATGCCAGGTCTATAATGGTGCCATACTAGATGTAGCTGTGTATTCTTGAGAATGATACATTACTGTATGTGCCTTTACATTGGGAGGTTGATAGGGTATTTCTTTTATTTCTCTTAAAACTTGATAACATATACGATTATGTATCATAACCGCCTTTGTAAATTTTGGCAGCTGTTAATCTAGAAAAGGAACAAAACCGCTCTTCTAATTTGCTCATTGGGTGAAAATCAGGCTTTGATATCTTATAGGTAGCTTATATTGTTGGGAAAAAGTTTTGGCTTACGTTGGTAAGTGGCTCTATGTAGGTGGAAGAGAGGGAAAGAGACAGAGAGAGGGACAGAGAGAAAGCAAATGTTGTGAAAGAGGATGATGTTGATGCTACTGGTGCCAAAAGGCGGAAACTCAAGAGAGAGCATTTGCCATCAGAGCCCGGGGAATATTCTCCAGTTGCCCCTCCTCCCCCACCTCTTTCCATTGGTATGTCACAATCATATGATGGAAGAGAGAGAGACCGAAAGGGTACCATGATGCAGCGTGGGGGTTACTTGGAGGAACCAGGGATGAGGATTCATGGGAAAGAGGCAACCGGCAAGATGGCTCGTCGAGACCCAGACCCGTATCCTTAATGTGAGCTAAATTATTTGTATATTTGTTTGAGCATAACTGCATATGTTGTCCTGTGAAAGTTGACAAATTCGTGTGTTATCCGAGCTGCATGTTCATGCAAAGAATAAATGTGAGCCTAGTAAATTTTGGCCTTCACATAAACTGTTGCCCTATTGCAAATAGAAAAAAAGCTATTTCCTTAATGAAAGTTTAGATTGTATGATCGGGAATGGGACGATGAGAAAAGACAGAGACCTGAGCAGAAGCGGAGGCATCGGAAGTAAGATAGGAGGAAAGGTTGTTTAATGCATAAAAAGGTGTTTTTTTTTTCTTGTCTTCGTTTACAGACGGTTGATGTTTGGTGCTGCAAATTTGGCTGTGGTTCCTTATGGCTCCTTGTCTATGGTTGCCTACAAATTTTCAGATTTCTGTTTAGAATTTATGGGGCGCTTTCTCCAGCAAGAAGGTTTCATGAATGAAAAGGGACTGCTAATTTATACAATTCTTGTAGTAGAGATATTGTAAATTCTTCAGCAGTCTGTACTGTAACTGTGTAACTATAGTATGCTTTTAACAATTTTGTTGTATGTTTTTTTTTTTTTGGGTTATCATTTCCTTAGAAAATGTAAAAGCTGCTTATCTTTCTGCAGGCGTCAGATTAATTACTAATCCTTAGATATTAAAAAGAATTCACCAATGTCAAAAGCTTTGTTCAAGTAAAGCAAGGCAAACTGAGTTGTGATTGCAATTAAACTAGAAAATTTCATCCATGCAAATCTCTAATAATCTGTTACTAAAAATAGCTCTTTATTTATATATTAATTTTAGGTTGTACATAATACTAGCACTTCAGCGTTAATTAGTTCAATTTGACCTTAATTATTATATATGTAATAAAAAGTATTTTTTTATTTTCCAAAGTCAATTGGCTGAATAAAATGCGCATTAAACGAATAATGTTTAATGAACAAATTTGCAGTCCATGAGATTTCCAGCTTTCAGTTTTCTTTATGCCTCTTCCTACCCAAGAGATCCTTGTATCATAGAGTTTTCGTGTTTTAGTTTATCTCAATATAAGTGGAACGATTCTAATTCTTATACTATTAAAAAGTGGGCAAATAACTGAACTCCAGGATAAAGAGCATTCAGTTTTCTATTAAAATAAATGTGGCAGTTTAATTCTTATTGTATTCAAAATTGAGAAAATAAAAATAATAAATGCAGTTGTGCGGTATGTAATATGGAATTGACTGAACCTAAAAAGGTAGAAATTTAAAAAACAAAAAATATATATAATATTCATAAAAGTTATAAAATATTCAAAATATTAAAAAAAACAAATATTTGAAAATTTTCTAAAAAAAATTCTTTTACATTCTTTAAACAAAATTCAAATTTTGAAATATTATTAAAGATATGTATTTATATATATATATATGATCTTAGAATGTTATATAATGGTTTTAACAAAAAAAAATGTTTTGAACTCAGCCAATTACATATGGACACGAATAGATATTTTCACCATAAAATGTTATAAATATAAGTAGTTAACAACGTATGGGGATAATTCTTTTTGGCACATATTGAACCATTTAAATTAAAAAGCACTAAACTGTTTTTGACTTAATTATTTATTAATAAAAATAATTAATAGTTTTTTTTAACTATAGTAGAATGATTAAATTGTTTTGTTTACTACAAGAATGTGTTGGGAATTTATTTCCATTAAAGTAAATGTCAACCATGTTTAATACCGTATTTAAAATTGTGTATGCATGAATATATAGCAATTTTAGTACTGGAATTGCAAGAAAAGAATGTCGGGAGTGTAGGTCAAAATCAACAGATTTTTAAATGTAAGATCATTTTTAAAAGCTCCTCTTTTTTCTTTTTCCCCCTTTCTTCAAGTTGACATTCTTTTTCCCTTTTCTCCGTTAGTTTTTTTTTTTTTATGTATTGTTGTTAGTAGGATTTATTATTTATTTGTGTCAAATTATAGAATAAAATTTTGAAATTTAAAATATCCTCTAAATCCTTATACACTTTATATATTTAAAATTTAGTGTTTTTTATTTAAAAAAATATAATCTCTCTACTTTTCAGATTTAAAAATCCAAATTCAGTTGTTACTATCTTTAACATTCTTCTATTAAATTCACTAGTTTAACATTTTGAGATTAAAAAATATAAATTCATTTGACAATCATGTAACAACGAAAGTAATGCTGAAAATGTTGATATGGATTAAAAAAACACCAATTAAAAAAAAACCAATTTTAACTTGTCATGATAAGATAATTTTTTTGTTGGAATTGTGTAAAATTAACATAGCATTTTTGTTGAAATAGTTAACAATATCAACTATTTAGACTAACTAATGAGATTAGAAAAGTAAAGAGACGAAATTATGTAAAAAAAAATTAAATGTATAGATTACATATCAAGTTTTAGCATAATATAAGGGCCAAAACTAAAATTTGACCATTGTCGAATATAAAAAAAAGGCAAACCCAAAAGAATTAAGAAGTTACGTGCCTCTAAAACTCACAGGCATTTAAATCATATATAAATACATAACATTTTAATTGAAAAGTTAATGGCGTTAATTATGTTTTTTAGTAGAATAAGATCAGAATTAAGCAATTACACAATAAAATCAACTAAGGCAACATAGAACCATTGCAATCAATTAAAATCAGATCTCTCACTAAATGTGGTGACTCCTCAATCAATTGTAGTTTCATGAAACTTGTAGCAGTACATTTGCCCAAGTGATCAGCAACTTTATTATGAGTTATTGGAATATGACGAATATGAACCTTCCAATTCCGATTTAGCAACCGATAAATTAGGCGAAGTTCTATCAAATTACTATCAGCAGCTCCACCAACCAAGATCGTCTCCACGAGTAAGGCATTGTCACATTCCAATTCCAACTGTCTAAATCCCTTATCCCATGCTAAATTTAAACCCTTAAATATCGCCCTTGCTTCAACCTTGAAGATTATATCTCCCCCAAGTCTCATTAAGAATCCACATAACCAGGATCCATTCATATCTCTAAAAACTCCTCCAATAGAAGCAGAAGATCTAAATGGTGAAACTGGACTATCCATATTGAGCTTAATCCAACCTATACCTCTAGAACAGACCAATGTGAAGCTGTCACTTGAGGATTATTATTACAATCGGTAGAAATTGTCCTCAAATAGTTCCTCATCCAACTTATGTTTGTATCCGCTGTCACCTGAGGATTATTATTACAATCGATAGAAATTGTCCTCAAATAGTTCCTCATCCAACTTATGTTTGTATCCGCTATCACCTGAACACTATTATGGCTATTAGGGAAAACATACTTGTTTCGATTCTTCCATAATAACCAACAAATAATAGGAAAAAAAAAGTCTGCCAATCGACTTGATTTCTCCCATAGTTCGTCAAACTTTGCAGATTCCACATAAGCTAGTCTCCCAACAACAAGGAAAAGAAACTCACCTGATTTTGGATTGGCACTAAAGATAACCAAACCACCTTTGAGAAGGAACAATCTCGAACTGCATGAACCCTAAACTCATGACCGATGCCGCATCTAGGGCAAAGTCCATCAGTAGTCATATGCCTCCTAACACGTTCCTCATTTGTCATTAATCTATTTTGCCACAGAAGCCAAAGAAAAACCCTTACTCGTTGGGGTACCTTGGCTTTCCAAACTAACTTCCAAACATTAGAATTATCATTTAGATCAACAAAGTGAAAATTTTTACACGTTTCTACAGTCAAAAATGCATCTTTTGTCGCCCATTTCCATGAAAGTCGGTCTGGACCTGCATCAGTTGATGTAGGCACCACAGTTGCTATCTGAGCAAGAATATTTTTCAGAAGATAACTCCTCAGTCGAGACCTATCCCAACCACCAGTAACATCCATTACATCGCACACATGTAGAGTATCATCTGGTTGAAATAGACCTGTATAGAAACCCCTGAGAGGCCCAACTTTTCGAAGCCAAGTATCATTCCAGAAGTTTATCGTACGACCGTCAAAAATTGACCAATATACATTCCCAACAACATTAGCCCAAACCTTCATCAAAGACTTCCAAGCATAAGAGCAATTACTTCTGACAATAGAGTTCAGCAACGCTCCATTGATATTGTACTTCTTTCACATAACTTGTACCCACAAAGTCTCAGTGTTTGTTCCCAACTTAAAACCTAGCTTTAACATATAAATTTTATTCTGATCAGCTAAGTTTTGCAAGCCGAGACCCCCAGCTTTTAAAGGACTACAACAATCTTCTCATGACAAAAGTGTCGATTTTCTAGCTTCCATGGAAGATCCCCAAGTGACGTTTCGTGCTATCTTCTCGACCTCACTAGATACAGACATTGGAATGTGAACCGTACCCATGAAATAATTAGGAATAGCAAGAAGGACAGACTTTGCTAAGGTTATTCTGCTAGCCAAGGCGAGCTTTTTTGCTTCCCACCCATTCAGTTTTATCACGTACCTTACTCACCACAAAATCAAAAGTATTCCTCCTAACTCTCTGATGGAGTAATGGCATGCCAAGATACAACCCCAGATCAACTCGTTCAAACCCCGTTTCGTTGTAGATATCACTTGCTAACTCAACCGGTGTATTGGGGAAGAAAAAAAATTTAGATTTGTTCTTATTAACTTTCTGCCCCGAAAACAGAAAATCCCCAGTACATCATTGACTAAAGTCACTTAATCCTGATCTACTTCACATAAAAGAAAAAGGTCCACTAATAGGTGTGATAGATTCAGACCCCTCTTAGGTAAACTCAAAGGCTTCCATCGCCCCTGTTCAACAGCTTCTTCAATTAGATGGCCCAATCTCTCCATACACAACACAAAAAGATATGGTGCTAATGGGTCTCCTTGTCGAATTCCTCGTGAAGGCATAAATTCTTCTGTGAGAGTACCATTCCAAAGTGTTTGAAAGGATGACGATAACACTTAAGATTACCCTGATCAATAAAGGTGGTAGCCCTGCTTCCAACAAAGTATCCTCCAAGAAGTCCCATCTAATCCGGCCATAGGCCTTTTCCAGGTCAATCTTCAAAGCCATTCCAAACTTCCTACCCCTGAAGTTCTTCAACGAATGCACCGCCTCTTGTGTAATAATTATATTATCTGAAATGTTTCTACCCATCACAAAGCTTGCTTGGTTTTGCTTTATGAGTTTCACCAACAACGGACGTAACCTATTAACAACCGTTTTCGTGATGATTTTATATAATACTGTGCACAAGCTGATCGGCCTAAATTGCGTAATCCTTTCCGGACCTAAAACCATAGGAATCAAAATAAGTAGAGTTTTGTTAAGTCAAGTATCCATCGGTTGCACTTCTAACACCCGCCTAACCAAAGAGTAAATCGAAGGCCCAACAACATCCCATTGTGTTTGGTAAAACTTTGCATGAAAACCATCCACCCCAGGCGCCTTAAGAGGGGCCATACCAAACACAGAACTACACACCTGCTCACTTGAAACCACTATATATAAACTATCCTTCTCCATTGTTGATAAAAAGGGAAATCTACCACAACATGGAAAAACCTCATCAACAGTATAGTCAATGGAAAAGAGACCCTTAAAGTACTCTACAACATGTTGTTTTAATAACTCATTTTCAAAACACCATTCATCACCATCAATCCTTAGCCCCTCAGTTTTGTTTCGTCTACGCCTAATTAAAGTATGACTATGGAAGTACCTTGTATTACGATCACCGTTTGCAATCCAAACCATCCTGGATTTCTGGAGCCACAAAATCTAATGACAAAATTAAGTTAGAAATTAAAATATAAAGATTAAATTTTAAATTTGGAAATAATAAAGGTATGAAAACTATTTTCCTAAAATGTAAGAGAAAAAAAAAGAAAAACTATCACCTGTGTCAAAAAAGGACCCTCCTTTTATAAATGGCTATATATATTTAGAGTTAATTACACTAGATATCCTTAAATTATGATCCTTATTTTAAATTGGTCCCAAAACTTCAAAACGTTTTAATTATATCTCTAAACTATTGATATTATATTAATCAGATCTTTCTGTTATTAAAATCGTTAGTTTAACCGTCAAATGACACTTCAAATCTTGGGTAGCTAAATTTAAAATGATAAAGCTTTTGTAAATGATGATTAAAATAACAATCTTAATAACGAAATGGCTTAATTGATATGACCTTGATAGTTGGAGATGTAATTAGAATGACTTGAAATTTAGGGACCAATTTAGAATGAGGGTCATAAGGTGCAATTAGCTCATATATTTATTTTTAAATTTTGGTGATTTTTTCGTTTAACAAAATTTGATGGTTATTAGTTAAGAATATGTGTAAAAGTTTTAGAAATATTTAACTTCAATTTTCAAAATATAAAAAACATATAATTTTTTTGGTTTGAATATTAGATTCATTGTCGGTTTATGAGTTTCATGTATGGTCAATAAGCAATATCATGATATCTCATCATTGGTACAGATGAAAAAATAGTGATCTTATAAATAAATATTAATAACTTTATTAAAGCATAAACATGAAATTTGAAGTTAGAAACTTGATATAAATCTTAAACCTTAAACTCAAAACTCTAAACCTAAGAAAAATATAATAATTATAATTAATATTTATATTAATTATGTAAGTCATCTACTACTTTTTATTCTACTCCATGATAAGATGTCGTGCTATTATTTATTGGTACTACATATTTATAGGAGACACTTCAACCCCCATTAAACAACATCGTTCCGATAATGTCAAAGTTAAGTTGCAATGACTAAAACATAAATAAATTTATAGTAGTTGCAGTAAATTGTAAGCCACTTAACTCCATTTGCTAAAAAAATATAAGATATAGTAAAATAATAAACAATATTAAAGTTTGGAATAGAAAAATACAATACTAAAACTAAATTTTAGACGAGACAATTCGAGTCTGTGATGTTGCCTTGTTAGATGGTTCATGGAATATATCAAATGGACAAAAAGGTCCAACTAATTTTATGTAAGAAAAAATTAAAATGAACAGTGTTTAAAGCAATATATCCAATAAGTAAAAAAAATATTTCATTATTATATTAACAAGTTATTTTTAAAAAATAACAAATAAACAATTGTGTGAAAATTTCGGAAAAGCTTTGAATTTTAATAAATTGGATGGCATCATTACCGGATATGCCTTTTTGGCTTTTATTAACTGTTCAGATTTAACAAATTTCGGAGCATATAAAGGAACTCCTTTTTGTATATTCATTGTGGTAAATTAAATTTTTTATTTTTATTTTGTTTGCTCCAATAAATTTGAATTTCATGACAAATATCTCAAACATCATAAATTTATAATTTAAAATATCATTTTTTAACAAATATGAATATATAATAATATCATATAATATCTAAATCATACACAAACTCTTGGCATTTAAATTTTCTTAATTATTATAATAACAATAATACCTTTTATTCACATTGCTGATGCAAAAGTCGAAATTGTCCATGTTCCCAACGAGGGCTGAAAAGGGCTGACCTAATGGAGAAAATTGAGGCCGAAGAAAAAGTCAGTCCACAAATTTCAAATCAAATGATTTCTCAAAACATAATTAATTGAGAAATTATTGCAATCTTAATTTATACTTTTTGATATGCTCCGATTAATTGAATTCACCCTCTGTTATGTATATCTTCTTCAAATTAGTTAATACCTATTTGTAGTAATAAAATTATATTAAATGTTGTGATTGAAATTTTATTTATTATTTTCGCAATGAATAAAGTTATTACTACTTTTAAAAGGATTTAATTATTAATAATACTTTTTTTATAGATATTACCCTATTGATATCCATTCAATTTTTTCACAAAGCTCACAAGTCAAGTAAAATATATTTAATAATTAGCGAAAATTATAGTATAAAATCACTAATTTTTGGTGATTGAATCATGATTTACATAAAAACAACTTGATTTAAGAGAAGATTTTAACAAATTAATAGCGGTCCGATCAAGTTTTAACTCACCAATCAGAATGATTTATTGACCTTTCCCGCCTAGGGTAGGTCACTATCCTTTCCTCACCAAACATTTCTGCTGACACTCCTTTTTCTTTTTTATTTTTCACTGCACATTCCTTATTATATCACTTTTTCTTCTCTCTTTTTTCCCCCAGCTTCCACATTCTGTAGGCTTCTCCTCTCTCAGTCTCTCATTTTTCTTCTTTTTCTTTTCAATTTGTATTCATTTGAGTATTGATCAGAGAAAATAAGAAAAAAGAACAAGGAAATTATATATCCAATTCAAAGCAAAGAAATGGTGAGAATTCCGTCTCTTTTTATTTGTCTCTTTTCTTCCAATTATAATTTTCAAGTGTTGAATGATGGGTATTTTGTTTTTGTTTTTGGTGATTGGTGTGTTATTTGACTATCAGAATTCAGGGTCTGTTTGGTTTCCAGGAAAATTTAGTTAAATACAAAGAAATATAATCTTTTTTGAATCTTGTATTTATTGTAGCTATTATAATACTCATTGAAAACAGCCTGTAAACCTTCTTGGGTTAATTTAGTTTTGTTGAAACTTTCAACCCTTTTCATGAATTCAACTACTTTTTACTTGGTGCTTGAAATTTTGAATCTTGAATGTTGTAGTTTATTGAAATTTGCATGAATTATACTTGTGAAAAAAATGATATCTTTAAATTAAATGTTGAATCTTTACTATTGCGTTTCCATTGATTTAGGGTGCTTGTTTAAGCTGTGAACTTGGGAATTAATTGTCAAAAAATCAAGAATTTTGAAACTTTATTGCTTTTGAAGCTATTTGATATTAATGAAGTGAACTTGGTATTGTAGGTGGGGTGCGGGTTGTACATTAAGAAGAAAACAGATTGGATTAGTACCCTTCTTGAAAGTGAGTTCTTTAGTCCTTGCTCTGATCATCAAGACCTCAGGAAAAATGAAAAAAACGTGTTCTGCATCGACTGTTGTCTCGAGTTTTGTCGGCATTGTAAGGCTCATAGCCAGCACCGGTGGCTTCAGGTCTGCAAATATGTATATCAAGATGTCGTTCGACTTCAAGAAATGCAGAAGCATCTGGACTGTTCCAAAATTCAGGTTTTCCTTATGTTCGTTACCCTTTAGCTTTGAAGATTTCACAGTAACGGTAACAGATTCAGTGTAATTCATTAGGGTCTATTGGAATAAGTAGTATTATGGATGTGATAATAGATTGTTTTGAGGTAAATCACAATTTTGAATGCAAGATATGGATCCTTACCTAGGCAAAAATTGTTATTAGTTTCTTCCAATTGTTACTGATATATGAATTTGTGGTTTTCAATTGTCTTTCACTTTATTTGATCTATGAAACTTCATTTCTGTTCTAATTGTTGATTGTTCATGGTAAGGAGAACAGCAAACACCAAGATTTGAAATCAAAGGGAAAAGATTTTCATATCATTATGTTTGCAGATCCATCCAAGTTGCTTTTCCCTGTTGTTCTTTTTACAGAAATGCTTCCTCATTATTTCCCATCCACAATTTCAACTTATAATTTACTTAAGTGATTTCTTTGATTGCCTTTTGCTTTTTCTCTTTTTGATCAACTTTAGTTGTAATTGGAATGATCATCATATATACTGAAATGAGTTTTAAACGTCTGACAGACATACAAAATCAATGGTGAAAAAGCTGTACATTTGAATCCAAGGCCTCAAGCTAAAGATGCCAAACCATCAACGAAATCGAAAACAGGTGCTGCATGTGAAGCTTGTAGAAGATATCTTCAAGACCCACCTAATCGTTTTTGTTCCATTGCATGCAAGGTAAAAAAAATGAAGCTTAGTACTTGAATGTCCTCATTTACAACTCAAACCACAATCTAATCAACCTTTTTCAGGTATCAGCTGTTGATGTGAAGCCTAAAGACCAAAGCCATAAAATGGAATTATCAATACAAGAATATCATGAACTTTCATGGAAAGAGAATCAAAATCTGGAAACAAGTTCAGAAGATAAGCAATCCTCACTCTCCTCAACAGATCTTTCAGAAGAGGAGACTAAAACATGGTTGGTCAAAAGTTTAAAGCCTCGGAAACGATTGCACAAAAGGAAAGGCACTCCTCTGAGAGCTCCCCTTACTTAAATACTCAAACAAAGGTACTTGAGAATACAATAAAAGGAATCCACAGCTATACCAGTTGATAAAAAGTGATGCCACATTTCAATGGTATTTGAAATGAAAGTCACTCTTTGAAGATGAGTCCTCATTGTGGAATTTAGTTGGTGTTAGTTGAGAGAGGGCGGTCCCTATCATTGTCATGATCAGAGAAAGTTAATATTTTTTCTTGAGATTGTACAGGACATATAAGGGAAAAAAGAAGATGGTATATTTGATGGGGAAGTCAGCTGTGTTTTAAAATGGATTTTGAGCTTTTGTATCTACCCCCCCCCCTTTTGACAGATTTGATTGGATCTATTATGATTTTGTTTTTCTTTCGGTGGGATTTTCTTTTCATGCTTGAATAGGATATTCCTTATTGCAATAGTTTAAAAGGAAATTCACTCATATAAATTCTACTCATGTATGGTGTTAATAGAGAATTAGATTACTCTGGGGCCTTAAGTTTTGATGGGGATGTTTCTAATTGAGTTGGCATGAGTGATTTATTTTATTGGGGGGAGGTTGTGGGCTTTGTCTCAAGCTTCGTCAGTAATGGTATGTTATTTTCGTCTGATCTTGGGTTAACTATCTAAATTTGGGACCCTCCCTCTCCTTAAATTATGGCAAGTTGGCGACAATGTCTTTGTTTATTTATTTACGTTTTGGTCAATGTGAATGTGGCAGACAAAAAGAGCCGTAAATTTTTAAAGAAAGAAAAGGTGCGAGTGAATAGGGGTAGTCAGAATCCTACGACCAGACAAAAAGATAAGAAAAGTCATATTGCATGTTGAACGTGAATATGGGCATGGCCCAACTTCACAACTTCCCCAATATTTTTGCAGGAATTTTGTCTATGTAATACCACCCCATAAATTATAGACCCAACCAATTATATTAAGTAACGCTATTTTTTTTTTCATATCAGAATAAATTTCCATGTACTCCTATTTTTTTATCGAAATAATTAAAAAGAAAAAGAAAAGGTTTTTTCTTCTTTTTTTTTTTTGAACTTTGCTTCATGGTTGATCTCAGAATTGAAGCACCTCATTATGAATACATTTATTTCACAAGATACCAAGAGTTTTAAAATCCCAATGCTGTGTTAACAGCTATGGTGGTGATGGGGCACGCAAGTATTTAGTGGTGATTTGAGATTTTTTTTAATCTTCATATGGTTAGTCCTTTGATGTTATTATTATTATTGTGGGTTGGGGTTGACAGTTGAAGATTGTTGTAGGTTTTTGGTTGTTTGTTTTGTTCTTTTTATCAATTTGAGAACTTGAAATTAATATATAAAGTGTTTGATAAAATTTGCATTAGAGTTTTGTTTAGGAAGATGGTGGGAGATTGATGGAGACTATGGGGGAAAGCATGATGATGATGATGATGATGATGATGATGACTTTTTTGTTAAACACTTTTATAAAAAGAAGATTTAATTTGGATGTTTATGGAAAAAAATCAATGTGGGTTAATATAATGGATTGAGGCCTATAAGTTCTGTATAACAGTTTCTCGACATATTGATATTTATCAAGAAGAAGCCGAAAGAGAATTCAACGTGTAAATGGAAATTAAAAGAAATAAGGATATTAGATTAAAGGTTAGCCGGAAAATAAAAGTTAAAAGTTTAGAATTATAATATTTTAATATACATACATAAAATAAAAACATCTTCGTTATTTTATAAATATTTTTAATTAAGTTAATATTTGGTTAATAATTAAAAATGTATTTATCGTCTGCACTGGGCGTGGATTGCATTCCCTGCATGTTTTGGTAATTCAAATATTGGGGTTTTGGAATGATAGGCAAGTATGTGTTCGGTTTTTTCTTAAATCTAAAATTTTAAAATGTAGAACTGCATTATATCCAAATTAAACTGAAACTACTCAGACTTTAGGATTTAGAATCTATGTTTTGTTGCTACAGAGGTTATTTTTAAAAAGTTTTATTGATAAATGAAAGAAATAAATAATAACAAAATACATCATCATTAAATTAAATAAAAAATATAGAAAATTTATAAATAAACACTAATAATTTTATTTACACATAATTAAACATTAATCGTAACTATTATAAATAAATATTAATAAATCTCATATTTAGAACCTTGGGTTTAAGGGTTTAGAGTTTTAACTTTTATTTATAATTAATTATCATTTATTTAGGTTTAGATAAAGTTATTAGTATTTATTTATAAGTCCTTCACAATTTTTTGTCTTATTTAATGATGAAGTGTCAAGTTATTATTCATCGATGGTGCATGAACTTATGCACCTACAAGACATTAAATATTCTCCCAAAATGAAAATAAGCTATTCTTTTTGGAAAATGACTTCCACTTTAAAAATACTAAACAATTTTTTTTATGAATAACTTAATTTTTATATAAAAAATAACTAGAATAAATTCAAATAGTGTTATATTAATAATAAAATTTAGTTTTAATTTTTACGGTATTTAGAAATATTAAAATATTTAAAAATATTGAAATATTAATCTCAAGTATTATAATTTTAAATATTATTCAATATAATAAATAATTAATATAATTAATTATTTTAATAAAATCACCTAATTTTATGATTTTATTTAAATAATAAATTTTAACCTTAATAATAAATTTAAATTTTAAGTAATATTCTTAATATTTAAAAAAAATTATATGAATGTATTATAATAAATATACATTATAACTTATACATATTAGCAATAAATGTTTTATGATATAAAATGTGAATATTTTAGTTATATATATATATATATGAATATTTGATTAAATCCTACTTAAATTCAATATATATCCCATGCGATGCACGCACATATCAGTTATATGTGTCAGATATAATACATTAAATTTATTTTTAATTTAAAAAAATGTTTATTTTTATAAATAGTATGAAATATTGTATTTTACAAACAATATAAAATATTCTATATTGTATATTATTTAAACATTACATTTTAATATTGTATAGTATTAATTTTTTTTTTACTCTTGTGTAAATATTGTTTAACATTTTAAAAATTTTATATTAAATTATTTACAAATTGGTCTGTAACAATTGTAACAAAACCAGTTATAAAATTTATATTTATATATTGAATGCTGGTGGTAGGGGTGTAATTAGATTCTAAATTATTATATTTTTAAGTATAAAAATGTATCATAATATATTAAGTTTTAATATATTATTTGGTTATTAATTAAACTAAATGTTATATTTACAAATAGGTTATAAAAATTATCATTATATATTAAGTGCTCGTGGGAAGGGTGTAATTAGCTAATTTTGTTGAGTTTTGCTTTTGTACCAATAAATTTATGTTAAAAATAAGTTAAATATTAAGATAAATATTATTTATCTTTATGATAAATATTATATTATGTTTTATTTTTGAATTTTAAACATTAACCTAAATATTAAAAGTAAATTAGGTGATAAATAATTTAAAAAGGTAATGAGTAAAAGAAAATTTTATCAAAAGTAAATAAATACTTAAAATGAAGAATATTATGTGTCAAAAAATTGTAATGTGAACACATTTATTTACTTAGAACATTGTAATATTTGATATCAAAATATTAATAATGAGTCACAATAAATTATTTTTTACAATATTTATCAATGTTGACATGACATTTATAAAGATAAATAATTTATTATCATTATTTTTTTTAAAAATATCATTATAATTTAAAAATTTCAAGATATAATAGTTAAAAATTATATAAGTTTTTATGTTAAATTTTCATAACAAATTCCATAGTAAAAGAAAGTATTTTTTGCTTTATATATAAAAAGTATAATTTTTTTAATTTACATATTAACATTTTATTTTTTATTATAATTTTTTATATAACTATAAAAGAGAATATATAAAAATTATATATATGATTTTTCTAAATTAAAAAAAAATTGCTAACTCGTGCATCTCTTAAAAATATTTAATTAATAAATTATAAAAATTACTTAAGATTTATAAAAAGAATATTGAAAAATATTTAATATTTGAACATAAAATTACAACACAAAATGATTTTTTAAAGCTTTTTAGGTTTATTATCTTTTCATATTTTTGAAAATTTTTATATATTTTCATGTTTAAGATAAATGATTAGTTAAATACCGAAATTTGAAAAAATAACTAATTTATCCATTAAATTTAACCTATATAAACAAAATATTTATTTAATTATTTTTAAAAATAAAAATATAAAAAATAAGATTCACCACTTATAGCAAAGGTAATCATATGTACCTTGTTATATTAAATATATATGTATATGATATTTAACTTCAAATCAAGTTTTAATTATTATCTATTAAGTCTATATGGGATATTCCTTATTATAAAATAAATTTTGACTGGTAAAATAAAATATTTTTATAATATTTTGTAATAAATTTAATTTTTGCTATATTTGTTTTATTGAAAATAAATTTCAAAAAATTACCAACAAAAAGAAAAAGAAAAAGAAAATAATTTCAGTAAAATAATTTTTAAAAATCAAATCCACTTTCTAAATATTATTTTTCTAAAAAAAGTTTTTAGTGCAAGAAAGAAGGAAAACACAAAAAAGATGCTGTCTAGTTTTTTACAGGTGCAAGTTAAAAATAAAAAACAAAAAGTGAATAGAAGATTCAACGCGCTTCTAAGAAATGAGCCCCCAACCTTTCTCTACCTCTCAAAATTCAATCCAGTTTTCTAACATTGTTCCATTTATATTCTTGGTTTCTTTGCACATCTTTTTGTTCCGAATTCTTTCTACAATCGTTCAAATGTCGGCAAGTTCATTTCATTTTTTTTAAAAAATGTTTCTAGTAAATGTGGCCCTTTGCTTGGTTGGAATTGAAAAGAAATGTGGGTTTTCTCTGTCTGGTTGGTAGGGAATTGTTGGAAAAATGAGACCATTGGACTCTTCGAATTGTCAGATGGGCATGAGATAAAGAAAAAACAAAATCCTAATTATGACAGTTGAGTCCCGAGCTTCAACAACAATTATGACAGCTTACAACAGATTTTCTTCAATAATAGGTTTACAAAGAATGATGTTCCAAGTATGGATAGCTTACCTGTAACCAGTGGTTTGATCAGGCTGTATGGATATCTCTACCACCTGTGACCTGACCTTCCAAGCAAATGCTCGTGGAATCTGCCAAAACAGATAAGACTAGGAGATAGATTTTATATTAGTGTTTACACCATTTTTTTTTATAAAACGGGATTGACTTGGATTTTGAAAACGAAAACGAAAACGGGAGTCGCCACTAATCTTTTTTTGATGAAGTGTGATCGGGTCACCTCGAAGAGTGGTTGTTTTTAATAAACGATTTAATTTTTATTAAAACAACGATTTTGGTCTACGAAATTCAGAAAAATAGGTTCGGGAGTCGGTTACGCACGAGAAAGGATTAGCACCCTCAATACGCCCAAAATTGGTACCTAATTGATTACTTAGTGTCTTAGTGTCGAAAATTGAAAACTTTGAAGAGTTTTAAAAATACGATCCTTAAAAGAAACTCTAATAACATGAATTGAAATATAAGATTCTCTTGTTCCGAAGGAATATCACATCCAGCACGTTAGGACACGATCCTTTAAACCATCGAAACCAAGATCACCTTATAGTTTAACGAAACCATGCTTTGAAGTTTTAAGAGGATATTTGGCTATTTAGTCGAACGAGAAATTGAAACCCAGCACGTTAGGGCACATTTTCTCGAATTTTCAAACGCAAAATATTGCCTTATTTAGAAAATCTTAAAAGAATATTTGGCTATTTGGTCAAACGAGAAATCGAAACCCAGCACGTTAAGGCACGTTTTCTCGAATTTCCAAACGCGAAATATTGCCTTATTTAGAAAATCTTTTTGAATAGTCGCGAGTACAACACTTAGAGATGTGCATTTATTTTGTTTGGGAGTAAAACAAAACGGATTATATCGAACGAAAACGTTGAAACATCCGCGATACAATGACATGAATTAAAATACATAGCGCACACGGGACAATAATATACGAATACAATATCATGCAAGCAAATGCCAATGATATGAAAATGAATAAGCGAATTAAATTAAACACAAAGACAATAATTTTACAACATTCATCATTCAAATTCAAACATCGATAAATAAAGACCAATAAATTAAACAATAATTTAGAAGGTATGAAGCAAATTAAAATTAAATAAAATGTAAAAAAAATGATAACGATGAGTTTAAAATAGATAATGCAAAACAAGAATTTTAAGGTTAATAATATACAAAAAAAAAGTTAAAAATAAAAATAAAAAAGATATATATATAAAAGATAAAGCAAATAATGTATATATATAAAAGTACGAAATAGGTAATAGGAAGGAAAAGGAAAATCTTTGAAACGAAAAACAAATAAAACATTTTTAAATAAATAAGTTGCATTTAAAAGATATATAAAACAATTTTAAATAATAAAACAACTTTAACTAAATAATACATAAAATGAGTTCAAAATAAAGATAAAAATGACAATTTAAAAGGAGATAGTAGAAAGCAGTTTATAAGATTTGACATATATAATACATCTTATCATAAAAAAGATAAATAATAATAATAAATAATTTATAAAAGCAAGTCAGTATTTTATATAAAAAGTTTGGAATGTAATATAGGAAAGGAAACTTAAAACGTTATATATAAACAAAAATGTTTAATATAAATAAAACGTAAAGTAAAAAAATAAAAAAAAACAATGATAATAATAAAACTGTTTAATGAAATAATATATATAGAAAAAGAAAAGAAAAGAAAAATATAGCTATACGATAAAAAAAACAAATAAAGATGAAATTAAGACAAATAAGAAAAACTAATGATAATAGACAAAAACAATTTAAAAGAAAAAATCAAAAATAAATATTTACAGAACCAAGGATGAAATTGGAATCGGGCTAGAATCAGTGGGTTAAAACCATAAATAAATAAGAGGTATTAAGGGTCCAAGTGGGACAAGCTTTAAATATGAGGGACTGATTGGGAAAATATCCCCAACCCTTATGCATTGAGTCCCAGCGTGGACTAAAATGAAACGCATGAAGAATTATGCGATCGAATTTAAAAAAAGGACCGTATTGCATTAAGACGTCGAAGAGAAGGGACCAATTGCATAAATTACCCCTTTAGGGCATGAATGCGCAGCTCTTCCCTTTCAAACGACGCCGTTTTGCGATTGTTATAATAGTTACAGTTTTTTTCTTTGTTGTTTCATTTGTTACAAAGAACAGAAAAATAAAATGAAAGGGGGCTTCCCTTTTCTCTGCTAGGGCTCCAAGCCTAGCTTTGGAACCCCGCCGTCGTCCGCCACATCTCCACTGCGGCGCCACCAAGGACGGTGGCCGGAGTCATACGGAAAAAGAGAAAGGTGTTTAGCCCGTGCCCATAAAAAATGGGAAAGAAAAAGAAAGTCTTCCTCATCCCCTCTCTGAAACTCGGCTCCGGTGACGGAGAAAGGGATTCCGACGATGGGACCGTGACGCCCAGGTAAGCTTTTTCTTGCTTTTCTATTCTAGTTTTCGTTCAAATGGATTTGTAAAAAAAAATAAAAAAGAGAAAAACAAATAGGAAACAGTAAAAGATTTTTAATCAACCTTTTCAAATTTCTGTTCTGCTTTTTGATTGCTTAGTGTGCGTCAAAAAAATACAACGAGAACATTTTGGCTTTTATAGCCGTATTACAACTATTGATTTCTATTCTTTGTCTTTTTGCTCTTTATTTCGCCGGATTCTTCTGTTGCCTTGCATTTATTTTTTTCTGCAGGTGTTAGAGGCGTGGAAGGCCAGTGATAGGCGAGTGGTGGTGGCGAGCGGCGCAGGCGCGCGAGGAGGCGAAGCGATGGCAGTAGCAGGTCATGCAGCTAGGGTTTTCTGCTGCTAAAATTTAGCTGAAAAATTGCTTTAGATTTTGGGACATAGGGTTTTGATTTATTTGGGTTTAAATTGGGTTTATATTTTTTGTAATTGGACTGTTGGGCCCGGGCAGATTTTGGGCTTTACAGCTGCCTCTCTTTGCTCATCGTCATGCAACGGGAATGAAGCAAAGACTTTTAAGAAAGGCCAAAATTGCCCGGTCTCGTCGAGTCTTGACTTCTTGGCACTGCTCCAATCCACTGCGCCTTGTTGCTTCGATCCACTCTGCTGCAACTCCATGGGGATGAGATTGGTATCTTCAGCCTGCTCCACTGCAACTTCAAGGAGATAAGGTTGATTTCGTCTGCTCCACTATTGCTTAGGGAGATAAGACTTGATGCGATCTGCTCCACTACTGCTTAGGGAGATAAGATTTGATGCGATCTGCTTCACTACTGCTTAGGGAGGTAAGACTTGATGCGATCTGCTCCACTACTGCTTAGGGAGATAAGATATGTGGTTCTGTCTGCTCCACTACTGCTTAGGGAGATAAGACTTGATGTGATCTGCTCCACTACTGCTTAGGGAGATAAGACTTGAGGCGATCTGCTCCACTACTACTTAGGGAGATAAGATCTGTGGTTCTGATCTATCCCACTGTAACCTCAGGGGTATGGGTAACTTTATTGATCTGTTCTCCGAGGAACGCTACCTGCAAAATTCATTCTATGGACCAACTTATGCCTAGTGTTTAAGATGTTATGATCAGAATGAATCAAATGCTCCTAACTAGATATGTATGTATGATATTTGTATGAATGTGGAACGTCATGAGAATGATCCCTTTTTAATGCTTAGGTTGTCATTACTCGCTGTTCCTCAAAGTTCTACCACTGATGCCTTCTTGTTCAGTTGGTATCTTCAAAGGAATAGTCGCAATTTAGACTATTCTTTCTCCAATGCTTCTAACCCTTAAGTTGGTTAGTTCTAAACAATAGCCCTGTTTCAGGTCCTTGTACTATTTAGAAGCTTTCAGAGTAATACACAGAACTCCTTCTGCTTGAATATTATCAATCCAGTAATCATTATTTCAATGAAAATGCTTGAAAAAGATTATAAAAATGACAATTTAAAAGGAGATAGTAGAAAGCAGTTTATAAGATTTGACATATATAATACATCTTATCATAAAAAAGATAAATAATAATAAATAATTTATAAAAGCAAGTCAGTATTTTATATAAAAAGTTTGGAATTGGCCAATTGCATAAATTACCCCTTTAGGGCATGAATGCGCAGCTCTTCCCTTTCAAACGACGCCGTTTTGCGATTGTTATAATAGCTATAGTTTTTTCTTTGCTGTTTCATTTGTTACAAAGAATAGAAAAATAAAATGAAAGGGGGCTTCCTTTTTCTCTGTTAGGGCTCCAAGCCTAGCTTTGGAACCCCGCCGTCGTCCGCCACATCTCCACTATGGCGCCACCAAGGACGGTGGCCGGAGTCACACGGAAAAAGAGAAAGGTGTTTAGCCCGTGCCCATAAAAAATGGGAAAGAAAAAGAAAGTCTTCCTCATCCCCTCTCTGAAAATCGGCTCTGGTGACGGAGAAAGGGATTCCGACGATGGGACCGTGACGCCCAGGTAAGCTTTTTCTTGCTTTTCTATTCTAGTTTTCGTTCAAATGGATTTGTAAAAAAAATAAAAAAGAGAAAAACAAATAGGAAATAGTAAAAGATTTTTAATCAACCTTTTCAAATTTTTGTTCTGCTTTTTGATTGCTTAGTGTGCGTCAAAAAAATACAACGAGAACATTTTGGCTTTTATAGCCGTATTACAACTATTGATTTCTATTCTTTATCTTTTTGCTCTTTATTTCACCGGATTCTTCTGTTGCCTTGCATTTATTTTTTCTCTGCAGGTGTCAGAGGCGTGGAAGGCCAGTGATAGGCGAGTGGTGGTGGCGAGCGGCGCAGGCGCGCGAGGAGGCGAAGCGATGGCAATAGCAGGTCATGCGGCTAGGGTTTTCTGCTGCTAAAATTTAGCTGAAAAATTGCTTTAGATTTTGGGCCATTTGGGCCATAGGGTTTTGATTTATTTGGGTTTAAATTGGGTTTATATTTTTTGTAATTGGACTGTTGGGCTCGGACAGATTTTGGGCTTTACAATTAGAATATAAATTAGTGAATGCGAAACATCATGCAGATCGTTATTGATTTTTAAGGAGAAAAATGATCAAATTAAGGTAGTGCTGCAAAATGTGTGACAAATTGGTGATTTGCCTTGCGTTTAATGATAATATCGTGTATAGTTATGTGCATAAGTTTTTTAAAGAGCACCAAAAAAGCAACTATTGGCAGAACCTAGGAAGGTGCATAGGAAGAGTGAAACTATCCTAATTGTCGCATGTTGTAGGGGTGATTTTCTCCTATTCTGGTAGGCAATGTAAGTTACGCTATTCCAACGATCTACAGGCTCCTTCTACTTTTGAAGAATCCTTTGCTTAGGAATTTGTCAAGCAAGCTAACTCCAAGGAATATTGTTTCCTGCTAAAACTCCTTTGTTGTACATTGCTGCTTTAAAAATCAGAGAACATGCTTAATTAAGTTGGACAACAGAATATTATCACTAATCGGATAAAGAAACAGTTCATGCCTAAAATGAACATTTTTTTAAGAACGCTGCAAATGAGATTCAAGTTTAGAAATAATTAGTTTTAGAATCCTTGGCGATCAATGCTATCCATGTAACAAATATAACTTTACACCCAAGTCTCTTTCGGTTACATAATGCCTGAAGTAGATTGAGAGAAGGTGGTGAAAGAAGAAGTGCATAACGTAGATTAGTAGAGTGTGGAGTTGAAGTAAGTGGTTATGGAGGTTGTGGGAGTAATGACCAGGGACTATGGAGGGTGATTGCATGTTTATAGGCTATGTGTGGCCTTCACATGGGCCTCATATTAAAAGCTTGTGAATATTGCGCACAATCATAGAAGTCAACTTATTAAATGTAATACATTTGATCTATAAGAATTGATTCGATTCGTGAAATTTATAAAGAAATTTATCTATTTGAAGCATTGATGATTCAGTGAAACACTACAACAAAACTAGAGTTATTAGAGTAATTAATGTAATTCAAAGGATAAAATGTATAGAGTTTAAATCTGCAACGCCCCAATATCAGAATATATGACTTGTTTCGTTAAATTTTAACAAAAGTTAAGTGGTCTGCCTAGCAGTTAAATGCTTTGGTTTATACTTGAGGTTATATGTTTAAATCCCTATGAGCATTTTTGCTAATTTCTTTATATGATGATGTAGAAGTTGAGTTAAAATTTAACTTTAGATAATCTTTGGATATGGATTGGATTTCGGGGTTAGTGGGTAGTTGAATTTGATTTTAGTTTAAAGTAATAATAGTTTAGTAATAGCAAAAAGGTATATTATTTTATTTTGTTTTTTTTCCCCAAAAATGGTTGCTCCCATTTTTCACGTTTGTTCCCTTATTCCATGATTTCACGCCGCCACTTCCAATCCTTGCTATTGCATCCTGTTCTTTTCTTTTCTTTTCTTTTTCCTATTTTTTTCTCTTTTCGTGGCTTTTGTTCTTTACTGATCATTTTCAAATTGGGCTACCATTGCATTCGTTCTTTCTTGGTATTGTATTTTGATTTTGTTTTATCTTAAGTCCTATCAACATTCTTGCTTTCTTGCTCTTTTGCTACTGAATTCGTATTCGAGGGTTGTGTTTGTCACAATTATATTATCAGATAATATTGTGATTACTCGTAACGTCGGGATTTGTGTATTCTAGGATTTATGTTGTGGAATCGAAATTTTAATTGTTTCTTTTATGCGTTGCCAGGAGAGGATCGAGAGGAAATTGGTGCTCCTCCAACCATTTAAATGACAGGTTGTTGTCGTTCACTATTGTGTAAGTGTTTTAACATTTTTGGAAGCCGAATGTGGGCATTTTTGTGGAGTATTTGATTTAGTTTTTGTATAATCGTTACTGATTTGAACGTATTATATGATTATTTTAGATTCTAGGAGTCTCATGGTGGCTTTTACATCGAAATCGGATCAAGTGTGTAACGAAAACCCGAGAAAACTACGAAAGCCAAAAATCTAAACTGTCGACACCACACGGCCTCGTATCAGGCGATGTGGTAGGCCGTGTGCTGGACTGTGTGAGACATACGGTCTAGGCTAATTGGGTTCTGTAACACCCCTAACCCATATCCATCGCCGAAACAGGGTTATGGAGCATCACCGGAGTTTACAGATCAAATATAATTAATTCATATAATTTACTATTCATATATGAAATCAATCATATTGCCCCTTAAATGAGCCCTTGAGACCCAAAATATGCATTTAAAACAAGTCGGGACTAAACCGGGAACTCAGAGAATTTTTCACAAAAATTCAAAATTTTTCCTAGGTGCAGGGACATACGCTCCTGTGGCCAGGCTGTGTGGGCATTCAAAATAGGGTCACACTGCTGTGTTGTAGCCTGTGTCCATTTTAGGTTGCATACTGACTTGGGTCACACGGCCAAGCCACACACTCGTGTGATAGGCCGTGTGAACAATTTAACTTACATTAATTAGATGTAGGGGTCACACGCCCAAAACACACACCCGTGTGCTAGGTCGTGTGTCACACACGGCTGAGATACACCCTCATGTCTCTGTCCATGTGAAAATATCTGGGCATTCTTTTTCTCAATTTTAAAGATGTAGGGGACACACGCCCGTGTCTCTGCCTGTGTTGACAAAAATAGGCCATTTCCAAGACCACATTTCTCACCCAGCTTGGCATCAACCTAACCAACCAATTTTGCACCATTACAAGTCATAATAAGACCTTCAATTCAAGCCAATTTCAAGCTCAATACATATCATAACATCCCATATTTCCAAGTATTCAATCCTACCTAATTGGCCATATAAATTTATAAGTATATATTACCAATTCATGCAACCCTTAACATACTTATTTAACTTCCACCATTCAACCATTTCAACACACATGAAGCATGATAAGGCCTTATATAATTACAACAAAATATGTTTAACATTAGCCATTCCAATGGCTAGTTACAACCAAAGCATTATCATGCCAACATTGGCTAAATAACCTATACATGCCATTATAACTTAAATTAGTTTTCTAGTTATACCAAAATGAGCTGAGGGATAATGTGATGATGCTCTGACCAGCTACCAACCTTTACGAGCTTTCGAGTACTATAAAACAGAGGGAATAAAACAAAGTAAGCATATCATGCTTAGTAAGTTTGTTTAACGAGAAATTAACTTACCATTCATTTTCTTTAAAAAAAACATATAAATGGTATCCAAGCAATTTGACTAAAAGCCTAAAACACATAACTTCACTAATCATGTTAGTCATGTATTTCATATGAATAATAAGCACAAGGATGAGCTCATCAAATATCAGGAAGCTCACAAAGAGCCTTTAATTGGAAAGCTTATGAAGAGCCATATAACGGGACGCTCATAAGAGCTGTGATGTGTCCACAACACATGCAGGATCACAACCGATAGGGATGCTCCGAAGAGCTATTATCGGGAAGCTCGCAAGAACCATATAATGGGAAGCTCGAAAGGGCTGTTAACGGGACGCTCTTTTGAGCTATGGTGTGTTCGCAACATATACAGGACCACAACCAATTCGGGAACCCTGTATCCCATCGAATTTCATTTATTCAAACGGACTTAATATTTATCGGGCTTTGTCATATGTGCAGTCAATTTCATGTACATGGAAATTACACAATTCATATATATACAACATTCAATTCAAACATATAAATGTACACAATTTAGTTACACGAACTTACCTCGACACTTATTCATGTTTGTAGGCTACTAATTCGATACTTTTTATTTTCCTCGATCCAATTCCATACTAGGTCTATTCGGATCTATACGAGTAATTTAACTCAATTTAATACAAATTCATATTCAATTCAATCCAATTCACATCTTAGGCAAAAGTACTATTTTGCCTCTATACTTTTAATTAATTCTAATTTCGTCCC
Source organism: Gossypium hirsutum (assembly GCF_007990345.1). Lineage (NCBI taxonomy): Eukaryota > Viridiplantae > Streptophyta > Magnoliopsida > Malvales > Malvaceae > Gossypium > Gossypium hirsutum. The sequence continues at coordinate 49,717,169 of NC_053438.1, read as the reverse complement.
TAGGCTCGGAAAATGAAATTCATGCAATTTAATCCTTATTCCAAGCCTAACCGATTTTTACATATAACAATAACAATCCATATATTTCAAAAAAATAAAAAATTTTCCATGAATTTTATATCTTTTCAATTTAGTCCCTAAATCACAATTTCATAGAAATTTCCTTTACAAAAATTATTTATCTATCAACAACCTTTCCATTTCTACCATAAAACTTCATAATTCATGCATATTCATCCATGGTAAAACTTTAATACTTTGATAACTTTGCAAATTAATCCCAAAATAGCTACATTAGGTTGTTACGATCTCGGAAATATAAAAATTACTAAAAACGGGACAAGATTACTTACCCAATTAAGCTTACTTGACTTCTTTTCTCTTAGCTATGGTTTTCATGAAAATAATTTGGGGAAAGATGATGAAAAGGATGATATTTTGTTATTTAATTATTTATCATCTTTTATTATTTCCACTTTCCAATTTAGTCCTTTTCTTTAATCTATTTTTCATGGATGAATCATCATAATTATCTACTAACTCCTCTTAATGGTCTAATTACCATATAAGGACCTCAAATTTTGAATTCCATAACTATTTGATACTTAAAGCTACTAGAACTCAACTTTTGCATTTTATGCAATTTGGTCCTTTATTAAATTAGACATGTAATCGGTAAAATTTCTTATCAAAATTTTCCTATGATATTATTGTCATAATGTAAATTATAAAAAAATATTAAAATAAATTTTCTTTTCGGACTCGGATTTGTGGTCCCGAAACCACTGTTTCGATTTCACTAAAAACGAGCCGTTACAGGTCGTGTGGGCTAACGGGCGTGTGTGAGACTATGTGCCAGACTGTGTGGGCCATGCAGGTTGGCCAAGTAGGTCGTGTAGGCCACACGGGTGTGTAGGCCCAAAATCTGAGCCGTGTACGTCGTACGAGTCAATTGTGGGCCTCCCGTAGGGTCTATATGATACAATTTGGACCGTAAAACATGATTATTATTATGCTAGCATAAAATTTGATATATGTATGCATGTTTGGTAAGATATATGTTAAGTATGTTATGTACTATTTAATTATGATATGTTATATGAGCATGTGTGACATGTAATTTTGGCATCTGTTAATTCTATATGTGCATTAGGGTGGGATCTGTGTTATGGAGGAAGTGTGGACAGTTTAATTATTTGTCATATTTGGTGGCACAGTCACATGTATATCTGTTCTTGGTGACAAATTGCCTAATGATCTGGCAGCTAAGCTGCAAATATTCTAAAAAGTGTCATATCGATACTAAGTGGTGTGTAGGGTTGGATGGGTATTTTATACCTTATATGGTGTGTAGGAATGGTCGAAGATGGTGTGTAGTGGATGAGGCTAGGATTATAAATCTACATCTAATTCTGTATATGATATATGTTATGTATCTGTTCTGTTAAGAGTTATGTCTGAAATTAAATTTGTGATTTTGTTTTTTTTCTAAGTTACACACTGAGCTTGTGATCTCACTCTCAGTATTTTTGCTTACTTTTAGGTAACCCTCATATTTAGGACCGTTCAATGCGATGGAGCTTGGTTAAAACTCTTAGTATTTTTCGTGATTATGTTTTAGTTTTGGAGGACTGCTAGGATGTTTTCGAGACTGTTTTAACTTTTAGGATTTTATCTTTCAATTTTAATTATTTTAAACGTTTATGGTGGATTTAGACTTGATCTGCAAAATGGGGGAATTTACAATAGCAAACTGTGAATTCGGAACTGGATGCAACTAAGATTTTCCACTGCGAACTCACACATTTAAAAATTTACATATATAAAAAATGGTTTAATCAAATAGGATAAGAAATATATGGTCTCTAATAAACTGAATTTTTGCATAATAAGAGCCAACGACCTTCTTTCAAGACAAACAAATTCTGGGTTTCTAAATGATTTATGATAACCTCTCTAGATCTAGTCATAAAGTCTTGGCTAGGTTTGGGGTGTTACAAAACCCTTTAGGGCTTTCATCTTGTAGATACACACAAATCTCGGCTATCGATATAACTTAATCTGTATTATTGATTTTGAGGGAGCTCAACTATAAATAGAGGTCTTCCCCCTCATTTGTATCCACTTAATTGTAATCATTCATAATAATTGAATACTATTGACACTTGGTATGTGTTATTTTTCTGTGACTTTTTGTTTGTTTGTAGATTCTTCTATCTTTCGAGTTTGCTTTCGCGTTGCTTCGGTGCTTTAGAAAATTTTTACAAGAATTCTCATTTTCCGATTGTCTGACTTAGGCAAGATTAAAACTCAAGAAACCACCTAAAGATATGTGATTTGTCAAATTAAAGATCTAACCTCATAACATTTACATCTATTGAAATGGTGTCTGTGAACATTCCACTATTGCAGCAATAGTAACATTGAAAGTTTTTAATACAATAAAGAAAATCAACATTGAATTTTTTTAAAATAATATTAAATTAAAAATTTTATTTTCTAAAAAAACCATTTCCTTTTCTTAACAAAGATAAATACTTAAACTCTTCTTAACTTTTATCTATTATAAAAATGTATATTAATAAAATTAAAATTATAAAATAAATAATTTTTAAAATTTATAATTTGTTATGAATATCTTATTAAGTAGATGTCCACCATGATATAGAAAAAGTTTTGGTGTACTTTAAATTCTAATAGTTATTAGAATTAGATCTCTACTAGTCTTTTATACTTCTTATGCCTATAAATAGAGACTATGGTAAAGCATTGGACATTATTATTGTTTTGATTAACTTATTTTACTTTTTGTTCTTAAGGACGGTGAAAGATTTGATATTGTTATCTATATGAAATCAAGAAATAAGATCCACTCTCAAAGTATGCTTTTTTATATTTGCTTGGCGATGATCTTTTTCTCTTCATTACAAAAGATGTTTATAACTGTTACTTCTCATCCATGGTAACGTAAGTAAATCTAATCAACTTCTTTTGAAATTTGATTAGATTTTTATTAAAAAGTTTAATTTATATAATTCACTATCCATATCTCTATGAATTTATAAAACCCTTCACGCATTTAGTTATTGGGAATTTTATGTGGAGATAAATATTTTTTTCATTTTTAATAGAATTGATTGGTTTAATTTTGATTTTGATTAATGTATATGATTATTGCGGTATATGAGTAAAAATACTTACTTGTCATGAACTTTGTGATATTCACCCTGTCTGTAATAATTTCATATCATTCTAAAATTTGAAATGAAATTATGTCATAAGAGGTGGAGGTTAGAAAATGTTTATGTTTAAACCTTTATACTGGTAAAGTTATTTTAATTTGACATTATAATATTTTTTATTTTTTTGTGTTATGATATATAAAAATAAATATTATCTAACCACAATGATTTATTAGTGACATGAATTTATTATTTGTTACGTTTAGTATATGTTTTATTTATATCTATTCATTTTATTTCACATTCTATTCTCAATTCACTATTTCACTTCCATTTCTCATACCATGCCATTTCAATATCAATTATAAAAATTTATTATTCATTTACCCCTATTAACACGACTCAGACTCGGACGGATACACAGATCCAACCAAAACACACCAGTTTGGCACCTAGTGCCTCATCAGATACTTCAAAGTAGTAAATTGACACCTAGTGTCTCATCGGTTAAACTGAAGTAAATTGGTGCCTCATCGAATTAATCCGAAGTAGTAAATTGACACCCAGTGTCTCATCGAATTGAAGAAATCCCTGAACTCTTCCAATCTTATGGCATGCCATCTATATTCGACTTAGCTCGATACAGTTAATAGGGTTCCAACTCACTTTTCAAATAAACAAATATTCATCTCAATTCAAATAATCAATATATTCAATATATATACCAATTCAATCCATTCAATCAACTTAAATTCAATTCAGTGAAAAAGTGTCAAATACTCATCTCAACACTTACCATATGTATTAAATAAAAAAATACAACAATTAATAACTAAGTTTGGATTATAGAAATACAAACCAGAAATTCTGAGCTATCCCTTGTCGAATTTATCTTTCCCCTTTTTAGTTGAGGGTTCCGGTACGACATTAGCTATGGAATTAAAATAATTAAAATTCATTAATACAACAATTCAAGTTCATATTGAATATTTCAATTTTTACTCAACATTTTTCTAAATTTCAATTTAGTCCCTAAACCGAGACTAACTTTATTTCTTCACAATTAATCTTATATTTTCATACAAATTCTACTTTAAACAAAATTTAACTCCCTAATTTTACTTAAATCCCTAAATTTCAAAATTTTCACAATTTAGTTGTAAGACCCCTAACCCTTATACGTCACCGGAACTGGGTTACGGAGCATTACTGAACTTTACGAATTAAATACGGGCATTTCCCAACCTTTGTTACACATACTAAGAATCAATCATATAACACTCATATTGTCCCTTAGATGAACCCTCGAGGCCCAATATTCACCTTAGAAGTGAATCGGGATTAAACCGGGTACTCAGAGAATTTTTCCCAAAATCTTAAAAATTTTCTTAGAAGCAAGGGACACATGCCCGTGTGGCCGGCCATGTGGGTCACACAGCCAGGAGACACGCCCGTGTCTTAAGCTGTGTGGGCATTTGTATGAGACACACAGCCGTATCCTAGGTCGCGTCCTCCCTGACTTAGGTCACATGGCTAAGTCACACGCTCGTGTACCAGACTGTGTGGGTAACTAATTTATGAAATTAAGGTGGAGGGGTCACATGGCCAGACTACATGCCCATATGCTAGGCCCTGTGTCACACACGGCTGAGATGCACGCCCATGTCTTTGCCCGTGTGGATAAAAATAGGCCATTTTAAAGCCACTTTTCTCACCCATTTTGACATTAACCTACACTCAACATTTACATACACCAATATATCTCAACCAAGCAATCAATACAAACTAAAACATGTTCTCAACATGACATAACATCACAAGTACTTCATTTACTGATACCTACCTATTTAACTCATTTCATTGATTTATCAAATTCTATTACTAATTACATAAACATACATACAATATATACCACATTTCAAATTATATCATTTCCAATTCAACCTATACGTGCCATATAAACCAAAATTTACATTGCAAAAACTACTGGATTAAACTGGATAGTGTAGCTTGATGTGTTGATCTGATCTTTCGACTACACGTTAATCTACAAGAACATTAAACAACACGAGTAAGCTTAATGAAGCTTAGTAAGTTTAATAGGTTAAACATTGATCTTATCGAACTTAATATAATATAATAAATTAAATTTTAAATAAATCATACAATTTTCCCTGTCAAATGCAATATAATCAATAAACACCATCCTTTAGATCAATATCAATAATAATCTATAAATCTTTCAATTCAATCACAAAAGTCTCTTACCATTTCTTACTGAATCGAAAAATGGCTTACGAATATAAGTACATCGTTCTTTTTGTGCCATAGTCCAACTATGGTATTACACAATTTAAGTTCATATTGAATATTTCAATTTTATCGAAGAACGACTAAATCTTTCCCCTTTTTAGTTGAGGGTTCTGGTACGACGTTAGCTATAGAATTAAAACAATTAAAATTCATCAATACAACACAATTCAAGTTTATATTGAATATTTCAATTTTTACTCAATATTTTCCTAAATTTCAGTTTAGTCCCTAAACCGAGACTAACTTTATTTCTTCACAATTAATCTTATATTTTCATGCAAATTCTAATTTAAACTAAATTTAACTCCCTAATTTCACTTAAATCCCTGAATTTCAAAATTTTCACAATTTAGTTGTAACAGCCCTAACCCTTATCCATCACCGGAACAGGGTTACGAAGCATACCGAACTTTACGAATTAAATACGGACATTTCCCAACCTTTGTTACACATACTGTACCAGCCCAATTTAGCCTGGGCCCAGCACACTTAAAACAGACAAGAAAAAAAACCAAAAATAATAAACAGACTAGCCCAAATGCAAGCCCAAACAAAAGAAGACAAAATGATAATTCACCCCGATTTCGACAAAATGGCTGAGAAAGAGAAAACAGAAAAAGAATTGCTAAAAAAGCTGGAGGAAAGATATAAACGGCTCGAAAAAAAATTCAGGGCAATGGAAAGTATTAAGAATTATCAGGGGATTGATGCTAAAGACTTAAGTTTGGTCTCGGATTTGGTACTTCCTCAAAAGTTCAAAATGCCGAAATTTGAGAAATACAATGGGACCAGTTACCCGGAAGCTCATATTACCATGTTTTGTAGACGTATGACTGGATACGTTAACAACGACCAATTTCTTATACATTGCTTTTAAGATAGCCACACAAGGGCAGCATCTAAGTGGTACAATCAATTAAGTCGTACCAAGATTAGTCTATGAAGGGACTTAGCACAAACATTTATGAAGCAATACAATCATGTAGCTGATATGGTCCCTGATAGAATTACCCTGCAAAATATGGAGAAAATGCCTAACGAATGTTTCAGGCAATACGCGCAAAGATGAAGGGAAATTACCGTTTAGGTCCAGCCACCGCTCCTAGAAAGAGAGATGACAATACTCTTCATTAACACAATAAATGCACCATTTATCACTCATATGTTGGGAAGTGCCACGAAAAGCTTCTCTAACATAGTCATGAATGGAGAAATGATTGAAAATGCCATAAGGAGTGGGAGGATCAATGCTGGAGAAGGTAACCAAAGGACGGCTCCAAGGAAAAAGGAGAATGAGGTGAACAACATGAACACCTATAATAAGGGTTACTCGAAATCGATCACGGTGAACCAACTAGGAAAGGTGGCTACTAATCAACAAGGTTCATCAAGACAGGAATCTGGCACAAGACAGAACACGGAAAAGCCTCAGTACACACCAATTCTGGTACCATACAGGGAGTTGTATAAAAGCTTGTTTGATGCACATATTATCTCCCCTTTCTACTTAAAGCCCTTACAACCTCCGTATCCTAAATGGTACGATGATAATGCACAATGCGACTATCATGTGAGAATCACGGGGCATTCAATAGAAAATTGCACAGCCTTCAAGAAGCTGGTCGAAAGACTGATCAGTATGGGCGTTGTCAAGCTCGATGATTCGCCCAGTGTGGAAAGTCCTTTACCTAACCATGCTGATAAGGGGATAAGCATGATAAGTGGGAACATTGGGAGGAAAATCAAGGCAGATACTGCTGAAGTAAGAACCGCTTTGAAATGAGTCTGGAAGAAAATGATAGAAATGGGGTTAATCAGTTTGAATTTAGAAGGCAGATGCCGAGAGACAAGAAATTATTATAAGTTCCATCACGAAGAAGGGCACGAGATCCAGAAGTGCATAGAATTCAGAGTATAAGTGCAAGGCATGATGGATGATAAAGAAATGGAATTCTATAAAGAAGTCGAGGAAGGAGGAAGTATATGCACATCAGAACCAACATCAAGTGTTCCGAAAGCACACCATCTTGTGGTAATCATCTCGCGACCAATGAATAACGAGACGGGAGTGCCAATAATGCCAAAGATAATAATTAAGAAGCCTACAGCTTTCCCTTACCAAGATAACAAGAAAGTCCTGTGGAACTATGATTGCAACACAACTGTCCAAGGAAGGGAAATTCCAGCCAGTACTGTAAAAGAGGATCATGGCACAGGTTCTTATACGCGTAGTGGGAAGCGCCACGACTTGATAAGTCCTCCAGCTGAGCCTGTAAAGGGAAAGGCCACAGTGACGGAGCAAAAGAAAGAAAAAAATAGCTGAGCTTGTGTTACCTATTACCGGGCCAGTAAAAGAGGAAGAAGCCAAGGAGTTCCTCAAATTCTTGAAGCACAGCGAATATAGTGTTGTGGAGCAATTGCACAAACAATCAGCTTACATATCCGTTTTAGCATTGCTCTTAAGTTCTGAAGTACATTGGAGGGCTTTGATGAAAGTGCTGAATGAAACCTATGTGGCCAATGACATCTCTATTAGCAAATTAGACCGACTAGTCAATAACATAAGCGCCGACAACTTCGTTTTCTTTAATGATAACGAGATACCACCTGGAGGCAGGGGAGCCACCAAAGCTTTGCATATTACCACCTAATGCAAAGGTTATACCTTGCTAAGAGTTTTGATAGATAACGGGTCAGCATTGAATGTATTGCCTTTATTCACGCACAACAGGCTGCCTGTAGATAGTTCGCATATGAAGACATGCCAAAATATAGTTAGGGCATTCGATGGAATAGAGAGAAAGGTCATGGGGAGAATTGAGATACCATTACTGATTGGTCTAACTGTCTACGATGTAGATTTTCTTGTAATGGATATCAAGCCTTCCTATAACTGCTTATTAGTGAGGCCACGGATACATTCGGCTGGGGCAGTACCATCATCATTGCACCAGAAGCTAAAGTTGGTATCAGAGGGTCGACTAGTGACAATAAATGCCGAGGAAGATATCATAACGGCTGTAGCTAATGAGACGCCTTACGTGGAAACTAATGATGAAACAGTTGAATGCTCCTTTCGATCTTTGGAGTTTGTGAACGCAACCTTTATTTCTTAGGAAAGCAAAATTCCAATGCTGAAAATATTCAGGACAACGAAGATGGGGTTACAACTGATGGTAAAAAAGGGGCCTTACTCGGAAGAGGATTAGGAAGGTATCTCCAAGGAAGAATTAAGGTTCTAGTACCGAAAGAAAAACAGGATTGCTTTGGCTTAGGATATAAGCTAGACATAAAACAAAGAAGGAAGGAGGAAGAAAAAAGGCAAGGAAGAAGAAGGGCACGCCTAAGTGGGAAGGAAATTGAATGGGAACCCATGATAATTCCCCACATATCTGAAACCTTTGTATCAGAGGGAATCATTCACCTCGAGAGAAGTGTGCCGAGGGAGGAATGCGTCAATGTCATATATGATGAGGCGAATGAAGAAGAGATTATGTTAGATATACGTCCCTATGAACTTGGGAGTGTTCTAAATAATTGGATTGCAGAAGAAATACCTGAAGTTTTTAAAGCTTTCTCAGAGTAATATTCAAAACATACTCAATGTTTTAAGCCTAGAGACAATGGAAACTTTTTGTGAAATGGGTATATGTCTGAACATCGTGATTTTAATGAAATATATTTTTGCCATTATTTTCGAGCAAATATTCTTTTTAGATTCTTTCATTCTTTCGTACAAATAATCATTTTTGGATTCTTTCATCTTTATGGATTTCCTTCCCAAATCATTCTTTCATTAATTCATAATCATACCATACAAATAAGAATTTTTTTTAAATTCAAACATTCGTTGTATATTCTTTGGTACCCATAACCTAGATATCAATAACATGAGTGACTCTGCTACGGACTCGGAAAACCCTTTTGAACAGGATATGTGTTCAGAGGGATCTCATGACTTTGAAGATGACATAGATTGTAACTTATCTCTGGACTTGTTGATGATGGTAGAGCAGGAGGAGAAACAAATCCTACCTCATAAGGAGACGGTGGAGACTGTGACTCTAGAGGAGGGAAATGTGGTGAAAATAGAAACATGCATAACTGAAGAAGCAAAAGGAGACTTCATTGAGTTGCTTCGAGAGTTTAAAGATGTCTTCGCATGGTCATACCAGGATATACCTGGATTAAATACCAACATTGTAGTACACCATCTTCCTATAAAAGAAGATTACAAGCAAGTCCAGCAAAAGCTCTGGAGGATGAGGCCTGATGTGGTACTAAAAATAAAGGAGGAAGTTCAAAAGCAATTCAATACTGGGTTTCTACAGGTGGTCAAGTTCTCAGAATGGGTAGCCAATATTGTAGCCGTCCCTAAGAAAGATGGGAAGGTACGTATGTGTGTAGATTATAGAGACTTGAATAAGGCTAGCCCGAAAGATAATTTTCCCTTGTCTCACATCGACACCCTGGTAGATAACACGACAGGACACTCACTATTCTCCTTCATGGATGGTTTCTCGTGATATAACCAAATTAAGATGCATCCTGAAGATATAAAGAAAACCACATTCATAACCCTATGGGGGACATTCTATTATAAAGTGATGCCATTCGGGTTGAAAAATACAGAAGCCACATACCAGAGAGCTATGGTGACCCTCTTCCATGATATGATGCATAAGGAAACTGAAGTATACGTTGACGATATGATTGCAAAATCCCAGACGGAAAAAGAACATGTGCAAGTCTTAAGGAAGTTGTTCCTAAGATTAAGAAAGTTACAACTCAAACTCAATCCAGCCAAATGTATCTTTGGAGCTAGATCAGTAAAGCTTTTGGGGTTTGTGGTGAGTGAAAAAAAAATCGAAATCGACTTAGACAAAGTCAAGGCAATTCGAGATTTGCCTCCACCACGTACTCAGAAAGAAGTTTGAGGTTTCTTAGGAAGACTGAATTATATTGCTCGGTTCATTTCGCAACTGACCGAAAAATGTGACCCCATATTTCGTCTTCTGAAGAAACATAATCCAGATGTGTGGAATGAAAAATGCCAGGAGGCTTTTGAGTATAAAGATAGTACTTGTCTAATGCTCCAATTTTAGCACCACCTAGTCCAGATAAACCACTAATCTTGTATTTAACAGTGTTTGACCACTTCATGGGATGTGTGCTGGGTTAGCATGACAAAATCGGAAGGAAGGAAAAAGTGATATACTATCTCAGTAAGAAATTTACTGACTGTGAAATGAGATCCTCGCCTATTGAAAAATTATGTTGTGCCTTGGTCTGGACGACACAGAGATTGAGGCAATACATGCTCTATCATACGACTTGGTTAATTTTAAAGTTGGACCCTCTAAAGTATATGATGGAGTCAACTACATTGAATGAGAGGATGGCTAAGTGGCAAATCCTGCTCTCCGAGTTTAATATAGTCTACGTAAATCAGAAGGCTGCCAAAGGGAGCGCAATAGAAGAATTTTTGGCCAGTAGAACTTTAGAAGACTATGAACCTCTGAATTTTGATTTCCCGAATGAAGACTTGATGTATGTGGCAACTGCTGGAGAGGATTCTCAGGAAAATCATCATTGGAAGCTAAATTTTGACGGAGCTTCGAATGCTGTAGGCAATGGAATTGGGGTAGTCCTTGTGTCCCCTAATGGAGATCATTATCCTTTTACCAGTAAATTGGATTTTGATTGCACCAATAACATGGTTGAATATGAAGCTTGTATTATGGGTATCCGGGCAGCCATAGAGCGAAGAATTAATATACTAGAAGTATACAGAGACTCTGTATTGGTAATATACCAGTTCAAAGGGAAATGGGAAACTAGAGACCTAAAGTTAATCCGCTATCAAAAATTGGTCCTGGAATTGATCGAGGAGTTTGACAGTATCACTTTTTGTTATCTCCCGCGAGACAAAAATCAGATGGCTGATGCTTTAGCCACTCTAGCCTCTATGATCCAAGTGAACAAATTAGAAGACATGAAGCCTATTCAAATTAGCATTTATGAGACTCTAGTTCCTTGTTATAATATTGAAGAAGAGAAAAATGATGACCATCCATGGTATCAAGACAAACTACGATATGTTAAGAATCGTTAGTACCCCGGCCATGCGACAGAGAGTGATAAGAGGATGTTGAGGAGACTGGCCGTTGATTATGTCTTAGATGGAGAGATTTTGTATAAGAGAGGAAAGTATCAAGTATTATTGAGATGTGGGGATGTTGTGGAGGCCAAGAAATTATTGGAAGAAGTCCATGAAGGTATTTGCAGAACGCATGCCAACGGCTTCAAAATGGCCAGACAGATTATAAGATTCGAGCATTATTGGTCCACCATGGAAGGAGATTGCATTAATTATGCCAAGAAATGTCATAAATGCGAAATTTATGGCAATAAATTACACGCACCTCCTTCACCTCTTCACGTTATGACTTCTCCATGGCCTTCTCCATATAGGGGATGGATGTCATCGGGCTAATATCGCTGAAGGCTTCTAATGGGCACCGTTTTATCTTTGTGGTTATTGACTATTTCACTAAATGGGTGGAAGCCGCTTCATATGCTAACGTCACAAAGTCAGCAGTTAGCAAGTTTTTGAAAAAGGAAATTATATGTCAATATGGGACGCCTGAAAGAATTATATCTAACAATGCGCTGAATTTGAACAACAGTTTAATAGTGGAAGTTTGTAGTCAATTCAAGATCAGACACCATAATTTATCATTGTATCGCCCGAAAATGAATGGTACCGTAAAAGCAGCTAACAAAAATATCAAGAAAATTGTAAGGAAAATGACTGAAACCTACAAAGGACTGGCATGAGAAATTACCTTTCGCTCTCCTCGCATATCGAACATTTATTAGGACTTTTACTAGGGCAACACATTTTTCTCTGGTTTATGGGATGGAGGCAATTTTACCCATTGAAGTTGAAATCCCTTCTCTCCGGGTATTAGCCGAACTAAAGTTAGATGAGGCTGAATAGATTCAATCTCAACATGATCAGTTGAACCTAATAGAAGAAAAGAGGCTAAAAGTTATTCTTCACGGTCAGATGTACCAGAAATGAATGATGTGAGCTTATAACAAAAAGGTTCGTCCAAGGGAATTTCATGAAGGGGACATGGTGTTGAAAAATATTCTTCCTCTACAAAAGGATTTTACAGGGAAACGGATGTCAAATTGGGAAGGACCTTATGTTGTAAAGAAGGCCTTTTCTGGAGGAGCTCTGAACTTAAGTGAGATGGATGGTAAAAGCCTGCCAAACCCTGTAAACTCAAACTCAGTTAAGAAATACTTCACTTCAAGAAAGAAATAGACCAAAGTGAAAACCCATAAAGGGCGCTTTTGTTCCTAAAAAAACTAATAAAAAAAGGAGGAGAGGCTAAGGTGAAAACCCACAAATGGCACCTTAAGAAAAAAAAGGGGATTTGAGTTGAAAACTCGAAAAGGGCGGCTCAAATGCATATCATAATGGGGCACGAGGTGATCAAAGTGGCCCAAATGTTGATCAAATTGGGCCATATGTTGATCTTGTTGTACCTGAATTAACAGGAAATGGTAGGTAATGTCTTAGGGCATCGACAAAGTATTGTAGATCCCCTAAACACATATCAAATTCAAAATGGTCTTCAAAAAGTTTGTAGAGAGAAGCTCATGCTGCGATATCTGAGGCACATATTTTCATCTTATTCATTTTGTATCTTAGCAAAATTTGCTATCTTGATCAAATTATTCATTTTGAGCTTTGATCTCAATAAAATTTCATCCCGCCCATTGTACTAATCTTTTTCAAGCATCTTCCACTGAAATAATAATTAATGGACTAATAATATCCAAGTAAAAGAAGTTTTGTATATCACTCTGGAAGTTTCTAAATAATACAGGAACCTAAAACTGAACTATTATTTAGAATGCACCAGGTTTAATGGTTGAAACGTCTAAGTGGAGAAGGTCTAAAAGATTAAGACTATATCTTTGGATTTTGTGGCCAAAAACATTGATTATCATGCCAGCAATAAGCTTCGCTTGCCAGGAAATAAGAAGAGGTTTCTTGGAAAACTTTCCATACTCTTGCATGAGCATGTGGTCGCGACACCCAAAGAGTGGTGTAAACGGACAATATGAAGAAGGAAAAGATAACCCAAAACTCAGGTCTCAGAAGAACAATTGAACCTCGAGGCTATTGACTAAGTGTTTCTTTGGTTTTTGTCAAAGGCACCACTCAAGCAAGAAGACCCTATAATACATCACTGATGAATTCTTAATGAACATTGAATAATGACATTAAAGGATAATTTTCATGGCATTTTATATGCATGCATGTACATTTAGTAAGGAGATTTTGGTTCATTCTAATCATAACATCCTAATCACTAGGCATAAATAGGCCCATAAAATGGATTCTACAGGTTATGTTCCCCAGAACAAATCGGTGAAACCACAAACCCTATATCACTGAAGTTGTAATGGAATGAATTGAAGAAGATTGTAGATCTTGTCTTCCTGTACTGTCAGTGAAGTAGATCAAAAGCACCTACCTTATCTCCCTGAGCAGCAGTGGAGTAGGCAGTGTTGTGGATCCTGTCTCCCTAAGCAGTAGTGGAGCAGATCAAAGACGATGAATCTTAACTTTCCAATGTAGTAGGGAAGCAGATTTAAGCCACAGGTCCTATCTCCCTGAGTAGCAGTGGAGTAGGTTGAAAATTGCAAATCCTGTCTCCCTAATCAGTAGTAGGGCAGACTGAGGATAACAAACCTTATCTCCCTGAAGTTGCAGTGGAGCAGGTTGAAGATACCAATCTTATCTCCCTGAAGTTGCAGTGGAGTAGATTGAAGCTAATCCTATCTCCCTGAAGTTGCAGTGGAGCGGATTAAAATGATGAATCCTATACCTCTGAAGTTGCAGTAGATCAAATTAAATCTATCATAACAAGTCTTATCTCCCTAAAGTTGTAGTGGAGCAGACTGTAGATAGCAGATCTTACCATAGCAAATCTTATCTCCCTGAAGTTGCAGTGGAGTAGATTAAAGCCAACAAGTCTTATCTCCCTAAAATTGTAGTGGAATAGACTGTAGATAGTGGATAATCTTATCTTGTTAAAGTTGCAATGGAGTAGATTAAAGCCAACAAGTCTTATCTCCCTGAAGTTACAGTGGAGCAGATTAAAATGATGGATCTTATCTCTCTAAAGTTGCAGTAGAGCAGATTGCATCAGACTTTATGCAGTAAAGCAAGTTGAAGCTACAAGTCTTGTCTCACTGAGGTTGCAGTAGAGTAGACTAAAGATAGCAGATCTTATCTCTCTGAAGTTGCAGTAAAGCAGATCACACCATAACAAGTCTTATCTCCCTGAAGTTGCAGTGGAGCAGATTGAAGCTATTAATCCTATCTCCCTGAAGTTGCAGTGGAGCGGATTAAAATGATGTATCATATACCTCTGAAGTTGCAGTAGGTCGGATTAAATCTACCATAACGAGTCTTATCTCTTTGAAGTTGCAGTGGAGTAGACTGAAGATAGCGAATCTTATTTCCCTGAAGTTGCAGTGGAACAGATTAAAGCTATAAATTACCAATCTTATCTCTCTGAAGTTGCAATAGAGCAGATCATAACAAGTCTAATCTCCCTGAAGTTGCAATAGAGCAGATTAAAACCACGAATTTCGTCCTCCTGAAGTTGCAGCAGAGTGGATTGAAGATACAAACCGTATCTCTCTGAAGTGCAGTAGAATGGATTGAAGCAACAAGACACAGTGGACTGGAAAGAGGCTATTTAAAGAAGAAAGGCACTAGGACAAGTCAAGAATCAGCGAGACCGGGTAAAATTGGTCTTTCTTAGTCTTTGCTCTATTTTCGTTACACAACAGCGAGCAAATAGGGGCAACTGTACAAGCCCAATTTAGCCCGGGCCCAACACACTCAAAACAGACAAGAAAAGAAACCAAAAATAATAAACAGACCAACCCAAATACAAGCCCAAAAACCCATCTAAACCCAATACCCTAAAACAAACCGAAAATAGCCCAACTAGGCCCAAAACCCATTAAACAAATTAGGGTTTTAGCTTTTTTGAAACCCTAGCTAGCCCTAGCCGCCTCTGCCACCCCACTTACCACCGACCCACCGCCATCGTCACATCACCCACCACCACGCCCATCGAGTGCCTGCAAAATCAAGAGAAAGAAATGATAGCAAGTAAAAAATAAAAGAAATATGTAAAAAGATGGCTATAAAAAGAGCCATTTTGAACCGATTGTACTTTCTCTCTTTTTTTTTATGTACAAACAGATTCGAAAAAAAACAAACAAACAGATCTACTTTAAAGGCGATTCCCGTTCCTATTACTCTGTTCTTGAGTTTTTATTTATTTTACTTTTATTTTTATTATTTTACTTTTTTTTAGTTTTTCTTTTCCTCTTTCGAAATACATATACATATTTGTTTTTTTTCTGAAAAAGAACAATTTCTATATACATAAATAAATATACAAAAAAATATTACCTTTGAACTTTCCGGCCACCGCATACAGCGACTAGTGCGGTGACGACGCGACGGCAGCGCGGCGGAGCCAAGGCTACCCTTTGGCCAGAATCTGGACTTTATCCAGAGAAAAAGGGCCACATTTTTCCTTTCTTTTCTTTTCAGACTGCAGAGAATGATTTTTTTCCTCAAAAATTAGCTTTTTATACCCCAGTAAAACGACGTCGTTTTAGTTGGCGTCCTTGAGCTTGAAATGACATTGTTTTGGCCTTAAGATCTGCGTGTTGACCCGACCCACAAGGAGGATCCGCGTGTTTTGTCGGAAGGGCTAATTGCACTTCTAGCCCTTCCGTTTTTAAATGCTTTTTCAATTAGGTTTTATTTTTTAAAAATTTACCCCAAAATTTGTTACGTTTACAATTCAACCCTTATTTGAACGGTGTCGTTTTGGAGGAGAAGGAGTTATTACCCTTTCAGTCCTTCCCTGTTATTCGCACGTTCAAATTAGTCATTTTCCTTTTATTTATTTTGAATCCGCCTCAAATTTTTCGTTTTTAGTTCAATTTAGTCCATTTTCTTGTTATTTTAGCTATTTTATTATTTAATTAATTATTCTAATGTTATTATCATTATTATATTATACCATTAATCTTGTATTATTATTTACTTATTTATACCCCTTTTAAATTTCAAATTTTGTTATATATATACATGCATACATTTTTACAATATAAATGCATATTTTTATAATTTATATATATATGTGTCGAAAACATTTTTTTGAAAACAAAAAATTTTAGGTTGCCGACTTTAAAAAATAAAAATTGGGAGTCGCCACCAATCTTTTATTAAGGTGTGATTGGGTCACTTAAAACGACTTTGGTCTACGAATTTTAGAAAAACGGGTTCGGAAGTCGGTTACGTATGAGGAAGGATTAGCACCCTTATTACGCCCAAAAATTGGTACCTAATTAATTAATTAATGTCTTAAGGTCGAAAATTTTAAAAATATAATCTTTAAAAACTTAAAACGTTGCATGACCCTTTTCAATTCAGAGAAGCAAAAATGCCACACCCAATACGTTAGGGCACAACATTCTAATTTCCCCAAAATGAATTAGGTCAGAATATTTATACAATAAAACTTAAAAGAACATCCACTCATCCAAGATTTAAGAAATCACACGATCCCTTTAGAATCCCAAACTCGAAATATTTCCTTTACTTTAAAAGAACATCCACTTATCCAAGATTTAAGAAATCACACCCAATACGTTAGGGCACAATTCCTTTAGAATCTCAAACTCGGAATATTTCCTTCATGATTTTTTTAAAAAAATCTTCATTTCGAGAAATCAATGCGTCACATCCAATACGTTAGGACACAACGTGTTGAATTCCCAATAATGAGTTTTTATTTTTTTGATTGAAGAGAAATGCTTGATTGTCGGATTTAACAAAAAAATCGGAACCCAATACGTTATGGCTCAATTCCCTTGAAAATCCTA
Source organism: Gossypium hirsutum (assembly GCF_007990345.1). Taxonomy (NCBI): domain Eukaryota; kingdom Viridiplantae; phylum Streptophyta; class Magnoliopsida; order Malvales; family Malvaceae; genus Gossypium; species Gossypium hirsutum. Next base: position 49,699,668 of record NC_053438.1, on the reverse strand, counting down.
AATACGAACATTATCTCAATTTTAAAAAATTTCTATCTTTAAATTTGAGTAAAAAAATGATGTAACGTGATTTTATACATACAAATGCTATAATAATAATAACAATAATAAATACATCATCAACATAAAAATAATATAAGCAAATGAATAAACAAAATAATAAAAAAAAGGTAATCCATGACATGCAAAATATTAAATGTAAACACAATTATACAATGGATGGGATAGCAAACAAATAAATAAGGATCAAAAGACGTATAATATACACATGAAAATTATGAAGATTAAAAATATACATATAATTTACAAATAAAATTTTGGGTTATAGAATTTATATATAAATACAATACATAATATACTTATGCAAATAAAGAAAAAATATAATTATACGTACATATATAAAATAATAAAAAATAGGTATATTTTAAAAAAGAAAAAGTGAGTATTTAATCATTAAAAAAACGTAAATATATACATATAAATATGAAAATATTCATTAAAAAAATATAGGAAAATATTCGTTTTAAAAAATATATATACATTTACATATAAAAGGAATATACATGGATAAAAAAATTAAATAATGAGTACATTATCAAAATTAATTTTTAAAAAAAATAAATATACATATATATACATATATAAATGTGAGAAAAATATAAGTTAAAAATATGTGCATAAAATATACATGTATAGATTTTAAAAAAATAAAAAAAATGATTACGTTATTAATTAATAAAATAAATGAAAAGAACAAAAAAAAGAAAAGAAAAACTAAATTGAATTGCAATAAAAAAACTGGGGTAAATCCGCAAATAAATAAAAGTAAAAGGATTAATTTGAACGCGCGAATTACATAGAGGGGCTGGAAGGGAAATTTTCCCTTCTCCTCTAAAACGACGCCGTTCAACTTAGACCCAATTGAAATAAAAATAAATAAAAGGGTAAATTAAGAAAAATAAAAAAAACTTAATTACAAAAACATTAAAAGGCGGAGGGGCTAAATAAAATAAATAAAATTCGCAGTGGTATCACCTTCTCCCCTTTTTTAAAATCATAAATAAGTAAAAATAATAATCGAAAGAAAAAAATAGTAAGCCACCTTTAAAAAAACTGCCAATCGTTCTCTTTTTTATTCCTCTTCCCCTTTTCTCCTTTTTTTTCAATGAAGGGAGAGGCCTTTATTTATAGTTGAGCCTCCCCAAATCCAACGGTACAGATCAGTTACATCAACGGCTGAGATAAAGGGTATCTACAAATTAAATCTCTAAGATTACAAAACCATATATTCTAAGATTGCATATCATATCTAAGATTATATATCATATCTAAGATTGCATATCATATCTAAGATTGCATATATCATATCTAAGATTGCTTATCATATCTAGGATTGCATATCATATCTAAGATTGCATATCCTCAAAAATTATGTTTCCATATGTGAGCCCGGGATAAAATTGGGTATTACAGCTGCCCCTCTTTGCTCATTGTCGTGTAACAGGAACGGAGCAAAGACTTTAAAAATGCCTAATTTTGCTCGGTCTTGCTGGAACATGAAACATCTTCAGAAGTATAGGAATTAGTGCCATCTTCAGTCTGCCTCACTGCAACTTCAGGATGATAAGACTTGCTTATTTAGTCTACTTCACTGCAACTTCAGGGAGATAAGACTAGATGCGATCTGCTCTCTACAACTTCAGAGAGATAAGATCTAAGGTTTTAATCCGCTCCACTACAACTTCAGGGAGATAGGATTATCGGCTTTAATCTACTCCACTACAACTTCAGGGAGATAAGACTTGCCATCTTCAGTCTGCCCCACTGCAACTTCAGAAGGATAAGACTTGCTTACTTAGTCTGCTCCACTGCAACTTCAAGGAGATAAGATTTGATGCGATCTGCTCTCTGCAACTTCAGAGAGATAAGATCTAAGGTTTTAATCCGCTCCACTGCAACTTCAGGGAGATAGGATTATCGGCTTTAATCTGCTCCACTGCAACTTGAGGGAGATAAGACTTGCCATCTTCAGTCTGTCCCACTGCAACTTGAGGAGGATAAGACTTGCTTACTTAGTCTGCTCCACTGCAACTTCAGGGAGATAAGACTAGATGCGATCTGCTCTCTGCAACTTTAGAGAGATAAGATCTAAGGTTTTAATCCACTCCACTGCAACTTCAGGGAGATAGGATATACAATCTTCAACCTTCTCCGCTGCTGCTGAGGGAGACAAGGCTTGGTGGTTTAAATCTGCTTCCCACTATCTTGGAAAGATAAGATCCGCCGTCTTCGATCTGCTCCACCACTGCTTAGGGAGATAAGATCTACAATCTTCAACCTTCTCCGCTGCTGCTGAGGGAGATAAGGCATGGTGGCTTAAATCTGCTTCCCACTATCTTGGAAAGATAAGATCCGCCGTCTTCAATCTGCTCCACTACTGCTTAGGGAGATAAGATCTACAATCTTCAACCTTCTCCGCTGCTGCTCAGAGAGACAAGGCTTGGTGGCTTAAATCTGCTTCCCATTATCTTGGAAAGATAAGATTCGCCGTCTTCGATCTGCTCCACTGACAATGCAGGAAGGCAATATCTGCTCTTTCACTGATCTGTTCTCTGTGGAACATGACCTGTATAATGAACCTAACTATGCCTAATGATTAGGATGGCATGATCAAAATGTATCAAATGCTCCTAACTAGACATGTGTGAATTTTGCATGAGTGTGAAATTTATTTTTCCGAGAATGATCCCTCTTAGGTTGTCATTACTCGAAGTTTATTAAGGCTTTGTGACTGACGTGCTACAACGCCTTCTTGCTTCACTGGCTTTTCTGAAGAAACATTTAGCCAGGCTGCCCCCCACTGTGAACCTCCAAGTTTAATCCATTGGGATGCAAAATTTGTACCCTCTTTCTTCTACTGTGACCCAAGGGTAAAAATATCTGGCCTTTTCTCAATCCTCTGCTATCACAATTCGAAGATACTGAATGCGAAACTCTTTGGTTTCCTACACCATTCCTAGGGTGTCATATCAAATGATCACGTACAAATGAAGGATTCTCTTCTCCAAGGAAACCCCTTCTTATTGTTTGGTGATTTAAACTTTGTCACCCATCTGACATCCTGTCATTTTGTTTGATCAATATTTTTGACAACAAAATCCAAAAAGATAGCCTTCATTTAGACTCTTCCTTCTCAGATTTCCAACCTTTAAACTTGGTACGTTCTAAACAATAGTCCTGTTTCAGGCTCTTGTATTATTTAGAAACTTCTAGAGTAATATGCAAAACTTCCTTCGTGAAAGTTTTATTAGTCCATTAATCATTATTCTTGCAAAAAGGGTATAACAATGGATGAGAATACAATTGGTTTTGAGCATAGCTCGAAAGGAATAGATTATCAAAAATAGTAAACAAGGATGGCAAAGAAATTGATTCAGAATGTGTATCTTGGAAAAGAATAAAGTATTCCAAGAATAAAAAATTCAGTATGAATATTAGGTGCCCCAGATATCACAGCTTGAACTTTTCTGTACAAACTTTTTAAAGATCCTTCTGAGTTTGACATGTGTTTAGAGGATCCACAGTACTCTGCCAATGCCCTAAGATGTTGCCTACCTTTTCCTAATAATTCAGGTATAACAAGATCACCACATGCCCCAATCTGGTTAAACTTTGAGTTGCTCTAATCACCTCGTGCCCTATTCTGATCAATATTTGAGCCGCCCTTTTCGGGTTTTCAACTCAAATCCCCTTTGGTCTCAAAGTGCCCTTTGCGGGTTTTCACTTTGGCCTCTCCATTTTCTTTTCTTTTTTCTTTCACTTTTTTTGTTTTTTTTGTTTTTGTTTTTGTTTTTTTTTGTTTTTTTTAATCTGAACTCATAAGATTAGATAAGTCCTCGTTATCCCTTTCGATCAGAACCAATGTAAGATCTTCTTTGTAATCAGATTTCTTTCATAGAGCCTTTTGGGGCAAAATTTAACTATGACGAAAACTTTGGATCTTCCTCTTCAATTAGGATGAAATCCAACAACGGAGAAATGGCAACTTGACTGCGACAGGCTAAACCATGATGAGCCAAAGGAGAAGGCATTACCCCGACAAAGAATTCTAAATGCATCATTCATGATGTTAATCTTGAACGTACTGTAAATTCTTGATATCGTATTGTTGTTCCGATTACAATGTCGGTGCTTACTCAAGCATATCCTGATATGACCATATGAAGACATCTTTGAACTCTTTGAAGTAACTCAACAAGGTCATGCTTCATTTCTTCGGTTATGCACGCTATCTTAAAGTCACAATCTCCATTGTCCCCTCATGAAGTAAGATTTCATTCCTGTTCTACCATCCTCAGCAAGTCTGAAAATAGGCTACAATCTGTGTCATCTTTAAAGTCATGAGATCCCTCTAAACATAAATCCCACTCAAAAGGAACTTCTGAGTCCGTAACAGCATCACTCATGTCATTGATATCTGGGGACCCACAGTAAATACCAAAGAATATACAAAAGAATGTATGAATAATCATTTGTACAATTATGGATGAATAAAAGAATAATATGGAAGAAGATCCGAAAGAATGAAAGTATAATTATTCGAAAAGAATATTGGCTTAAAAAAATGAATGCAAAGATGTATTTTATTAGAATAACGACGTTCAGACATGAGCCTATTTCATAAAGGAATTCTTATTGCCTCTAGGCTGAAGGCAACAAGTGTGTTTTGAACACTATTCTGAGTAATCTCTAAATACTACAGGGGTTTCTTCTGTAGTCTAATTATTTAAAACACTCCCAAGTCTATAAGGGCGAAAATCTTACAAGGTCTCTTCTTCAGTTGTTTCATCGTGAACACTTCTCGACACCCCTTCATATATTGCATTCAATCATGACTGGGTACTAGATGAGCCATCTATTTTGACAATACCCATGTTGATGAATTTTTCAACTAGCTTTTTGAAGGTAATGCAATTTTCTATAGAATGCCCCGTAATTCCTGCATGATAATCACATTGTGCACTTGCATCATACCATTTGGGATACGGGGGCTGTGGAGGCTTCACATGTAAGGGAGAAACAACATGCGCATCGAATAAGCTTTGATACAGCTCCTTGTATGACATTGGAATTTCCGTGAAGTGGAGTTTTTCAATACCTGGCTTCACACCTAATTCTTGTCTTGATGAACCTTTTTGATTAGCAATCAATTTGCCGTACGTATTCACGCTGTTCACCTCATTTTCCTTTTCTTTTGAGGCTTGCCTTCTGTTATTTCTTCCAGCATCAATATTTCCGCTCCTTATGGCACTTTCAATCATTTCACCATTCATAACTATGTTAGAAAAACTTTTAGTAGCACTTCCTAACATATGTGTAATAAATGGTGCCTTCAATGTGTTGACGAAAAGCATCGTCATCTCTCTTTCTAGAAGAGACGGCTGAACTTGTACGGCAATCTCCCTCCATATCTGCGCGTATTGCCTAAAGCTTTCACCTGGTTTTTTTTCCATATTCTGTAGAGTGATCTTATCAGGTACCATGTCAGTCACATGACTGTACTGCCTTATGAATGCCTATGCCATATCTATCCATGAATTAATCTGGGTACGGCTCAATCGATTGTACCACTTGGATGCTACCCCTACGAAGCTATCCTGAAAGCAATGAATCAAGAGTTGGTCATTATTGACATAACCGGCCATTCGTCTACAGAACATGGTAATATGAGCTTCGGGGCTACTGGTTCCATTATATTTCTAAAACTCTGGCATTTTAAATTTGTAAGGAAGCACTAAATCCGGAACCAGACTCAATTCTTTAGCGTCCATCCCATAATAGCCTTCTGCACATTCCATCGCTCGAAGTTTCTTTTCAAGCCATTTGTACTTTTTCTCTAGCTGTTTTGGTAATTCATCATTCATTTTCTCTTTTCCAGCCGTCTCATCGAAATCAGGGATAGCAGGATTAACAAAGTTGGCTCCGGGGTTAGAGCCTGATCCTGCCTGGAGATTCATTAGCGTCGCAACGTCACCCGGAGGATTAATGGTAACAGAGGACCTACGCTGGTATATCTCAACTTGTTGGGGGGTAAAATCCAGAGGATAGATAGGTCTCTCATTGTCTCCTTCTTCAATATTGAGCACGAAGCCTTTTCCTTTACCAGCTCATTTGTTGAACCATTGAGTTAACTGAGCCATCATACTCCCCTAAGATTCCATCATTTTGTCTATCATTTTTTGTTGTTCATTCATTTGCTTTTGAAGCTGCTCCTGCATTTCCTTTTGGGATTGTTCTAGTATTTCCATCATTTGATCCATATCCTTAGTTTTCGATCGAGTATCGTAGCGGTGTTTAGTAGGCTGGTTGGTTTCCAGATTAACTGAGGAATGATGTAAATTAATTAGAATCTTTTAATGTTTTTAAATGCATATGAAGTAATGCAATGCATGAATGCAAAAAGACGTCAATTTTGATTCAATTCCATATAAGAAAACCTTACTAGAAAGCAAATTTCTTTACATAAAGCGAATTACAAATAAGACTTTGCCCTAGTACCCAGAACTCTGATCTTCCTAAGTAACAAAACTAATTCTTGCCCCTGATCCGATTCTAATTCATACTTCATACTCAGCATGTCAGCTTGTACTGCTAAAATCTGTACGTAATCAGCTACTTCTCGAATCTAGACCACAGCTTCCTTCATAAGATGATCTCTGCTCCTAACTTGACTCTGAAAGTGGTGGAGTTGTTCATTATTACTACTTTCGTTTGCTTTCAAGTGCTTGATCTGGATCTTACAATTTTGCAGCACCGTTTCTAGCTCTTCTAAGGAATGCACTTGCTATCCCCCTTTTGCTTAACTCGTGCAGCGACCCACTGCTCACTCATCCCTGTTATACCTATCAGCTTCTTTGAAAAGGTTGGTACATTTACCGCTCTCGAGTAAACTCTATCCACTTGAAACTTTGAATATCGGAGTAAAGCCACATATTTTTCTATCGTAGGTACCAAATCGACATTCCCAAACGTGAAGCAACTGTAAGCAGGATTCAAAACTGGACGAGGGCTCGAAACAAATGTTTGTCTACCTTCACATCAAGCAAATAAGGCAAGTCCCCATAATTGTCGTAAAATAAATACCTAGCCTCATTATTCCATTGATTCCAAATTTCTTTCAACTCTTGCAAATTGTTTTGAGTTACACTGATGCGAGTAAAATCCCATAATTCCGATGCATACCCATCGGCCAGGCTATCGCCCTTTTCTTGCTGTGTTGTTTCAGACCAAGTTCGGACAGCCGCATTGTCCTCCACTTTATCAAGAAACCCTTTTTCCATGTCAAGCTTTCTATCTAGCAACCGAATCTGAATTGACGCCTTTTATGATGAAATGAAATGCCATGTCATGTCATGCAAACAAAATAAAACACAAAAGGTCAGTGTCATATAATAATATAAAATATAATCAAGAAACAGTAAAACACCTAATCGGATGTCTACTAGGGTTCAGTATAGTTCTACCTAGGGTGGATTCCTAAGGTTCATTATATGAAGTTTTGGCTTCTAGGGTAAAGGTACCCGAACCAGCAGATTCCTCCATCCTCACCCATTATAGGCTCATATGGATCGAGTTCGGTTCAGGGGAATACATTTCCCTATGGCTGCACGGAGATGAAAATCTCACGAAGACATATGTACGGATGTATCCCGGAAGCAATCCACTACCCTACACGGAGGTGAAAACCTCACGAAGGCATAGCTTCTCACTCTCACTTAAAAGGGTAAAAATGTTCAACTCATGAAATGCATAATGCAAACAATATTTAAGGAATAAGATAATGAATGCAAAAGGATGTTATGATTTTTTTAAAAAAAATATTTTTCTCGACCGTCAGACAAAAATTAATCAACTTTGTGGCTCGACTCTCTTCTTTTTTTAAAAAAAATTTCCCCAGCGGAGTCGCCAAGCTGTCGAAACCATTTTTTTGAAAACAAAAAATTTTAGGTTGCCGACTTTAAAAAATGAAAATTGGGAGTCGCCACCAATCTTTTATTAAGGTGTGATTGGGTCACCTAAAACGACTTTGGTCTACGAATTTTAAAAAAACGGGTTCGGAAGTCGGTTACGTATGAGGAAGGATTAGCACCCTCATTAAGCCCAAAAATTGGTACCTAGTTAATTAATTAATGTCTTAAGGTCGAAAATTTTAAAAATATAATCTTTAAAAACTTAAAACGTTGCATATTAAGACCCTTTTCAATTCAGAGAAGCAAAAATGCCACACTCAATACGTTAGGGCACAACATTCTAATTTCCCCCAAAATGAATTAGGTCAGAATATTTATACAATAAAACTTTAAAAGAACATCCACTCATCCAAGATTTAAGAAATCACACGATCCCTTTAGAATCCCAAACTCGAAATATTTCCTTTACTTTAAAAGAACATCCACTTATCCAAGATTTAAGAAATCACACCCAATACGTTAGGGCACAATTCCTTTAGAATCTCAAACTCGGAATATTTCCTTCATGATTTTTTAAAAAAAATCTTCATTTCGAGAAATCAATGCGTCACATCCAATACGTTAGGACACAACATGTTGAATTCCCAATAATGAGTTTTTATTTTTTTGACTGAAGAGAAATGCTCGATTGTCGGATTTAACAAAGAAAATCGGAACCCAATATGTTATGGCTCAATTCCCTTGAAAATCCTAAATACGAACATTATCTCAATTTTAAAAAATTTCTATCTTTAAATTTGAGTAAAAAAATGATGTAACGTGATTTTATACATACAAATGCTATAATAATAACAATAATAAATACATCATCAACATAAAAATAATATAAGCAAATGAATAAACGAAATAATAAAAAAAAGGTAATCCATGACATGTAAAATATTAAATGTAAACACAATTATACAATGGATGGGATAGCAAACAAATAAATAAGGATCAAAAGACGTATAATATACACATGAAAATTATGAAGATTAAAAATATACATATAATTTACAAATAAAATTTTGGGTTATAGAATTTATATATAAATACAATACATAATATACTTATGCAAATAAAGAAAAAATATAATTATACGTACATATATAAAATAATAAAAATAGGTATATTTTAAAAAAGAAAAAGTGAGTATTTAATCATTAAAAAAACGTAAATATATACATATAAATATGAAAATATTCATTAAAAAATATAGGAAAATATTCGTTTTAAAAAAAAAATATACATGTACATATAAAAGGAATATACATGGATAAAAAAAATTAAATAATGAGTACATTATCAAAATTAATTTTTTTAAAAAATAAATATACATATATATACATATATAAATGTGAGAAAAATATAAGTTAAAAATATGTGCATAAAATATACATGTATAGATTTTAAAAAAATAAAAATAAAAAAATGATTACGTTATTAATTAATAAAATAAATGAAAAGAACAAAAAAAGAAAAGAAAAACTAAATTGAATTGCAATAAAAAAACTAGGGTAAATCCGCAAATAAATAAAAGTAAAAGGATTAATTTGAACGCGCGAATTACATAGAGGGGCTGGAAGGAAAATTTTCCCTTCTCCTCTAAAACGACGCCTCTCAACTTAGACCCAATTGAAATAAAAATAAATAAAAGGGTAAATTAAGAAAAATAAAAAAAAACTTAATTACAAAAACATTAAAAGGCGGAGGGGCTAAATAAAATAAATAAAATTCGCAGTGGTATCACCTTCTCCCCTTTTTTAAAATCATAAATAAGTAAAAAAAATAATCGAAAGAAAAAAATAGTAAGCCACCTTTAAAAAAACTCCCAATCGTTCTCTTTTTTATTCCTCTTCCCCTTTTCTCCTTTTTTTTTTCAATGAAGGGAGAGGCCTTTATTTATAGTTGAGCCTCCCCAAATCCAACGGTACAGATCAGTTACATCAACGGCTGAGATTAAAGGGTATCTATAAATCTCTAAGATTACAAAATCATATATTCTAAGATTGCATATCATATCTAAGATTATATATCATATCTAAGATTGCATATCATATCTAAGATTGCATATATCATATCTAAGATTGCTTATCATATCTAGGATTGCATATCATATCTAAGATTGCATATCCTCAAAAATTATGTTTCCATATGTGAGCCCGGGCTAAAATTGGGTATTACAATATGTACATACTTACATACTTTTATATTTTATAATTTATATACATATCTATATATATCTATATATGTATTTTGTTAATTTTCATAAATATATATACATACTTATATATATATTCTTATTATATCTTATAATTTATATATATGTACATGCAGATATTTTTTTACATTTTTATAATTTTATTCATTTTTCTTTATTTACTTATTTATTTACGTTTTCATTATTATGTTTTACTTTTATTTGCTTATGTACTTGTTATCTTGTATGCTATTTACTTATCTTATTTTCGTTGCTACTGCTCGTATCATTTTTACACCATTGTATACATTATTGTTTCGTTATGCATACCAATGATGTAATTTTTTTTCACATTTTTTACTACGACCTCGTGTTTTGTCTTTTACTTGATATATCAAAATCTGTTTCAAATAAATAACATTTCGTATTTTGAGATTCGGAAAAGTTGTATCATAACTTACGGGGTTTCTATTTTCCCGATAAAACTAAATATACGAATCTTTTCAAGCAAATTTTTACGATCTCGGGATTTAAAAAAAGATCACGTTCTAACTTACGGGACATGATTTATCTTATAAACCCGAGATAATCGAATGTCTCTCAAATAAATAAGTTTTCGACATGTATTCTCATATCGGGAATTCAAGACATTGTGTCCTAACTTACGGGACGTAATTCTTTCTCGATTAACGTGAAAATAATGCCTCTGTCTCAAAAATTTTCAATGTTTTGACAAAGGATCGTATTTTTAAAACTCTTCAAAGTTTTCAATCTTCGACGCTAAGACACTAATTAATCAACTAGGTACCAATTCTGGGCGTCACGAGGGTGCTAATCCTTCCTCGTACATAACCGACTCTCGAACCCATTTTTATGAAATTCGTAGACCAAAATCGTTGTTTTAATGAAATTAAATCGGTTATTAAAAACAACCACTTTTCGAGGTGACCCGATCACACCTCATCAAAAAAGATTGTTGGTGACTCCCATATTCGTTTTTCATTTTCAAAATCCAAGTCGACCCCGTTTTCACAAAAAAAATGGTGTCAACACATACTAAGAATCAATCATATAACACTCATATTGTCCCTTAGATAGACCCTAAAGGCCCAATATTCACCTTAGAAGTGAATCGGGATTAAACCGGGTACTCAGGGAATTTTTCCCAAAATCTCAAAAATTTTCTTAGAAGCAGGGGGCACAAGCCCGTGTGGCTGCCCATGTGGCTCATACGACCAAGAGACACGGCCATGTCTTAGGCTGTGTGGGCATTTGATATAAGGCACACGGTCGTATCATAGGTCGTGTCCTTACCCGTGTAACTCTCTGACTTGGGTCACACGACCAAGTCAAACGCCCGGGTGCCAGGCTGTGTAGGTAACTAATTTATGAAATTAAGGTGGAGGGGTCACACGGCCAGGCTACACGCCCATGTGTCAGGCCGTGTGTCACATACGACTGAGACACACGCTCGTGTCTCTACCCGTGTGGACGAAATAGGTCATTTTAAGGCCATTTTTCTCACACATTTTGACATTAACCTGCACTCAACATTCATATACACCAATATATCCCAACCAAGCAATCAATACAACCTAAAATATCTTCTCAACTTGACATAACATTACAAATATTTCATTTACTTATACCTACCTATTTAGCTCATTTCATTGATTTATCAAATTCTACTACTAATTACATAAACATACATACAATATATACCACATTTCAAATTATATCATTGCCAATTCAACCTATACATGCCATATAAACCAAAATTTACAATGCAAAAACTACCGGATTAAACTGGATAGTGTAGCTTGATGTGTTGATCCGATCTTCCAACTACACGTCAATCTAAAGGAACATTAAACAACATGAGTAAGCTTAATGAAGCTTAGTAATTAGTTCAATAGGTTAAACATTGATCTTACCGAACTTAATATAATATAATAAATTAAATTGTAAATAAATCATACATTTTTCCCTATCAAATACAATATAATCAATAAACACACTTCCTTCAGATCAATATTAATAATAATCTATAAATCTTTCAATTCAATCACAAGAGTTTTCTTTGTTACCCCACAAGTTTTGGAGAAAGAAATTCAATCTGGTGATTCTCTAAAGTAATTTTCGCTGCATATTATTGATGGATGGAAGATAAATGACTGGCTGACTTATGATTTTTTTTTACTTCTACTATTCTGCTTAAGGTCTTTCTGATATGTTCTTTTGCTGGATTTTTCTCATCAAGTAACTTGTTGCAGGCACATGTTGGTAAAACTACCTTGCGTGTTTGGTGATTGATGAGGCTCATCGAGCAATGGGAAATTATTCCTATTGTGTGGCAGTTCGCGAGGTAGTTTCCACATTTCTTTTAGTCTTTCAAACTTTTATTTTTCCCTTTTATTTTGAGCATGCTGTTGGCGGCAACATTTATGGAGCAAGTTATTAACGGTGCTAATGTTACCCTAAATTTGTAGTTAATGTCAATGCCAGTGCAGCTGAGAATGTTAGCTTTGACTGCAACACCAAGATGTAAGTTACGATTGTCTTCTCATTGTGTTTTGAAATTGTCACGTAACCTTAATGCTTACGTTGGTTGCCATTATTCAGCAAAGCAGCCTGCTATCCAGCAAATAATTGACAACTTATATATATCAACCCTTGAGTATCGCCTCGCTATTTAGAATCGTCCCTTTTGTTTTTATTATTTTGGCATTATCTTTACTCTACGTTTTCAGTTTATTGATATCATTCATCATACTGTATATAATAGGTTAAGTTGGCAACTCAAATATCCATCCAAGTGGATCAAGTTGAACCCATTTGCAATCCAACGGCATTTCTTGTATGTATATGTGTGTTTATATATAATATAATAGGAGAGGGATCTATTGTTGTAAAATTAAAATTGTTTTATATATTTTTTATATTTTTATATAATTAATATTTTAATAATTTAGTCTTCATATTTCATATTTTATTTATATAGATTATGTAAGTTAATTTTGACGTAAATTATTTTTTTATTATTTATTTTATGTAAAAAATTTAACCATTCAATAAATATTAATATATACATTTTTAAGATCGAAATGATAGAATTATTGGATTAGTTTGAAAACTTACATGCATAACAAGTATAATTATATCGATAAATATAATGTGACAAACAATTATTATGTGTAATGTCATGTTAGCTTGTTAGTTTTTTAATAATTAGTTTTACACAAGCTACAAGTTTCATATTAAGCCTTTATGTCACCCAAAGGAACTTGATTTCAATTTCCTGTTTGAACAGTTTATTGGGATATGAAGGGCTTGAAGTTGTTAATCCAAAGGAACTTGATAATCTTCTAAAGGAAGAGGTATGTTGTTTCATGTTATTTTCTATTTCCTATCTAGTGCACCTTTGAATTTGTTATATTTTACCATAATAATTTGAGGTTGAATGAGGTTTGCAATTAGCTTACAACAAGGTTGGGGCTTGAGGGATAACGCTAAATATAGCAAAGAGTCGAGAAGCAATAATGGTGAAATGAGAGAATATTGCTTATGTTACAAGTAGGTAGTAAACAAAATGAATTGTTCGGGTATATGGTATACTTGGATCTGGAGATGTTTCACTACCTGAGGCTACCATTGTAGAAATAAGAGATCAGTAGAGTTTCTTGGAATTGAAGTTGCAGTTTCAGATTGTATTGGTTGTTATGTAGTACAACATCAATATCAATGTCCATTGTCTTAGGAACTTTTTTATTTGTTTACTTTTATACATTGAGTTGAATGTTGGTGGTATACATTTCGGCTAAATGTTAGTGTATTTTGATATTGGATCAATTTTTGTAATGAATATTCAACCATTATTTTAATTTTAATTTAATATTTTTTAGTTGTATTTAAAGTATAATTTCTATCATTATTCACTGTAAATGTTTATGAAAATATATTAATATTGAAACAATAGAAAATAGAAAAAAATTGCCTTAGACGTGTTTATTCCAACATTTTTAAGATTGCCTTAAACAGGTTTATCTCAACCTTTTAAAGGCTGCCTTAGACGGGTCTATCCCAACCTGTTTAAAGGTTTTCTTAGATAAGGTATATCCCAACCTTTTTAAGGTTGTATTAGACAGCTCTATCTCAACCTTTTTAAAGGTTGTCTTAGACAAGGTCTATCCCAACCTTTTTAGGGTTGCTTTAGATGTGTTTATCCCAACCTTTTTTAAGGCTTGCCTTAAATAAGGTCTATCCCAACCTTTTTAAGGTTGCCTTAAATGAGTCTATCCCAATTTTTTTAAGGTTGCCTTAGAGAGGTCTATCTTAACATATTTTAAAGGTTGTTTTAGATGAGGTCTATCCCAACATTTTTTAAAGGTTATCTTAGACTGGTCTATCCCAACCTTTTTAAGGTTGCCTTAAACGGGTCTATGCCAACCTTTTTCAAAGGTAGGCCTTAACTAGGTCTATCCCAACCTTTTTTAAAGGTCGGCCTTGACTAGGTATTTCCCAACCTTTCAATAAGGGTCGGCTTATGTTGACTTATGCCAACGCTTTTTCAAAAGTGTCATGGATAGGGGTGTGCATTCGATTAACCGACCCGAAATAGCTATAACCGAATTAACCGACCTTCTAAAATTTTTAACCATTAACCGAACCGTTTTTTTTAAACATTAATCGAACCAAATTTTTTTCAGTTAATTAGGTCGGTTAACCAAATTAACCGAAAATTGTATGGTTTTTATTTTTGGTTAAAAATTAACCGAATTACCTGAATTACCCGAATTGAATCACTACATATATAATTAAAAACATTATATAAGTCTTGAAATTAACACATAATTGAAATGTAAGTCTTTATTATTCTCCATTTATATCCATTTCTTCATTCCAAAAAAAATCTCCATTTGCATTAAACCTAAAAAAAAAACATGTGTAATTGGGTAGAGACTTAGAGTTAAGACTTTAGTTTTATTTTTATTGGGTTGGTAATTGGGTAGACTTTAGTTTTAGTTTTATTGGGTTGGGTAATTGGGTAGACTTTAGTTTTATTTTTATTAGGTTGGTAATTGGGTTGGGTAATTGGGTTGGGTTGGATAATTTTATTTATTAATTTTTTCAGTTAATCCGAAAAAATTCTGTTAACCGACCAGTTTCGAACCGAATTAACCATTAACCGAAAATTTATAAAAAAATTAACTGACCCTCGATCGAAAAAATTTGGTTAACCGACCGATTAACCGAATTCGGTCGGTTAACTGAATTTTTTGGTTTTACTCGAATTATGCACACCCCTAGTCACGGAGCCTATGCCAACCTTTTTTGCGTCTTCTTAGGTCAAAAAAGTGTCACAGTAGGGTTGTTTTGTTGTAGTGAAAATAAAAGATATAATCATGAACCACTAAAAGTGAGAACATAGTAATAAATAAGAGAACAATGAGAATTCTCAAGATAACTTTTCAAATGTTAAAGATAACTTATGTTATCAATGTGATATAAAAGATTATTGGCCACATGTGGCATATGCCCAAATATTTTGTTTCTGTTAATATTCTTTGAGGAAGGATATGGGAATGTAGTAATAAATTCTATCATTATAGATAGAAAATATTTATCTTATTTGGTATTAAAATAGACAAATATTATTCTAATATTTGATAGTACAAAATTAGTCGAAAGCTCTAGAAGAGCTAATATATTAATATCTTGTGATGGTTAATCCATTGGTTTTAAAAAATATTTATAATGGATCTTATATTGAGATTTTGAATGAAGAAAATATTATATTTCATATGAATCACTATTGCTATAAATATCTATTTTGAAATGATGAAAAAGAGATAATTGGGTTATTAATTTATATTTATTTTATAAGTTTTGTGATATTCTTTTGTCATCATCCCCATTAAGGGGTTAAAAGAAAAATATTTGACTGTGAAAGATCTATTATTATGAGTAATAAAATACGATAATTTTATCTAAAACTCGTTATGATTGGATGCACCTGAAGTTGCAATTTTTTTTAGATATTTGAAGATTTTGCCATATTCCCTAAAGTGAATATTGCATATAATTGTTTGGAAATTATATTTATTTTGTTAACTTAGTGACATTATAATATTCACATTGATTTAGACATTTCCAGTAGTAAATGTCACAATAGCACTTATATGTGGATATAAAGTAAAAGGAATGATAGTAAAATTATTAATTTGTTACAATTTAGTACAATTGAAACACATGTTAAAGTAAACCTGAAGTTTACTGATACAAATGCATTTACTACTTGGCGTGACCAGTTAGACCATTTTGGATCATATATGATGCGAAAATTAATTAAGAATTCATATGGATATTCATTAAAGAACCGAAAGATTCTTTAATTTAAAATAATTCTCATACGTTGCTTATTCTAAAAATTGATTATTAGAAACTCACTAGCTAAAGTTGAGATTTAATGTCTTGCATTTCTGAAACAAATATGGGCCCATTCATTAACAAAGTGGATGATTTTGATATTATATGATTTTGGTAGATGCATCTACAAAATAATCATATATGTGTTATCAATTTGCAACCTGTCGTTTGCAAAATTGCTTGTTTAAATAATTAATTTTAGATCATGCAATTAAGACAATTCATCTTGCTAATACTGATGAGTTTATATCTCAATCTTTTAGTGGTTGAGTTTGAAAAACTTTTATAAAAGTTTGTTATTTTATGCGTATAATGGTTTAGAGAAATTATTGATTGAACGCCTTTGATTAATGTCTAAACCATTACTTATGAGAACTAAACTTCCTATTTCAACATGAGATTATGTTGATTTATGTGTTGTACGCATCAAGCCAATAAGTTATAAATACTTCCCATTACAATTGGTTTTTTATCAAGAGCTAAATATTTCTAATTTATGAATTTTTGTATGTGCGTATATGTTCCAATTGCTCCACCACAATGCACAAAGATGAGTGAATCCTCAAAGAAAGTTGAGAATATATATTAATTACAAGTTTCTTTATATTATTAGATGTTTTGAATGTATTCGAGATTCAATTACGACATGATTTGTGATTACAATTTTGATTCGATATTTTTCCCAACATTAGGGGGGAGAAATAATAACTTGTAATGAGTTAGGGGGAGAGTAATTTAAACTAGAAGTTCAATAAGGATAACTTATTACAAGTTAATTGTTAGATATATTTACAAACTTAATGAGAATAACCAAGTGTTATATACCATCTAATATTTTAATTTGAATCAAAGTCCCAGTAGGACAACCGGTTAGAATAAATAATAGATTGATCGGGTCCAAAGATGAAAATTCTTCTAGATGGTCATATAGTGGAGGCGGGTGCTCGAGAAGAGACCCAAGACATAACTTCAGAAGTGATTCAGGTACCTGAAACTGAATTTTAAAATAATAAAAATAAGAGATCTCGATAATTTATGTCAATTTGAGAAAATATGGAACCGAATAATAAAAGTGGTCGACAATGATTTTGCATGCAATATTGTTATTGAAATAATGAAATAAAAGGAAGATATTGAATAAATCTATTGAGAAATATAGATATGGAATAAATTGATCAAAATAGAAAGACGTAACTCAAGTACAATTAAATTCGTGGAGTTTTTGGACTAGTAATCTAAATATCTAAAGGTATAAAGCCAGGGAGGGTGCAATTGAAGTAGTTTTGCAAAAGAAAAATATGAAGTTTTTGCTAAGTCCTGGCATTGATTATGAAAAGATATAATATTCTTTTGAGGTGGATGCAATAACCTTTAGATATATTATTAAATTGACAATTCATAAAAGAATTAACTTGCGTCTAATGTTTATTGTTACAACCCTTTATAAATCACTATATAGTAAAATTTATATTAAAATCTTTGAAGGATTTAGAATGCTAAAAGCATATTAAAATTCTCGGGAAATTATTCATTTACATGAATTGAAATAATTGAACATATGTGGTAAATTTGACTTAGTCAATAGTAGTTGAAAGAGGATGATAAAATGATCCAAAATACATATTTATATTTTTATAGAAGGATCATGATTAAAGTTTGCTATTATTATTGTTGAAACTCCTGAAGAGATCAAAATATATTTCCCCCAAAATTTCCCTCACTCATGATTTTCGAAAGAATGGTGATATAAAGGCTTAGCAATACATTCAAATAGTCATTTGAAAAACTAGTATTCAAAATTGAATACGTAGAATATGAGAAAGTATGTGATGTTTTCATGAGGAGGAGTAAATACGTGTTGTACTCTTTTTCCCTTAACCGATGTTTTGTCCCTATCGAAACCACTTTTTTAAAAAACAAAAATTTAGTCGTCGACTTATTAAAATGAAAAATTGGAGTCGCCACCAATCTTTTAATGAGGTGTGATCGGATCACCTTGAAAAACGATTTTAGGTCTATGAACTTTGAGAAAATAGGCTCAGGAGTCGATTACGCACGAGGAAAGGTTAGCACCCTCGTAACGCCCAAAATTGGTATCGAATTGATTGTTTAATGTCTTAGTGTCAAATTTTTGAAAAGATTTTAAAATACGATTCTTTTATCTTGAATAAAATGAATTGGATGATGAGACTCACTTATTTCAAAGAAATAAATTGTCACACTCAGTAAGTTAGAGTGCAACATTTTAAATCCTCAAAATTAAGTTTACTTCTTGACTTTTAAAACCTATGCATTTTGAGAAGGATATCTGATTGTTTGGGTCAAATAAGAAAATCAAAACCCCGTAAGTTAGGGTTCGATTTCACAAAATTCCTAAATATCGAATATTGCCTTTATTTTCATTTGTTAAAAGAATCCTCGTCTCGAGAAAACAATATGTTATATTCAATGCGTTAGGATACAACGTGTCAAATTCCCGAGAATGAGCTTTTTATTTGTGTGTCTTGATTAAAGAATAAACTCGATTATTTAGAATCGACGAGGAAAATTGGAACCCAATACGTTAGGGCTCAATTCTTTCGAAGATCTTGGATACCGAGTATTTTGAAGATTTATGTGCAAAACGATTTCGACATTTTTCTAAACAAATGTAATGCGATTGAATGGTAGTGCATAATTCAAAATGATAATTCATAAATTACGATACATGCTAGTGAACGATAAATCATCAAATAATGTAAACAAGCAATGGATAAATTCAAACATGAATAGCAACAATAACCTCGGTCATACAACATTTAAAAATTAAATGAGTTACTAATCAATTTTTTTAAGATACACTAAAAGCAATAACAAGAGAAGAAATCATAATCGAATAAATTATACGTACAAAAGTTTTAAAATAATATATATATGTATATATAAATATGAAATAGACTCAAAATAGAGTTTAAAATAAACACTAGATAGAATGATAGTATTTAGATGAATTTTGTAATAAATATTATGCAAGAAGAAAATTTAAAATATATGCAATAATATACATGTGTTAATTTAAAATAAGTAATACATAATTGGATTAAATAATAATACACAAGAAATTTTAAAACAAATGTATAATAAATCCAAAGTGGTAATATAATTTTATTTATAACATAAAATAATACTACATAAAAAATACGTAATGAAACTAATTATTAATATATGATGGTAATTCAAAACTTAAAGTAATAATATAAATAACAAAATAATAATATATATACATAGGTAAATAAACATATAAACTAATATAAATAATAATACTAATAGTTATAGTAGCATTAATAATAATAACAATAATAATAATAATAGTTACGAAATTAAAAAACATAAAGGGGACTAAATTGAAAATTAAAACCAAATTTAAGGGAAAGACAACACAATTAGAAATATCTAAGGGCTGTGTCAAAATATGCGCGTAATATTAGGGACCAAAAAGGGAAATAATCCCTGCCCTCAAAATGCAGCATTGCATGTGGACTAAGATGAAATCCGTAGGAAAATAGACGACCCAATTTAAAGAAACAACAGAAACTAGGTTGAACCAAAGCGCAAAGCAAATACCCCCACCAATACCAGGACGTGCGGATCTAATCCGCTTCGGGTCGGATCATTGGGTTATAGGATTGAACGACACTGTTTTGAGGGTATTGAAACAAACCTCAAACGGTGTCATTTTACATGGCCCTTATAAATAAAAAAGAAAATGTTTCAGCCATTTTGAATCAAAGAAAACCCTAGCCGCTCTCTATTTAAAAACTTGGCCGTCTGAACACCGATTAATCTCTGCCCAGACTCCGACGGCGATGGAGGGAGCAAAGACCCAACGGCACTGTTAAAAGGTAATTTCTCGCCTTTTATTTTATATCTATCCTTATATATGTATATCTGATAAAAAAAACTGAAAAAGAAAGAAATATGAATTGGAAAAAGAACAGAATGAAAAAGAGAAAGAGAAAAAAACCTTGATTTCAATTTTTTCTTTTTGTATTTATTTCGTGTGTGTCCCCCTTACAAATTCTGGAAAATGGCTTTATATAGCCGAAGATAAAACGAAATAAAAATTACAACAAAATATATTTCGCTCTTTTGTATTTGCTGCTATTTTCTGTTCGTTTTTGCTTGTTTGCTTGTGTACAGGTACGGCCGTACGGAGCAGTAGGAGTGGAGGCATGGCACGTGGCGGTGGCGCACGTGCGAGGGAAGGCCCTGGTGGCTGCGGTGCTAAAGGCTCGTTGTGGCTGCTAGGGTTTCGGCGTTTGGGGAATGTTTTGGGCTAGGTTGGGCTGGATTAGGCTTTGGGCTAGTCTAGTGTTTGGGTTGTTTAGGTATTGGGCTTGCTGATGTAATTTGAGTTTATTATTTTTTGGGCTTGTAAATATGGCCTGATGGACTTTTAATAATTTTTTATTTTTATTTATAAAATTGGGCATGGCAAATTGGGTATTACAGTTCCATTAGGTTTTCCTGATAAGGTTTTTAATGAGGCAGCATATTATACGTATTATAGATTCTCTACTCTTTTTCCTTCATTAGGTTTTTATCCCACAGGGTTTTTCCTAATAAGGTTTTAATGAGGCACATTATCTACCAATGGACATTCAAGGGGGAGTGTTATGAATATCTTATTAAGTGGATGTCCATCATGATCAAGATAAAGTTTTGGTGTACTTTAAATTCTAATAGTTATTAGAATTAGATCTCTACTTCTTTTATACTTCTTATACCTATAAATAGAGACTCTAATGAAGCATTGTAATCATCCCTTTCGATCAATAAAGTATATCATCTATTGCTTTTATATTTTCTTTTATTCTTTATTCTCTCAATCTCTCTTTATTTATAACATAATTGTCTTTTTTTTTGTTACACAAAAGTAATATTTTCAGAATTGAACCGGTGGTTAAATTAATTAGACAATCGATTCATGTTTCAATCAGTTCATTCGGTTTAATTGAATAAATTTATTAAATATATAAAAGAGGAAAAAAAAAAGGAAAAATTGGTTCACTCAACTTGATCGTCAATTCAATTGGTCTAATCGATTCAACTGATTCACGATTAATCGATCTGATCCCTTATTTAGGACCTATACCCCGATCGACTCCCGAATCAACTGGTTGGTCTAATTCTAAAAACGATGCATAAAAATTATAATTATCAAGGTACTTGATTTTTATAAATATATAAAAAGATTAACAACATAAATTCAATACTAAAAAAATAATATCTAATTTAGTAACACCTAATTTTTTTTAATTTATCAATAGTACCTAACTTCCAAGGTATCAATACGACTCACTCCGTAATAAAACTATTAAAATACCCTCTCAAATGTAAATATATATATATATACACACACAAGGGTGTGTTTGTGTTTCTATATAATAAATTCATAAAAATTTGATTATAATAATATATGAACCTAAAATACCATACATGATAAATATTTAACTTTATTATTATAACCAAAGCATCAATTATTTTTATATAGATTTTTAATAAATATATATTTTAATTATTTTCACTCACGTGCCATTAATCTAGTTTATTATAGGTTTGAGTGAGAAAAATTGAAAAATCAAAAATTGATCTAAATTGTAATGTTTGAACGGTTTATGAAATACAAATTAAAAAATTGTGGTTACTCGAAACCAGATTGAATTCTAGTTTTTATTTAATTTATAATTAAATCTAATTTTTATGATATAAAAAATAAAAATATTTAAAATAGTCAAAATTATTTAAGAGTTTTGTATAAAAAATATGTATTGATTATTGTTTATTTACTTGAAAAATTATTCTTTAAAAATTTATCAAATAATATTAAAAATCATAAAAAATAACTTTAATTTCTCAAAATAAGTCTAAAAATAAAAAAAACTATATAAAAAACTAAAAATCAAATCAAATTATAATGGTAAGTGAAAAATGTAAAAAATCCAATTAAACCTAATTGATATCTTTTCAGGGTTCGTAATTGTCCCTCCCAACAATTTTGTCTTCAAGATTCGAGTTTAAGTCCTTTTCTTAATGTACCTTATCATCACTCTCAACTAATTCTTAGTTAGCTTTTGATAATTTAAATTTAAGCAATTTGGAAAGAGTGGTTGTAGGCTTTAGGCTCCAAACTTGATGCCCAACTCAAATTGGGCTTTACCATGAAAGCCCAAAAGTTCCCCTTTTTTAATTTAATTTTTAATCATTAACTAACAATTACTCCTTCCACCTACGATTCAAAGTTCATCTCCAAACCGCAAGTCTACTCGCTCTCGTTCTTTGGCTACTGAGGATCTGAGAAGCTTCGTCGCCAAATTTTACAAAGTGTTTTGGCATCTCACTGTCGCTTTTTCTTAATTTTTCTTTCCTATTAATTGTGTAGCTTTTTTTGCGTTCCAATCTTCCTTTTTCTGTTTATTTCAATCAGGTTCATTGAAACAAATTAGCTAGTTTCATGGGTTTGTCGTCTATTGGCACTGCTACTGAAGGCATGCAACTCTGCGTATTTGATTTGAGAAGAGGCCAACACGAAGGGCAAGAACTTGATAAAATTTTATACTTCTTTCCTCCTGATTTGCCCTTTTCGACTCAACTCTCTGTGATTGGGCTCAGCGAAGGGCTTATTACATTCACGCGGTTAGTACTAAGGAACCCCTTTCGTGATCCATCGTGTTCAGTTTAAGATTAGAACAAAGTTTCTTTGTTTAGCTAGTTCTTTTTACAAAAAAATTCGAGTTTTTTCTGCAGAATTTTCTCTCCGGAGGCTGCTTGCGAGGTTATAGAGGCAGAGAGGCACTCTCATGTCTTTTACGAGGCAGAGCCAGATATTTGGATGGTTATGGTATGAATGTAGTTGTGACTATCTAGTGTGATATATATTTTTTCTATGTCCATTTGCTTCTGAATGATAATTTTAGGCATAGATGTACAAATGTTTGGTTATTGGTGTCAATAGATTGTCTTGAAATCTTGAAACCTTGTTTAGACGTGTTCCGTTAATTACCAGCATTTTGTTGGAAAAAGAGTAAAGTACATATATCTTGGTCAATCTGTAAAATTTTTTTCCCTTGATGGGAAAGTCTGATGTCTGATATCTGCTATTTATTGTTATAGATAGTGGAGAAAAGTAAGGAGCCGGAAGCCATATGGCGGATTGATGCATTAAGAGAGGTTCTCAAGGAAATTCACTCTCTTTTCATGATGTTTCATGGATCTATTAGAGCTTTGCTTGACAAAGAACCTGGCGGAGGACTAACTCGTGCTCATTTATACCCTTTCATCATGGATTATCTAAGAGGTAAGTTATGAAATTTTATGTCTGCTTGAAACTTGTGCTAAGTTTATTGTTATTTTGTCTTTTATTCAAAATATTTCATTGCAAGTCACTAATTGTCAGCATGTCAAAAGCTGTCTCCCTTGGATGAGTGCTGCTGGGGTAATGCTGAAGTTGCTGTATCAAATGGCTTTATCTGGATTTGTGCTTCCAAGTCTTGCTGAAGTAGCTATATCTCATACCTTATGTATAACTTTTATTTTGAGGCAGATTTTCTGGTTGGGAAGAAACTCCTGTTGCCATCATTCCGTGACTGTTTAAAGGAACGAAGGACTGTACAGATGCTAACTGTAGGACGAGAGGCTGCAATTGAAGTTCAGGTTTGTGTTAAGAATTTGTGTGCATGCGTGTGTGTTTTGGCAGTTATCATGTGTAGTTGAATTGCCAAAATTCTTTCACATTTTCCATAATAAGTGGTTTAAAGTTCCTACCTCCGATGAAGAAACTTATATTATGGTAGTTTCGAGTTATGTACCCTTGGAACTAAAATACTAGTGACTGGATATTAGCATACTGAATAACTGATAATAGATAGTTTCTATGCTCGAATGAATCTGCTCTGCTTTATATTTGAAGTGATAATGTAGTTTGAATTTGAGGTCTGGTGCCATCATTACTCTGTATCTACTGAACCATCAAACGACATATTTCCACTTGTGTAAAAGTTTCCCATATATTGTTCCTATCGTAGATTTCTAAGTTCTTGCTATATAATTAGAGCAAAGTGACACTATATTATATATTGTCGTTGTTTGTAAATTGTCTAGATCTTTTTCTCTTTTCAGTGGGCAAGTCAACGCAATCAAGCTCACCTGTAAGATCCAGAGACATGAGTCTTCTATTGAACACACTTTTTGATTTTTCTTCTTGACTATATATATAAGGTTTAGGATTTTCATAGGAAAAACTGGTAAAGGGAGTTTAATAAAGCATTAGATGCCTCTCTTAGATTTGCTTTCTTAATTTACCAGAATAAGAGATATGGCATTAATGAGTGAATCTAATTGAACAGTTCTCAGTGTTTGACCTTCTAAATAGTTGTTTGATTCTTCCAAAAATGAGTCTGGATAATCATATTTGACCTTTTATACCAGATGCAAGAGTTGACAACACTGTTGCTTTCTACTGCAATTTTTAACCTGCTAACTTAAACTATTTTAAAACCGGAGATTAGAAACTTATAGAAAATCATTCATTGCTGCTTTGCTTGATTAAAACTTTATATACCTGCTTGCTACTATAAGCATAGAAGATGAACGGTACCATATGCACCTTAAAATGAGAGTTGTTTGTAATTGTTATTTCTTTTAGTTTTAATGATTTCCTCTTGTTTTGGCAGACACTTGTCAGACTATTAGAATCTTCTGCTGGTAACGCACCATGCTCCTCGCTCATTTTATTTCAAGACTTGCTCGTGTCCACAACACTTTCTCCTGTATGGTCTGATCTTCAAAGCTGATGTAGCAGTTTTCTAGTTTATCTCACCCGACTCAAATTTTATACTAAAATGACATTAATGTTTAATGGCTAAATAAATTTTCCTGGTCAACATTCTTACAGGAACCATTCCTGTTAGATTTTATTAAAACTAAATACTAAT
The DNA here is from genome assembly GCF_007990345.1 of Gossypium hirsutum. Classification (NCBI taxonomy): domain Eukaryota; kingdom Viridiplantae; phylum Streptophyta; class Magnoliopsida; order Malvales; family Malvaceae; genus Gossypium; species Gossypium hirsutum. Next base: position 49,674,061 of record NC_053438.1, on the reverse strand, counting down.
GCTTCTAATGATATTGTTGTCAGGAGGATACCATAAACTTGTTCACGTATGCGGTTTTAAGGCTAACCCCACTTGCTCTATCCTCTGGAGCAAGGTCATGGTCCTATTTACGCAAGGGAAACACTTCATCACATGTTACTGCTGGATCTACCTTGGCCCCCTCTGGATCTGTTTCAGAACAATTTTATGGTTCACAAGATACTTCTCCTGCTGGAGATAATAGATACCGTGTTATAAGGCCCTTGCAGCATGACAAGTGGTCCAAAGGGAAGGATGGTTTTCTTATCACTGATATTTGGGGTGTGGATGTTGGTGGCTCAGATGTAACCACTCCAATAGTTTGGCTACAGCATACGGAGGAGAGGATGTATCTATGTGCTTATCAGTACAAAAGCCTTACGTTGATCCTTCTTATCCCTCTTTCTTCTATACTTAATGGGGAGCAAGGTGTTTCAGCTGTGAAACAGCAACTTCTTGAAAATGTTGGTTCCTACATGTGCTATATATCATACTTAGCATAAGTATTTCCATTTATCAACCAGTTCATTCAAATACTTTTTATTTTAGTTTCCCAAATTCTATGCTTTTTTCACAATGTATCCTCATAAGCTCGTAGCATGTCTAATTCATTTATTTCTGTGTCTTTCCCACTTCTCATCCTTCAAAATCTTTCTTTTGCATCTTAGAGCCCGTGCCCTTACATAGCCCATGGCCTAAGTCATTTCTGCTAGTCTAGATTGCTAACATACGAATTTCTTATGTCCGTCTTTTTGTCTTAAACCAATGGCACTATTTGGGTTTGATATAAGCATTATCTTTGTTTCTTTCCAAGTCCTTTTACCCTAATTTTGTTTCTAATCCATTTGTTTTGTTGCATGCAAAGTTTTGGCATCCACTTTTTTCAAATATTTTGGTGGTATGAACAAGGACTGGTGATATAGACCTTTCAAAAACCTTTTGTCTTCTTGATAGATATAATAATATCTGAAATGGTAACTCATGTTTAGGACATTTGAAATGTGCATGACTTAAGCATTAAAGCAAATTCCTAATAGACAATGATCCTTAATTATTAGATGCAATAATTTTATCAAGTTTAGAAACAATATCTTTTCATAATTAGCTAGGCTGACAATCTCTTTAACTCTTAGGCCTCACTGAAGATTTTGAAAGTTGAAGAAAAGTTGTCAAAGGGATGGGGTGGAGAGAATGCTTATCATGTCAGTGGGTATCGCTACTTGATAGTGGATGGTAACAGAGACATATCCAGGGCTTCACCCCCAGCAAAGGTTACAACATTAACAAAGGTAAAACACAGAGCTGTTCTTTCAAATGGTTACAATATATTGTTTGCCTTAACCTGGAAAAAAGAAGAATGTGTAAGATCATTTCAGTGGTATAAGTTGTTTTGAATTAAATGTGTTAGCATTTGATGTGTCTTATAATCTGGCAATAATTGATTTCAAATTTCACTTTTAAATAATCTGTGAAAGATATGTCAACTGAGACCATGGTCTAATGGCAAAGGACTTCCGTTGAAATGAAGTCCTTGTTGGCATGAGGTCTTGGGTTTGATTCCTAGACACCCCCTAATCCCCTCCTCTTATCAAAATAATATGTGAACAATATTGTAGATAGGGGAGTATGTATGAGCTTGAATGCGTATCTTGATATATTAGAGGTCAATGTTGCGACTTTATTTTGCTTTGTTGCTTCCTAAAAACTGCAGGGTAAGTGCCCTATGTTCAAATAACCTAAGTACTAAGCATGATTTTACTATTCTTTTTCAGTTATTTCACAGTAATAGCATTTTTGTTGAGATCATTTTAACGGTTGATAGCCTCTACAGTTCTATTTATCCATTCTGGTCAAATATAATTTCCAGTTGTCAATCAAATTTCATCTCAGAATAAATATAAGTTGTTATTGTTTCTGATGTTATCACGAAAGTAGAAGCCCTCATACCTTGTTGGAATCCATTGAGTCATCAAGATAAATTTTAAAGCCTCTGCTGGTTCTCTTTTTGTATTATAATGCAGGAATCTTTACTTGCCTTAAATAGGCTTAGAGAAGAAGTAGATGCTGAAAAGAGTCGATCAAAATGGGATAATCCAGGTCGTGACAAAGATTTGGAAGTGTCCATTAGAGCGAAAAATAATGCTTGGGCCATTGCTCGTATTACTGGAGGGAAGGAACTTTATATGGTTTTAGAGAAAGCTAATGAAACTCTCCTCTATGCGTCAGATGCTGTTGAGAAATTCAGTAACAGGTGAGAGATTATAGCTGTGGTTCTGCAGTTGTTTTTCTACAAGATTGGTGTTATCACTTTACTGTCCATTCCTCTTGATGATTACTTATTCCTCGTACTTTAGCTTTCTTCATGCATAAGAAAATCCTGAAATATTTTCATGCTTCTAGTTATTAATGGGAAGTATAAAGTTGTCTTTAATGATTTCTATCAAAATGAATTTTTACTTATCATGATTTATCAATGAGAAATCTGATGCTATGTTACTTGAGCTAAAGTGTTAGTGTTAGATATGGGTATTTTCATTTTTTTAAAAAAGTTTTCCCATGTATTTGGAGGATCTTTAAAAGACCATATCTCCATTACCCATGTTGGGATATGGGTATTTCAAGAAAACAAAGAGTCGGGGAGCAACTTAGATCCTTTGTCTTGTTTCTTGTTTATTATTGACTAAAACCAAAGTCCATATTATTTGAAGCAAACTTCTTCCTCAACATCTGATTTTACGTGTCGTGTTTTGTGAATTTTGCAGATATTGCAGTGGAGCATTTTCTTTGGACTAGTTAAAAAGTGTCGAGGCAACTGTATTAGTATAGCAATAATGAAATATTTATGTGCTGTATAAACGTTTTTTTCACTAGCTTTGGCAACCCTAGCAGATGTTACAAGGTTTGCTCAGTTTTCACTACTGATTTTTGTGGCAAAAAATACAAAAATAAAGCTAATCATCTATCAGTTGCATGCAAAAAATGCAATTGGTGAGTTGAAGCATGTAATGCAAGGTTGTTTATTGATTTATTTATTTTTCTGGAGTACCTTCATTTGTGTTCTTTAGACCTAAGTTTCTTATGAAGTGTTGGTTTTTTAGTCTGTACCAGACAAAATGGGGCATGTAGCTGGTGAATGTAGGTAAAGGTATGAGCTGAGCAATATGATCGTCTCATACATGCTTTTGGGATATATGTTGAAAAATTAATCTCTTCCTTGTTTGTTTTGCCGAATGAAAATGCTTCATTATCATAAAGCTAAAGTAGATTTTGCCGTGTCCATGGATTCGAATACATGCGATTTTTGTAGAACTGAAATTTGAAAATGTAAATGTGCATAAAAATATTAATTCCTTAATAATAAATACAATTTAACCTTTTCCTCCTCCTTTAGTTGGTTCCACAAGCATGAACAAACAAAATATCAATTGAAATGATATTATAATTCAATTTAAAAATAGGTAGGGTAGTGGATTTTTTTCACTAATGAAAGAGGCACACGGAGAGTTTGTATCAAGCAAGTAACAAGTCGGTAGTGGGTGGTCATGTTGGAAAGTCAGATTTCATATCATGACTTGAAAGAAAAGCTCCCTCTTTTTCTCCCTTATTTTCTTTTCCTTTTCTGTTTTATTAAAACAACATCTATATCCAAACAAATCGAAATTTAAGAAAAAAAATTACAAATATGCAAAGGAAAAATATATAATTTAATTGAATTAAACTTACTCAAATTACTCTAAAAAAAATTATCTTCTAGCAAAAACATATTTTATCTATTTGTTTCTATATAGAAAAATAGTTACTTGTATAGTTAGAAGCGTAATATTTGGGGGTCAGCTTTCACAGTAAACCCTGTCGCATGAGTCATGGCTGTAAAGGCTAAGAAGTGTTTAGTGTAAAAAAGGGGCTTGTGCCATACACACGCCATTGAGCTTTCCCCCAACTTCAAAGCATTTAAATCTTCTTAATTTGTCGCATTTGCTGGAGGCCCGTGTCACCCATATGGCCTTTAATTTCAACTACTTCATATAATCAATTCTGTTTTGGTAGTATCTGTATCCATCAAAATGTTCCATTTCGATAATAAATTAAAATAATAAATTTTATGTTTCTTTCTTATATAAATTTCTGTTGGTATTTATTATTTGGTGTGTATAGATTGATTTTGTCCACATCTATTGAAATATGGTGTACTAGTTGATAAAAAATAATTTAAAAAATAAAATTATGATTTTATTATTTATTTTAAATTTATTAAATTATGGATTGTTTTACATATATGGTATGAGATGATATTATTATTTAATTTATGTAATAATTTTTCTCATTCATTTTTAATTGTTTATTAATGAGTTGTATTTGTGAAATTTATTAAATAATATTTTATATAATTGATTGGTATTTTATATTTTAAAATTTATTTAATCTAATTATTTAATATTTATATATAATTTTATATACATATATTAAACATATATAATTAAAAATAACGATAAATCTAATATTATACGCCGAAACATATCAGTATCAATAAATATTAATATTGATACACTTGATAGAATAGTACCTATCTTGGTGTTAGGAATTTGTAGGTTGAAAATTGAAATGACAAGCTGATAGGTTTACATTTATTTGTTCTATTCTGACGTTGATTTTGTTACTCTTTTTACAGTGCCAAAGATCCAAAAGGTATAACCGATGAAAATGATAAAATAATGCGTGATTTTAGGTAGGGTCATGATGCGAGGAAGAGAAAACTTTATATGTGGTATTGGCTTTAGAAGGTTAGATTTGGTTAATGTGGTAAGTAGGTCTAGAAATTATTGGTGGATCCCAAGTCATTCATACAACCCTTATTATTGACTAAATATTGCCACTCAACATTTTCTCTTGTTCGAAGTTAATTTGAGGTTTTCTTCAAACTTTTTTAGGGTCTTTTTGGATGGATGTTTGCCTTCATTGCAAAGCGTTTAGCTTTTTTAGAGTAGTGACTTTGAGGCTTCCTCAGATAATGTAAACATGCAATATCAAATTGAAGTTGAGCTCCATCCCTTGAACAATGTTGCGGTAAGAAGAGGACCAGTCATCTATTTTGATCAAGAAAATCTCAACATCTTCAAAGCACATTGGAGTCACTCCCTGATCATTTTTTTCATGACTTCAGACAATTTTCGATTTAGTTCTTGCAACGTAAAATAAATAACATTTGGCATCTTAGGGGAAGTGCTACTATGTGATATACTTGGAAATTGAGAGAAGAAAATAACAAGAGAATAAAGGAAAGAATGGAGAAGAGAGCACAAGAGAGATGAGAGAAATAGACTGGAAAATTGATTGCCAAATTTCATAACCTCCTCCCAATCCTGATTGGTGGGTAAATAGAAGAATAACGACTCACATACAACTGTTAACAAATCAGTTCAACACGCAAACGTATTGTTTTGTACCAGACAAACATCCCCACCAAAATGCCCCATTTTATTAATAGTCATCTAAAACACAACATTTACAGATTAAACAAAATTAACGAAAATAAACAGAAATTCAAAATAGGTGATTGTTGTTTGATCGTTGTTGACTTTTCCTACTTGTTCCATAACAATTGCTCCCCTCTCGAATCGGATCCTTGTCTTCAAGGATCAAAACCTAGATATTGCTGTTGAAGCTCTTGTAAGTTCTCCTAGGTTGAGTCCTTATGAAAAGTGTTGGCCCACTCAACTAAAACTTCAGTAGCAACATAATCACCTTTCCTTACCATCCTTCTATTGAGAATTTTGACCGGTTCTTTGTTGAGTGCTCCATCAGTACCCACTAGAGGCAACAGAGGTGAAGTAAGAGCTTTGCCAATATGCTTTTTAAGCCGAGACACATGGAAAGTGGGATGAATCCGAGATCCTACTAGAAGGGCTAATTTGTATTTAATTGGTCCCACTTTAGCTTCTACCAAAAAGGGTCCAAAATACTTTGGGAAAAGCTTTTGATTCCTTAACTTCCTTATAGTGTGCTGTCTGTAAGGCTATAGGCTTAGGTATACCAAGTCACCAACAACAAATGCGTGATCATACCTTTTCCTACCAGCTAGTTGTTTCATTCTTTTTTGAGACCTCTTGATATGGAATTAGAGAAGCTTCTTGATTGCTTCTTGATTCTGAAGGCTATAATCAACTAATGCCACTAGGGAGGACCCAACTAGGTAGGGTAAATGAAGTGGAGAGCTTTGGCAATAGAGTGCCTTGTAGGGAGTAGTTTGTATTTTCGAGTGATGGGTGGTTATACCACTATTCTGCCAGAGGTAACCATAACAACCATTCATTAGGACACTCACCAGCCATACATCTCAAATACCCCTCTAGACATCTATTTAATACTTTAGTTTGACCATTTGTTTGGGGGTGGTATGCTGGGAAATGTGCCCATATTGTAGTAAACATGTAATTGTTTTCTATGTATTTGAACGATGAATAGATAAAGTTAATTTCACATTTCACTGTTATATCTTTTGTGTTTTTTTTCTTTCATGTTTTACATATATAGCAAAATTTGACAAACAAATATTAGCTCATTGAGTATCTAAGTTCAAACTGATGATAAGTGACACTATAAGAAAGTTTACATTGTGAGAAAGACAACTTATTTCAGTAGATAATCTAAATGAGTTCATCATCCAGTAAAAGATTCAAAGTGAGCATTTGATTCAAATACTTAGAATGATTATTATGTTGTCTACAATTCTAATTGGGGAGATGGTTAGTCTTGGCTATCGGAGCAATTGACTTCACAGGTAAGGTAATCTGGGTTAAAATTCACTAAGTTCATTTGAACTTACAAACATCTGTTTTAATGCAGGTTCTGATTAAAGTGTTGGTACACTAGGAGGGATTAAGCTAGGAATGCACCAAGGTTGTAGTTTAAGTTGTGGTATTATGCATATATAGGGCAGCTTAAGAATACGGCGCTTAGTACACTATGCCATGAGAAGACCGTCTTTAACAAAGTTTTAAATTGTAACGTCATATACTGATTTTGAAAATCTAATGTGCTATTAAACGTCCTCTTTTATTTTTAAGAATAATACAAAATGAAACAAGATATATGATTTAGAATACTTTTACGCTGGTTGTAAAATTTTTGCTAAGTGTTTATGTGTGGTAACATCCGATATCTGGATCCGGTGATTCAGGTCGGGTAAAGGGTGTTACAGACTTGTGGTAAAAAACTGTGTAATTTTTGTTTTTCATTTGTTTTCTAGAAATAGAATTATGGAAACCTTGACTTACAATTTTATTTTAATTACCCATCTCATTATATATTTGTTTTATAATTATTTATAATATTTATATTATGTTATATTATAAGTTTGATATATATATGTATGAGATGATCCATAGTTGATCAATTAAAAATAAGAAGTATGGTAATGAGAAAATACATGTGTTGTATTGTTCCATTCATTTCTTTAGGTTATTCGATTGTTGTGAGAAGTGTGGTAATTAGAAGGTGCATGTCTAAGATTGACTCTGACAAGGAAAGACTTAGGTTTTAAGTGGTCAAATATGACTCACCTCCCTTTTCTGGGACCCTACCTAGTGCACAGTTCATATTCATTTTTTCAGTGTTTCTCTTAAAAGAAAAACCGTGGAGAATCAAAATTGTTTGTTTTTATGATTGATTGATTCTTGTGAATAAATGAATGTGAACATTATAAAATTTCCATAGCATGCTATGCATATATTGTAAGCATGTCATATAGATTAGGTAAGAATGCCACTAGAACTATTGTATGATCATTCTTGAAATTTGGGATAAAAACCTTGCATGTTTTTAAAATATTGAGTGGGAGAAAGTCATTGAACAAGATTTACAACCTCCATTGATGGTCCTTGAGTGATAGCATGATAAAGTTTCGAGCTGCTTCCTACCCTAGTCGTACCACAAGGTAAACTTTGTCATGCATGACTCTAGTGATATTGTCCAAAGATGGCTCACAAATGAAAGCATGTTCATGATGAGTATTGAGTCAATGGTTACACACTCAAGATCGTCTATTATTAAATAGTTTCCTAAGAAACAATATTTAAGCTAGATATGATGGCCAAACGTTAAACGGTCGTTGGTCTGTATGGAGTCTTGAGAATTAAGATTCACGAACTGATTGGATGTAATTCATGTTCTTGCCAGTTAACCATGGGAACCCAAGGCGACATGATTGATGAGTGTGAGAATGATCGTAGCAACAACAAAAATGTTTTTCAAGGTTTTAATACAAGATACATGCATCATACTGCATTCTTGATATGTTATTGAAATGAAAATATTTGATTAATACAAAGATAGTAATTAGTGATTTTTTATAATTAGTGAATCTTTATTGTTTTTCAGTTCAAATATGTCTCCTACTCTTATTAGCATTCTTACTTAGGATAAGTTGAATGGGGATAAGTTTTGAGAATGGAAACAAAACTTGCTAATAGTTCTTAGCTGTGAGAAACACAAATTCGTCTTTGACGAACCTTACGCACCTAAAGTTTAGCCTAAAGCAAGAAATCGCTGGAGAGATTTTGACTCAATTGCTCAATGTTATATGTTAGCGAACATGAGTAGTGTGTTGCAAAAGCAACACGAGAATTTCGGTACTACTAAAGAGATCATGAAAATTTTAAAGGATTTGCTCGGAGGCCAAGTCACATTAGCTTGACAATCTGCTATTACAAATTTGATGAACTCCCAATAGGAACCCAACACTCTAGTCAGAGAACATATGCTTAAGCTTATGGGATTCTTTGCGGAAGTGGAGGAAAATGGGGCTGAACTAGATGTGAGCACAGTAGAAACCAATGAGATCGCTAGCTTAAGGGTCACTTACAAATTGGGGAACAAGACGATTACCTTGACTCAGCTCATGAAGGAATTACAATCCTGTGAGTTGATGCTGAATGATGGTACGCCAGTTTAGGAGGAACTTAAGGCAAACTTAGTTGTGGGAGCCTCGTCCTCTAAAGGGAAGTAGAAAGCTAAGGGAAAGAAGAAACCTACTAAGTCTTCAGTTTCACTTTGCGTGGATAGGAAGAAGACTTGAAGTCTAAAAATCCTAAAAAGATATGTTTCTTCTGCAATAACAAAGAGCACTTCAGATCAAACTGTAAGGGGTATAAGGATCACCTAGCTAAAAAGGGAAAATGTATGGAATTCTTTGTTGTTAAAGCTTGTTTAGTGGAAGAATCAATTGTCAATTGGGTTATTAATTCTGGAGCCACTAACCATGTGTGTATTTCTTTACGAGGGTTCAATGAAATAAAAAGTCTGTGTGAAAGGAGCCTTTTATTGCAAATCGGAGATGGGAACTATGTTTCAGTCAAAGCAGTAGGAGGAGTTATTTTACATTTTGATAATTTTAGGAAGATTTTTTTAAAGGACGTGTTTTATGTACCTCATTTTAAGAAGAACTTAATTTCCATAACATGTTTATTTAATGATGGTTATTCTATGACATTCAATAAAGGGATTGCTATTCACAAAAACCGTTTTTTGATCTATAATGGATGGATGGAAAATAATCTCTATTTTATCAAACCAAATAACTACTCGATGTTTCAAGCTAAAATGGTGAATAAGAAGCTTAAAACTTCTCACTCTAATGAAGGGGTACCTATGACACTTAAGGCTTGGTCATATTAATCAAGAAAGAATCACTAGACTCGTGAAAGAAGGCCCCTTAAGTATGCTTAAGGAACTTAGTCTTCCAAAATGTGAATCTTTTTTAAAAGGTAAAATGACTAAGAGGTCTTTTAATGCAAAAGATACAAGGGCCAAATGAACCTTTAGAACTTGTGCACACTGATGTATGCGGTCCCATGAGCATTAGTGCCCAAAGAGGTTAAGATTATTACGTGACTTTCATCGACGACTATTTTCAATATGGGTATCTGTATTTAATACACCACAAAAGCAAAACCTTTGATAATTTTTGAGAGTTTCATGCATAAGTAGAAAAGAAATTAGGTTTATCCATAAAGAATCTTTGGTCTGATGAGGTGGGGAATACTTGTCAGGTGACTTTTTAGGATTCTTCATAGAGAATGAGATTTTATCCCAGTTTACTGCGTCGAACACTCCATAGCAGAATGAAATAGTTGAGAGAAGGAACAAAACCTTGCTTGACATGATTTGTTCAATGTTAAGCTATTCACAACTCCCTACTTCCTTCTGGGATATGTGATACAAACATCTTGCTATATTCTGAATGATGTGCCAACCAAGTCTGCTTGTAAGACACCTTATGAACTGTGGTATGGAAAGAAACCCACTCTAAATAATTTTAGAATATTGGGTTGTCTATCACACGTTCTAGATAAGGATGCAAAGAAGTTGGATGCATAGATAAGATTGTGGATGTTAGTTGGATATCCAAAAGGAACAAAGGGTGAATTATTCTACAATCTGAAAGATAATACTATTAAAGTTTCTACTCATGCTACTTTCATTGAGGAAAGTTACATGGATAACATTAAGCCTCAAAGTAAAGTAGTACTTGAGGAACTTTCGGGAGTTCTAGAAGAACCACCAATTTCAATTCTTGAGAAAGTTATAGAAAGACTTGCAAACGTTTAAACGATCAACAACATAGGGGAATCTATCATAGTGGGAGATTATCTAAGGAATCGAACTTCTTCATCTATGATGGTAGTATTTATAGTAAGGAAGCCAATCATGAGAATAATGATCCACTTACTTACGAAAGGGCTATGTAGAATGTCGATTCCAAGCTCTGAAAACAGGCCATGGATGTCAAGATAGATTCTATGAAATCTAATACCGTTTTAGAACTTGTAGACTTATAGGTTAGGATTAAACCCATAGGGTGTAAGTGGATCTATATGAAGAAGAGAAATGCGGAAGGGAAATTTGAAACATATAAAGCTAGAGACTTCTAGGAAAAGGCTAAACACAAAAAGAATGCATCGATTATGATGAGACCTTCTCTCCAGTAGCAATACTCAAGTCCATCCGCATACTCTTATTCATTGTTGCTGCTCTCAATTATGAGATCTAGCAAATGGATGTGAAGACAACATTCTTGAATGGCTATCTTGATGAGACCATTTACATGGCTCAACCCATCGGATATGTTGTCAAAGGAAAGGAGCAGGAAGTTTGCAAACTGCTAAGATCCATTTGTAGATTTAAGTAGGCATCTCGCTCATGGAATAAAAGATTTGATCAAACGATCATGACTTTTTGGTTTGAGAAAAATGTTGATGAACCTTGTGTTTATAAGCATATAAAGGAAGAAAAGGTGGACTTCCTCGTTTTTTTATGTCGATGATATTCTACTTATCAGAAATGATGTAAGGGAATTTTTATCGGTTAAATTGTGGTTAGCTCAACAGTTTAGCATGAATGAATTAGGTGAAGGTAGTTATATTCTTTGAATATGAATCCTTAAGGATTGAAAGAATAAAACGATAGCTCTATCACAAGCTTCATACATCGATAAGGTACTGGAACAATTTACAATGACCGATGCGAAGTTAAGTGCTTAGTCGACTGCATCGAGTTTTCATCTTTCTTTGGATGTCTGTCCTAAGACAACAGAAGAAAGAGAACATATGATTAAGGTTCCATATGCTTCGATAGTTGGAAGCCTTATGTATGTTATGCTTTACATACGTCCAAATATCTATTTAGTTGAAGGAACAATAGATGTGGTGAAAGAAACTTTTGTATATAACCTTGAGGATTCGTTTGCTAAGAATCTTGTAACTAGGAGCTTTAACAAACGTGTCAAGGATATGTGAATACGAAACATGACACATTTACTTTACAAAGGCAAGTGGGAGATTTTTGGGAAATATGACCATATTGTAGTAAACATGTAATTATTTTCTATGTATTTGAACGATGAATAAATAAAGTTAATTTCACATTTCACTGTTATATCTTTTCTATTTTTGTCTTTCATGTATTGCATATATAGTGAAATCGGGACAAGCAAATATTAGTTCATTAATTGTCTAAGTTCAAACTGATGATAAGTGGCACTATAAAATGTTTACATTGTAAGAAAGACAACTTACTTTACTAGACAATCTAAATGAGTTCGTAAATCAATGTGAACATTTGATTCAAATAATCAAAAATATTATTATGTCACCTACAATTCCAATTGGGGAGATGACTAGTCTTGGCTATTAGAGCAGTTGATTCTAAGGGTAGAGACATAGATGTATTCATTGAAAGAGTGATACATTGGACTTGACCCAAGATTAATTAATTCTGAATCCATTTTTGAATTAATTCACTTGTGACGTTTATGGTGTGATTTACCTAAAATCCTAAGTTAATCACTAACCATGTGTATGTAACTCATATGCTTTGATATAAGTGGAGGCTTATGCTTTAAAGATGATCGAGCCCATAGTTGATATGTTGGGTACATGACTTGTGTATGGCATGAATTTACTAGCAACAATTGAATTCATAGCTCGATTAAAGAGTTATATATCTCATTGGCATTGTGTGTAACAGCCCGTTTTTTGTGAAATCAGAATAGTGGTTTTGGGACCACAAATTTGAAGTCAAAAATTTTATTTTATTATTATTTTATTTCCTACATCATGATGGTAGTGCCATATAAAAATTTTTTTAAGAGATTTTACCGTTTACATGCTCAATTTTATAAAAAAAGACTAAATTACGTAAAGTGCAAAAGTTGAGTTCTAATAGCTAAAGGTATTAAATAGCTATAGAACTTTAAAGTGGAAGTCCTTATATGGTAATTAGACCAAAAATGTGTTAGTGGATGAATATGGTTTGGCATTATTGAAATTTTGATTAATTTTTAAGGTTAATTAAGTAAGTAGTAAATAATGTTAATATTAAATAAAATAAAAGTTAAAGTTATCATCTTTAACCTTTGTTCAACCGAAACTACAAAGAGAAAAAGAACCATGAAAGCTTAAAATTTGGCCATCCTTGTTTGCTTGATTAGGTATGCATTTTAGTCCTGCTTTTAATTGATTTCTACATTTTTGGGATCGTTATAGCTTAATTTAGCTAGCCCGGTGACTAATTTGTGAAATTGTTAAACTGTTAGGGTTTTTCCATTAATGAATATACATGATTTTTGATGTTTGATGATAGAAAATGAATGGTTGTTGTTAGATACACAACTTTTGTAAAGGGATTTTTTGGTGAAATTGTCAAATAGGGACTAAATTGAAAAATAGAAAATTTACATGGTGAATTTGTAAAATAAAAGAAATATAGGGCATGCTAGGGACCTAATTGATATTCGACTATAGTGGGTTATGGTGGAATTTCATGAATTTCCATTTTTATGATCTAGGGACTAAATTGTAAAGAAATTAAAAGTATAGGGGTAAAATGGTAATTTTGCTAACATATGATTTTGGGCAAAATTGAATGAATTATATATTAAATTGAGTTAAATTTATCTGTATAGATTAAGGCAGACCTCCTACAGTTTTAGATCGGGGCAAAGAGAAAGTCTCGGATTAATCGCCTCAGTATCTTCGTATACTCGTCAAGGTAAGTTCGTGTAATTAAATCGTGTTTTTATGTTTTTAATTGAATTATACATGTGTTGTGAAATGTCATACATATATATCCATTGCATATCCTACGCTGTACAACAATTACCGAGCCCTATTTGAACCTTAGGAATATGTAGGATACAAATGACATGTCATTAGGGTTTACATGATTTAGGTGCTGGTCTTGAATGTCCTACCGATGGCTGAGGTCTGACATGTGTTGCGGATACTCCACAACTCGTGTGAGTAGCATCGTGTAGCTATGTTCCAACCCACATCTCGTGAGAGCATACTGATTTATAGCTCGTGTGAGCATACCGATTTACAACTCGTGAGAGCATATCGTTTTATAACTTGTGTGAGCATACATGTACAGGATTTAACAGATTAAAATTATATGATTTAGCGCACTATGTGTGAGCTATCCCTGGTATCCAATGGTATTCTAAATGGTTCAACGGGCAATATTCTGATACGAAATGGTAAGAGTTCAATACAGACTATTACAGGGACATATATGAATTACATGGAAATATTGTTACATGGTTTATGAAAAATTGAATTGGATGGTACATGTCTATGAAACTTAATCAATTGTTGTACTCATCCATGATTATTGATTTATATATGTATTTACATGGCTAACATGGTTGATGTATATGTGCTTAGACATTTGGCCAAATTATGTTGGGATATGCTATGTTTACTTACCTATTATGTGACTAAATGGTAAGTTATGTTCTATGTTATACGAACTTACTAAGCTTATTTGCTTACTCTGTGTTATTTTTCATGTCTTATAGCGAACCGAAAGCTCGTTCGGGTTGGAAGCTTGTTAGAGTTATATTATACTATCTATCAGCTCTTTTGGTACATTCGGTTGTTTTAATGTTGGTTTAATGGCATGTACAGGTATTTTGGCTGGTGTTGGCCATGTGTTTTGGTTGTTGAAATAGCCATTTGCTTAGGCTTGTGATTTGGCACTTTGATGATGAGATGAACTTAGTTTTTGGCATGTAAATATTAGCATTAAAATGGTTGATGAATTGCTTGATATGGTTGAATGATAATTAAGTATGCATAATGTTTAAGTCTTGTAACTTGTTATGAAAGGCATATATGTCTATTAATGTTAGTGATTGAATATCATACTTGGTACTATTTGATAGGCTATGGTAAGCTAATTCAATAGTTTGAAATGATGCAATCTTGATTAGAAGTTAATTGATTAATTTGGCCAAATGGATTACAAGATTTTACATGTTTATATTTTGTCATTTGAGGTGTCTAAGGGCACATTGGTTGTATGAAATTATACCTATGTATATGACTTTATTATGCATGATTTTGGTGCATTGTTATGGCTTGTGCATATATGCATTTTTGGTTGTAGGTTCATGACAAGTTGGGTGAGAAAAATGGCTTGTAGAATGGCCTATTTTCGTCCATATGGGCAGAGACACGGGCGTGTGTGTCAGCTGTGTGTGATACACGGCTAGGTGACATGACCATGTGTCCCTGTAGCTTTCAAAGGGTTGCAAGTTATGCTATTACATAGCTTAGCACACGGCTTGGCACCCGGGCATATGGCTTGGCCGTGTGACCCAAGTCAGTGAGTTACATGGGCATGGACACGGGCTGGGACACGGCTGTGTGTCCCTACTTCGTATGCCCACACGACTGCTTCTAATGCGTTTTTAGGGCCTTGAGGGCTCGTATAAGGGACAATATGTATGTTTTGAACTAGTTTTAATATGCTTATTGATATGGTTTGAAAATTTTGAAAATTATGTTCGTTTAATTTGAAAACTCTGGTAATGCTCCGTAACCCTATTCCGGTGACGGATACGGGTTAGGGGTGTTACATTGTGTGGGTTGATAAATATGGAACATGGCCACGGGTTGCTTGGTCTCGAACAAGCAATTTATCATAGTCATGTTTTGACAGTGATCATATTAATCATTAAGAAGACACAATGGTGACAATGAGATAAAATGGGATAGTATTGAGTAAATGGATTTAACTCAAAATAATCAAGGATATCATATGAGGTTAACACACACATGACGAGGTCATTGGGCAAGATAGTTGGATGAATTGTTTTCATAAAGAGTATTTAACAATGAGTTTTCAATCATGGTACTCCTTGTAGAGTAACTCGATGATTAAGTAAATTGTAAATTATCAGAACGATACTTCTGGAAATAATTGCAATTACTCGAGCCTAAATATATATGCTCGATTGGTCCCTTCGTTAGCTCAACAAAAGCTTGATCGGATTACATTTGACTCAAAAGAAAATTCTATGACTTTTGAAATAATTTAATTGAGTTGATTTATTCAATGTGGAAATAAATTAGGCGTTCGTGAGAATTGTTCAACTAGAAAATTTGATTGAAGAATTTTCTAGAAAAATTAATTTGGAAAATCTTAGTGATTTTTTGGAAAATTAATTTTGATAAAGTAAAATTAAATTAATAATTAAGATTAATATGATATTTTTGGAAACTAACTTTGAAGTCAGACAATTGGTTCAATGGGTAATTGAACTTAAAAATTGGACCTGAGATAAAAAATTGGGCCTAAGAACCCAAAACCGAGATTGAGACCCAAAAGCTGGTTGAAACGGGCCTGGTTTGTGAAATCGTGTAACACATGTTAGTCTATCAAGAAAATGTGGCATATAACATTTAGCTAGACATACCGCCCAATGGGCTGGGGCGTTACCAGAGGATTCAAACCTTTTTTACTTAACTTAAATTTTTAGAAAACAATTATGAAGATTTACCTTTTAGTTAAAAGTCGTTATTTTTCTTTCATTTTATAAAACATCCTTCAAGAAAATAATAGGAATTGTAAAAAAAAAACTCTATGATCCGACCAGTACCCAATTTTGGCAGTTACATATAACTGGTAAGTTCATAAACAACAAATCAAGGAAATTAGGCATACACTTTTTGGGAAAAGGGGCAATTCTTTTCAAAATAGAGATAGTGTAAGTGACAGGGATAATTACATAAGTTGAATACAAAACAAATCTATACGTCACCCACCAAAATAGCCATGCATGATACAAAAATAAATAAGTGGCTCACTCGCCAGCGCAGCTCTTGTGTAGTTCCCTTCAACTGTATATTCTTCTACTATCAAAATGCATGAGAAGGAAAAAGTAACGGAGTAAGTTCGTTTCAACTTAGTGAGTTCCAAAATAAACACAAATAATTTACAAGAATGCTGAAAAGTAACAAGTGTCAATACCCACAAGAAAGAAATATAGACCTTTTCGTGAGACTTTGTCATATAGACACAATACGCCAATTGAAACATAACTCATACAATATATGGGCAGTCACTATCTGCCAACTTAAACATACCTCGCACAATCATGCATGATTACAAAGAGCCCTTCCTTGTGCCAGTCTCGGACCCATATTTCAGAAGTAAGAATCACATATAAGTCATGTTCATATTCCTTCCATAACTCCATGCATCACTCTTGTTAAGTTAATCACATGTTCTCATGATCTGTCGGTCTGGTTTGCAATACAACTGCCATACTGGAGGCATCACAAACAAATCTCCTTTCATATGTTCATATATCACAAATTATTTGGTACTGGGCTGTGTAACAAGAAGGGTGTTTTAACATCAACAATGGACATAATCACTCATACAACACTGATTATTACACACACCCGTCCAGACACAATGCATCAATCCACTTACCGTACACAACACACATATCATGGAAGTGTCACAACTCAAAGGAAGTAAGAAGGAACTCATCAGTAAACTCCAGAATAGAATCTGCTCAACTGGTCATTTGCCTTGATTGCTCAGACCTTCACTAGCTCCTTGAGCTAAATAAGAAAGAATTATACCCATCAAATCATTTATCTATTAAAATTTAACATACATGCATGAATCGTTTGCATGCAAACCATAATCAAGAAGTCTCTTTCCTTTCAAATTATTTCTAAAAAAGTCTATACATGCAAAAATGTAAATCCCCCTTGATATCAACCTAAGGGTTTTCTAGAATTTACCAGTAAGCTAGTACTTAACAATGGAGTCTTGAATAGCTACTAGAAACCTTTCTCATCTTCTCTAACAAAGAACAAAGTGTTGGAAAAATCCTAGTGTGAAAATGATTTTCTTACACAGCGAAAAATTCAAATTTTGAATGGGCATCTTTTTGTTCGGCAAAATCAGTGTTAAAAACACTTCCGCCAAGTTGGAAGAACTTAGGCCTACAAGAGGCCCTCCTACTGCGACAAGTCTCCCTGTACTGCTAATTGTTTGTAGGTTTGCTTTTAGGAGTTAGTTTTGGAGTCGTTTCCGTAGGGTTTTTTATATTTCCCGAAAGATTTTTGAGTACCTCTTTACTCTAAGGTTTGAAGTCATTCATGTAACTTTCTTCAAGGAAAGTAACATGAATTGAGACTATAACAGTTTTCTCTTTCGGGTTATAAAACAAGACACCATTTATTCCCTTTGATATCCAACAAACATGTACAATTTAGTCTGTGAGTCCAACTTCCTCGCATCTTTATCCAATACGTGGGCTCGGCATCCCCAAATTCTAAAACTATTAAGATTTGGCTTCCTGCCATGCCACAATTCATATGGGGTTTTTAATGCTGCCTTAGTTGGCACATCGAATGTACCATGTTTAAAAACGTTCAATTTTTTCTCTATGCCACACCATTCTATTGTGGAGTGCTAACCGCCTCTAGACATAATATCGTCTAGAGTGTGAATACTGCAATAAAATATAGAAATACGTGGCAGTATCTGCAAGCATACAGGTCGAGTTGTAATATAGTTTTACAACAAAATAGGTGAATACTCTAAAGATTTTACCCAAGGGAGGCGAGAAATAGATCAATTCTAACCTAGACACTAAAAGATCTAATTAGTTCTTTAAATTAGTTATAGTACAAGAACATAATATAATGGTTTTTAGGGTTTTTATAACGATAAAATGAAAAAATAAAAAAAATCAAGAGATAGAAGAGTAGAATGAATCAAATCTTGATTATGTGTGATTAGCTCACTTCAGTAATCCCTATCAACTGTCGTTTCGAGTTCCTCATCAATCAACTAGCCACTACCCTAGTAGTATCTTTTGATCTTCTACTAACATAATGAGTCAGTAAGGACTATTGATCTTCTGACCTCACTGTCTAGATTGGTTTGGGGAGAAGGTATTCACGGATGGGCCATACCAATTTTTGGTTAATTCCCACCTTGATGACTTCCCGAGGTTGTCAGGCCTAGGGTTTGTTTCACGTTCTTTTTTTCCCAAACAGCTGATCCATTGAGTAACCCTAGAAAACAATTAATAGATCATACCTCCACTCGCTAATCCCCCATAGGAGTACTAGTTGCTCATGGCTATCATAAACAATATGGAGTTGATGTAAATAGAAAAATGATAAATGGACTAAAGTGTAGAGTTTAAGAAAACGCCTGATTTGTATTAAAGATGGAAAATGAATCCACAGAGTTTGATGATCTCTACAAATCAGATCTCTTGACAAAGAACACTTGGAAATAAATTCTAAAAACATAAGAAAGAAAGAAAACTAAACTAAGTTTAAAAGAGAGAATCTAGTCTAAATGAATAGTGAATATAACATGTGCTAAAGGAACCTATTTATAAATTCTAAGTGGTTGTTGTCCTTAACCCTAGGTTAGCCGACGTTCTCAAGCTTTAAGTTTGATTGTGTAGACCAAAACACCCTTATTTCTTATTTAATTTCCTTTCTAGAGACGATGTCGTGATGCACCAAGACTTGTGTCGCGACATGGCAGTAAGTGTACTCCTCTTAGGATATATTCAGGGGTATGTTGCAACACCCTAAGGTTGTGTCGTGACATTGATGGTAATCTTGAGATTTCTCCATTCTGCTCCCCATGTTTCGACATCGATCATCCCATGTTGCGACGTAGTTACCAATATCCGTTTAGTATTCCTTCTAAAAGTCTCCTGCACACTCACAAAGTGCATTAGCTCACCCTTAGGCCTCATTCAGCCTTTAAGGTCAATAAAAGACTCAATTTGCACATTTTATTAACTTATTAAAAACTTAAGAAAACATAATTCAGACCTACTGAAAATGCTTGGTTTCAAGCTCCAAAAGTGAAATAATCAGTTTATCTGCTACATCGGATTATGATAGATCAAACTCCCCCACACTTAAGTCATTGCTTGTCCTCAAGCAACATGAACAAAAACAAGAAATAAAAATGATCACCCTTGAGCAAATATGATACAAATATTGACTTTGGAGCACATGAATTAGGCATTCTACATTCACTCACAACTTTAACATGATTAATACTTGATTTACCACTTTTGACCACAAATATCTAAGTTCAATATGTTACAAAGTATACAAGCATTATGGTTCCCACTTGTAGGGATCCATCAATAAATCATACAAGTACTTTGATTATCTGAGAAAAATACAAGTAGTCATTTATGCATATGTTTAGTATAATGTCCATTCGTGAATAAAGATATTTAGGTCACATAACACTTTTCAACTTGTAACATTCTGAGGCTTAGGACATGTATGGAATTCAAAGATAGTAAGCATCAAGAGGGTTACAACCACAAAATAGTTTGGCACATCATATTGGTCCTTATTCTTCTCCGCTTAGTGACCCTTACCTGCTCACCATCTTATTTCTCCTTCTTTCACTTTTATTGTCTTATAGGAAATCATAGCATGACATAGCAACTATGGCTAGCATACAAGTTTATCTTTCTTTTGTGACTTTGTGACTTTCTTTTTCAGCTCATCTCACTCAAGAATGCTTTTTATTTTTTGTGAACTTTTTCTACTCGTATTACTTTTGCATTTTGAATTTTTTACTTTTGTTTTGCGCTTTCAGGCTAACCTATAGTTCCCATATCACACCAATATTTCCTATTTCACTCTATTTTTTACAAACTTCCATTGTGATATATCTACTTAACCCTCAATACGTATGGCCAAACATTTATAGTTGTGCAGTGCAGGACCAAAGAAAAATGGAAAATACAAATTATCATTTTTAGGCTTAGGGTTTGTAATAAGGTTCATCAAGAATTGTCAACAGGCTCAACAATCGGTACTAATGGTGAATGATGAATAGGTCAGGTTTTTGGCTTTGGATGTGTTCCAAATAATGACTTAGGTGATCCCTTAATAACTCAATATGCACAAATTTAATCTACCAAACAAACTCACATTCAACCGTTTATCATTCATACTAACATGCATGTTTGCTTGCATTTTCTATATCATTTGGTACAATTGATTGCTTACTACATATTTATAGTGTAACATATAGAACTTAGTAGTCTAATAATAAAACAATTAAAATCATCTACCATCATGCCAAATTTATTTGTAAACACAAGCGACCTATGTACATGCTCCTAACCAATCACTTATATTTCTACAAGCTCAAGCACTCAAAGGACAAGAAAAGTAATTTTTTTTAAAACAAACCTTCTATGTTACCCCTCACACTTTAGTTGACAAATTGTTGTCAATGTGCAACCCATAAAAAGATAAGGAAAGAAGTTATCCGATTGATCGTGGTCGCTCCAACTACTAATTATGGGTGCTTCCTCCTTTGATCGTGTAAAACTTGAATTGTTTCTGTCTCCTTCATGTTGGGTTCCTACATAGAAAACTTAAAAAAAATGCAATAGAACTAAAAATCTACTTATTAATCCTATTCCTACTAAGTCTAAATCAGAATCATCCAAAAATTAATACAAACAAAATTTAGAAAATGTTCAATCATCTTCCTCAAAATCCATTTCCTCGCTTCCGTCCTCCTCCTCCTCCTCTCTATCTTCTTCCTTTTCACTTTCATTCACCTCTTCTTCTTGTTCCATCTCTGTTGGCCCGAACATGTCTGGTGTATAATTGGGGACCTGGATGTTGTTTTGCCTAGCAAATTCTTGGAAGATCGACCCCAATTCTTGCATCCACCGTATCATCCAATCTAGATTTGGATGACTAATTTCGCCAAATTCTTGTTGAACTTGTGTAAACTTTTGTAATGAAGTTGGTGTAGCCGTCGCGTCTTGTTGCCGCTTATTCAATCTTTTATTTGTTTTGCTCCCAAATACTTCAGGAAGGTTTCAACGACTGCTCAGTGGATGTCATAGCTACGCCCACCCTTTTGCATAAGGCCATGAATAGATGGGGAACAAAAACTCCCACCTTTTAGTCACTAATGCATCTCTTCATGTTCTGGTGGATCCATTTGCCGATACAGACTTACTTTTTTTGCAAGATTACATACAATAAAACCGCTCGAAATGCATTAACATTAGAAACATTTAAAGTAGATACTATTCATGTGCACAAAAATTGAATCCAAATTTTAGCCTCTAGAAACATAATAGCTTGATGAAAGGACATGGGAAGATTGGCACCTGAGCGATATTTCCATTCACCCCTTCCTTCAGTTAAAAATTTTATAATGTTATCCATATCTATGTCCTGAAAATATTGTAAATTAGTTTCATCAATAAAATCATTCTCATAGTATGGAGCATTATAAAAATCACAAATAATTTAATGGGTTACTCGCACCTCTTTCCCTTTCATAAGTATCGATTCCTACATATGACTTTCACTACTCCTAGACTCTTGGTCCCGTAATGATGCATAAAATTCTTGAACAACAGGGACTACAACATTATTTTTAGTGATTGTCCAAAAATGTTCCCACATATGAGATGTGACTGAAGGCCATATTTCCTTACACAAAATCATGGATGGATCAAATTCACTCTCTTGAATGAATGTTTTTCCTTGAAGTTTATTAAAATATTTTTCAACATTCGGATTTGTGAAAATAGAGGAATTTTGACACATTGATGGCTCCATTTCCATATTTTGCCTAACTTTTCTAAGAGGCATGACGTTTTAATTCAACAAACTAATGATGTACTAAGCAAACAAAGTCAATGGAACAATAAAAGTTGAGTTTAGGAACCTTTAACCTCAGATATATTGTTGGATTCCTCGTCATGCTTTGTTTGCTCGTCATTTCTTGGAGTGGTTCTGTTCTTGCCTTTCACAAGTAAAATTAAAAGAAGAAATACTTGAAAAAAATCAAAAAGCAAAAGCAAAAGATGAGCTTTTAGGGTTTTAAGGGATTTTGAGAGTTCTAAAAAATTAAAAGGGGTAAAGTGTGTTTAAATAGGAGTCAAATATGTTTTTTAGGTTAAGAAATAGGTATTTTGAAGGTCTAAAATATTTTACATTAGGGGGTAGGCCATTGGATTGCACGAATGGGTCAGGTCAACCCTGCAAAAAATTACAGTGATGTCGTGACACAGGGTTTCCATGTTGTGAGATCCTTGGCAGCTCACCGTTGTCGCGACACACTTTCAGTTTGGAAATTTAGGGAGACTGTCCTCCATGTAGTGACGTCGGGTTGGTTTCTTCAGTTCCTTCATTCTACACGAAGCGTCGTGATACAAGGTTGTCGTGTCGCAAAAGCGACTCTGTGTCAGCCCATATGTCCATCTTTGAGATGTCTCGGTCTTTAATGAAAATATATCAAATAAAATTTAACAACTACACTCTATGGTTAGCTAAATATTCAATAATATACAATAGTTAAGCAGTTGAAATATTTTTTAAGTTTTACTGCCGGATTCATCCGACAGTATCACCAGTTCATTGATGGATGATTTTTCCGTTCTGTCAGTATTAGTCCATCTCCATCGTGCCATTCCACCTATGCCCGGTTGTGCCTTTCCTTAAACCTGTTTATCCTTTCTGCATGCATAAAAGGAAGCATGTCCCTTGACTCGAGAATGATAAAAACAAATAATTTTATGCATTGCTCCCCTAACTTCCTCCTACCTTCCTCTCTTGGTTGATAGCCACATTTAAAAGTTTCAGTCTCATTGATTTTCATAGTTAATTCATTTTTCTCTAAATCAATGGTGGACCTAGAAGTGTCTAGGAAAGGTTTACCTAACAAGATCAGTTTCTCACGATCTTCTTCAAAATCAAGCACCACAAAATCTGTTGGAATAATGAAACTGTGCACTTTGACTAACACATCCTCTAATACACGTTTTGGATGAACAGAAGATCTGTCAGCCAAATGTAGCGTTATATGCGTAATTTTAAGATCCCCTAACCCGAGTTTTTCAAAAATAGATAAAGGTATCAAATTAATACTAGTTCTTAAATCACATAGAGCTCTATTAAAATAAATGCTCCTTATCTCTATGGGAATAGTAAAAC
The DNA here is from genome assembly GCF_007990345.1 of Gossypium hirsutum. NCBI lineage: Eukaryota > Viridiplantae > Streptophyta > Magnoliopsida > Malvales > Malvaceae > Gossypium > Gossypium hirsutum. Next base: position 49,650,212 of record NC_053438.1, on the reverse strand, counting down.
TTCCCGGGTCTTTTAATTTTTGGGGAACCCTTCTTGAGATAATAGCATTACAGGAAACGCTTATACTAACTTGTTCAACTACCTTAATTTTCCTACAACTAGACATAATTTCCTTTAAAAACTTGTCATACATAGGAACTTTCTCAATTTATTGAATGAAGGGTAGGTTAACATTTAATGTTTTAAACAAGTTCAGGAAACTTACAAATTCATCCTCATCCCTCTTTTGTTTTTCCTCTAGTGTTGAAGAGAATAGGATTTGTGCATCGGCAGAATCTTTAGTTATTTCCTTCTCTGTCTCCGCTACCGATGTGGTTACCTCCTCTGGCTCTGGCTCATCTCCAGCCTCTAGGGATTTCTCTTGAGGATCATCATTGTTCTTCGCAATTTTCTTCGTAGTAGTGGTTTCTGGGCTACTCAGGACTTTGCCTGACTGGAGCGCAATCTCTTTCATGTGCTCCTTACCTTGCCTCCGTGGATTGTCTTCTATATTGCTAGGAATACCTTTGCCAATTTGTCTTTTGACATCACCCATCATGCTCATCGATTGACTCATTTGATCCTCGAGTTTAGTCAATGTTCTTGTTGAATTGGTGCACTTAGACTGAACCTACTTAATATACATTCTCAGTGATTGCATTTCTCCCTCGATTCTATCCAACCGTTGACCACATACAGTATGGTCACTTTGGTTGACCCTATCATGAGGTTTCTTCAAATAAGGAGGTTGATAATTAGTATTTTTAGCTTGGTTTAAACTGTTACCTCCTCCTTCATTTCCTTCCCATATCAGGTTTGGGTGATCCTTCCAGCCGAGATTATATGTATTCGAATAAGGGTTTCCACCCCTATTCCCGATGTAGTTTATATCCTTGGTGGGATTATTGATAAAATGGAAGAGTGGTTTGTCTCCTCCATGTATAGACGTTGTATAAGCAAATTCGATACGATTGAGTCTATCTAGTATCTATTGATACTTGTCATCCTCTTGGATAGTTTTGACCGTAGCAGGCTTCTGGCCACATGTGAATCGTTCAATTGGCCAGCAAAAGGAGTTTAATGCCATATTTTCAAAAATTTCGTATGCATCCTCGTACGTTCTGTTCATAAGGGCTCCTCCTGTTGCTCCATCTAATCTAGATTGGTGGTTCACTTACAACACGTTATAAAATATCTGCAGTCGCATCCATTCAGAAATCCGTGGTGTAAGCATTTTTTAATCAACATTTTGAAACGTTCCCACGCCTCATAGAAAATTTTTCCCTCAATTTGTCTAAAGACAAGAATCTCTCTTCTTAGTTGAACTGCTTTGCTAATCGGGAAGAACTTCTGTAAAAACATTCTAGTGAGTTCATCCCATGCCGTGATAGACCCTGGTGCCTACGAGTCTAACCAAGAAAAGGCGTTATCAATCAAAGACAAAGGGAACAAACAAACATGAATAGCATCATCTGAATCATCTGATTGGGGTCCTTTGTCATCGTGCCCGTAAATTGGAGATTATTCTGGATCATCTGAATCATCACCGGTTTGATCTCAAAATTATTAATTTTTATTTTCACCCTTGCCATACTTTCCTGAACCATGTCCAGACTTGGTAAGGCATAATCCCTTAGGGTTCTCTCATTCTGAGCCATATGTACATTTGCAGGTAGCTATTGTGCTGGTGGGTTTAATAAGACGTTATCGTCAGTGTCACCAAACAGGGGATTTTCACGTGGTATGTTACCTGTAGCAAGTGGTTGTGGATCTTGCATCTGTTATAGCTACTGCAGTTGCTGTCGTCGATTTCTGTGGATTATTCTCTTTAGATCTGTGATTGCTACAATAGGTGTGCCCCTACTACAAGTCATACACTAAACCCAGAAAGAGAGGATTAATAACAATAAATAAAATAAAATAGAATCATACCTATAACTTTAAGATTTTCTAATTATTCTTTCTAAGTTAAAAAATTTAAATCGATCTAGTGACATTACCACCTCGACAACGGCACTAACGACAAACCAGGACCTGTGTTGCGACATCGTAGTCAGTGTACTCTTCTTGGGATATCTTCAAGGGTATGTCGCGACACCCTCAGGTTATGTTGCGACATTGAAGGAAGTCTTGAGATTTCTCCATTTTGCTCCCTATGTTGCAACATTGATCATCCCATGTTGCGACATAGTGACCAGTATCCCATGTTACGACATCGATCATCCCTGTTGCAACACGTAGGGACTAGCCCGCTATTTTCCTTTTTCCTCGGTTATTGTCTTTTTGATCCAAATTTTGATCTATATAATAAATAAATACAATACATTAATTTCATACATATTTCACATTCCCTTAAATGCATATGACCATTACCTTTTCATTAATTACACATTTTTCCAAAACTTTTATAACTTTTGCAATTTAGTCCTTTAACCCGATATTTATCAAATTTAACCATTTTCTAATAATTCAATTGCAACCAAATACACCAGGCTCTTTAAAAATCCCTATTATACATCAAAATCACTTTTAAACCTACAATTTTTACTTTTAAACAATTTAATCCTGAAATCAAAATCTAACAAAAATTACTTCACACAACAACCACACATCCTAACCAAAGCTTCAAACATATAATTATCATAAAAAACATTCAAGATTCAAGAATGAAAACTTCCAAAATTTTTAACATATTCAAAAACAAAGGTACGAGTTAGCTAGACTTAGTTGCAACGATCTCAAGAACATAAAAATCACAAGAAATGGAGTAAAATTGAGCTTACATGCAAGCAATGAGTATGGCCGAACCTAGCTTGATGAAAATGGTGTTCTTTCACCCTAAATTTTAGTTCCTTTCACTTATGGAAGATGGCAATGTTATTTTCATATTATTTTACTTTTGTTTATTTACTAATTTACAATTATACCCCTTTTTATAACACACAACCAATTAATTTAACACACAACCAATTATACCCCTAAAAATACCTTAACAACAATTTGGATCAATTTGAAATCATTTGGAAAGTTTAGGAAAAAGTCACAAAAATTTGGAAACAAGGGTCACACAGCCGTGTGGCTAGGTCGTGTACCTAACACGGTTGAGGCACACGCTTGTGTCTTAGGCCGTGAAACCTTTAAACTAAGGACACACTGTCGTGTCCCAGCCCGTGTAACTCTCTGAGCAAGGTCACACGACCATGTAACATGCCCGTGTGTCAGGCCATGAACTCTCGAAATTTCCCCACACACCCGTGTGCTAGGCCGAGTAACTTACTGACTTGCATACAAAGAAATCTTTAGGAGACACACGGCCGTGTCGCTAAGCCGTGTGGACCTAAAATTTACCTAAAACAAGTCATTCCCAACGCCATTTCAGGCATGACCACTTGAACAAACATGTGCACACTAAAAAGATATCAAACCATACCTAAACATACATATATTTGCCATTCCAAAGGTCCTAGTTCAACTAACCAATATGCCATTCAAAGTCACCTCAAAAGCAATCAACACATCAACAACTAAAACCTATCAACATTGATCCATTTTTTGCATAGTAACTTAGTTCAATCATATACAAAAACATACCACAAGTATTCACTTTCATACCATTATAATTATACCAAAAACAAACCTATTTACAAGCATGATACAATACTGATTGACATAATTTAGTAAGGTATCAATTTTTACCAAAACAACCATTTTAGCCATATATACATACCACTACCCTAAGAGACACAAAAACTACCAACTTCGATGGATAGTATGAGCCGGTTGATTGATCCTTCCAAAGTGTCAGCAACAAAACTCTATAAAACAATCCATAAGAGCTGGTAACTTTACACAACTTAGTAAGACCATAGTATTACTTTCAATCTAACACAACTAGATACATTTGAAATACTATTAGATTTCAGGGTTACTAGAGTATAAAAACACACAAAAATGTGTTTAGGAGTACCGAAGTACAAATAGGGGCACGTATGTGCAAACAGGGGTACTGAAGTGCAAACAGGGGCATGTATGTGCAAACAGGGGTACTGAAGTACAAACAGCGGCACGTATGTGCAAACAGGGGTACTGAAGTACAAACAGGGGCATGTATGTGCAAACAGGGGTACTAAAGTACAAACATGGGCACATATATGTAAATAAGGGTACCAAAGTACAGACAGGGGCATGAATGTGCAAACATTCAATAGTTAATTATTGACCTTTAGCTAAGGAACTATAATGTAAAAATACAAACAAAAATTCATTTACTTATTGGAACACTATGAACTTACCTAATATTCAATTCTGAACAACACATAGGGGCTAGCTCGCTATTTTACCTTTTCCTCGGTTATTGTCTTTTTATCCAAATTTTGATCTATATAATAAATAAATATAATACATTAATTTCATACAAATTTCACATTCTATTCAATACATATGACCATTAAATTTTCATTAATTACATATTTTCAAAACTTTTATAACTTTTTCAATTTAGTCTTTTAATCCGATATTCATCAAATTTAACCATTTTCTAAGAATACAATTACAACCAAATACACTAGCCTCTTTAACAATCCCTATTATACATCAAAATTACTTCTATACCCTACAATTTTGACTTAAATCAAAATCTAACAAAAATCACTTCACACAACAACCAAATATCCCAACCAAAGCTTCAAACATATAATTATCATAAAAGACATTCAAGATTCAACAATGAAAAATTCAAAAAATTTTAACATATTTAAAAATGAAAGTATTGGTTAGCTGGACTTAGTTGCAACGATCTCAAGAACATAGAAATTACAAGAAATGGAGCAAAATTGAGCTTACAAGTAAGCAGTGAGTATGTTCGAACCTAGCTTGATGGCAATGGTGTTCTTTCACCCTAAATTTTGGTTCATTTCACTTGTGGAAGATGACAATGTTATTTTCATATTATTTTACTTTAGTTTATTTACTAATTTATAATTATACCCCTTTTTATTTAACACACAACCAATTAATTTAACATGTAAAACCGTCCATTTAACCTTAATAAGGTCTAATTACAACATAAGTCCTCCCTCTTTTATTAATTATACCATCTATCTCTTGTAATCCAATTATGATTAGATTTTCCCATCTTTTGCGATTTAGTCCTTTTTCTCAAATTAACTAAGTAAACAATAAAATTTCTTCAGCAAAATTTAATAGGACCCTAATAATTCTATAAATATTCTATAAATAATATTTACGAGCTGGCACTATAGAAATTTAGGGTCCTAGAACCACTATTCTGTGGTGACAGAAAAGCTTGATTTATATAAATAATAACATAAATCCACATAAGTTGATTGTCTTCACAAATTAGATCTCTTGAAAGAAAACAACGAACAAATGAACTAAACTTTAGAAAACCTAAGAAAGAAAGAATACAAAACTAAATCTAAAGAAAGAAACTAGGTTAATGGAAAGGTGTCCATAACATGTACCAAATGAGCCTATTTATAGCCTTTAGGTGGTTGTCGTCCTTAACCATAGGTCAGTTGATGTTCCTGAGCTTTAATTTTGATTGTGCAGCCCAAAACACCCCTACTTCTTGTTTGATTTCCATCCCAGAGTCAATGTCGCGACACATCAGGACTTGTGCCACGACATAGAAGTCAGTATACTCCTCCTTGGGATGTCTTCAAGGGTATGTTGCGACACCCTTAGTCAGTGTCGCGACATCAAAGGTAGTTTCATACTTTCTCCATTATACTCTCCATGTTGCGACATTGGGCCTCTCGTGTTGTGACATAGCGTCCAGTATCAGCCTAAAGTGCCTTCTAATGGCCTCTTGCACATTTACGAAGTACGTTAGCTTTCCCTTAGGCCTCATATGGCCCTTAAGGTCAACAAAAGACTCAATTCACACATTTTATTAGATATAAGTAAGACGAAAGAAAATTAAAATATAAGAGAAATGCTTGTGTTTAGGCTCTTTAAGCGTGAAAATTAGTTTAATTTACTACACCAAATTACGACAGATCAAACTCCCCCAAACTTAAGTCATTGCTTGTCCTCAAGCAAAAAAGCCAACGACAATAAAATGATGACCCTTGAGCAAAAATGATACAAGTATTGACTTCTGAGCATACGAATTAAACATTTCATGCTTACAAACAATCCCAACATGATGAATGGTTGACTTACCACTTTTGACCACAAACATCTAAGTTCAGTACGTAACAAAGTATACAAATATTAAGAATCTTATCTGTAGGTATTCATGAATAGATCATACAAGTAATTTAATTATCCGAGCAGAATACAACTATTCATTTATGCATATGTTCAGTATGATATCCATTCATGTATAAGGATATTTTAGGTCACAGAGGACTTTTCGGCTTGTAACATTTTGAGGTTTAAGACAGGTATGAAATTCAAGATCAGTAAGCATAAAAAGGGTTAAAAACACACAAAAAGTTTGGCACATCATATCGGTCCCTATTCTTCCCTTTATAGACCCTTACCCACTCACTGCCTTATTACTCCTTCTCTCACCTCTATTGTCTCTCCATATATAGGAAATCATAGAATGACATAATAACTATGGCTAGCCTTACGAGTTTTTATGCACTAATGAACGTGTTTTTCTTTCTTTTGTGACTTTGTGACTTTTCTCTTTTTCAATATATCTCACTCATGAATTCTTTTTTGCTAATTTAGGACATCTTTTACTCGTACTAATTTCCTTTTTAGATTCTTCTTTTTGTTCTGCACATTAGGCTAACCTGTAATTCCCATATCACACTAATCTTTCCTATTTCATTCTATTTTTACAAACTCCTCCATGATATATATGCTTAACCCTCAATATGTATGGCCAGGCATTTATAATCATGCAGTGCAGGATCAAAGAAAAAGGGCAAATATAAATTGATGTTTTCAGGCTCGAGGCTTGTAATGTGGTTTTTCAAGAAGTGACAATAGGCTCAAAAATTGGTACTATAGGTAAAATATAAATAGGATAACTTTTTAGCTTTGGATGTGCTCCAAACAATGCCTTAGGTCATCCCTAAATATCTCAACATGCACAAATTTAATCAACCAAACAAACACAAATTTAACCATTTATCATTCATAGTAGCACACTCGTTTGCTTGTATTTTCTATATCACTTGGTACAAATGATGGCCTTATACCTATTAACAGTGTAACATATAGAAATTTTAGTCTCATAATCAAGAATTTAAAATCTCCTATCATAATGTCAAAATTATTCGTAAACACAAGCAATCTATGTACATGATCCTAATCAATCACTTGTATTTTTACAAGCTTAAGCACACAAAAGACAAGAAAAATCAAAGAAAATGTAAAAATTTGAAGCAAATTTTCTATGTTACCCTTCCACACTTTGGTTGACACATTGTCCTCAATGTGTAGCCCATAAAAGGATAAGGAGGGAAGTTACCCGATTGGTCTTAATCACTCTAGCTTTTATTAGTTGGTGCTTCCTCCTTTGATAATGTACAACTCAAAATTTTTTTGTCTCCTTCGTGTTGGGTTCCTGCATAGAAAACTTAAATAAAATAAAATATACTAAAAATCTACTTACTAATCATACTCCTACAAAGTTTAAATTAAAATCATCCAAAAAATTATTACAAGCACCTTAAAAATAACAAGAAGAAAACTCAATCTTCCTCCGAATCATCTAGAGGCCGGGAGTTCCCTTGCTCCATAGGTGCCTTCCCTTTTCCTTTGACATGTGTTCGGTGGGAGCTTTCACCTGTTGAAGGCGTATGGTGAGTTAGGCTTCATATGATGGGCCCTTTTGGTTTGGAAAATTACAGTTGAAATGACGCTTCATATTTGTCCTCCGTTTTAGGGTACTTCTGAGCAGCACCCTCCTCCTCAAAACTAACCCCCTTATCCTAATGATTCAAAGTTGGCCCGAACACATCTAGGGGATACTTCGGATCACTTAATCCATTCATCATTGTGAATTCTTGAAGTACTAGTCCTTTTTCCTGCATCTATCAAATTATTCCGTCAAGTTTTGGGTCTATGTCTCCACGTACTCCTTTCGATTGATCTTTCTTTTTGAGTGATGCTAGTACATCCATTTTCTTCTTCCTTCTTTGATTCCATTCAGTTATTTGCTTCCGTTGAAGCTCAACATACTAGGTATATAATGTATATCTGATATTACTTATCGTAGGTTTCATAAGTTTCAAATTTTAGCTCATTGACACTTTTGCCAGACGACATAGAGCTTTTTGGCTTTGTACACACCACTTCATTTCTCGAAAGATCCAATGTCTTACACAGACATATTTACGCTATAGAATACCATAGAACAAAACTGCTAGAAATACATTAACATTAGAAACATTTAGTGCGGGTGCAATTCTGGTACCAATGAATTGCATCCACATCTTCGCAACATGAAACATAATAGCTTAATTAAAATTCTTGGTAAGCTCAATGTCCAACCTGTAGCTCCAACTACCCCTACCCTACGTTAAATATTTTATAACATCTTCCATTTCAATGTTTTCAAATCTCTCTAGATCTGTATTATCAACAAAATCTTTCTTATAAAATAGGATGTTATAAAATTCATAGATATCATTAGGGGAGATTGGAATGTCTTCCCCTAATACTTCAATATCAGTTATTACTGCATTATAGCCTCGCTTAACCATTTTTCCCTTAAGGGATGCATAAAACTTCCGAAACACAGGTATGTTTCCATTATTCAGGGGAGTAATGCAAAACTGCTCCTATTGATGGTAACGGGCCAAAGTCTAGATTTCTTTGCAATGGATCAACGAGGGTTTGAACCCTCATTCTTGAATTAACGGTCGACCCTATGACTCAAGATAATATTTCTCAACATTTTAATGGTGAAACCATACAAGGTCAGAAACACGTGGTGTTTCTTGAACATTAGTTCTCCTGTTTTTCCTTAGAGGCATATTATAAACAATATTTCTAAAAGTATGAACAGTAATCAATAAAATAGTAGAGAAGTTTGAGAATACTTAAACCTCAACTTGTTTGCACTTCCTCTTTGTTTTGTTGATGAGAACTCCTTTCAATGTAGCCTTTTGAATTGGGAATAAGGAATTGGGGATTTAGGGTTTGATGAGAAAAAAATATTTTGTAGATTAAGGGTTTTGAAGAGGTTTTGAAAGAGTTTAAGTGTTAGAGTGAGGTTAGATTAGCTTAAAAGGATATTTTTATGTTTAAAAATAGTGGTTTTAGGTTTAAAAATTGGGAAAAATCATTGTTATTCTGCTGGGTTGCGCAATCGAATCAGGTTGACCCTACAAATATTTGCAGTGATGTCTCGACACAGGGGTTCCATGTCGTGATATCCCTAGCAGACTACTCATGTTGCGACACCGAGGTTTACTTTCGCGACACACCTTGTAGTTTCGAAATTATTGAGAAACTATCTTCTGTGTCATGACACAAGTTAATGATGTCGTGACATTAGGTTGAATTTTGAACTTCTTCGTTACTAGCCATGTGGTTGACGGTGTGTAAGATTCCTAAAAAATCAAATGTTAGACATGTTAATTGATAAACTGAAAGCCGTAACTATAAACTACAAATTTCCTAATTATTCATTTACGTGCAAAAATTAAAATTAACCTAGTGACGTTGCCTTCCTCACAACGATGCCAACAACTTCACAGCCTTCAGATGTAGTAACATCTAGAGTGTGAATACTGTAATAAAATATAAAATTACGAGGTAGTATTTGCAAGTATACGGGTGATTAGCTTACTTTGACACTCTCAATCAAATGTTGTTTTAGGTTCCTCATGAACCAACTAGTCGCTACCCTAGCAGGATCTTCTGTTCTTCCACTAACATAACGAGTCAGCAAGGACTACTTATCTTTTGACCTCATAGTCCAGATTGGCTTCGAAAAAGGTGTTCACGGATGGGCAATACCGATTTTGGGTTAATTCCCACCTTGATGACTTCCCGAGGTTGTCAGGCCTAGGGTTTGTTTCACGCTCTTCCTTTCCCAAATAGTTGATCTGTTAAGTAAACCTACAAAAAAATTAATAAATTATGCCTCCACTCGCTAATCCCCCATAGAAGAATTAGTTTCTCATGGCTTTCATAAACAATATGGTATAGATGAAAGAATAGAACATGGTGAATGAATTGAAGTGGAGAGTTTAAGAAAAACTTGATTTATATAAATAATAACACGAATCCACAGAAGTTGATCATCTTCACAAATCAAATATCTTGAAAGAAAATAACGAACATATAAACTAAACTCTGAAAAACCTCAGAAGGAAAGAAAACGAAACTAAATCTAAAGAAAGAAACTAGATTAATGGACAGGTGTCCATAGCATGTGCCAAATAAGCCTATTTATAGCCTTTAGGTGGCCATCATCCTTAACCCTAGGTTAGCTGATCTTATAAAGCTTTAAGTTCGATTGTTTGAACCAAAATTCCCCTACTTTGTCCTTAATTTCTGTCCCAAAGTCGATGTCACGACAGAGAAGTCAGTAGGCTCCTCTTTGGGATGTCTTCAAGAGTATGTCGTTACACCCTTAGTCAGTGTCGTGACATTGAAAGCAGTTTCGTACTTTCTCCTTTCTGCTCTCCATGTTGTGAAATTGGGCCTCCCATGTTCCAACATAGAGTCTAGAAACACAAAAATATACACACTTTTCATGCCCTTTTTTACTCAAATTCATGCAAATTTGTAGTAATTCTTCTCAAAAAATATATAATAATTATAAAATAATTAAATTATACTTAAATTATTAACACGTTGAATTTTAATTAGTTTTATAATAAATTTTGATTAATTTTGATCATTTTCGATAGATTCGCACAAAGGGCGAAGATTGGCTCGGCAAACACTATTAAAAGCGCAAAATCGAGAAGCAATTTTTGAAGCATCGAGGCGAACTAATTTTTCAGCCGAAGAGGGTTCAAATTGTGAATATTAATTCATAATATCATTAATTTTAATTTTAATATAAATTATTTTGGGCTAAATAAATTATTAATTAATTATGAAAAGAGGCCCAGTTGAGCTGAACCGAGAAAACCGATCCGACTGAGCACTGGGCAGCCCAAATTTGTCCCACATGCTGACCCAATCAGCTTGTTTGGCTGATTATTTGGCTTGCAAAATAGCCCTTGAAGACTCCTTGAATTTGTGTTCAAACCCCTCCACTATTCATGCCTTTCTAGATTTGCCCCTACAATAAAATAGTAAGTTTGAAACCTTCAAACTTGGCATATGTGTAGTGGGCCATGGGGGGACTCTATGACTGCTGATTTTTTCTATTTTTAGCAGCCTACTCAACCCATAAAAGCCCCCTTTGCTGCTCATTTGAAATACATCTCAAAACCTATCATCCTTTCACTTCACTCTCACTTTCTCTCTTCAATTCCCTTCCGTTATTCTTCATTTTCTTCTCCATTCTCTTGTCAATTTCACCTCTTGAAAAAGAGTCCTTCAAACACCATTTGGAGCAGCATTCAAGTGTTCATGGAAGTCTCGATTCAACAAGAACAAGCGGAGAAGGAGGAGTGGAGCAACTTAGTCAAGCCTCAGAGAAACACCGGATTTGATTCTTGTTCCTTATCCTTTTAATTTTGTTGTTGTTGTTATGAACATGTCTATGAATAAATGTGATGTTGATATGTTTAATTTAATTAATATGGCTTAAATTTAATTCGTGTTAGGTTGATTGCATTTTGTCTACTTAATTTATTAAAATTGTGTTAGTGTTGTTATAAGCCTTGGTAAGATGTTTGATTAAGTAAAACCATGACTAAGTTATTCTTGCATTACAATTTTAAGGTAACTAATGAATTAATTATTTAAATAGATTGAAATTTTAATTAATTAACACGATACTTAATCAGTGCATATTTAATCATTTAAGGTAGCTGAGGGTTAAATTAGCAACGGTATCTAACGATATATTAGCCTTGCATAACTTACACGATTATTGTGATTAAACTATTTCAAGGTAGCATTGTTACGTCACGTAATCTTTTATGTGCTTATGAGATTGAATTAATTATTTGAATTGGCATGCAGATATGTACAAGAGATTGTTTTTAATTTCATAAGTATGCGTGCATTAACGTATTTGCTTACTAAAATTTGTTTAATTGGTTGAATTGACATAGAGACATAGTCAAGATATAGATGGATTTTGGTAGGTGAGTATGTTCATAAGTTAACAAATTACCAAGTTGTCGTGAATTTATTCGTAACAAAACGAACATGAGTTTAGTAATTTTAAGTTAAGAAATGTAATTAATCTAGCACAATTATGTCTTCTTGATTAAAATCATCTTTTGAAATAGTGCATGGGAACTTTTATTTCCTCTTTATTTATTTTATTTAGTTAAATCTTAGTGTCTAATCATCTCCTCAAATCAAAATAATTTTCTTCACTAAAGTGTTTTTAATTGCATTCATAGATAATTCTTTTCACAGTCCTTGTGAGTATGATAACTCGACATTTACTTGTCACTTTATTATTTGTTGCATTTGTGTACACTTACACATTTTCGTCGTTCCAAGTTTTTGGCGCCGTTGTCGGGGACTATTTTAAAAGTCATTATTTGTGAATTTTTGAATTTTGCATTTTGGTTTATTTTCTGTTCAATTTAAATTAATTAATTTTTTATGTGTTGTTTCAAGTGTTTATGAGTATTGATTGAATTATCGATTTACTCCTCCTAGACCCTGAGATTGAAAGAACTTTTCGACAGCGAAGAAGACAAGCAAGTCAGAGAAGGACTAAAGAGATGAACTTTGAAAATCCAAATCAAGGAAATGGAACAAACCCTGTTAAAAATCCTATCCTTATTACAGATGATAGGGATAGAGCTCTAAGACAGTATGTCGTGCTAGTGTTTCATGATCTTAATCTGAGTATTAGGACACCCGAAATTGAGGCTCAACAATTTGAGCTGAAGGCCAGTCATGTTCCACATGCTTTAGATAGTGGGCCAATTCAGTGGAATGCCTACAGAAGATCTTCAACTACACTTAAGACAGTTTATGGAGGAGAGCAATTCTTTCAAGTTAGCCGGAGTACCCGAAGATGCACTACAATTAAAACTATTCCCATATTCGCTAAAGGACAGTGCTCGAGTCTGGTTGAATTCATTGCCACTAAATTCCATTTCAACATAGCAGAAGTTAGTAGAAAGATTCCTCATGAAGTATTTCCCAGCTAGCAAGAATGCTAAGTTCAAGAGCGAGATCACTGTTTTACAACAAATGGATGATGAGTCCTTGTATGAGGCATGGGAAAGGTATAAAGAATTATTACGGAAGTGCCCTCATCACGGAATCCCTCATTGCATCCCACTTGAGACGTTCTATAATGGTCTCATTGCTCACACGAGGATTGTAGTGGACGCTTCTATTAATGGTGCTCTCATTTCTAAATCTTATAATGAGGCTTATGAAATCATTGAGAGGATTGCTAGCAACAATTATCACTGGCCAAACAATCGAGCAGCGTCAGGAAGACAAGTCGCTGAAGTACAAGAAGTGGACGCTTTCACTTCACTTGTATCTAAGGTATATTTGATTTCCTCAATGCTTAAAAATTTTACCACTAATGGGTTTAATAGTTTTGCAGCCCAACCACCCAATCAATTTGACACTATAGCCTGTGTTTATTGCGGGGAAGGACATTTGTTCGAAGAATGTTCATCAAACCCAAAATCCGTATATTACATGGGGAATTAGAACCAGAATCGAGGAAGGCAAGGACTGCAATCAAATTTTTATAACCCATATTGGAAAAACCACCCTAATTTTTCCTGGAGTAACCAAGTGGATGGAACCAGTAACACTTTTGCCCAACCTAGACTAACCCAGCCACCTGTTTTTACCCAACAAGTTTAAAAGCAACCTCAAGCTGAATCTTTCAATGGCTTAGAAAACCTGTTGAAGGCATACATAGCCAAAAAATGATGCCTTAATCCAAAGCCAAGCACCCACATTGAAAAGCCAGGAAAACCAAATGGGCCAGCTTGCAATTGAATTCAGAAACTATCCACAAGGTGCTTTGCCTAGTGATATAGAGAATCCAAGAAATTCAGGGAAAGAGCATTGTAAAGCGTTGACATTGAGGAGTGGAAAAACATTAGAGCCCAATACTATCGAAATTGAAGAGGAGCTAGCTGATGCTTAAGACTCAGAGGAAGTTGAATCGAGTGTTGAAATTCCAGTTTCATTGGCAACAAAATCTACAAAATCCGATAAGGTAACTTTTGAACTAGTTAATTATGATAAACTAACAACTTCGTTAGATGTAGAATTGCCATAGAAGATGAATCAACCAGTTCCACTAAAGAAGCCTCCACCACCCTACCCTCAAAGGCTTCAAAAGCAGAAGCAGAAACAGAAAGTCTAGTTCAAGAAGTTTTTAGACAAACTCAAGCAACTTCATATCAACATCCCGTTGGAAGAAGCACTTGAACAAATTTTGAACTACATTTATTCAAGAAGGATACCCTGTCCAAGAAAGGAAGACTTGAAGAATTTGAGACGGTAGCCTTAACGAAGGAATACAGTGCGTACCTTCAGGACAAACTACCACCGAAGTTGAAGGATCCTGGATGTTTTACCATACCTTGCAACATTGGAGCAACATATTGTGGTAATGCACTATGTGATTTAGGTGCAAGTATCAACTTGATGCCCTTGTCAATATTTAGGAAGGTGGGGATACCTGAAGTTAGACCTACTACGGTTACACAACACTTAGCAGATTGATCTTTAGCACATCCCGAAGGAAAAATCGAGGATATATTGGTACGTGTAAACAAATTTATTTTTTATACTGACTTTGTTATTCTAAAATTTGAAGCAGATAAAGAGCTGCCAATCATCTTAAGAAGGCCTTTCCTAGCAACTAGAAAGACCCTTATCAATGTGCAGAAGGGTGAGCTTACTATGTGTGTTCAGGACGATCAGGTAACATTTAATGTTTTTATGTCTATGAGATTTCCTAACACACTTGATGATTGTTCTGCAGTATCTGATTTAGAAGAATTAATCATGGAAAAGAAACTCAACTATGTTGAGGACCCATTGGAGCAAATTTTGACATCAGACCCTCCAAGTAATGACGAGGGGATGAATATTTAGAGTTAGAAGCTAATCAAATGGGACTTAATCCATAACCCCGCTTTGAATATTTAGAGTTAGAAAGTAGAGATCACATCTAGCCAAAAGCATCAATTGAGGAGCCACTTAAATTAGAACTGAAGGTACTTCCCTTACATTTAAAATATGTTTATTTAGGTAACGCTTCTACTTTGTCTGTGATTGTTTCAGCAGAATTGACCATAGAGCAAGAAGAGAAACTCATCCTATTGTTGAAACAATTCAAGAAAGCTATCGGATGGACCATAGCAGATATTCGTGGCATTAGTCCATCTGTATGCATACACAAGATCATCCTAGAAGATGGAAAGAAAGAAACGATTGATGGACAATGAAGACTGAAACCCATCATGAAGGGCATGGTAATGAAAGAAATTATTAAGTGGTTAGATGCGGGTATAATTTACCTCATCTCAAACAATTTGTGGGTAATTCCAATTTAGTACATGCCAAAGACAGGAGGTATTACGGTCATTGAGAACGAGAATAACGAGTTAATACCAACTAGAACGGTTATAGGATAGAGAATTTGTATCGATTATCGGAAGCTGGACAAGGCGACTAGGAAAGATCACTTTCCTTTGTCGTTCTTGGACCATATGCTGGATAGACTTGTAGGGAGAGAATATTACTATTTTCTCGATGGATACTCGGGGTATAATTAGATTACAGAAGCACCAGAAGATGAACACAAAACAACATTCACATGCCCGTTCGGTACATTCACATGTATGATGTCTATTTTTACTGACATGGTTGAGAAGTATTTGGAAGTGTTTATGGATGATTTTTCAGTATTTGGAGATACATACGATGATTGCTTAGACAATTTAGGCAAGGTACTAAAGTGATGCGAAGAAACAAACCTCATACAATTTAGGCAAGGTACGAGCAGGTATTGTTCTAAGGCATCGGATAACGAGACATAGAATCGAGGTAGACAAAGCAAAGGTAGATGTTATTGAGAAACTCCCACCTCCAACATATGTAAAGGGTGTTAGGAGCTTTTTGGGCCACGTCGGTTTCTATCGAAGAGGACTTCTCCAAAATTGCTAAACCTTTATGCAAATTATTAGAGAAAGACACGATGTTCAAATTCGATTAGGAGTGTTTAAAAGCTTTCAATGATTTGAAAAGCCAATTAGTTTCTGCACCAATCATCGTCACATCGGACTGGGATTTGCCATTTGAACTGATGTGTGACACAAGTGACTTTACGGTAGGAGCTGTGATGGGCCAACGAAGGAACAAAGTTTTTTAACCCATCTACTATGCAAGTCGGACTCTGATAGGAGCTCAATTGAATTATATGGCAATAGAGAAAGAGTTACTTGCTATTGTGTTTGCCTTTGACAAGTTTCAATCTTATCTTGTAGGTACCAAAGTGATTGTCTATACGGATAATTCGGCAATTAAGTATTTACTTGCCAAGAAAGATGCTAAGCCGAGATTGATCCGTTGGGTACTTCTACTCCAAGAGTTTGATCTAGAAATTCAAGATCGAAAGGGAGTAGAAAACCAAGTAGCAGACCACTTGTCCAGATTGGAGCCACAAGAAGGGAATTCTCCACTTATACTCATTCAGGAGACATTCCTAGATGAACACATACTGAAGGTAAATCAAGTCCATAATACCCCTTGGTTTGCTGATTGCTAACTATTTAGCTTGTGGTTTGATGTCGATTGATAAGACGTATCATCAGAAGAAAAAGTTTCTTCACGATGTGAATTAATATTTTTGGGAAGAGCCATATTTGTTCAAAAAGTGTGTAGATGAAATGATCAGGAGATGCGAGGTAGAAGATGAAGTACACGTACCTCGGCCAAATTATTGCCACACAGCTCCGAGTGGGGGAAACTTCGGAGGTACACGTACCTCAGCCAAAGTATTGCAAGCCAGATTATTTTGGTCAACGCTATTCAAAGACGCGTATGCTTATGTAAAGAGTTTTGAACAATACCAAAGGGCTGGAAATGTCACCAACAGAAATGGGATACCCCGAACAAACATCATTGAGATAGAATTATTCGATGTTTGGGGTATTGACTTTCTCGATCCTTTCCCTCTGTCTTTTGGTCACAAGTACATATTGGTAGTAGTAGACTACGTGTCTAAGTGGGTTGACGCTGAGGCATATTCAATGAATGATGCCAAGGTTGTGATGAATTTTTTGCAGAACTATATGTTCATAAGGTATGGAACCCTGAGAGCTATCATCAGTGAAGAAGGGTCCCATTTTGTGAAAAAATGGTTGAAATGGTTACTCGACAAACATGGAGTGAAGCAAAAGGTTGCCATAACTTACCATCCACAGACGAATGGGAAAACTGATGAGATCGATCTAAAAGATTGGATGATGATTTATGGGCCTATAAGACTGCTACAAGACACCTTCAGGGATGTCACTCTATAGGTTGGTATTTGGGAAAGCCTGTCATTTGCCCTTGGAGTTAGAACACAAAGCTTACTAGGCTCTCCAACAACTGCTTCAACTCAACGAGTTAGAAGAATTTTGAATGTTCTGATACGAGAATTCCAAACTAATCAAGGAAAGACTTAAAAGATGGCATTACAAACACATTCGAGTTCAAGAATTTGAAGCCGGTCAGCAAGTATTGTTATTCAATTCCAGATTATGGTTCTTTCCAGGTAAGTTAAAATCACATTGGTCCAGTCCATTTACGATTCACCAAGTTTATCCATACGGAGTTGTCGAACTTCAAAGTAAGGGAGGTACTATTCGAGTCATTGCTTAGCACTTAAAACATTATTGAGGGGATAAAATTACACGGGATCAAATCTTGTTCATTTTATTAGATATTTAATTTTTCCCATTTTTCTTTTTACATAAATGATTTAGGGTATATTTTCAAGATTAGTATGTTTAAATAAATTACGTCTAGGAGATTGGAACTTAAGCGGGACCACTTGTGACCCCTCAAGTCTTTCTTGGGAAATGATTTTAACATAATATTCCGACAAATTATTCTCTAAATAGCAAAAAGGGTCAATTGTGATCCAAGCTTTAATTGCAACTCAATTTCAAATTTTCTTTAAGTCTAGGTACTTAATTGAACTATTTTCAAAATTTGGTTGCTCTTTTTGTAGATATTAAAAATTAGATGTCTTTTTTTTGGTCAAAATTTTCAAAGGCATCTCGAATAAATGTTTTTAATTTAATTTAATAAATAAGATGATAATAACTAGTATATAATTATATTTATAATATATATAAATTATTATCAACTTTGCATAAAATTAGGATTTGTTTAAAATTGATCATATTAATAGTTTTTATTTCAATAAATTAATAGAAAATAATAAAGTAATATGTATTATATTATTTATTAATTGTTATTAACTTTGTGTAGAATTAGACCTTAGAATATTTTAATTATTACTTTTGTTCTAAGAATTCTAATTGAACTCCTACCCTCTTCATTATAAATTCCAATCACCTTCTTAACTTTCTCACATCACCTAAACCAATCTCTATCCATCCTTCCAACACCCACCGTCGGCACCCTTAGCAACCTTGTCGCCCAACAGCCACCCATGCACGCACCTCGCGAACTGCCCCATCGCGCACATTGCAAGCCAGCTCCAAAGCCGCTCCCGCCCATGCTTGCTCTAGCCGACCATTGTGTGCTACTGCTACCTTGCACGTCCTGCTCACGCACATTGTTACCGCTCCCAACTCTAGCCCGTGTGAGCCAACAACCTAGCAGCTCACAAGGATTTGCTCGAAGCACCTTCTTGCTACCCAGCATTTGCGTGGCACACGCGTGCCCCTCTACCCACGCAAGGCTCTGCACATTACTCCTGCCTTGCTTGCCGTTGCTACCCTTGCCTCTATCCGCACACCCTTGTCACTTGTGTAACATAATTCCATCTTATTCTGCCACCAATCACCCTTCCAACCATCCCTCAATTTTCTTTTGCTTCCAATTTTATTTATTGAGTTCTTAATTTCTATATAAAGGTGGTAAGACAAATTTTTCTCCTAAATTTCAATTTTATTTAATTATTTAATTTTTCAATTTATTGAATTATTAATATATTATACTAATTAAATTTTTGACAAAATATTTGTTTCTATCTTATGTTCAAGTTAATCATGCCTCGTAAGAGAACTCATGCCTCTGTCCAAATTGAAGAATCCCAAAACAAATTTTACTGTGAAGAAGCCAAAGCAAGATACGAAAGCATTTTCAAGAATTAACAAATGCAACATGAAAAAGGATTTACACTGATTTCGTGGTGCGCATTCGACAAATTGCTAAAGCTCTCAATTGGGAGTTCTTTTGTGAGAAAAGATCGAGTGCAGATGAGGAATTAGTTCATGAATTTTATGCGAATTTGACCTCAAATGAATTGACGAATGTTTCTGTCCGAGGAATAAAGGTACCAATAACCTCAAACGATATTAATGAGTTCTTTGAATTACATGATTTCGAAGATGATGAATATTCTTCCTTGATGAGAAATATTGAGACTGAAAATTTGTAAGAAATTCCGAGGAACTTACAGTTTTAGGTTCCAAGTGGACTGTGTCAAAGCAAGGAATTCACACATGTCACAGAGAATATTTGACACCACTAGCAAAGGTATGGTTCTATTTCATTCGATTTAGCCTTATGTCTATTTCATATGGGACTACAATTTCATTAGAGCAAACGATCTTATTATACTCAATTTTAACTGGAAAGACCATTGATGTGGGAAAAATCATTCTGAGAGAAATACAGAATAGTGCCACTAGACGTTCTGGCCCAGCTTACTTTCCCTTTACGATAACAATTTTCTGCTTGAAAGCTAAAATTCTTGCAAATGTAAACAAGACATTTTATAAGCAGGGTAAAATCACAGATTGAGACCTCTACCGAATGGCTGGAGATTTGTTCTCCAGTAACAAGTTGAAGAGAGTGGGGATCCCGAAGAAGAAGAAAAAGAAGATCCCATAGAGATCGAACCAATGCAGTCAGCTGAAATCCCTAATAAGGTAGAACCAATGGAACAAGCAACCGAGCCTGACATGACAACCTCAATGTTCAAAACTCACTCGCCTCGCCCAAATCTTCAAGATAAGCTTTCAAAATTGATGGACATAATGCAACATATGTAGTGGCAACAACAAACTTACTGGAGATATTCAAAAATACGAGATGACTCAATGAGAAGAGATCTTTCGAAAATATACAATGACCTGTTTATTTTTGTGCCTAAGTTTCCAGATTTCATATTTGAACCATAGAGTCCACTATCGAAGAGGGAGTGAAGTGATTCATGCAGAAACAAAGATGATGGAGCAAAAGATGAGTCGAATTCTGAGGGATTTGCAAATAAATAAAAAAGGGGGGATCTTAACTTTATTTTATTTTCGTTCTTAGGTTATTTATGTTTTAGGATTAGGTCCTATTAAGATTTTTTTTATCGCATAATAAAACAAGATGAGGAAATCATAAATAAAAATGAACAAGTTGCAAAGTACAAAGTGTGGCAATAGATATATACATGTCTAGGATTGGATCTAGAGAGAGTTTGGTACCTAAGCAATCAAATTGACTCACCTCCTCTTTTCTAGAATCCTACTTGGTGTATAGTATCTATTCACTTTTAACAATGAGGACATTGTTCATCTTAAGTAAGGGGACCGAAAAATTGAAATTATTTCCTCTCAAAATAAAATTTTCTTTTAATTAGGTTATATCTTGTTCAAAAATTTGAAATTTTGTTAAGTATGATAAACTTCAGTATGAATAAAATTCTATTATTTCAATAAAGCATTCAAATCATACCATAAAATTTTTAATTCCTTAATAAATTAGGCACGCATGAAAGTTTAAGACTCTAGAATGGACTTAGTAATTTCTCGAGGTGAAATCCTAGGAAGTATGAAATGTTGAAAATGATTTAGGTAACTTTTGTTTAAACCGTTTGAGCCTTTCAAGCCAACCTTGATGAATTTTTATCCCTTAAAACCTAACTTTGAGACTATATGGCCTAATTTTATTTGAACATTTGCAATATTTAGTCATTACTTCTCTCTTAATCATCTTTAAATTGTCCCAAACACTAGACTCAATGCTATTCAGAATATTCTTTGAAAATAAGTTTGGGAGAGTTGAAAAGAAGTACCAAATGCTCAAAAAATTGTAGTACATACATCAAAATGCTCGTGAAAAAATAAAAAGAGAGAAGAGCATACGTACTTGAAAGAATCTAGATGTACAAAAGAGCTTGTGAGAGCAAAATAAGTTGGTGTATTGAAGGTAAATATTTCGAAGGTCCGATTAAAGCTAAGTCTAGGGTTTTAAGCCTAAATTTATATATCTTTTACCTACATCTAGCTTAGCCACGTTACAACCTATTTTAAAGACCTATTGATTCAAGTTTCTATGCTACCTACATTAGTGGAGCGGAATTGCTATGCTCAACATATGAAGGCATAAATTAAACTTGATGATTGCAGCTTAATCTTAAATAAGGGAATAAAATCATATTGGTAGGGATTTAACATGTCTTTATTGAGAAAGCATTTAGTCAATTTTTGCTATCATAAAAATAATTGAGATTAATTTGAATGATATGTATAATTAAGTAGCATAAATATCAAATTTCTTGTTCTTGGGCATAAGTATACTAAATTCATAATTTTTTGAATGATATGTATAATTAAGTAGCATAAATATCAAATTACTTGTTCTTGGGCATAAGTATACTAAATTCATAATTTTGGGAAGAATTCTTTTCTGAAGGAACTTTTTAAAGGTGTTTCCAAGAAATTGTTTTCAATTTATGCATTACTTGGGACGAGCAATGAATTAAGTTTGGGGATGTGGAAACACGAAAATATACACAAATTTTCATGCCCTTTTTAACTCAAATTCATGCAAATTTGTAGTAATTCTTGTTGAAAAGTATATAATAATTAAATTGTACTTAAATTATTAACATGTTTAATTTTAATTAATTTATAATAAATTTTGATTAATTTTGATCATTTTCGACAGATTCGCACAAAGGGCGAAAATTGGCTGACAGACATTGCTAGAAACGCAAACCGAGAAGCGATTTTTGAAGCATCAAGGAAAATTAATTTTTCAGCCGAAGAGGGTCCAAATTATGAATATTAATTCATAATATAATTAATTTTAATTTTAATCCAAATTATTTTTGGTTAAATAAATTATTAATTAATTATGAAATGAGGCCCAGTTGAGCTGAACCGAGAAAATCGATCCGATCAAGCACTGGGCAGCCCAAAGCGTCCCACATGCTGACCCAATCAGCTTGTTTGGTTGATTATTTGGCTTGCAAAATATCCCTTGAAGACTCCTTGAATTTGCATTCAAACCCCTCCGCAATTCATGCCTTTCTAGATTTGCCCCTACCTTAAAATAGCAAGTTTAAAACCTTCAAACTTGTCACATGTGTGGCCGGCCATGGGGGGAGTCTATGGCTGCTAATTTTTTCTATTTTTAGAAGTCTACTCAACCTATAAAAACCCCCCTTGGCTGCTCATTTGAAACACATCTCAAAAACTCTCATCCTTTCACTTCTCTCTCACTTTCTCTCTTTAATCCCCTTCCTTCTTCATTTTCTTCCCCATTCTCTTTCTGATTTCACCTCTTGAAAAAGAGTCCTTCAACCACAATTTGGAGCAGCATTCAAGTGTTCGTGGAAGTCTTGGTTCAACGAGAACAAGCGGAGAAGAAGGAGTCGAGCAACTTAGGCAAGCCTCGGAGAAACATCGGATTTGATTCTTGTTCCTTATCCTTTTAATTTTATTGTTGTTGTTATGAACATGTCTATGAATAAGTGTGATGTTGATATGTTTAATTTAATTAATAAGGCTTAAATTTAATTCGTGTTAGGTTGATTGCATTTTGTCCACTTAATTTATTAAAATTGTGTTTGTGTTGTTATATGCCTTGGTAAGATGTTTGATTAAGTAAAATCAAGACTAAGCTATTATTGCATTACAATTGTAAAGTAACTAATGAATTAATTATTTAAACGGATTGAAATTGTAATTAATTAACACAATACTTAATCAGTACATGTTTAATCATCTAAGGCAGCTGAGGCTTAAATTAGCAATAGTATCTAACGATACATTAGCCTTGCATAACTTGCAAGATTATTGTGATTAAACTATTTCAAGGTAGGAATACATTTTTACCGTATCTTTTATGTTCTTGTGAGATTTAATTACTTGTTTGAATTGGCATAGAGATATGTACAAGAGATTATTTTTAATTTCATAAGTATGTATGTGCATTAACACATTTGCTTATTAAAATTTATTTAATCGGTTGAATTGACATAGACATATAGTCAAGAGATAAATGGATTTTGGTAGAAGAGTATGTTCATTAGTTAGCAAATTACCTAGTTGCCGTGAATTTATTCGTAACAACATGACATGATTTCAGTAATCTAAGTAAAGAAATATAATTAATCTACCACAATTATGTCATCTTGATTAAAATCATCTTTTGAAATCGTGCATTAGAACTTTTATTTCCTCTTTATTTATTTTACTTAGTTAAATATTAGTTTTTAATCACCTCCTCAAATCAAAATATTTTTCTTCACCAAAGTATTTTTAATTGCATACATAGATAACTCGACATTTACTCGTTGCGATTGTGTACACTTGCACATTTCAGTCGTTCCAACATCCAATATCGACCTAAAATGCCTTCTAATGGTCTCTTGCACACTTATGAAGTGCGTTAGCTCTCCCTTATACCTCAGTCAACCCTTAAGGTCAATAAAAGACTCAACTCGCACATTTTATTAGATAGAAGTAAAACTAAAAAAATTAATTAAAATATAACATAAATGCTTGTATTCAGGCTCCTTAAGTGCGAAAACTAGTTTAATTTGCTACACCGAATAACTATAGATCAAGGACTAGAGTGGACGACACACCCTAGTATTCCTACTAGGGTTGCCGCCCTTTTCATGTCCATGAGGGGTTTTGGGCTTCTCGCACATTGGGGCCAATTACGAGTACTTTCTAGACCTATTTGACCTAGTATTCCGTAATGTGATCCAACTCAATTCAGATTTTCTATTTCCAAAAATATACTTTAATATTTATATATATAAACAAATTTCTCATTCCTATTTTACCTTAAATCAAATATTGACAGTTTTACCCTTGGTAAAATTTAGACGATTTTGCCCTTAGTAAAATTTCGAGAAAATATGTTCAATATTTCACAACTCAACATGTTCACTAAGACCAAATGGTTTATTTTCATTTTCAGGCTTGAAAATAGTCCAAAAACATAAACTCATTCTTCTAATAATTTTTAAGTAATCCATATAGGATTGCAAATGAATAATTTCCATTTTCATTTTTGGAAACCTACATTCTTTTCCAAATGATTTCATTTCTCCATTTCGGAGAAAACCATAATCATTTCAGAATGTTTGCCATTTCTCTTTTCATATTCATTTTTTTCATTTCTATTCAAACGCGCAATTCGTTTCTCGCTAAAATGAGCTAGCGGAGGGATCAATTGGACATATGTAGTTGAGACTCAAATTATTTATAATTAAGTTATAACTTTTCACTTATTAATTATAAACTCTTTTAATCACAAAGTTATTCCACTATAATATCGTAACTAAGCTCTCCCCAACGACATATCGATACGCAAGTAACAACTTTGTGCTCGTCCATTGACCATGTCATAAGTGTGTTACCCTCACAAGATATCCTTGATCTCTTTGAGATAATACTCATTCTCCCGATATGATCCTATTTTATCTCATAGTAACTATTATATCTTCTTTCATGAAAAGTCAATCACTATTAAATAGTGATCAAGTTATCCATCATAAAGATAGATGACCAGTAGTCATGTTTACTTTTCATCAACTATGTAATACCAATGAGAGGATATCATTTAACCATGTTTTGGACTATAAATTCCACTATTGTGAATGATGTTACATACTACAGAAGTTGTACACCTAACGCACCAACTATTGGTTCCTTATCTATTTGAACTCAAGCATTTACTTACATCAAAGTGTATGAGTCACGCATGCATAGTCCGCTATCCACTCAGGATTTAGGTATGCCACACTATGAATGTCACAAGTGAATAAATCCATAAACGGATTCAGTATCTATTCTACTTGGGTCATGTCTGATGTACTATCAGTCCAATCAATCACATCCATGTCTCTATCTTCTGGAAGTCATCTGCTCTGATGCCCAAGACACGACATTTCCCCAATTGGACTTGATAGACGACATATTAGTCTTTTAATCAGTTTTCTCATTTTCGCTTAGACTAAGGACATGTTTAGGTTCGTCTACCAATACAAGTTGGCTTTCCGTACTACGATCCGATCACGTAATACCGCTTAGTATTAGTTAAACATTTAGACAACCAATGAGAAACATTTGCTTCCATTTTACTTTGCGTGCAAAGACCATGGGAGGACAATTATACAAAGTATATTAATATAATCAATGGATTTGTTTTATTAATCAAGCTGTTAAAAAAATTACAAGTTTACAAATGAACATACTACACTCAGTGCACCATATCCAACATAGAGAACATAATAGGTTAGTCACAACGAGCTAGAAATGAATGAAAACGAAAGTTGATTTCCTACCCATTTCATGATTTTTATAGACAATATTTTCTACCAAAAACAACAACTACCCCTAATAAACTTCGTAAGTTGTGAAATGTTTCTTGTACACTAAAACAAGCAAACTAAACAAGTCATTCAACTACCTAACCATATCAAGCTGTCATCTATAGTAATCTAGTTCAATTCCAACTGGGTCTCAACTAAACTTTGACAATACTAATCGAGCCATCATTTTCACGCTAAAACATGAAAAACAAGTCTATCGATCAGTGAACTAACAATTTTTCCCAAAGTATTTAGGGTTGGTAGATTGTCTCACAAAAGAGTCAGTCAAATCCTAGAGTCTGCCAAATGGTGAATTCCAGTCAGGCATTCTTTATTTCGGTCTATTGTTAAATCCATACAATACACAACCCAAGCATTTAACAGATAATTCAACAATATCTCCCTTTTTCTACCTTAGGCTTAATCAACTATTCTCCAAACAACATATTGATACAATATACATTGGGCGGGACGTTACAAATCTCCCTGACTTAGAAAAATTTTCTTCTTTAAATTCTTACATACGAATAGCTGAGGATATTGCTCTTTCATCAAACTCTCCCTTTCCTATTGTGGCTTCCTTCATATTGTGATTTTTCCTCAAAATTTTTACTAGTAGAATTATTCTATTTCTCAATTCTTTCACTTCCTGCCAAAATATGAACAGGCTCTTCTTCATAAGATAAGTTGGGTTCCACCTCCAGTGCTTCTACTTGCACCACATGGTCTGGATTTGACTGATATCTCCTCAGCATGGATATGTGAAACACATTATGAATCCTTGGCAGTTCCAGAGGTATTGACAATCTATACGCCACTAGACCAACTCGCTCTAGAACTTTGTATGGTCCTGTGAAACATGGGCTCAACTTCCCTTTTAGTCCAAACCTTATAAACTTTTTCCAAGGAGAAACTTTAAAAAATACCTTGTCTCCTACTTCAAACAAAATATCCTTTTTTTCTCTTATTGGCCTAATCTTTTGTCCATCTTGAGTGACCTTTAAGTCGGTTCGAATTATTGAAACTTTCTTTTCTATTTCTTGTACGAAGTCAAGACCAATTATCTTTCTCTCACTGGGTTCCAACCAACAGGTAGGTGATCTGCACCTTCTTCCCTATAATGCTTCGAAACACGACATTCCCTGGCTGGCATGATGACTTTTTTTGTACGCAAACTCTAACAAA
Organism: Gossypium hirsutum; assembly: GCF_007990345.1. Taxonomy (NCBI): domain Eukaryota; kingdom Viridiplantae; phylum Streptophyta; class Magnoliopsida; order Malvales; family Malvaceae; genus Gossypium; species Gossypium hirsutum. The sequence goes on along the minus strand of NC_053438.1, from coordinate 49,623,190 downwards.
AGAAGGTAGTTTTTCTAATTTAATCTGAAATCTATTACACAAATTTTGAGCATGTCTTCAAGAACTTGGATTACTCTTTCTAATTACCCATTTTTCTGAGAATGAAAGGCAATACTGATTCGTCACTTGGTTCCTAAGGATTCTGAGAGCTATTTCCATAACCACGACGTGAACCTTGGATCTTGATTTCACACTACCGGTGTTGGTATATCGTGGAGGCATACAATTTTTGATATGTAGAGCTCCACCAATTTTTCAATTGAGTAGTTTGTACGTATTGGCAGGAAATGGGCGGACTTCATAAGTCAATCTATAACCACCCACACTGTGTTCTTTTTTGAAGGATTAAGGGGAAAACTTGAAACAAAATCCATGGTGATCTTGTCCCACTTCCATTCAGGAATCTCCAGAGGATACAGCTTCCTTGAGGAAACTTGATGTGCTGCCTTTACTTCCTGGCATGACAGACAACTTGAGACATACTCCAATATCTCATTCTTGATTTCAGGCCAGCAATATAAATTTCTTAAATCACGATACATTTTAATGCTTCTTGGATGAAACGAGAAGGGTCCATGGTGAGCCTCCTTTAACAATTCTTGCCTCAAATTTCCTCCTGCTGGCACATACATTCTACTTATAAATTGAAGTTCACCATCTCTTCACAGAGTGAAGTTCATAGTATCAACAGACGCCATCCACCTCTTATACTCATCACACTTCGCATCTTTTAATTGTTATTTTAAAATCTGAGAAAGAAAGATAGATTGAACAATCAATTCCACAAGAAGTGATACATCGTCTTCCAAACAAACATTCGCTCAAAGAGATGCCAGAGCTGCCACAGTTTTCCCAATTAAACCTTCAGTTTTCTAGGATGGTATTCAATTTCCAGGTTTTAGTCTTTCAGTAGTTCCATCATTAGATTTTTAATGATTCAAATCCTTCTACATCATTAGATACTTTAAGGTCTTATGGTTTGAGAACACACAACACTTCTCCCCATAGAGATAGTGTCTCTAGATTTTTAATGCTAGTACTGTAGCTGCTAGTTCCACGTCATGTGTTGGATAGTTCTTCTCATGCGACTTGAGCTGGTGAGATGCATACGCTACAACCTTCCCTCTTTGCATAAGCACACATCCCATCCCATTTAGGGATGCGTAAGTAAACACACTATACTCCATGACAGACTCTGATTAAGCTAAAATCAGTGTTTCAATTAGAACTGCTTTTAGCTTGCCAATACTCCTTTGACAGCCTCTGTCCACTCAACTTTTTCTTTCTTTCTTACCAATCGCATGAGAGGTGTCGGCAAAATGGCAAACCCTTTTACGAATCGTCTGTAGTAACTTGCCAAACCCAAGAAACTATTCAACTCAATGGCATTTCTTGGATGATTCCAATCGAGCACAATTTTGATTTTATCAGGGTCACCTTGGTGCCTTCTACAGACAAAACGTGGCCCAGAAAATGGACTTCTCCTAGCCAAAATTCACACTTCCTGAATTTAGCGTACAACTTCTTCTCTTGTAGAGTTCTTAGCACAATCTACATGTGTTCTTCATGATTTTCCATGCCCTTAGAGTAGACTAAAATGTCATCAATAATAACAAATAAAAAAATGGTCTAAGTAAGGTTAAAAGAATAAATTCATCAAATCCATGAATATTGTTGGTGCATTCATTAATCCAAACAGCACCACTAAGAACTCATAATGTCCATAATGTGAACATTGGTCTGTACGCCAGGCAATAACACTTCTCTACCTTCTACAGTTAATAACCATACACATTTGGCTGGACAGTCTACCACAACGTTATGTTTGGTTAACCAATCCAGCTTAAGAATATCATTGAATTAATGAAAACTTACCAGCAATAAGTCTGCCAAAAGATGTGTTTGCCAAAATTCAGCGGGTATATTTTAATTTCTTTGCTAACCATTGTACTTTGACCAAAGGGGTTGGTCACTAACACATTTGTCTTAGATAAAACAACTTATAGACAATTACCTTCTACGACCTATGCAAAGATGTACGAACGAGTTGAATCAGGGTTCATTAATGCATGAATGTTATTTCCCAGAAATAAAAATTTACCCGTAATAACTCCTGGTACCTCTGTGTCTTCCTAGGCCTTAATTACAGTAGACACTCTTGAGTTGAGCTTGGAGTTGTTCTTCCTTGAAGCCCTCTGAACTGATCTTGATTTCACAGCTATTCTGGATCTCCCCTCCTATTGAGTATTTTTAGTCACACTTACAGACTATTCTGAGTTGGCTTCAGCTTTTGAGGGGCAACCTCTAAGCTGATGATCTAGTAACCAACACGCATAACATGCTCCCACATGCCTCCAACATTTTCCTCTGTGATTCTTTCCACAGTGTTCACATATGGGTTCCCTTATCATCCTGGAACCACCTATACTTTCTATTGAGGTAGCTTGTCGCCCACCTCCTTCTCGTCGAAAGCTCATAGGCTGACAATCTCTCAATGGTGCAAAGAAGATTTTATCTTTTGGCTTTTTAAATTGTTTTCAGGGTAGTGGACTGGAGATCCCATGCTTCATTCTTTCCTTATCCTGCCCTATATTTCTTTCTTGGACAATCGTTTCCATCTTTTGAGCCTTGGTTGTCATAGTTGTTAGCCTATGAACTTCTGATGCCACCACCAGAGCGTGGATTTCATCCTTTAAGCCCCCCTCAAACTTCTCGCATAGAGCTTTTTCAATTTAGAACATTTCTCTTACATAACGAATGAGTCTGATGAATTCTCATTTGTATTTCAGTATCGACATTCGCCCCTATCTAAGATATAGAAAATCTTTCTTCAATTGCTCGACATAGATCTGATTAACATACTTCTCTCTAAATTTTATCAAAAAGAACTCCCAATCATCTGTTCTTTAGGGGTCACACTTATCAACGTTTCCCACCATTGAAATGTCTACCCTATAGCAAAGAAACAATGCATGAGAGGCTATCAATCGGTGTGCCTTTCTGTTTTGTAATTACTCGATAAGCATGAGACAACCATTGTTCTGTTGTCGTGGGGTCATCACCTTTAACCACCAGAAACTCTTTAGCACCCTAGTTACGTATCTCCCTCATGGGGTCTCCTTTCAATTGGTTTGTAGCCGATGTCAGAGGTGGAGGAGGTACTGGCTGCACCAAATCCTATTCTTGTGTAAGAGGTAAATGACTCAATTTCTTCATCTGTCGCTTCTCTTGAACTTTCAGACATTGTTCTTAGCTACAACAAAAATTAAGTTAATCAAAACTACAGGGACTAAGCCAAGATATATCATGCAAGGTGGGGCGTGACTTAGCATTTGGTTTTCAAGGCTCAGCTAAACCTAGGCTCTAATACCAAAACTTGTAACACCCATTAATCCGTCAGGAAAATATGGCATATAACCTTAAGCCAGATGGACCAACCAATGGGTTAGGTGTTACTAGAGGATTCAAACCTTTTTTTTTTAATTTTTAGAAAATATTTTTTTGCATATACATATAAATGGTCAGTTCATAAACAAGAGATCAAGGAAATTAGGTGTACACTTTTAGGGAAAAAGGAAATTCTTTTCAAAATAGAGACAGTGTAACAATGGGGATAATTACATATGTTAAACAAATCTATACACCACCCACCAGAATAGCTATGCATGATACAAAAATAAACAAATGGCTCACTCGCAAGCGTAGCTCTGGTGTAGTCTCCTTCAATTGAATCTTCTTCTACTATCAAAAACTTGAAAAGGAAAAAGTAGCAGATTAAATTCGTTTGAACTTAGTGAGTTCCAAAATAGACAAATAATTTACAAGAATGCTAATAAATAACAAGCATCAATACCCGCATGAAAGAAACACAAACCTTTTCATGAGACTTTGTCATACAAACACAATATGCCAATAGAAACATTACTCGTACAATACATGGTTGGTTATTATATGCCAACTTAAACATACCCCTACAATCATGTATGACTACAAATAACCCTCATTGTTCCAGCGTCCAACCCGTATTTTAGAAATCAAAATCACATATCAGTCAAGTTCATATTCCTTCCATAACTCCACACATCACTTCTGTTTAGTTAAACACGTGTTCTCATGATCTACCAGTCCTGTTTGCAATACAACTACCTTACCAGAGGCATCACAAACAAATATCATTTCCACATGTTCACATATCACAAATTATCTAGGGTTGGCGGATTGTCTCACAAAAGAGTCAGCGTAACCTTGGAGTCCTCCAAATGGAGAATTCTAGCGAGGCATTCCTAATTAGGGCGTACTATCGAATCCACGCAATATGCCACCCAAGCATTTAATGGATAATTCACCAATATCTCCTTTTTTTGCCCTAGGCTTAATCAACTATTCACCAAACAACATATCGATGTAGTCTACACCAAGCGAGACATTACAAATCGGGCTGAAGATCCAACGATGGCAGGACTGGACAAATCTGACTGTTATTGGCCCAGACCAAAACGGCAACAACCAAACCGACTCGGGGTGCCGTAAGGGTTTCACACCTGTGGTGGCACTATCGAACACGAAGGTGCCAACGGTGACAGCGATGACATTCTAGTGGTCAACAAGGGGTCCTTCAATGGTTGAGTAGTGGAGAAATTACACTTTTACTAGGACTCTATCGGATAATTTGATTTCCGATTAATTATCCCGAAAATAATATTACTTTAATAGGTTTAATATTAAATTTAATTTACTACTTATCTTGATAGTATTTTATTAATTTAATATTAAAGTGATTATCTTAATATTAAATGTAACCTGCCTAACCCACCCTAGATGTTCTGGGCAGATCGCGAAGGCTACATTAGTCACCGAAATGACTAAGTAACCCTACGAACTATAAAAACCTTAATTCGACTTATCTTGGAAAACCATGGTTGCACTTGAGTTAGTTTGGAAAAATATGCATTTATTAAATCGTCTATTCTTAAGTCTCATTTTGTTATTGATAGCAACATTTCTAGAAAGTCGTTATTTATCACTTTGTTTTGCAAAGTTTTGTTATCTTTTAATACAGTAGAAAACACTATTCATATCAGATTTTAATTAGGTCAAATAACATGCGTTTTCTAGTTAACATATATTTTTAATGTGTTGAATAATGCATGCATAAAACCCAAACTGAAATCCAAAAACCTCAAACCATAATCCAAAATAAGACTTTATAGTCCAAAAATTGCATAAAAACTTATAGAAAAATATTTAAAGTAAAAATAGTCCAAACCCCATGAAACATTCGCATGCCAGGTCCGATCCTCGTGTCGTTCATTACCTAAGAAGTTCAAACTAAGGGGTAACCTTAAAATAGCTTACTGTGAGTCAACAACAATATAAACAATCGAGAATTCCATTACAATACGGTACATGACATATTTCAAAAATGCATGAGTATGCCATGAGTATGATGCAATGCAAAAACATTCCTCCCCATCCATCTGCTACACACTATGAGTTACCCAAAACTCCTCTTCCAAACACCAAAAAATGCGAGCCGAAGCTCAATGTGGATAAACCATTGGTACAGTAGTGTAGATAAACTACCAATAAATATGCAGAAAAGTTGTCAATATCGTGGATAAGCCACCAATAATGCGATAAAATTGTCAATCTCCTCGGTACTCCCAATGCAGTGCATTGACAACATTAATGCGGGCTTTAAATACGTCGATACTCTACAGAACCCCTCCATCAACCACATTAACCCGCCTTATGTAGATGCAAAATAGCATACAATCAGTGAGCAACTCATGCTATCAATATTTGTCTCAGTACAATGGCATGTTTAACATGCGTGTCAATAATCAGTGTTGGTGTACGCTTTGCATACTTTTCGTTTATTAATAACACTGCCATTTAATCATGCTTTCAGTACATTCTCGATTTTAGATTTGCATTCATTCAGTCAATCCAGTCAACAACTTCACTGGAATGTAACATACAATACAATCTAGTCATACTTAGTATTCAGTTTGAAAAGTGGCATTGTACATCGAACATTACACATGCATCGCATAATTAGCGAACATGCTATAACATCATTTCAAAGTATGTCACAATCAACATACACCAATCCATAACATTGGCAATCAATCAAACAATCAATTACATCAATTAAGCATACATACAATCTCGGGAAAGGCTTAACCATTCAATTAATAAATTTAATGTCACATACCTTATTCAACAACTTTTAATTCGCATATTAGGCCATTCAACCATGCCCACCCAGTAAGAATTGTATAACAATTTGTAAATTATATTTAAGAATTAACAATCAATCATGCAAATTTCAGACCCACACCTGAACTCGCAAGTTCGCAGCACTAATCCGTACAGTCTGCGTTTCCGCACTTAAACCTTAAACGTACCTAAAACCAAATTAAAACATTTAATGCGTTAAAATATTATTAAAAACAGCCTTGAAACACACCCTAAGGGTTCAACCAAATCAATGTTACACCAAAAAATTTTCAGTTCCAATTTGGCAAGGTAACTTAGATTGACTTTATGTGGAACGAAGGTGCGAACGAAATTTCAACTTCACTGCTAATATGGTACGTTCAAATTACGCTCAAATCAGTACCTAAGATTGAAATAATACTTAAAAAATTAGTAATCAAAAATCAAGTTAAGGCCTTAGAGCATTCAACCAAGGCAACAACCATTAGCAAAATCGAAATAATACAAGATCTCACATAGATATGCACTTACACTACCCCATAACCAGATCTGAGATGTTGAATGAATGTATTAGGATACCCTATTGATTAAGAATATTTAGGATAGATATAAATAGAGGAGAAATATAAAAAAAACTTACTGCCATAAGGGGCAACAATTGAAAAGAAATTAGTAGTCCAAAACAATGGTGTTCCAAGGGGCGACAACATAACAAGCGGCGGTAGAAAATGGATGACCTGGGTGGCACAAAATGTGATCTTTGGATAAAAAGGGAACACTTTTTAGGACTGGAACAATAGTTTATTGGCTGGAAAGATAGCAGCAAAAATCGAAAGAAAAGGGAGAGGAAAAGAGAACTAACAGACACCACCACTAACGGAGGAGAGGGGGCGACAACGGACAACAAAGGGAGGCTGGATAGGGCAACATAGAGGAGAGTTATAGGGAAGCAAAGGGGCTAAAACAATCAATAAAGTGGCTAGAAAAAAATAATAGCAAAATATTAGACAAGGGGGTGACACAACTATGGTGAAATCACTGTGTTTTAAGATGAACAAGGGAAAGAAAGAAGAAAAACTTTAGAAGAAAGAAGAAGGAGATGGGAGGGATGACAAGAATAGCATATGAATAGAGGAAAAGCTGAAAAATAATGAAAAAAAATAGCATCTATACATAGGGTTTACTAGGTTGGGTGGCACAAAACTAAGGGAATGGGAGAAAAAGTAACAAAAATTGCCAATTTGCAAGGGAAAGAAATCAAACTCGGGTCTCTAAGCCTATTAGATTGTCTCCTTATTTTCTCTTCACCACTAAGTCAATAACTCATTGTTGAAATAATTTTAGAAACCTTAAGCCAAAATTTTGGGATGTTACATTAAATTTAATTTAACATTTATTTTGATAAGTATTATCTTAATTTAATATTAAAGTTATTAGATTTAATCATAGTTGAACTATCTAAACTCTCCCTATATAATGAGAGTAATGGGTCATTATTTTTCACACACTTCAGTTTAAGAGAAAGTTGTAGAGAGAAAATTCTCTGAAAAATTTATTTCACAAGATTTCTAGAGATATTTATCTTATCTACAACTTGGCCTAAAATTTTAGAAAAATTGAAAAATTACCGCTGGGTAATTTTTTGGAAAATTTTCTGATTCAAAGTGCGCCCACACACAACAAATGTTGACTTGAGGATAGCCGAGAAGGCTACTCAGTCGAAGTGTTCATCCTAGATAATTGAAAAGGTACAATTTTGATTATTTGTTTATTACTTTAGATATCACAACCAAGTTCTTATTTTTAAAATTTTTTGAAACTCTTATTTTCCCTAAAACATATTTTTCGCTGCATTTTCTAAACTCAATTTTCCAGCATGGTAGGCAGTTTCGTATTCCAAGCTCCTTAAATCCTGCTGGAAATTACTTAAAAAAATGTTATCTCGACCAAATGCTATTGATTTTTGAATCCCATGTAGCTTTCAAACTTGCACCATGTATTCTTGAGCTATAGTTAGTATAGTGAAAGGATGAAATAGGGCCAAGAAGTGACCATATTTGATCAATCTATCCACTACCACTAGGATTGTATTTTTGCCTTTTAAGTTGGGTAATCCTTCCACAAATTCCATGATTTGAAAAATCAAAATTGCCTTTTGAGTTCCCTTTTGATGGCTTTCCATGCTCGAGTAGGAATTGGAAGATGTTGTGGGAGTCTTGGTCAAGCAGGAAAATCAAATTTGCACTTATGACAAGTTGGACACTCTCAAACCCATTGCCTCACATATTTAGAGATTACTTTCCAGTACATTAGCCCTAACACCCTGTGCCTGGTGGCATGTGCACCCGAGTGCCCTCCCTTGCAGCCACTATGAAAGAATTCAAACAGTTCCCTTCAAATACTAGGATTTTTGCCTAAAACCACCTTTCCTTTCTTTTTGAGCACATTTGTAATGGCCCAAATTTAAGGTTATCGGAACAGTGGTTTCGGGACCACAAATCTGATGAGAAAAAAATTTTATTTTCTTATATTTTTATGGTCTACGATTTCACAAAATTATTTCGTGAAAATTTCGTTCGAAAATTTCGACGTTTGGACACTCAATTTAGTCAAAAGGACTAAATTGTAAAAAGTGAAAAAGTTGAGTTCTACATGTTAGAGGTGTCCAATTGTTATGAAACTTTAAATTGGAGGTCCTTATATGGTAATTAGACCATTGGTAACTTGGTAGACAAAAATGGACATGAGATAACTGAAATAGAAAATTTTTAAGTTAGGGGCAATTTGGTAATCTAGTAATTAAAATGAATTAAATGGGAAAAAGGTGGCAAATTATGCTCATCTTCTTCAGATGAACGAAATCAGCAAGGGGGGAAGCCATAGTTAGGGTTTTCAAGCTTCCAAGCTCCATAGTAAGTGATCTCAAGCCCCGTTTTTAATGTTCTTTACGTTTTTGAGATCCCGGTAGCTTAATTTAGCTTATTCTAGCAATAATTTAACCTAGGGTTTATATTTGGAAAAATACCCATAGGTGAAAAGTGTTTATTTTGATGTTTTATGATAGAATATGAAGCTAGAAATTATGTTAAACAACTTTTGCTAAGCGATTTTAAGTGAAAACGAGTAAAACGACATAATCGGTAAAAATACCTAATGTTCATAAGTACATGTTAGAGTGGGAATTTGATGTTGCCATAGAAGGGAAAAATGTTCAGCATGTCATAAAACATAAGAATAAGAGATGAAGTTTAATTTCTGAGCCTTGGGGCAAAAATGTAATTATGTAAAAGTTTAGGGCAAAATCGTAATTTTGAAAAAGTAGAGTCGAGGGCTGTTTTGATGAATGTGAGTATTAAATAAGTTAAATTTGCTATTTTAGATCAAGAAGAACGAAACTCGAGGTTAGACAAAGGGAAGAATAAAGTTGAAGATTAAGTTGGTGAATTGGACTATATTTGATACCGAGGTAAGTTTACGGTAAATAAATGCAATATTTCAATATTTATTATTAATGCTGTTATTTTCCATCAATTATGAATTTATTTTATGAATTTATTTGATGATGATCCAAGCATGAAATGATAGAGAATTAAAGTTAAAAAGCCCCGTTGATACATAAGGATGATACTGGATACGAATGTCATGACATTCGGGTAAAGAGATCCCATGTAAGACCATGTCTGGGACATGGCATTGGCATCCTTAAGATCATGAGAGGTCCCCTGTAAGACCATGTCTGGGACATGGCATGGGCACCGAGACGAGAGGTCCCATGTAAGACCATGTCTGGGACATGGCGTTGGCACCGAGATGAGAGGTCCCCTATAAGACCATGTCTGGGACATGGCATGGGCACCGACATGAGAACATCCCATGTAAGACCATGTCTGGGAATGGCTTTGGCATGTTATTATCAGAGGAGACCCGAGTATCCTTATTATTCCAATGTAGCTCAACGGGCTTGTAAACGAATCATGTTCATGAAAGTTCAGTTTAAAGCATAAATGGCAAGCTCAGGTAAGTTATAAGAGTTAAGAACTTATTACATTATCAATTGATATTCGACGATGCAGCAAGAGAAGAGTAAGTTATGAACACCAGTATATTAAGTAAACAAGCAAGAGAACTAGTATGAGATTAACTAAAGAGTAAACTAGAGATATAGACATTTAAGTTTAATTATTTGAGTTAAGTATTGTTATTTATTTGCTAGTAAACTTACTAAGCTTTATGCTTACTTCTTGTATTTCTCTTTCTTGTATAGTATTGCAAGCTACTTCAAGGATCCTAAAGAAGTCGGAGATCGTCCACACTATCAACCACAGTTGCTCGGTATTTTATGATAAAACACGTTTGAGTTATGGCATGTATAGGAATTTAGTTATTTTGCATGTTTGTAATTATGATTTTACTAATGAATGATGTGTAAGCATTTGATGATGTATGGTCATTAAAATGGTTAAGTATGAAGGTGTTTGTTGTTATGAAAGTCTAGGTGATGAATTATGCATGAAAATCATGAAAGGATAAAATTGTGCAAAGAAACAGAATTCAGGAAGCACTGTGATGTGACTTTGAAAAATCACTTAGGATGATATAAAATGAATCAGAGGGTGAATGATATATGGAATTAAATCTTGTTGAGTCTATTTTCATGTAAAAATAACGGTTTAACAAAAGGAGTTTTATATTTTAAGATATGTGAATTTTAGTGAGACAGGGTCAGAACTGTTTTTGGTGTCCCCTGTTTTGAGTTTAGAAAATCATTAAAAATTGTACAAAAATATTTATGAGTTGTATTTTACATTATTATATTCCTTATTGAGTCTATTTTCTGTATAAATAAGTAATAACTTCATATGAAAATCCTATAATGAGAAAACTTATTTTTAATGATAAGAGGTCAGGACAGTCAATTGGTGAAACAGAGGAGAATTTAACAAATAAACTGTACTAATTTGCTGAACCAAAAATTCTAAAAATTTTATGGTAAGTAGATATATGAGTCTAGTTTCAGGGAAAATTTATGGAATTAAATTTCGAGTCCCATAGCTCGAGTTATAATCAATTTAGTAACTGCTGCGCGATTGGACAGCTTTGCTGTAAATAGTGAAAGTAATTTACAAAGTAAATTTTTATGCTCCGAATTAGTATGATAAGTTAAGTAATGCCTCGTGTTCGACTCCGGCAACGGTCTCGGGTAAGGGGTGTTACAACATTACTATCCCAAGTGTATTTGGAATGCATTTGAGGGTGTTCCTGGAGCTCTTGACACAAGTGTTACAATTTTGGATCAACCAAGCAGGGCTCAGTCACTCTGCTCCATATAATTGACCAAGAGATACTACCTATGCACTGCAGCAACTGCCTTTCGTGCTTCTGTGTCCATCTTGACAATGCATCAACCAACCTATTTTGAGTACATTTTCTGTAGGTGATGTAATAATCATACCCAAGCATTTTCACTACCCATTTTTGTTGAAAGGGTGTGATTGTATGTCATCAGCTAAGGATTTCAGGCTTTAATGGTCTTTTCTTATCTGAAAATTCCTACCTACCAGGAAAGAATGCCATTTTTTAACTACTAAAAAAATTACTAGAATCTCCTTATCATAAATGGAGAGTGCTTTATGTCTTACCCCTAAACCTTTCTTGAAAAATGTCATAGGCTTCCTCTTTTACTGCAACACTGCTCCTAAACCCTAGCCACATGCATTCCAAAATACCTCTTTAAAGTTTATAAGAGACAAAACTAGTGCTTGATAGATTACTTGTTTAAACATCTCAAAAGTTGTGTTAGTGGCCTCAGTCCAAGTCTAAAGGGTGTCTTTCTTAAGTAAGTTTTTCAATGGTCGAGCCAATATGCCATAATGCCTTATAAACCTCATGTAGTAGCCTCATAAGCCAAGGAACCCCCCTTATATCCTTCATAGGCTTAGGGGTAGGCTGCTTAAGACTCCCTCCATCATGGTTGCATCAATGGTTACTAAGCCTCTAGAGATAATATGGCTTAAATATTCAATATGATGAGTACCAAAGATGCACCTGCTCTGCTTGGTAAAGGGATGACTGTCCCTTAAATTTTGTAGCACCTCTTTCAAATAGATCAAGTGATTAGACAAACCGTTGGAATAGAGTAAGATGTCATCAAAAAACACTAATACTGACCTTCTTAGCAGCTTCTTGAAGATAGCGTTCATTAGTGATTGAAAGCTTGAGGGTGTATTGGTTAAGCCAAAAGGCATAACCAAAAATTCATAATGCCCCTCGTGTGTTTAAAAAGTTGTTTTGAAAATATCCTTGTCCCACACTCTAATATGATGATATCCAGACCTTAATTCAAGGTTAGAGAAGAAAAGGCCTGACCAAGTTCATCCAGTAGCTCTTCTATAACAAGAATAGGAAATTGCTCCTTGATGGTGAGTTGGTTGAGCTATCTGTAGTCTACACACAACCTCCAACTCCCATATTTTTTCTTCAGCATTACAATAGAGGATGCAGAAAGGCTGTTACTATCCTTGATGACCCCTGCCTATAGCATCTCCTGGACAAGTTTTCCAATTTCTATTTCCTAAAAAGAATGACATCTGTTTGGTCTCATCCTAAAGAGGGATTCTGTAATCTTGTAATATGCTTGGAGGAAACCCCTTTGGTAGAAGGAAGACATCTTGGAACTTAAACAACAGTTATTGCAAGTTTTCTTAAATGGTATAGGTAACATCTTTAGTGTAGTATGTTGATTAGATGTGTATACCATAGGGAAGGATCCATGTGCAACCATATGTAGACATTTGGAAAGTTGATAACCAGAGAGAAGTTGTTGCCCTCCAGGTGTGATGCCTTGAAGAGTACAACTCTAATCTTGAAACTCAAATTGCATGGCAAGTGACCCAAAATTCCACATAATGGATCCCAAAGATAGAAGCCACTGTATTCCAAAAACTACATCACATCCTTTGACAAATAGGACCATTAAATCAATGACAAACTCGTGCCCCTATAACTCCAAACTCACAGCCCTACATAAACCTCTGGTGGACAAGCTACCCCATTGGCTATCATAATTTTCAATTGGAAAGACTGTTCCACTGGAAAGTTTAACCTTCTAACCAACCTTAAATTCACAAAGTTATAAGAACTACTAGAATCAATCAGCATGATCACATCTACCTAGCCAATTCTAGCTGCTATTCTCATTATACTGTCCCATTGAGATCCCTAAAGACCATGCAAAAATAGTAATTAAGAAGTGGTATCAGTCTCATGGTCCACATTCTCAAATTGTTTAGGACAATCCTAGAATTCTTCTACCGCATGAGCCTTTATGTCACATACTGAATCAGACTGAGGCTCTATAATGAGCTGATAAAGCTACAATTTCACATATTTATGCCTTGATGTAAACTTGGAGGCACACTAGAAACACAAGCCCTTCTTTCTCCTTTCCTTTTTTTTTCTTGTGACAGGACTTGGTTGGTGGTTTCTAGCCACTTAGAACTAAATTAGAGCCACCTATTGCAGGACTTGCAGTCGCTGGTACAGTCACTCGAGAATTGAGAAATAGGGGTTTAGAGTAACCCCAACTTCCCCCAATTGGTAAACTTTTCTCCTGAGTATTCAACATTATCCTTTCTACTTGACAAGCTATCAAGTACCATTCCATAAGATTTTGTGGTTTAAACAACCTAAGATATTGACCTATTTCCACCCTTAAGTTCTTATTGAATATGCTCAAGGCATAACTCTCTAGTAAATGTAATTGATTAAGTATGCTAAAAAAGTGGTCATGATAAACATCTACTGTTCCATGTTGTTTAAGGGACACAAGCTCAGTCATTGGATCCAAGAAAGTGATAGAAACAAACCTCTCTTTCAAACCTCAAGCATAGGTGTCCTAAGTGAGCTGGTGAAATCCTCCTTGCCTCTGGCAAAAGAAATGGTACCAGTTGAAGGTTTTTCCCTCCCAGTGGAACATGACTGTCCTAACCATGGCATGTTCTTTAATCCCCTTAGCCTCGAAGAATTGCTCTAGATTTGACCACCATTCCTTGAAATCCCCACCATGAAACCGATGGCAGTCAAACTTAAATACTCTCCCTACTTATTCCACAGTACTGGTCCTCAAAAGAAGCCCTAAATATCCAATTTCTAACATAGAAGATAATATCAATGACTCCTTTGGTGGAAACCCTAGAGGAGGACCTCCTAATATTCCCTTGCCCCTATTTAAAGATGGTCCAAAAGTTACCACTGAGGTTTGTCTCATGTACTGCTCGAAGAGAGTTTTCTGCTCAGATCGAATCTCCTATTTGTTCTTTTCATGAAACTCCTTGAGGCATGAGTCTATTCGAGCACCCACTTGTGCCAAGTCCATTTGCAATTGAAAATTTTCCTTCTGCACCACGCTCATATCTTTTTGTAACCTTGAGGTACACTATCACCGGCCATGAAGATTGTTGGAGCTTTGATACCCTTGATACGATTGGAAATTAAGAGAAGAAAATAACCAGAGCAGAAAGGAAAGAATGGAGAAGAAAGCACGGGAGAAATGAGAGAAACAAACTGGCCCTCATCATTGGAGTAATGGTCATTTGAAGTGTTACAATCACTCCAAGTGGCTACCATGGCTTTCTTCATTTCCTTTTGCTTCTTCATTAAGGGAAAATCATACTTGTGCCATGGCTTCTTACAAATGTAACAAAAAAACTTTTCCCTTTTGAAGACTCTTGTATTTGCTCATCTTCATGAACTTTTTGAATTTCTTGGAAAGTATAATAACCTCTTCACCATCTCCATCCTCATCATCATTTTCATCATTACTTTCTTCATCGATAGATGACTTTAGTGCTACTTTTACTTCTCTTATTTTTTCCATGCTTCAACTTCATCCCCTAGGTGAGGAGCAAACCTATGAACTCATCTAAAGAAAGCTTATCCAATTCCTTGGATTCCTAAAAAATTGTTACCTTTTCTTCCCACTCATTTGGTAAGCTATTAAGTAATTTCTTCACCATTTCTTTATTGGAATAAGCCTTCCCAATTGCTTTCAAATCACTAATGTTGGTAAATTTATTTGACATGTCTTTGACGCTCTCCTCTGATTTCATTTTGAGTAAACCAGTACTGGACTCCTTGACTTGGTTTGTTCCTTTATGAGTAGTGGTAAGTTTGTCCAGAATTTCCTTGGCACTTTGACACTGGGACACTATTATGCTCATTAGGTCATAATGCATAAAAAGAGGGTGTGCATGACTTTTGCATTTAGTTAAGCGTTCTTCTTGTCATCTTTTTCCAACTCATCTTCATACTTGGGCAACTTCAAGTCGCCATTTGAGATTAGCCTCCATATGTGATAATCACATGCTTGAATGAAAAGTTTCATCGTTTTCTTCCAATATGCAAAGCTCTTTCCATTAAAGTAAGGGGGTCTCGCCACGGATTGACCTTCACCCAAGCTAGTTGAATTAAAATCATGTAACACCCCTTACACAAGCTCTAATATAAACCCAAGCAAGGAATGCTACATTTCAAGACTAAAAATGTCATTTAATTTATATTCATTTTCACTTATTTTTAAGACTTATTTGGAGTCATTTAATAGTTCTTGTACCATTTCAAAACATACTTTACGATTCAGTTATGTTTGAAGGTCATTCTGGACTTCTATAAACCAAAAAGTGAAAACATGGCAATTTGAAGCAAAGGAATTGGTACCTAAATCTAGGTATCAATATCTAGGCTCAATTACTGTTCATTTTTTCATTTCGAACTAGCATGTTTTGATACCTAGGTGTAAGGGCCAAAACATGCTTGAAATTACCTTGTTTCATGCCAAATAAAACTATAACAATTATGAACCATTTATCATCACTTATGTACCTTAAATTAATCTTAAATACCATCCAAAACCGCATATATCTCATCCTTACTTCAATATAAAACCAAGCATCACTTAGAACAAAACATTATTATACACTCATAGTTCAACCATGTAACATTAAACTAGCTCGGTAATATCTTCCATATTAATTTAAACCTATGTGCATGCCAAACTAAATACCAAAATGTAATAAGGTCCATACTCTTTAAGCATGAATTTTTTATTATGAAATGTAAGTCGAGATGATCTACTCCAAAATGAATTCCTCGAACTCTACCTTCAATCCTTAAAAAAATAGATAAAATTCATAAAAGTACTTACCTATTTTTGCTAGATTCCACTTCCTTTGCTTCAATTTTCTTCATTTCTCACTTTTGTCACTTTCTTTCCTTTGTTTACAACACTTTCATCACTTCTTTTATTTTCTCTTGTAACATTGATTTCTCACACTTTCTTAACTCTCTCTTACTTCCACCCATGAACACATGAATTCTAACATGAAAACTAAGCTTTTGATATTTCTAGACACTTGATTTCACTTGGAAATTTGTTTAGAAATTAAAGGTTTTGGGTGGAGATTAACTTGTTAGATAGAGAATGACCAAATTGTAAGAAAATGAAAGTTCTCTTTCTTCCTTTTCTTTGTGCATGTTTGGATGGAGAATTGTGCAGAAAATTAACTACTTTTTCTTCTTTAAATATCATTTAATAAGAATAATAAATATATCCCAAGGGTCATAATTTCATCTCACTTTTCATTAATATCCAATGGCCAATATGTTGCCAAAATTTCATAATATAATAAATATAATAATATTTAACCTAATGTCTCATATTAATTCCATCTTTATCAAGTGAATCGAATGACTCAAATTCAATACACTTGTTTAAGGGAATTTTGGTAATTTTATAAAAAATTATCTCACTCACAAAATGACCATTTTTCCTTTAACAATATTTGATATTTATGTTTGATCCACTCTCACTTTCGATAAAATTGCAACTTTAGTCCAACTTTTTCTACTTTTTCAATTTAACCCTTAACTTTTGATTTTTTTTATAATTTGACCCTTCATTTTTCACATCCTTAAAATTTAGTCCATTCATCATATTAATATATCACAATATACCACTTGTTTCAACTTTCTCCAATATCCAATAACCTTATCTATTAACACTAATGTATCACATTCCATTTATTTGAGGAATCTACTATGCACGTTTTCGATATAACACCACTTATTTATCATAATGGTTTTAAGAGTGTTACAAATCATTTGCCATCTTTGAAGTTGTTATTTTTGCCTTGGATCGCCTCTCCTGGTTGTTAAACCTCTGATGGAAAACTAGTTCTGATACTAATTGTTAGGCTCAAAAATATCAAGATGGGGTAAATTGCTATTTTAAAAACTTTACAAACTATTCCAAAATAAAAGAAAAGGGGAGAATAGATTGGGCAAATAAAATTAAAGTGGTTTAAACCCAATTGCCCACATCCACTACCTTGGTATACCTCAACCAAGGATTTCCCAATTCACTATAAGAATTGATACCTTTCAAGGAGAAAGTATAATCTTTACAAATCTATCTTTTCTCAAGGCTTAGATAGAACTTTTCTACATAACTTTTATGGATAAACTAGAACTTGTCTTAGTTTTTATGACTCAAGTAAAACTCTCTCGGTTTACAATAGGTAATAAAATGAATAAAGAACAATGACTACCTCAACGAAGGTGGATGTTTACTAATATGAGCTATAAATGCAAAGATGTGAGAATGATGAAAGATTTGACATTAAGATCCTAGAAAATATTTACAACAAAAAATGAAAGAATGACTTTTCACTTAATCTTGTAGCTTGAATGTTTCTCTCTATAGTCTTTAGGTGTTATTGACTTGAATATATACCTCTTCAAGTCTCTAAATACAAAGTGTTCTTGAGCTCAATGAAGATTTAATTTTTTTTCTTGCAATTTATTGTATAGATCAAATTAGTATAATTCAATATTGTATAATTCGTTATTTAAAAGTAACTTTAATGTATATACATAATTTATTTTACTTATTATCGATATATTCATCAGGATATCGTATAAATTCTAAATCTTGATTTATGTTTTACATTTTAGTATATTTTTATCAAATTAAATTTACATTTTATTTAACATGTATGAGTATAGAATTAATAGTAGTAGTTATTATTTATTTTATATATATATGTATTACAATAATAAAAGAAATAAAATTTTAAAACATACTTTTTGTAAATTCTGTAAATTTTAAACAAACATTTTGAAGACATTAATAAATGTTTTCTAAAGTTTAATTTTTTAAAATATATTTTAAAAGCAATTTGTAAAACGTATTCTAAAAGTACATTTTTAATAATTAAATAACTTTTAATTTTTTTCTTCAAACTCATTAATAAATTAAAATATGTAGATAGAAAGCCCATTAATATTTTTTTAAATAAAATATGTATTATACTAATTTTTAAAAAATGAAAAAACTTTTAAGATATTGCTTACACAAATATTTTAAATAACATATTGGTTAACAAAAAATAATAATTACAACAATTATTAAAGGTTTTTTAAAACTAGAAAAAAGTGTTTTAAAATAATAAAATAAACTCTAAATAGGGTATTTTACTAAAAAAAATGTTCATTTTCAATATTATTTACGGAAATGGGCCATTTAAAACATTATTTAACAGAATGGGCCGAAAAAACTCAAAACACGCCTACGTGGAAGTGTTTTAAAGGGATATTTCAGAAAAGCGCCTCCTTGAGGGAGCGCTTTTGCCATGTCAGTAAAAAACGCGCTGACGTGGAAGAGCTTGGCTGACATGGCAAAACCACTCCCACAAAGGCGCATTTTAGCCCGTGTTTTTGCCCCAACGGTCACATCCAATAGTCATTTAAAATTTTGACATTTGGGGGCAATGGTCATGAAAAAGAATTATAAAACCCCCCCACCTATTTTTTTCACACAATTTTCTCCAAATTACATTTCTTCCAAATTTCTCTCTAAATTTCTCAAAAAAGCTCTCTAAGTTTTTAATTTTTTTCTAAATCAGTATTATTTTTTTATAATTTCTAAGAAATTTGATCGTGTTAGTAATGGCCTGGGAATTAATTCGTTTTGATCATAAACATTACTTTCTAATATTATTTAATTTTTGTCATTTCTGAAATTTTAATTAATAATTTTTATAATTTTTTCTAACAGTCGATAGATCGGGTGTTACAATGTTATATTCGTAATATAATTCATCTTCCATACGGGGAGTGTACCATCACTTTGGAGGATGTGCAATTACAATTGGGGTTACCGATAGATGGGTCTGTACTCACTGAGTCCACTCAATCTGGTGATTGGGGAGCCACATGCTACGATCTTTTGGGTGCGATTCTGGATAATATTTACAGGGGTCAGATTGAGATAGGCTGGTTACGAGACATATTCCCAGAGCCAAAGGATGATTCGACTGAAGTAGAAAGAATACGATACGCTCAGGTATACATCCTTGAGATCCTCAGAGGTTATCTAATGCCGAACAAGTCATGAAACCTCATACATCAGAGGTGGCTACTTAAACTTGTCGATTTTACAACAACTAGCGAACCCAGTTGGGGGTCTGTCGTGTTGTCGACATTGTACCGGGAGATGTGTCAGGCAACGCAACCAAATAAATTCAAAATCGAAAGTTGTCTCTCACTACTACAATCATGGACTCGATTTCGCTTTCTATTTTTTAGTCCTCGAGTGAATCACTCGTATACATTCTCACTCTTAACAAGGTAAAATTTATATTAGATTTTACAATTATTACATAGATTTAAAATATAATTTTTACTAAAATTTTATTTAAATAGATGGAACCATTCGGCGAGTTACGAGGGAATACCTACCGCTCTTGAAGATCTACAGCTTCTATTAGACCAACAGTCGGAAGCGCATGTAAGTATATATTTCATTTTGAACTATATATACATAACATAGTCATTTCGTATTTAGTATTTAGTATTATGTATATAACTAATATTTTAATCACATTCATATAGTTTCAATGGACACCATACGAGGATTCGGTAATTCGGGAAGTAATTCCAGATGAATTCCTACAGAATTCGAACGTCTGGAATGATAGGGTCCCATTGGTCATCTACGCTACCGTCAAGATGCACCAGATGGATAGAGTGTTACGACAATTCAGATTCCGACAACAGATTCCTGTGGCACTTGAGGTGCTCGATAAAGAGCACAAAATCAACTTACGGCAACCAAATATGCATTGGCCAGTCTTATTCTCAGAATATATCGAAATATGGGAAAATTGGTATTATAATATACCTACTCACGAACCGATTATCATTCCAGAGTTTGCGTACTAGCCGGATTACATGTCATGGTTTAGGATCCATGGCAAGGCATATTTACTCTCGGAAGAGCAGAGGTGTCGGTAATTTCGTGACGAAAGGAAACGACGGGGCCCTTTAATTCCAAGGACAATGGCTGACGAGGTGGACCCATCAACAACGCCTATGCAATCACTGAGCCCGATGAAGCAAGCGACGATGCCCACACCACAGCCCTTCAGATTATACCAGGTGCGTATCTTAGTCCTTATATGTATCCTAACTCTTATATGTTTCCTTTTCCCAGTCCTATGCCGGTTAGAATGCATGACCCGGTGCATCTCCTTTCTCGATGACTCCGACACAACTGACGATATATAGGCCATCATCACAGGAGGGACCGCACAAGGTACTATTGAAAAGTCATCTCATTTCAAATCCCCATCGCCTTATGGCATTCAAACACCTTCGTCGTGGGTAATGCAAACATTTTTGCAATCTTTGTTCTATCAAGGTGGGTCATCCTCCAAACACCCACAACCAGGACAAACACAACCCCAGTCGAAAACTGAACCAAGAAAGAATCTAGTGCGTAACCATTGACCACCCCAATGTGGCACTGATTCTGACCGGTACATGCATTGATTTTTTAATATATTTTTATAAATTGTTTTTATATTATTTCATTTAATAAAATAGAAATTGTTTTGAATTTTTTTGTACATTTTATTTTTTCATAGTTTCATTTAATAAATTAGGAACTATTTTGATTTGGACATGTTTGAATTGTAAGACGTGGGTTCCTACACCACTCGCACAACTTCTGTTGGTTCGCTCTTTCCTAGATATCCATATTGTCACGCATTCTAGTCGAACAAGGTCGACCTTTTGGTTTGCGATATAATTCTCTATCCGGTAACAACTTAAATGGAACAAGCGATACAAACGGCCACTTACGTTCATCTGGGACTGGTGGAAATACGTGTCTCCACACGTTGTACATGTATTCTAATTTGTACATTTCGTCGACATAGCTCATGGGATTCAAATGGAGATTCTAACAAGCTAAAATTACATGAGCGCATGGATAACGAAGTGCATCAAACCTCTCACAGCCGTAAGTCATATTTTTCAAGTGTACACAATATTGTCTGCTAGTAATACCTTGGTTTGGTCTGTCGAACTCCGTCAAATGAAACCATAGGTTGTCGCGATCGTGACACACTGTGCACATAGAGTTGTCTCATTCCTTCGCCTTATTAATTTCTTACACTGCCTTCCAGCACCATACATGGCCTCCTTGCATTTGGCCTTTATAACTCCTTACTCGCTTAGGAAATAGTGCCACCAAATGGACGTATGTCTCCCACACAACTGAGTTTATCGGTAACTGACTCATTCCTCTTAGAATAGAATTTATGCATTCAGCCAGGTTTGAGGTCATATGACCATATCGTAGGTCGCCATGGTATGCTTGTGTCCACTGATAGAAAGGCATGTTACAGAGGTAGTTTATGCCTTAACCGTTAATTGACCGCAAAATTGCCAACTTCTCATGAAAACAGTCATTATTGATCTCGTACCCTGTCAATATAAGTGAATACAGAAAATTACATACCACTCTTCCATTTAGACCAAATTGAATATTACAAACCAAATAATATTTGTGGCGATTAAATACCCATGTTAGTCAATTTTCGTCGTTTAGTGATAAACTGATATTGCCCGTAATAGTTGGATGCAACACGCCTTAGACAATACCGATGGTGTGTGCGATCCTAAAAGCTTTCTTGTCACTCAATTGCGGCTAGTATTCCAGCGCCTTGATCCGATATAATACAGATATCAAGTTGGGGTAGGCATGCACCCTCAACCTAGAAAGAAAGAAATCTCAGCCGTCACCTGACTCCCCTTATGTTATTGCAAACTCAATTGGAAGGATCCTCTCATCAACATCCTATGCCACAGCTAGCAACAGTCGATGGATATATCTACCATACATAAATATGCATTCAATTTGAACCAATGGCTTACAGTACAAAAATACATCCTGATATTGCTTAAAGCTCCAGAATAGATGCTTGAACACTTATCATCCCTGGAGCAAGTGGTCGTTGTAGTACGCAGGAAACATTTCAAGGTCTGTTTCGCAACTTGGGACATACCTCTCCAGCACCGAACACCACTGTCACACCTCATTGTATGAAGCGTCCCACTCACTGTGCATCTTATCCAACGCCTTTTGCTTATCTATTCAAGCCCTGCAGTAAGAAGGCGTGTACTTGAATTGACTACGAATATTACAAATTAAGACCGACACAGCAGTTCTGAGCTCTGCTTTCACCACCGGTAGGATTAAGCCCGCTATCATATTTGAATCCATCTTGGGATGATCTTGTGAAACACCTATCAACCCATGAGTACGTTAAATAATAACAGTAATATTCAAAAACCTAAAACACCCTGTGATACTGTACCGGCAATAGACGTATATAGACCTTTGAACTTCTTTATCTCCCACAACCCTGTCCTCTTCTTAACCGAAGCCATGATTTTCCACGAACATGTACCGTCTCGCACTGCACACTTGGCCTCGAACTTCTCGGATTTGGATTTAACCACGTGGTAGTTAACCTTATTCCTGATGCTATATTGCTTCAATATACCAAGAAAACCATCCTTACAAAAAAACTCCTTACCAGCTTCCAATTCACTCGAATCTAATGACGAACTTGTGTGGTCACACCTCCTGTATGGTAGATCTAGAAACTCTAACACATCATCTGCAAATAGATTGACATTATGCATATGGGCTGGAGGCGAGTACGCCGTGAATCGTAGATCTTTTTCTTATTCATTTGAACCTTATTTACGTCTTCAGGTTTAGTTGGAATAGGCTCCAGTTAAAAAAATAATGCAACTTCTGTACCATTGGGGCCGGGTTCTTGAGGTGGATCCACATCGGACTCAACATTCGACCGACCAACATCAACAACATACGTGGTCCCCTTGCCGGTGGACGTGGTAAGGGGTACACCATCCCTTCTCATGGACGTTTCATAACATCTCCAATCAGATTTAGATTGCCAACCACTAGAAGTTCTAATTCCCTAGTACATATTTCCAGCATTCAACATCGACCCACCGAGATGCATGTCCCATCCACTAACAGAGTGTCGTGTAGGGGTCGTGTATTCCATACTGCCACCAAAAATAACCGCTTTCGTGTTCTGCCTCCCACTAACGGAGTGTCAGGCAGGAGTCGTGTATTTTTCTCAAACAGTAGTAGATGTTGAAGCCGCAAGTGCTTCATTTGGCGATGAAAATTCCACATATAACTTAAGATAAGGTGATCCACTAGCGAGATGAGTCTGCACCATCACCTTTAAGCCACAAGTACCACTAATATCAAATGAGTCATATGTCACGGGATTAGTTGAAGCACAAAATCGATACTTAATAGACGAAACTCTCATTGGCGTTGCTCTGAAGATTTTACGCCTAATTCTTTTACGAAGTTCTATCAAATCTATATTCTGGTTAAAAATCAGTCGCGCTGTGTTCTTCGATAAAAAACAATGTTATTCTCGGTGTCACGGACCTCACTGTCATAGTAAATAACAACACTAATACATTCACTCATTTTCAACTAAATTATCTGTCGAAAGAAATTCAAAAAAAATATTATGCAAAAATATAATGATTCGTATAAATATTAATACAATAAATCAACTTATACCTTCTCAGCTTCTTCAATTTCTATTCTTCTGTACTTCTTCAATTTCTTTTGTTGTAACTTATGCAACAAAAGAATAAAATTTGACTTATTTATAGCCTTAGGTCAAGCAGGATGCACTGTCACTAGCACTACTAAAAAAAGCATCCAGTTGGGAGCTTTTTTCAGTACTTCTGCTGACAGTCAATCCTGCTTGAAGCGTTTTTCAACCTATTTTTTCAAAACCATCTTCTCGAAATTATTTTTTTAGAAACAACTGTACAAAAAGAGTGTCTAGTTGGGAGATTTTTTAGTACTTTTGCTGATAGTGCATCTTGTTTGAAGCGTTTTTTAACCTATTTTTTCAGAACCATCTTCTCAAAATTATTTTTTCAGAAACAACTGTATAAAAAGAGCGTCCTGCTAGGAGCTTTTTTTAGTCTTTTGCTAACAGTGCATCCTACTTGAAGCATTTTTCAACCTATTTTTTCAGAACCATCTTCTTAAAATTATTTTTTCAGAAACAATTGTACAAAAAAAGTGTCTAGCTGGGAACTTTTTTCAGTATTTTTTTTGATAGTGCATCCTGCTTGAAGCGTTTTTCAACCTACTTTTTCAAAACCATCTTCTCAAAATTATTTTTTTAGAAACAACCATACAAAAAGAGCGTCCAACTGAGAGCTTCTTTCAGTAATTTTGCTGGCAATGCATCTTGCTTGAATCATTTTTCAACATATTTTTTTATATCCATCTTCTCAAAATTATTTTTCAGAAACAACCATACAAAAAAAGTGTCCAGCTGAGAGCTTTTTTCAGTGCTTTTGTTAACTGTACAAAAAAATCCATCTCGTCAAAATAATTTTTTCAGAACACATCACTTACCTATTAAAAAAACCCTAAAAGATTAGCACCAAATTTATTTTTTTAAAACCTTAAACCCTAATTTATTTTTCAAAAACCCTAATGCTAAACCCTAAAACTCTAAACCCAAATTTATTTTTTCAAACATCCTAACCCTAAACACTAAAACACTACCCATAATTCCTAAGCCCTAACATGCAAACCCAAAAGCCTAGAAAAAATGGGCTAAAGCGCTTCCATGTCAGCGCATTTTTGCTGACATGGCAAAAACGCTCCCTTTGGAGGTACTTTTTCTGAAATTTCCCCTTAAATGCTTCTACGTAGGCGCGTTTTGAGTGTTATGGCCTATTCCGATAAATAATGGTTTAATTGGCCCATTTCAATAAATAATATTAGAAATTAGCCTTTTTTTTAGTAAAAAAACACTAAACGGTTTTTAAAAAATACATTAAAATTATAAAGGTTGTCTATGATTTTAAAACAATTATATTTTTCTAAAAAAATAATAATAACAACTTTTAGATGTTATAAAATTCCTCTACAAACTCATTAATAAATTAAAATATTGTAAATAGAAAACCCGTTAATAATTAAGAAATTAAAATATTGATTATAATAATTTTTAAAAACTGAAAAAACTTTTAAGATATTGGTTACACTAATATTTTAAATAAAATGTTGGTTAAAAACAAATAATAATTACAACGATTATTAACTGTTTTTAAAAAATAGAAAAAATCCTTTTAATTTAATAAAATAAACATTAGACAGTTTTAAAAAATTAAATTAAAATTATAAAGGTTCTCTATGATTTTAAAAGAATTCCATTTTTCTAAAAAATAATAATAATAACAACTTTTAGATATTATAAAATTCTTATTAAAAGTTGTTTAGATTTTAAAACTATTTAAAGATGAAAACTTTAGATTATTCTAATTTTACAACTATATTTTCTAAAAAAATTAATAATAAAAAATTTTAGATTTTATAAAATTATTTTTTTTTTAGATTTTAAAACTATTCAAAGATGAAAACTTTAGATTATTCTAATTTTACAACTATATTTTCTAAAAAAATTAATAATAAAAAATTTTAGATTTTATAAAATTATTTTTTTTTTAGATTTTAAAACTATTCAAAGATGAAAACTCTAGATTATTCTAATTTTAACTTAGTAAAACTGTTCAAAAATAATGAAATTAATATATATTTTTAGTTTTTAATCAAAAACGTATTTAAATAAAAATTAAAATAATGTATTAAAGTTCTTTAAATATGAATTTTGGTTTTATTTTAGTGATTTGAAAAAATTTAGAAGTATTAAAAATTAGGATAAATAATTTCAAGTGTTTCATAAACATATCAATTCTAAAAAAATAAACTTTTGAGAAATAAAAATCTTATTCAATTTATATTTACATGAAAATATTTAATTAAAATTTTAGAATAGTTGAAAAAATTACCATTTACACGTTTGTAAAAATTTATTAATTATTTAAAAGCTGTCAAAACCATTATTGTTAAAATATTATTATTCTAATATTAAAATTAAAAAAAGTATATAATACAATACGGTCTTTCATGTTTGTCTTTAATGTTTAATTATTTACGTTTAAATTAATGTTAAAAGTCAAATTTTAATTAAAAATAAATTTTTAATGAAAAAAGTAGGCATTTTTAAGCTATATGATTTCTAAATATCTTTTTATTTTTCAAATTTAAATATTACTACATTTTAAATTATGTATTTATTTTTTAATAAAAATCATATATGTAAATTTGAATATTAAAAATATATATTTAAATTAATGTAAACAAGTAATCACCAATAAAAAAACTGCTATAACATGAAAGTTAGTGTGTATATTCAAGAAAAAGTTTCAACTCACGGTAATGAACTCTGTAAATTGACTTACCAATTCATCTTTCAGGGGATTACTTTTAATATAGTAATATAGATATGGATATTTATTTAGTTTAAAACTTTATTGTTTTTAAAGTTAAGCCTGTACTTTTAAAGTAATGTAACCTTAAAATACAAGTGAAGGATGATTGGCAGATCAGCCTTTTTATCCCTAATGCTAGCAACAACTTATCATGGTTATGATAGGTCTATATTTTTTGAAAATTGACAACTTAGTCCCTATATTTTTATTTTATGAAATTTATTCTTTTTATCTTTTAGATTTCAAAATTAAAATTCGATTGTTAATACTATTAAATTTTTTTTTAATTCAAGTTAATTACAAAGTCAATTTTTTAATTACTTCACTGTCAAGTGTGTACTTTTTTTATTTCAAAAATGTCACAACAACAAATTTAATAAAAAGAATTTACCAGTGTTAATAGTTGAATCTGAACTTTAAAATTTGAAAATAAAAAGACTAAATTCTATAAAATAAAAGTAAGAGAACTAAATTCTTAAATTTTGAAAAGTACGAGATGTTGTAACACATTTTAACCCTCATGATAATACAAAAAGATAATATTAATAATATAACTTGGAGAGTGACCACTGACTTTAAGGTGTGGTGACTTTGGTTGATAAAGTATTAAAATTTATATTATATTAAAATTTAACATATTTTTTAAATGCCTTGGATTATTATATTAAACTTTTATTTAATACAAAAATTTTTAAAAAAAAATATTAGATAGGATAAGTAGTGTAACACCCCTAAAACATATAAGGTTGGATGAAATAAATAACTAAGAAATGACTTAGTCTTGATAGTTATGTAGTTAGTATACTCCTTAAAGATCTTAGATTCTATCCACTCCTCTCTCATTTCTTTTTTTTTTTTAGCAAACTAGGATGAAAGTCACTCTAAAATAAATATCAAATGGAGTGAGACACTCTAAAATAAATATCAAATGGAGTGAAAACTTACCAAGTAAAGGGTAGCAGCCCAATGGTTAAGTACTCTCATTTTCCCTTGCATACTAGGTTTGAGCCATGTCATTCTCTCTCATTTTCCTTTTAATTTCGGTAGAAGGTAAGAAGGGGAAATTACTTTGCAACCCCCTAGATTTTGTTTCATTTTCCAAACCAAAATAGAATTTTATTTCTTCTCCCTCTATTTCTTCCCCATTTTCTTTTCATCATCTTCTTTACAAAATATTGTCTTCCCATTACTGAAATTTAGTTTTGCTCCCGAATCAAGATCAATCTTCGATTGCAACTCGTTTTCAATTGGAATAATAATCATCGTTAAAAACCCCATCAATCTTTTCCAAGAAGCAGTAAGTATGCCTTTAATCCTGAAGTTTATCTTAAAACTTTATAGATTTTCTATCTAATGATAATCTTGTGATCGATTAAATGACCTTTCTCACTTTTTCCTCAAAACCCTCGATCATCTTGAAATTCGTTATTAATTCTTACGAAAATGTTGTTTGAAGGACCCGTTTAGGTACCTTGGATCAGATTTGAACATGATGAATGTCATTCGAGATCCCGATGATAGGTGTGTATTCTTTTACAAGTGAATCGGGGTTTAGGATAAGGCCACACAGTTTACCTCACGAGCGTGTGGACCACACGACCCCATACACGACCATATGCCTCTGAAACGCTAAGATAGTTCGAATCTCACATGACCAAGAACCATCCACACGACATGCCACATGGCCGTGTAACCCCTCCACATGGTCTATAGCATCCCACACAGCCGCATGTCCCTTATTTCTCAGATTTTATAGTTTTACCCAAAAATTTTAAGATTTGATCCATTTAATCCCTGAATAATTTTCGAGCTATTTTTAGTTCTTTAATTTATTAAATGGATCCCCTGGTAATATGAATTATGATATAATCCATGAATTAATGGACTGATTTAATACCATATCTATATATACTTGCATGAATTGTGAACAATACATATGTTTATTGTTTTGGAGTTTGTGATTGCATGTATAGTATGTCGTATGTCACCGTTAAACCGAACATATAAAAAGCATGATTTTTGCTACTAAATTGATTTGTCACAAGCATATTAATTGCTACTAAATTGAATCGTTATGAGCATATTGTTTGTTACTGTATTGTTATGCTAAAAACATATTAAATGTTACTGTGTTGATTTGTTGATCATGTCATATTGCATTGCATGGGGTGGGACATTATGAACGGATGAAGCATTGGCATTTTATCTACTTTTATTTTGTTGTGTACCCACAGCCATAGGTAGATTCCACTTGCGATGTTTTTCTTGTGCATCCACAACCCTTTGGTAGTTATTACCTGTAAACATGTTTTCCATCCATGGCCATTGGCAGATTTTACCTGCATTATTTTTGCTATGTACCCACAGCCATATACAGATTCCATCTGTGACATTTTGTTGTGTGTCCACAGCCATTAGCAATTAATCTACAAATCATTGGTGGTTAATTCAAAATCTGGTGTGTTCGTGATTGAAGTTCTGGGGAACTCCGATTGTGGTGTGTGTTTGAAAAACCTCTGTTCGAAAATGGTTTTATGCACGGTGGACAATTAAAATTTTGAAAGCCAACCTGATTTGTGATATTTATAACAATAAACCTTAACCAAATTCATACTTGTGTTTTTGGCTTAGCGAACATTCATTGTTCTCAGCTTTCAACCAAACGGTCTTCTCTGCTATTCTTGTACCATGAACTACTTCGAGTGTGAGCTCAAAAAAATTGAATCGAAACACAAAACTAGAAAAAGTTTTCTTTTCTTTTGGGGTGAAAATGAAAATTCTCTCTTCTTAATAAAAACCGATAAAATTTTAATTTCGAAAAAATATATGTAATAGTTGAGAATAAATTCTCTCTATTTTTTGGTAGAATAACAATCTCTAAAAGTTGTGTTCATATCTCTATTGGTTCAATCTATTTATACGAAGAGAAGACAAAACCTTTGTTAAGTTTTAGTGGTTTATTTCAAATAGAAAAACAACATCCTACATAGAATAGGTGTAACGCCCTCTACCAGATCTGATTCGCTGGATCTAGATCTTAGGTGTTATATTTCCATTACAGACTTTTACTTAACTTACTCATACAAAATTTCATTAAGCTTTGCATCTTATTAAGAAATACTATGCCAACTAGCTTACAACTTAGTGTACTATAGATAATTACAATCATTGTGGTAGACCTTACAATTACGAGAGCCTACAAGTGAATATCATCACTTAATTGTATTACTCTATTTATTTTCACCCTTAAGAGATATTACTAGTTACAAGTGCACTATCATTATGTTTTGTGTACGTTACAAGGACTTATAAATGAGCCTCATGTTTTAATTTGCTTATTCCTATCAATCTCAATCACGCCCACTTAAGCTTGCTTTCTTTTCATAATAGCCCATCTCGCCATTTCATGGTATAGCTCTGGCATCATCCCTCCTAGCGTAGTATCATACAACTTACCTGTGACATAAAAACACAAAGGTAAGTTTGATAGAACTTGGTGAGTAAACCCTTATTTACCTAAATCTCATCTAAGAACTCTTTTATCCAACTTTTTATCTCTTATCCTTTCACATAAATCTAGTAGATAGATTCTATTCATTTCATTGTTGGTGCCATATTTCGTTCTAAGATCATAACTTACATTACCTATCATCGTTACCTTAATTGCATTCTTCATTTTGTTCTTTTGTTATTTCTTAATCATTTTTGTTACGAAGGGCCTTACATATAGAATACCTTTGGTTCACCACTCATGCTAGCACATTCTCGTCTCATTCTTATTACCATGTTACTATATTGGGTTCGCAACATCACCTCTTACAGTGCCTTTCTTTTAGAGTTCGACATACTTGCCATACTTTCAGAAGACTTCATACGTTGTTTATTAGATTTCACCTAGAATTCCTTTCCTTTCATTCAGGGTCTGCCATAGAGGCATTCCCTTCAGATGGTTGCCATAATGGTCATTCTTTTAGACTGCACCATGAAGGCATTCCTTTTCAGAGATAGCCACAAAGGCTTCTTTATCCAGAGATTGCCACCAAGGCGTCCTTTAAGAGGTTTGCCATGAAGGCTTACCTTTCTGGAGTTTTGCCACAAAGGTATCCTTTACATCAAGTACTCACCACCAAGGCTTTCCCGTCTAAAGTTTTTCCACAAAGGATTTCCTTTGACAGAGATCGCCACAAATGTTTTTCCTTTCTTAGTGATTTAGGCAATAGGGATTTGCCTAGACTCACACTTAGTGAGGTTTTCCCCTCATCGTCTTGGGACGCATAGTGAACCATATTAGGTAATAAACTTCATTAAATTCTTCCATATAATGCCATAACCCACCAGCTATGATCTTATACAATATGGTATTCTTTCCATACGATGTCATAACCCACCAGTTACGGTCTTACACGATATCATTTTCTTTCTATATGATGTCATAACTCACCAGTTACATCTTACACGATATGGTCTTTAGCGCCATAGCCATGGATTTGTCCTTTCAAAGGTTCGTGTTTTTAATCTCGAAAGACCCCTTTGACGACTCCAGAGACAGACACAGACTCATCATGCATCGGCTTATACATAACAGGCATTCTTACTCTTACTAGACACACATGCACGTCCTATCAAACTCGTTCTTATTTTTAGACATAAGCACACCAAAGTCATTAAGATTCATAAGTCTTTCTTTTCTTATCAGATTTGTCACATCACACTTTACTAGTTTCGGTTTCATGCTTTGGCCACTTAGCATAGAAATTTCTAGAAGGCATGCAATGCATGTGAGAGTCAGTTTAGAGACTCACCTAATGACCTCAAAGAGCAACTTAGCCTTCAGATCCATCATTCAACAGGATGCTACAGTCTTTTCTACCTTGTAGAATAGAAATACTTCGTTAGAATTCATTCACATACATTTTTACCATCACCACAAGCATAGACAAACCCCATAAAAAAACCCATTTCCTTTAATCCTATTGTTCAACCATAGTTAATAGACTTTCTCTTATGGAATTCCATATGCATAGCTGTAATACTTGCCTAAGATATGAAATAATCTTTTGCTTAAGCTTAGATATTTAGTTCTAGCTTAATGATAGAAAACTTCAGTCAGCTTCCAAAGAAAACCACAGTACCATTTTCAACGAAAGAACAATGAAGAAGAAGAAAATCCCATTTTCTTAAGTTTATAAATAAATATATATACAATACTTATGTCTTCAAAATATCACCAGACATGTGTCACATTCTTATAAAATTACCTTTATTAATGGTCTACAGTTGTAAATGAAAATCCAATATTTTATTTAACTGGTTATTCATCTCGTTGATTCTTAACAAACTTACCTTGTAACTTAACTTGTACAGTGCTCTAGACAAGTAAGGCGCACTACACCTCCGGCGTGCGCTCATTCTATAATTACTCCCTTTCACTTGGCTTACATCTTATTTCAAATAATATAGAAGTCTGACATTGAACCACCATTAACTTTCACATGTAATGGAATGTGTCCATCATGAGCGCCAAAAGAAATACTTGGGAGGATATTACCACGCTAAATCGACTATTTAGGTCTACACGCTAGAACCTTGAATACACCAAAATTTGGGTGTTATAATAGGACTAGAGTGGACGACAAACCCTAGTATTCCTACTAGGGTTGCCGCCCCTTCATGTTCATGAAAATTTTTTGGGCCTCTCTCACATCGGGTCCAATTACAAGTACTTCTTTAGCATTTTTGACCTAGTACTCTATAATGTGATCCAACTTGAATCAATTTTTCTAATTTCCCAAAATAAAATTTAATATTTATATATTAAACAATTTTTTCTTCGCTATTTTTTCCCAACAAAATTTTGACGATTTTACTCTTTGTAAAATTTCGAGAAAATATGTTCAATATTTCACAACTCAACATGTTCACTATGATTGAATGTTTTATTTTCATTTTTAGGCTTCAAAATAGTCCAAAAACATACTCATTCTTCTGATCATTTTTAAGTAATACATATAGGATTGCAAATGGATCATTTTCATTTCCATTTTTGGAAAACTACATTCATTTTCAAATGATTCCATTTTTCCATTTCAGAGAAAACCATAATCATTCCGTTCATTTTTATTCAAACACGTAATTCATTTCTAGTTTCAACGAGCTAGCGGAGGGACAGATTAAACATATGTAGTTGAAGCTCAAATGATTTATAATTAATTTCTGGCTTTTCGCCTATTAATAATAAACTCATTGAGGAACTGACATATCCAAGTTCTAAGTGGACTGTGTCAAAGCAAGAAATTCCCACTTGTCGTTGAGAATATTTAACACCACTAGCAAAGGTATGGTTCTATTTCATTCGATTCAGCCTTATGCCTATTTCACATGGGACTACAATTTCATTAGAGCGAATGGTCTTATTATTTCACATGGAACCAATGCAGTCAGCTAAAATCCCTGATAAGGCAGATCCAATGGAACCAGTAACCGAACCTGACGTCGCAACCTCAATGTTCAGAACTCATTCGCCTCGCCCAGCTCTTCGAGATGAGCTGTTAAAGTTGATGGACATAATGCAACATATGTAGTGGCAGCAACAAGCTTACTGGAGATATTCAAAAATACCGGATGACTCAATGAGAAGCGCTCTTACAAAAATATATAATGACCATTTATTTTTGTGCCCGAATTTCCAGATTTCATATTTGAACCATGGAGTCCACTATCAAAGAGGGAGCGAAGCGATTCATGCAAAAATAAAGATGATGGAGCAAAAGATGAGTCAAATTCGAAGGGATCTATAAATAAATAAAACGGGGGGATCTTGAATTTATTTTATTTCCGTTCTTAAGTTATTTAATGTTTTAGGATTAGGTTCTATTAGGAATTTTTTTATTTTCGCATAATAAAACAAGAGGTGGAAATCATAAATAAAAATGAACAAGTTGGAAAGTACAAAGTGTGGCAATAGATATATACATGTTTAGGATTGAATCTAGAAATAATTTGGTACTTAAGCAGTCAAATTGGCTCACCTCCTCTTTTCTAGAATCCTACCTGGTGTATGGTATCTATTCACTTTTAACAATGAGGAGGACATTGTTCGTCTTAAGTAGGGGGACCAGAAAATTGAAATTATTTCCTCTCAGAATATTTTTTTTTAGTTATGATTAGGTTATATTTTGTTCAAAAATTTGAAATTTTGTTAAGTATGCTAAACTTCAATGTAAATAAGGTTTGATTATTTCAATAATTGTTATGTTAGCTGAATTATGACATAAATGTTTTTTTAATAAAGCATGCAAATCATACCATAAAAATTTTAGTTCCTTAGGAAAGTTAGGCATGCATGAAAGTTTAAGTCTCTAGAATTGACTTAGTACTTTCTTGAGGCGAAATCCTAGGAAGTATGGAATGTTGAAAATGATTTAGGCAATTTTTGTTTGGATCGTTTGAGCCTTTCAAGCCAACCTTGATGAATTTTTATCCCTTGAAACCCAACTTTGAGACTATATAGCCTAATTTTATTTGAGCTCTTGAAATATTTAGCCATCACCTTTCTCTTAATTATCTTTAAATTATCCCAAACACTAGACTCAGTACTATTCAGAATGTTCTTTGAAAATAAGTTTGAGGGAGTTGAAAAGAAGTATCAAATGCTCGAAAAAAAAGTACATACAGCAAAATGCTTGTAAAAAAGAAAAAAAGAAAAAAAAGAGAGCATATGTACTCGAAAGAAATATATGTACAAAAGAGCATGTGAAAGCAAAACAAGTTGATGTATTGAATGTAGTTATTCCGAAGGTCTGATTCAAGCTGAGTCTAGGGTTTTTTAGCCTAAATTTATCTATCTTTTACCTACCCTTTGGGGGTGTGGATATTTTTAGCAGCCTTCTCAACCTATAAATACCCCCTTGGCTACTCGCTTCAAACACATCTCAAACTCATTCATTTATTAAGTCCTCTATCACTTTTCTCTCTTCATTCCCTTCCATTTTTCTTCATTTTCTTCCCTCATTCCCTTTTTGATTTCACCTCTTGAAAAAGAGTCCTTCAACCATCATTTGAAGTAGCATTCAAGTGTTCATGGAAGCATTCAAGTGTTCATGGAAGCCTCAGTTCAACAAGAACAAGCAGAGAAGGATGAGTGGAACACTCTAGTCAAGCCTCGAAGAAACACTGGATTTGATTCTTGTTCCCTATCCTTTTAATTTTGTTGTTGTTATGATGAACATGTCTATGAATATTTGTGATGTTGATATGTTTAATTTAATCAATATAGCTTAAATTTAATTCGTGTTAGGTTGATTGCATTTCATCACTTGAGTTATTAAAATTGTGTTTGTGTTGTTATAGGTCTCGATAAGATGTTTGATTAAGTAAAATCATGCCTAAGTTATTCTTGCATTAAAATTGTAAGGTAACTAATGAATTAATTATCTAAATTGATTGAAATTGTAATTAATTGACACGATACTTAATCAATGCATGTTTAATCATCTAAGGTAGCTGAGGGTTAAATTAGCAACGGTATCTAACGATACATTAGCCTTGCATAACTTGCAAGATTATTGTGATTAAATTGTTTCAAGGTAGAAATACATTGTTACCTAATGTAATCTTTTATGTGCTTATGATATTGAATTAATTGTTTGAATTGGCATAGAGATACGTACAATAGATTATTTTAATTTCATAAGTATGTATGCGCATTAACACATTTGCTTATTAAAATTTATTTAATCGGTTAAATTGATATAGAGATATAGTCAAGAGATAAATAGATTTTGGTAGGTAAGTATGTTCATAAGTTAGCAAATTATCGAATTGCCGTGAATTTATTCGTAACAACATAAACATGAGTTTAATAATTCTAAGTTAAGAAATGTAATTAATTTAACGCAATTATGTCATCTTGATTAAAATCATCTTTTGAAATCATGCATTGAAACTTTTATTTTATTTTTATTTATTTTACTTAGTTAAAATCCTAGTTTTTAATCATCTCCTCAAATCAAAATATTTTTCTTCACCAAAGTGTTTTTAAAATTGTATTTATAAATAATTCTTTTCACAGTCCCTGTGGGTACGATAACTCGACATTTACTTGTCACTTTATTATTTGTTGCGATTATATACACTTGCACATTTTCGTCGTTCCAGGCATGGGACATAATTTTTTTGTTTTCCTATATATACATAGCCTGCATGACATTTATGTTATTTTAGGATATCGAAATATAGTTATTAATTAGTTATGCATGAACCCCAGTCTCTACTTAATACATATGTAAATATCACTTTTTCGCTGCTAAAGTATATTTAAAATTTTGAGTTGTAAATAAATTAGTAATTAACTAAGTTTTCTTCCAAAGATAACAAATGTTTTAAAATGATTGTTTTCAAAAACTTCAATAGCTTGTCGGGCCACTTCGGTGGCTAATGTAATTGTAACACCTCGACCCTTGTCCATCGCTGGATTAGAGTTACGAGGCATTACCGATCAAAATCCAACTCAAATTTTTTTTTAAATCAACCATGAAATTTTATTCCATATATATATTATCACATAACCAAATAAAATCAAACATGCATCTTTA
Source organism: Gossypium hirsutum (assembly GCF_007990345.1). Taxonomy (NCBI): domain Eukaryota; kingdom Viridiplantae; phylum Streptophyta; class Magnoliopsida; order Malvales; family Malvaceae; genus Gossypium; species Gossypium hirsutum. The sequence continues at coordinate 49,586,612 of NC_053438.1, read as the reverse complement.
ATCAAGTTTCATATACTAACCATGTTTCAACAATTCATCCATATCATTATCATTTACCTAATCAAAATTTAATATCATAAATCAAACATTTATCCAAGCATTTATTTCATTTCAATGTACTAACTATACTACATATTACAAATTTGGACAACACTTATACACAAAATATAACAGCATGTATATACAAAATTTGACAGCATTGATTCACCAAAATTGGGCAGCATACATATACAAATTTGGACAGCACTTATACACAAAATATAATAGCATGTATGTACAAAATTTGACAGCATTGCTTCACCAAAATTGGGCAGCATACATACACAAATTTGGACAGCACTTATACACAAAATTTAACAGCATGTATGTACAAAATTTGACAGCATTGCTTCACCAAAATTGGGCAGCATACATACACAAATTTGGACAGCACTTATACACAAAATTTAACAGCATGTATATACAAAATTGGACAGCATTGATTCACCAAAATTGGGCAGCATACATATACAAATTTGGACAGCACTTATACACAAAATATAACAGCAAGTATATAAAAAATTGGACAGCATTTATTCACCCAAAATTAGGCAGCATACATACACAAATTTGGACAGCATTTATACACAAAATTTAACAGCATGTATATACAAAATTTGACAGCATTGATTTATCAAAATTGGGCAGCATACATATAACAATTGGGCAGCATTTAAGCATAACAATTACATGAACATATACCACAATTTAGACCATTAAAGCATATGCATTAATACCGAATTCAAACCAAAAGAGATAAGTCATTTTCGCATGGCTTTTAGAAACATATACACATTGGTTCCAAAATCAATATTTTAATTATGTTATACATGCCATATATTTGAGAACGATTTAGCAAAATACCAAAAGAAAATATCGATAGTGTGACGAGTTTAGCTGACGATCCCCGAACACGTAGCGAACACCAAAATCTATACATCAAAACAATTATCAAACACATTGTAAGCTAATTTAGCTTAGTAAGTTATAAGCAAATAAACTCTACTATTTAACCCGATATCTCAAATAATATTCAACCAATTCATACTACTAAATCATCTTACCTTTAGCTTACCATATCATACGATAATTATTCACTTATTACTATGATTTAACTAAAATCAATATAATTACACAACCATAAACATTTCTTCAAATTTAAACACAAGACCAAATACTTTATGCATTTCCTCATCATGTAATATAAAGATCCATATTATATATATATGATTCTAAATATAATCACCAATAGATTTAATACCTGCAAAGCTTAACCTTAATTACAACCATAATGGTTATTACTCAAAAATTCCAAGTGTTTACTCATTTTACTAATCAAGATTTCTCAATAAGACAAATACTCAATGCTAATAGTTATTCGAAAATATTTAATAAGCTCGCACACTTAGTGCTCAATAATCAAACTCGCACACTTAGTGCTTTACCATTAAACTCGCACACTTAGTGCTCTACAATTAAACTCGCACACTTAGTGCTTTATAATTAAATTCGCACACTTAGTGTCGAAAATCAACAACTCAATACATCTTATTTCAATAATTTTATCACTACATGTATATATATATACCATTCAATGCAGCATAATTACATAGGTACTAAGCTGATTTTTAAAACGATACAATTAATATACATGCTTAATAACTTAGCTCAGATGTCGTCGACTAATAGATCGGCTACTCAACTACTTTTGATTTCCCCCGATCTAAATCTGATTTCTTTGTTTCTTGATCTAAACATATTCAAATAAATCTCATTTAATCATATTTTCATTTAATTTAGTCTAAGAACACATAAATGGGAAAATTACATTTTTGCCCCTGACATTTCACATTTTTCACAATTTGGTCCCTATTTCACAAAATACAAAATAATTAAATTTTCATTGCACAATAGCTTGGCCGAATATGTACTAAGCTCATACAAGTCTATGCATGTCATTTATTTCACATTTTAGTCCCTCAAAAATTTATTTTCTCAATTTAGCCCCAATTACTCAAATTCACCAAAAATTCAAAGACAAAACATGTTTATCTAACACTTATATTTCATATTTCATCAACTAACATCATGAAACTCAAACATTCATCAATGGCACATTTCAAAATCATCAACAATTCACAAAATTAAGACATGGGTTTTGAAGTATTTAAAACAACAATCTCAAAAACGTAAAAATTATCAAAAATCGAAACAAAAACATACCTTAATCAAAGACTTCAATGGCCGAATATTTCAAAGCTTCAAACCTAATTTTCTTTTCTAGTTTCGGTGTCATAAAAAAATGAAGAACATGGCTTATTTTTTTAATGTTTTATGATATAATAACTTAATATTATACTATTATTATTTTAACTTTTAAATTTAATATATAAAACTATATATATTAACAATCATGCCGTCCACTATCCTTTAAAATGGGCTAATTGCCCTTTAAGAACCTCATATTTAAAAGCCACTATCAATGAAACACTTCACACTTTAATAAGCAAATTTCACATTTTATGCAATTAGATGCTTTTATCAAATTAAACACATAAACAACAAAATTAATTCACGAAACTTTCACACATTTAAATTCACACATCATAAACACACAAAATAATATTAAAATATTTTTCAGACTCGGATTTGTGGTCCCGAAACCACTATTCCGTTTAGGGTCAAAACCGGGTTGTTACAGTAATCTTCCGAATTCAGGTCTAACATTTAGACCAGGTTGTGGAAGTTACAAGTATGTACATAACTATCTAAAAATATTAAGTTAATTTTATTTTTTAAAATTATATTGGTCTATATGTTTTTAAGGATTGTTGTGATTGGCTTAATCGGGGTGAATTCCCGACTACTGTTCATGATACTATTATTGTTCTAATTTTGAAGACGTAAAATCCTACATCCATGAAAGAACTTCGTCCAATAGCTCTATGTAATGGTGTGTACAAGTTGGCTGGGAAAGTTTTGGCTAATTGATTAAAGCTTCTGTTTCCCAGACTTATCTCACAGTCTCAATCTACTTTTGTGTCAGGGCGGCTTATCATAGATAACATTATGGTCACCTTTGAGCTTATTCACCATATGAAAAATAAGAGTTGTGGTTCTATAGGTGAAGTTGCTCTGAAAATCGACATTAGGCATATGATAGGGTGGATTGTTCTTTCTTGAGATTTATCATGGACCGCATGGGTTTTCATAGTAGATGGGTGGAATGGATGATGCTTTGTGTCTCTTCAGTTATTTATGTTGTTTCTTTTAATGGTAATGAGCTTAGACCTATTGTTCCTCACAGAGGTTTTCGTCAAGGGGATCCCCTTTCGTTATACTTGTTTATTTTGTGCACTAAAAGACTCAGTTATCTAATATGAATGGCTGAAATGAGAGAGATGTTGAATGAAATCTCTGTTTGCCGAGGAATTCTGACAATTTCACATTTGCTATTTGTTGATGATAGTTTTCTTTTCTTTTGGGCTAGTGAATCAGAGGCTAAGGTTGTTAAAAATGTTTTACTTCAGTACGAGGAAGCATCTGGGCAAGGCATAAATTTTACTAAATTTGGCATCATGTTTAGTTCCAATACTAAATAGCAAGTTCGATAGTCTATTTCTGCAATTATTAGTATCACCGCACCTCTTAATCATGGGAGGTACTTAGGTCTTCTATCTTTGATTGGTCGTAATAAAAAGTAGGTCTCTGCATTTATAAAGGGACATTTGACAAAGTGTATCCTTAGTTGGAAGAATATATTTCTTTTAAGGGCACGAAAAGAGGTGGTTATTAACACAGTGGCTCAAGCTATTCCTGTTTATAATATGAGTGTCTTTCTTCTCCTTCATAATACTTGTGATGATCTGCAAAAAAAATGAACTTATTCTGGTGGGGTTCGGAGGATAGTTGAAAAAGAATTCATTAGGTGGCTTGGAATAGGTTGTGTGTTTCAAAGAAGTTTGGCGGGTTGGGTTTCTACAATCTGTATTGTTTTAATTTGGCACTGCTAGCTAAACAAGGGTAGAGATTCTTCACCTAGCCTAAATCTCTTTCGTTCAGGACTTTCAAAGCTAAATACTTCTCGACTAACGATTTTCTTGGTTAAATAAAGGGTGCTTCTCCCTCTTTTTTTTTTTTTAGAATATATTCATATGGCTAAAACAATGCTCCTTAAAGGTACTTGATGAAGAATAGGAAAAGGTAACATGGTTAATACTTTTAATGATCCATAGATTAATGATGATGATAATTTTTTGTTGACATTGTTCCTCTGGATGGGTGTGCCCGTATTTGAGTATGTGATTTAATTCATCCTAATGGAGGCTTGTGAAATAAGGATATGGTGGAAGGATTGCTTGTATTGTATGACACCGAGTGGGTTTTGTGTATGTCGTTAAATTGGTAATCTATGGAGGATATTTATACGTGACATTTTGGTTCTAATAGATCCTCTTTTTTCAAGTTTGGCTATCAGGTGGCCCTTCACTTATTTTCCAACACTATTGATTTTTATGTCAATGGCCCTTGGCAAACTCTATGGAATGAGGCTTTGTCGTCGAAAATAAAAGAATTCTTATGACGATTGTTACAAGGGTTTGCACCTTGTAATAGTAAGCTTCTAGCTCGATAGGCAAATATTGATCCTTTCTACCTGAGATGTCGTCAAGTCAATAAGGATTTAGAGCATATTATTTTTCTGTCCTTGCGCAATTATTGTCTGGCATGAGTTAGGACACACGCTAGTTGTTTCAGTAGAGGATTTTATCATTTGGATTTTGGCTGAACAACAAGAGGAAAACAGATGGCGTGTGTTGGGGATAATTTGGGTATTTGGTATAGTAGGAATGAGGTGGTGTGGAAGAAAAGGGTTATGACGACAAACCAACTTGTGTAATATGTTGACGAATTTTTACAATGTTGGACAGGGGCTTGGTTGGTTCATTCTTCTCAATCAATTATGTGTGTTATGGTTAAATGTGGGGATATCTGTTGGTGCAAATCAGGATTAGGGAAGTTAAAATGTAATGTTGATGGAGCCATTTTCACAGATAATGGGTGCATGGGATGGGCGGCGGTTTTGCGAAATGATGAAGGTAATTTTTTTCAATGCATTTCAGGTTTTATGAAGAGCACTCTTAGCCCTTTTTTGTTAGAAATTATTGTTGTTCAGGAGGCTCTCTCTTGGCTCAAGTCTTTGCATGTGGACAATGTTATAATAGAGACTAATAGTTAGTGTCTCTGGCAAGCCTTTCATCATGATTATGAGGATGCCTTGGACACAGGTTTAGTTCTTAAGGACTGCGTTACTATTGCCTTTGCTTTTCAATCATTTTCATTGTGTTGGATTTGTAGGGACGCTAATAAGATTGTTCATGTTTTAGAAAGAGGAGTTTTATTGAGAGCGAACTACATGGATTGCACTTTTGTCCTTTTATTGTTCGTATTGTAAATGCTGAGAAATTGTCTAAGTTGGATGTTAATAAGGGGAGCTAAGTTTGGATGTATTAGGTAAACCTGGTGGTTTGGAGTTAGGTACTCTCTTTGATATATCCTTTTCAGCTTTAATTAGTTTTTTCTATTAATAAATTTAATTTCTTAAAAAAAATATTTTTCTATCTTTCACCTAATTTTTCCTTTCTAATAAATAAATGTTTTAAGTGACATCTGAGTTCACATAAATTGTTCAATTTAAACCCCACACCCCAAAAAAATGTCGTTAGGGGGATTTTGATTAAATGTTGGTCACTTTTTACATTAAAATATAAAAGAAAAAAAAAGGCTTATTAGTTTTTATTCAATCAAGATGGGTTGAGACTTTCAATTGAAATAAGAAAAAGAAACCTTTAAAATATGTATTAATAATTGATATTATCACATGTTTTTAGAAATACTTTAAGCAAGTAAATGCAACCTATTTAATCCTGCGGGTAAAGTTTTTAAATTTTATTAACAAAAAATGAAATAGAGTTTTTAAACTCCATTGATGAAAAATAATTGAAGGGGGGAAAGATCGATTCTGTAATAAAAGTTTGTAAGCATAAGAGAAATGATGGATCACCTAACTTTATCCAATCCGGAGGCTCTCAACATCAAAATGAAAAAGAAAACAAAGGTAATGGAGTTAATTATATGTTCTGCCAACTTTAAATAATTCTTGCTGACTTCAATTTTACTTTATCATTCCAATTGTGCACGCCGCGACATGAAAACGCCTCCAATCCTCAAATTATGATAAACATTCACTATTAATTTTTTTTTAAAGGGTAAATTTGACCATGTTTTTTTATTCAAATATTGTAATATCTTAGTTTTTTTATCAATAAAAAATACAAAAAAAATAAAAACATTTTATAATACTATAAAGTATAATGAAAAATATAGTATTTTGTTATTTTCAAAGTTGCCTTTTTTTAGTTAAATTTGATTATTAATATTTTAAAGAGAGACAATTTTTTCAATAGAAATGTTAATTAAAACATTAATTTTTTAATGATGTTGGCATGATAATCTACATATATTTTATATTGACATGACATTATTTGCCTTATATATCACTTCATTGAAAATTTTAAAATTATAAAAATTACAGGGAGAGAAATTTTAGACCAAACAGAATTGTTTATCTCTAATTAGATTAATTTAAATTAAATTAATAAGTAGATAAATAAATAAATAAATAAATAAAAATTAAATCCTAACTCTTTTATAATCAAATCACACTCTTTCGGAATTATTTTATCTCTAATTAATTAAATTAATAAGAGATAAATAATAAATAAAAAAAGTTTAGTTCTTGTAGAAAATGCAAATGAAGAAGTTAATAGTTCTCTCTTTTATTCAAATATCTGACACTATAAAAGGAGATCACCTCCAAGTCATTCAAAACACATACACAAGTTCAAGAAATTTAAAAATTCTCAACAAAAATTTCTTAAGAAACTAAAGAACTTGAAGTTCTGATGAACTGTCATATCAATTCTGAAGAAAAGCTACCTTCTGATCCTGTTCAACCAATGAAAGGATGCCAAAATTTGTTCTTGAAGAAAGTCATATTTCGATCTGATTCAATTGAAGAAAGGGGGTCCAAGCCTATTTTAGAGCAAGTCAACACAACACTTGAAATCACTCACATCCATCCAAGATCAAGCTTAAATAACCCTAGGATCAAAGCATAACTGAAGAGAAGAATAAAATGAGTTTTCTTCGTAAAGAAATCCAAAGATTGTAACTTCTTTTCAAAGTTATAAAGAAAATTTTACTCCAATTTTTCAAGTCAATATTTGACTTGAAATTTGTATATGCAAAAATTTTCAAAAATTTATAAAAATAATTTAAATATTATAAATACATGTAAAGTTCATAAAAATTAAAAAAAATGAAATACATGTGGATTGTTATGTGGGCTACTATATTTAAAAATTTAACATTGTAGCCAATATTTTCATTAAAAAAAAAACAATTCCACATTTTTTTAGAAGTTGATGGTCAAATTTTGAATTTTTTAAAAAGTTGAAGGCTAAATTTGGCTAAAACAATAAGGGTCATTGATAAAAATGTAAACATTAAAGGCTAAATTTATTATTACGTAATAATATAACTTACTTTTTAAAAAAATAGATTTTTGATCATTTCTCAACTGAGTTACCAAGTTTATGAGCTACATTAACTCAATCAAAGGCTTTATTATAATGAAAAACAATGAGTAAAAAAATTAAACTTTATAAGATAAATTTATAAAGTGATTTTTTTTAAGGTGAGTAAAAAATTATATTAAAAAAATGATATCTCCAATATTTGAATTCTTTTTATGGAATTAAAAAAAATTATTGATAAAATATCAGATAATTGTGACTTATTTTCATTTATTTTTTGTGCTTTTATTATATTTAAATAATATTTTTGTTGTATTAATTTTTTATGTTTTAATGCATTATTTGGGTGTAAGTTAAAAGGTTAAAATATATTAGTGATTGCATTACACATGTATGCACGTGGAAATAATATATTTAAAATATATGTGTGGTTAAAAAATAGCATCCAATAAATAATTAAATATATAGTTTGGAATTAATAATTACATACAAAATTAAAATAAAACAAGTTAGTTTAAATTGTGAGTAAATATAAATTTAAATATGTAAATACATCGGTGTAAGAATATTAAATACATTTCAATTGCTTTCCATCTTGTATTGTCATTTTCTATGACATGCCGAAATGTTATCAGGTTAGAAAGCTTTATTTAACGTGTTATCAAAATGTTATTATATTATCACGTGGGTCAAAGAAAAATTCAATATTAAAAATATTGTTATAAATTATTTATTTGACAATTGAATCATAAGTAAAATATGGCAACTTGCTTATAAAAAAAACTTTTATTAAACATACTTTCATAAAAATGATAAAAGTTAAAATTTTAATATGTTTGATAGAAATGTTCTCAAAATTTTTTTAATATAAAATTTATATAAAGCTATGAAAATACAAACATTTTATAATAATATTTATTAATCGTTTAAAATTAATTTTTTTAATATTTTTCATAATCGAGTTGGTGTCTAGTTAACTCGTGACACCAACTCTTTCACATACTTAAATAATAGCATAGATTTTGATGCAATAAAAGCATAATCAATTTTTTTATTTTTAGTTTTTTATTTAATGCATTTTCACTTAATTCAATAAATATTAACATAGTAGTTTTTTAGTAAAATAGTCATTTAAATATAATTAAAAATTAAAACTTTATTTGAGTTAAAGTTAAAAGTAGTGTTTTTAAAATTAAACTAGTTGGTCGAATTGGTTGGTCTAGGAATTAGCCGGTACAACGATTCGGAACAAGGAAAAAAACTAATTGACTCTCGAACTGGTACGGATTAGTTGACAGGCAGTTGAACCAGATTTTATAATTTTATTATTTTCATTTTAAAATTTTTATAAATTTTTAATAATTTATTTAATTTTAACCAGACATACTGATCAAACTTAAGAATCAATAACTTAATCAATTTAACTATCAGTTCGATTTGAAAAACATTGAATAAAGATTAAAATATATTTTGATGCAATAAAGTACGCTAATAGTTTCATTATTATTTTTTTTATTTTTTGGTTAATTATTATTATTATTTACTTATTGAGAAAGAAGTTTTAATATTGTCATTAAATTTACATTTAAAAAAATTGTCATTAAACTGGATTAAGGTAATATTATTTAAAAATACAAGTAATAAACTACATTCTTTTAATTCAATAAAAATAAAAATATAAAAACTTTCAATTAATCGAATCATTCACTATTCCTTTAAGCTCCACAAGTGTTTTTTCAATGATCTCAATTGAAATTAACTTAACTAACTTGTGTTAGAAGGAATTCGAAAATTTTAAACATCCAAGAAGTAAGCCACAAGGGCTGAAAGTGGAAACTCTCCACTTATGCTACTTTGCCACTTCCGACTTTTCTTCGTATTTGATGTTCCCAATAAGAATAGAGTCAATTCTTAAACATGCCATAAACAACTCCTCAACTCACCCAAAAGCCACAAGTTCTCCTAATGCCTTAGTTGACAAATTATATTTTATTGATTCTACCAAAAAACAATTTGCGGAATAATTAATAAACGCATGCAATGCAATTTATAATTTCAATCTTTTTGACTAAAATCAGATTGCCAATTTACTACCGCTTCTCAATTAATTTTTTTGAAACTCAAATTTTGTAAACATTATCTTATTTTAGTTTTTCAATATATCCTTTCTTTTACCTATTTATAGAATTTAACAAAAATAAATTTATGCGTTTAAACATATTTTTTAATTTAAAGATTCGAGAGAAGTTATAAATAAATGTAGGCATTCTATAAAATAAGAACTTCACCTACAAACCAAAGAGGATTGGCAAAGGTAGATATTTCTTATATTCTGAATACCTAAGTTCGAGATTCACTATGTATAATCATATTCATTGACCTCCAAATTTCATCATGTACAATTATCATTGTGAGTTTTAGTCCACTTCGTAAGTTTTAGTTTAGATTGTAATAATTTCTAGTCTATTTATATGGTCTACTTTGTAATTACTTAAACAATTCTTTTATATCCTAATAACTTAGGACTTGTTATTATTCAAATATATATTTATATTATGCTTGAAATGTATTATTAGCACTTTTTTAAAAAAAACTCCACTTGCAATATATAAATAATTTTTCTAAAATTAACAAATACTAATTTTTAGTGTTGTGGGTGCGTGTTAGATAAAGTTCAGGATTAGATAAAGGGTTTAAAAAGCACATAATCGCTTAGGTGGGTTTTTTTTTTTTGGGGGGGGGGGGGGGTTCCTTTCAATGACTACTTCACTAAAAGCAACACGAACCGTGCCTAAAGCTTTAAAACTGACCTAATTTAATTAGGATAAGCAATTAAAGAGAATTTTCATTTTTTGACACAGTGATAAATGGAGTTTTTGTTCTTTGAAATATATTATCATTACAAATTTTAAAACATATATATTTTATATTTTTAACTTTCGTAATATAAAATAGAACATCATCACATTATCATATTTTAATAAAATTAAAATTTAGAAATAAAATTAAGAGATACATTACACTTCTAACATAAAAAAGTAAGTTTAAACCTTGAATATAAGGGACAACGATAAACACTAAATATAGACTATAAAATAGATATGGAGAATATAAAAGTAATAATAACAGGAACTAAAAAAAATCATAATCAAGTTGAAAATTTTTGACAAGTTCATATTTTGAATGTAGCTTTATCCTTATTTTTAGTTTTAAAAAATTATCATGTATTTAGATTCAATGTACAATTTGATACGTGAACTTTTATTTGGTGCAATTATACACTTTAAACATTGATTTTAGTTCAAATGTGTATTTAAAATTTTGATTTTGATTCAACTGTACACATTTAAAGAAATTAATATATCTATTTATTTTTATATTAGATAAATATAATTATTGGTTGTGTAATATGTAAATAAAACGGTGTTATATTGATATTGATATTAGGGGTTTGTAAATATTGAAACAAATTAGAATGTCATGTATAAAATTACACAAGATTAAAGTTTATATGTAATTTTGAGATTTATCTTATAATTAATTAATTTACTTAATATTTTTATTTATATTAAATTATGACATATCTAGGTGCAAATTCATATTATAAATTTTAAAAATTTTGATATAAAAATTAAATATGGCTTTAATTCAAATGATAAAGTTGATTTATTATAATCTTGATTTCACAAAAATTTAAAAATATATTTATATATTATACCATTTTATAAAAATACAAAAAACTTTTATTGATGACGCTAAACTCTTAATATTAGCATAGAGAAATATCATCCACAATTTAATTTACTCTATAATTTAAGAAAAAACACTCGTTTCTCAAAAACTGATTGGATATTTCTTTAAATTTATGAGTAAAATTAAAAACATATGTTTTTTTTAATTTATATGTATATGTATGTGCGCTATTGAATATGCTTAAAAGACATGTGTTCACTGTTCATAGCAGTCCTCCATCTTATCTTAGATCGTCTCCTTTTTCTGTAATTTTCCCAATGAAAATCATTAAATAAGACCCGCTTTCCCGTCCGTTAGATCTAATAGCTCTAGAAATCAAAGGATAAAACTGTTCCACGCGGTCACTTCCATCATTGGCCATCGACCGCCGTTGTAAAGGGCACTAGTACAATTAAGAACATTATCTTTAAATTTCGCAAAGGGAACTGTGCAAAGCTCGTTGCCGGCTCAGGGTTTTGTCGTTTCACAGTTTTTCTTTTCCATTTACTTATTTGGTTCTGCTTTTCAAATTCGGACAAATAAAAAATGTTCGGGACACGTGTCACGTGTATTGGTGGCCACGTGAGACTGTTCAATTATCCGTGCTTATCCACTTTAGTCGGCACTTTATTTAATTAAATTAAAAATTATTATATGTGTTGCTTGTAGGTCCTACGTTGCTGACGTGGTGGATAAGTCAATGTGACGTCCAGCTGTTATCGGTCCTTTTCCCCACCTTTGTATCGTATCGCCCCCGATAACTTTTTTTTATTTTTATTTTTTATTGTCCGTTGATTAGAATTTAGTTATTTTATTTCAAAAATCAAAATTGCGCAAACGACAATGATAACGAAGAAAAATAAAAAGAAAAGTGCTTTATTTTTTAAATGGATATTAAAAATTGTGCTATTAAATTAAGAATTAATATACCGTGTATAAAAATCATACCCAGTAAGTTAATCATTAGGGGCATTTAATTGGTAGAAGTAATGTTACATTTTTGGATGATATTATAATTTTTAGATTTTTAATATTTTAATTTTATATTTTTAAATAGTATCAATATGTTGGATTTTATTAAAATTTAATGTAAAATTGCATTTTATCTTCATATTATTTTATAGTTTATTGTATTGATACATTATTAATTTTTTTTAAAAATTATTTGTTCAATGCTGTAGGAACATGAAATTTTTCATAAATTTTGAGTTTTGATGTAGATTAAATCACAAACTTGAATTTGTTTCACTAATTTTTTTCTTTTATGAAATTGTTTCATTAATCATAATTACTACTTTCTTTATATGGTATTATTATTATTGGAAATAAAAGCATCTTCTCTTCTTATCTTACATAAAAATTTACAAATAAAGCTATAATAGCTCACATTACTAAACAAAACTCAGATTGCTATAAACATTAATAATTAAAAAAAAAACCTAGACAGTTTCAAAAATTATATATTGGAGTTTTATATTATTGATTTTATTTCATTTCTCTAAATTTTTTAAGTTATTATAATTTTACAAAAAATTTAAGACTAATAAGTTATATTTTGTCAACTAAACACATGAACACTATATTCTAGCTAAATAAATTAAACAAAGTAATTTTATATTCCACACGTAATCTAATATTACAATACATAATTTGAGATTCAATGAATCAAACGCATTCTTTTTGTTATTTTATTAGTAATGATATAAATAAAAATTCTGAACGAAAGAAATAAAATATTTTAAGAATCTTTAAAAAAAAATAATTTTATTTAGCATTGACTAAATTTTTTCTAAAAATTTCATTAAACTCATTAGCGAGATATCAAATTAGATACTAGTTTACAAAAAATATGCACCATTGATATATTAAGGCTGAATGCATTATCTGGTATCGAGTTTGATTTGTTTTTATGCAAGTATGATACTTGTATTCTTTTTTATTAGATGTGATAAGCTATATACTCAAAATTAATAGTTTTACCTTTTTTAATGTTTAAGTTGATTTGATAAAAAGGTAAACACTAAAATTGTCATATTTGAATATTCATGATTTTTAATAAAATAAATTTCATGTTAATTGTGAATTTAATTTGTTAAATACAAATGGACGGTTGTGGTTTTTTTTTTGAATTTTAAAGTTAATTTAACTAAATTAATTGCTAATATTATTCTTTAATTATGAATTTTCATCGAATCAATCCTTAAACTTAAACTTAAAAATTAAAACAACATTAATTTAGAATATATATTATATACAAAAATGATATTAGAAAAAGGTTTAATTCCAGATACAAAATGATGTATATTAAATAATTGATGAATAAATATAAATGTAGACATTAAATATAAAACTTTTAGATGAATATAACAGGTGGTTTTTATTTGTAGAAAAAAACAGAGCACGTAAAGGTGTAAGTCGTATGCGTACGGTTTGCTTGGGGGGAGATCTTTTAAGTTCTCAACGTTAGAGGGTATTGTCGGATAAGGATATTTTGCGTTCCTTGCTTGTTTTTATTTGTTATCCCACGAAATCTCGTGTAAAATCAGTCAAAACGTGAACACATATCTCGAGAGAAACCTACTTTGCAATGCTTTGTGTTGTCAATGAAGCATGGAAACAACGACGCGTAGCCTAGTAAGACCTACCCCTACGAATAATTTCATGCCACGTGGGATTTCCCGCTACCCATTTTACAGCTAATCTCAGACAAGATCCCCGAGTTTAGTAGGTCCCACCTCCGCATGTTGCCTCGTGGCGGACTAACCTAAGGACAAAAGGATAAGAACTTCAACTGCACATTTTCTTCTACTTTCAACCGTTGGATCAAACCACAATCTCATCCTGTGGTCAGTGTTTAGTACATTATTTAACCCCCATAAAAAAACAGAAAAAAGAAAAACCCCGAATACTCGGTATATTTAAAGTCTTTTATCAGTCCAAGCTGTGGAGTTTGGCTACAGAGTCTTGTTTTTGGTAAAACTCAGCTTGAGCCTCTCAACTCAATCAAAGCTAAATAAATTATTTTTCAATATTTTTTTTGGGGGGTTACACTGTTTAGCTTATTAAAGTTTTAAGCTTTTTTTTTTTTTGTGAATTATCAATATTCCTATCTACCCAATAGGGAAAAGGAAGAAGGAATTCTTCAATATTCAACAACTACTGCTGGTAATTTCTTCAACTGTTCTTGATTTTTTGTGTTTATTTTTTTTCTCCTTCTTGAACTTTAAAATTTTCTGTAGTTGTTGTTGTAGTAAGTTTGACTATCTCTAGTGGAAATTCTTTTGGGTGAAGTATGTTTTCTTTGCTGTGTAATATTGAATCTATTCCATTCTTTTTTATTTATTTATCTAGATATCAACTTATTTCCACCATTTGTATTTGATTCACTTCTTCTAAGCTTATCTTGAAATTTCTTTCCTTGATTCGCCCCTAAAAAATTTGCACCCCCCTTTTTTTATTTTTCTCATTTCTTTGCACTTAAATATGATAAGGGCCTATGTTTATTTACCCTGAAATTCACCATCTTTGTTCTTTGGATTTATCATTTTTTTTCTTGGTTTTTGTTGTAAAACGAATCCCCCTTTAATGGGATTTTTATTTTATTTTGTTTTGTATGTGGGAGTAGTGAAGCACTCTTTTGATTAGCTTTTTAAGAAAATGGTATCAAGATCATACTCGAATCTCTTGGAGCTAGCCTCCGGTGAGGCTCCATCTTTAGGCCGAATTAGCCGTAGGATTCCCCGGATTATGACGGTCCCGGGGATCATTTCCGATATCGACGATGATCCATCAGAGAGTGTATGCTCTGATCCGTCCTCCTCCTCCTCCCAGAAAGACCGAATTATCATGGTAGCTAATCAGCTGCCGATAAGGGCACATAGGAAATCGGATAATAATAAAAATGGGAGTAGCAGTTGTAGCACCACCACCACCAGCAATAATTGGATTTTCAGCTGGGATGATAATTCACTTCTCCTT
This sequence comes from Gossypium hirsutum, assembly GCF_007990345.1. Taxonomy (NCBI): domain Eukaryota; kingdom Viridiplantae; phylum Streptophyta; class Magnoliopsida; order Malvales; family Malvaceae; genus Gossypium; species Gossypium hirsutum. The sequence continues at coordinate 49,571,268 of NC_053438.1, read as the reverse complement.
CAAATGAGAGATGGTTTAGGAGATGATGATGTTGAGGTGATTTATGTTGGGTGTTTAAAGGAAGAAATCCACCCAAATGAACAAGATGAGGTCTCCCAGATTCTTTTAGAGACCTTCAAGTGTGTGCCCACTTTTTTGCCCCCTGATCTTTTTAGCAGGTATTATCATGGCTTTTGTAAGCAGCAATTGTGGCCTTTGTTTCATTATATGTTGCCTTTATCTCCGGATCTAGGAGGTAGGTTTAATCGGTCTTTGTGGCAAGCCTATGTATCGGTCAATAAGATTTTCGCGGATAGGATCATGGAGGTGATTAACCCGGAGGATGATTTCGTTTGGGTACATGACTATCATCTCATGGTCTTACCAACTTTCTTGCGGAAGAGGTTCAATAGGGTTAAATTGGGGTTTTTTCTTCACAGTCCATTTCCTTCGTCAGAGATATACAAGACATTGCCTATTAGGGAAGAGCTTTTACGTGCCTTTTTGAATGCGGATTTAATTGGGTTTCATACTTTCGATTATGCAAGGCATTTTTTGTCGTGCTGTAGTCGAATGCTTGGTCTTACTTATGAATCCAAGAGAGGGTATATAGGTGTTGAGTATTATGGAAGAACTGTTAGTATCAAAATTCTCCCTATGGGGATACACATGGGTCAGCTGGAGTCGGTTTTGAGCCTTCCAGAGACTGAAGCCAAGGTTACAGAGCTTCTTAAGCAGTATTGCGATCAAGGGAAGACAATGTTGCTTGGGGTGGATGATATGGACATATTTAAGGGTATTAGTTTGAAGCTGCTAGCAATGGAACAACTACTTTTGCAGCATCCCGAGTGTCAAGGGAAGGTAGTGCTGGTTCAGATAGCACTTCCAGCTAGAGGCCGAGGAAAAGATGTGAAAGAGGTGCAGGAAGAGACATATTCAACTGTGAAGCGGATTAATGAAACTTTCGGGAAGCCTGGGTATGACCCCATTGTATTGATTGATGAACCGCTTAAGTTTTACGAGAGGATTGCATATTATGTTGTTGCAGAGTGTTGTTTAGTAACAGCTGTAAGGGATGGAATGAATCTCATACCCTATGAGTATATCATCAGTCGGCAGGGGAACGAGATGTTGAATAAGGTTTTGGGGTTGGAGCCATCTACACCAAAGAAAAGCATGCTAGTTGTTTCAGAATTCATTGGTTGCTCCCCATCTCTGAGTGGAGCAATTCGAGTAAATCCGTGGAACATTGATGCTGTAGCAGATGCAATGGACTGTGCCCTCGCTATGGCAGAAGCAGAAAAACAGCTTAGGCATGAAAAGCATTACAGATATGTGAGTACACATCATGTTGGTTACTGGGCTCATAGTTTCCTTCAGGATTTGGAGAGGACTTGTCGAGAACATTCTAGACGGAGATGCTGGGGTATTGGTTTTGGGCTAAGTTTTCGAGTTGTGGCTCTTGATCCGAACTTCAGAAAGCTCTCAATGGAGCACATTGTATCAGCTTACAAGAGGACTACGACTAGGGCGATTCTTCTAGACTATGATGGCACTTTAATGCCACAGGCTTCGATTGATAAGAGCCCATCATCCAAATCCCTTGACATCCTAAATAGCCTGTGCAGAGATAGAAACAACATGGTTTTCATTGTTAGTGCTAAAAGCCGAAAGACACTCACTGAATGGTTTTCTCCATGTGAGAAACTAGGAATTGCTGCTGAGCATGGCTACTTCTTGAGGTGAAGTGAACCAGCTTTGATCCTTGTAGTTTCTGTTTTTAGCCTTTATATCAAAACAGTTGTTTCGACTTTAAAGTTGTATTTTATTGTTTTAGGCTCAAGGGAGACGTGGAATGGGAGACATGTGTACCATCCGTGGACTGTGCATGGAAACAGATTGCAGAACCTGTGATGAAGCAATACATGGAGACTACTGATGGATCCTACATCGAAGATAAGGAAACTGCCCTTGTCTGGTGTTATGAGGATGCAGATCCGGATTTTGGATCATGCCAAGCTAAAGAACTTCTTGATCATCTCGAAAGTGTGCTGGCCAATGAACCTGTTACGGTAAAGAGTGGGCAGAATTTTGTCGAGGTTAAGCCACAGGTACAGAAATATATTTCCAATTGTGGTACAATACTTTTCTTTTTTTCAGTCCACATTGGGCCCGAAATCAACTTATGGAATCAGTGATTGCCAAGCAAAATGAGTATGGTTAGGTCTACTGAAAAGCTTAACCCTTGCTACTGTTACTGCCACAATCTATACTTAGGTGTTGTTTGATGTTTGCTTAAAAGAGAAAGGGTAATAAGATGAAACGTTAATTCATATTTGGATTATTTGGATTATCGAGTAAGGTCGTAACTTTTTTATTGATGTAACTTTGCGAGTCACTAATACTAAGCATTGGTTTCTTTCTCGGATCAAATTGCTTTTAACTTTTATCGAGGGCCTTAAATCGGTTAAGTGTGTTTTTGTAGTAAATTAACCTCATTGCTGTAGAGCTCTCGATGTTTCTTTCTTCATGATTTACCGAGCATGTGTTCATTTTCTTTTGGGTATATGCAGGGTGTAAGCAAGGGTCTAGTTGCAAAGCGCCTACTCTCCACAATGCAAGAGAGGGGTATGTTGCCGGACTTTGTTCTCTGCATAGGAGACGATAGATCTGATGAAGACATGTTCGAGGTAATCATAAGTTCAGTATTGGGGCCGTTGATCGATCCCAGAGCAGAAGTGTTTGCATGTACTGTGGGTAAAAAACCAAGTAAGGCTAAGTACTACCTGGACGATACGGTGGAAATCTGTAGGTTGATGCAGGGTCTGGCTTCTGTTTCAGATCAAATGCATTCGGTGTTGGCTTAGCTAGCGAAGGGAAAAAACGAAAGGTGCACTGCTCTTCTTTGTGTTTGTAACTCTAATATTTGCTCACCTTGTTTTGCAATGTACATCATCTTAGTGTTACTAAGAGAAACTGCTTGCAAGCGGATACTTTTTTCTCTGTGTTCTTTGTTTTTTCTTAAGCTGTAAATATGTGCTTGCGTGATGAAATCCAGTTTCCCCAGTTTTTGCCCCTAATGTTTTTTTTTTTTGTTTCAAATTTTTTCTTTGAATCATTTAGCACATTCCATTGTTTTTTTTTTCTCTTTAATGAAAGTGTTGAGTGTGTTTTATGGTAAGCCAGTCATGCATATTTGTAATGGAATATAAAATTCAACGACGTGTAAATTGGGCTTTTATGTCAAAACGTTATTTCCTACAAAGCAATCTGGACATTGTTGTCATAGTTTGTTCCCACCCAAATAAATAAATTGGGTTGTTTTGCATTTGTTTCATGTATTTGTCCACGATTGTTGTTTTGTCTCCACGCATATCAAAGAATGAGCCTTCCAGTATGTATTTATCATGTTTCTGGATTTTATATTAAAAAAATAAAAAGGCTGTTTGACCCAAATTTGACTGCAACATCAATGATATTGAAAAACAACCATGAAAATTAGGGAGGATGTCATTGAAGCGGGTGGATATTGTTAAAGCTATCACCTTTTGACAGTTATAAAATTTACGGCAACTTTCTTGGATAACATCTATTTTTGTATCATCTTGTAATATTTTAAGATTAAATATTTAAATATAATTTTTTTTAAAATTTATATAATTCATTATTATATTATACTCTTTTACTAAGTTCATATGGCAGCAATTTTCCAAGAGAAAAATCCACTTGTCTTGTTTCGCATTCACATTTCAAAAAAAAAAAAAGAAAAAAAAGAATCACAAAGTAGATTTTCAGCAAAAGAAAAAAATAGTGTAAAATGGCAAATGTGATTCCAAGACCAAGAATCCAGGGTTGACTAGAAGTGAAGTGGATTACCATTATAAACCCGTAAGTTTGACTGCAACCAAGTCTTTCATCTACTACATAAATCCAGCTCTCTATGCCAAGTAATACCCCAACAACGCGTTTTTCTCCATCTGTTTTCTCCAGCAACAATAATAAGCCTGGAAAGTAGTGCACTTTGTTGAAGTATAATACATATTCTTTTATTTTTATTCATGAAAACACTTAATTTTAAACAAAATAAAAGTGGGTTACAAAAATATCATTGAGGTATTTTCTATGAATTCAATATTTCATCAATGAATTAATAACATCAGTTTAAACTATCAAATTAAAAATGGACATTTATATGTCAACTCAGTAGGCTTTCCTCGTATACCCAGTGTTATTCATCTGAATTATGATTTAGATTATTGGATGAAGTAACATAAAAACTACTGAAGGGAGTATAGTCTGAAACAGGTTGAGTTTTACCAATTTAAAATAATATGTATTTTTACTTAAAAATTAAAATAAAAAATTTTCATGAATAAATCATATTTTGTTATCATTAAAATACAGGTTGAGTTTTACCTTGATTAGCATGAATATTGTTGTCAGTGTAGGAGGACATGAATTTGAATGCACTGAAACGCATTATCCACCTATTTATAGGTTTGGGATGAACTATAGTTAGTACTAAATATTATGTCAAAAAAATAGATATAATCGAAACTTGTAATGAAATTATTAATATATATTTATATTTATAAGGATCTCTTGTCTCTAGTGTGAAAAGTTCTTAAAATAGCCACCGATGACCACAAAAATAAAACAATTATTCACATATGGACTTGAAATCGTCAAATAACTCCATTAATATTCTATTGACAATTCACACATGGGTTATCATTTTTGCCTGTTTTTATTTTCCTTTTTCCTTTTCTCATTATTATTTTAGTATGAATGAAACCACAGTCAGAGAATATAAGATTACACTCTTTTTTTTTTATAAAAAGTAAGCATTGTTTAAGGATTAAACACAAAGTGATATTATTCAGTGAAATATTATATTTTGGAAGAGGTAGTATAAATAAATATTAAATACTTATATTAAGAACTATTATTTGATATATAAATGAGATTAATAAATCGCCATGTGTTTTATTTATATATTGATTAATGATACTTACCAACCAACCTATAAATGGAATTGAAAAACTTTGGCATGCAAGAAATTTTAATAGAATTACCCATGTCTTTATCAAGTACTTAGATTTGGTTGCCTTTTTAATTGTAGCATATTATGAGGAAACTCCAAGGTGATGTATCTTGACTTTGTTTTAGTCTTGTGTGGATAATCTAATCTTACCTGTCTCAAAATGAAACATAACAACAACAATAATAATACATTGCCCGATTCCTACATTTCATAACCAGAATAGATTGGATAATATAGTAAAAAGAAATAATAAAATCGAAATCAAGATCTAGGACATATATCATAATTTTGTTGATTTTGTTTATATAATTAGAAAGAAAAACATTTTGACAAAAGCCTTGCAAATGATTAATGACTTCAAACTTTGATGTTTTATGCATTTAATCTGGAAATTAGTGTTGAGTAATCACGCATTCTGAATTTTTAATATAAAATTTCATGTGATCAAATGAGAACAGTTCGTGTTGCCAAAAATTTCGCAGGGATCACGTGATTATTATACATAACAAAAGATTCACTTCTTACATTAAAAGAAATCTCCTCACTTTAATGATGACCCGAAATAGCACTAATGATTCAGTTCTGAAACCTTCACTACAAAATTTCTGAAAAGAATTGCTTAGGACAAGGTGATTTCATCTTCCATCGCTTCTTAAGACTTTAGTGATCAACTCCCTAAATTTGAGCATAGTCGCGCTATGTCTCAACATGTCATATCCGACGACATCTTATTTCAGTTCTCCATAACTTTATCTCTGTCCTATTTGGTTGACTCATGCCACACACACTTGGCTTCTCTATAAAATCCCTCGTTAATCATCATTAGGAGAGAATTCAAATATGCTATAAATTTTGGTTGTCTTATTCCAACATAACAACAACTTTGGTGTATTTAAAATTTTGGAATTGACATGTTTGACTTTTTAATGATATGAGTTGTGATTTAATCTTTTTTATGTAGCAAATGAAGAATTAATACATGCTACAATCCGCTTTAAATCATCTTTATCCATTCGACTAATTTAAGGAGAAGGGAGAAATTTAAAGTGTTGAAATGTTTATCATTATCTTTTATCTCTTGAGCGAGTTTTGAAGCCATTGAATGATTTATTTATGAAGGTTGTTATGTGATAAATACTCAAATAATTAATGACATAATTTCAGTTTTTAAATGAGAGTTTAAATCTTATCAAAATATTGTTGGACGATCACTTGAAGACACCTATAAATAAATAGCATCGTGGCATCACTTGGTGTGCAATTTTTGAGTATATTTAACATTTTTATTTTGCTATTTTATTAGGTAAAGTTGTGATACTTTATTAGATATTATTTGGAGAGGCTTATTGATTGTATTGTGAGGTATTTGGGTGAGTGATTTGTAACAATTGGGGTCAATGTTGGGGCTGCAAGTACTTCTTTGTGTAAGGATAGATTCCCCTTAAGTCAATAGGTGATCCAAACGATTGTTAAATAAAATCATTCACTAAGCAAGGCTTCGGAGAGTAGGACTGGTGAATCTGAACTGCGTTAGCAAATATCGTGTGTTAATTCTCTCCTTATTTTGCTCATTGTTTCACTTTGCATTTAATCTATTTACTTTGATTCTGTTGCAACAACAATTAGAACGAAACTATTTTCTAAGTGTAAACTGAAGGCTTTTTCAAAACCTAATAACAACTAAGTGGGTTTTGACACCATTAGGTGTGAAACGCTCAAAACATCCATCAACACATCTTATACCAACAATTGACATTGTTTGTGGGAACTCAACACAAAAGGTCCTATCTTTACCCCACAAAAGACCTTTGCTCACAAAACTCATGAACTTACTCACAACACCTAACGAAGCTACCTATTAAACCAAGATTATCAAGTTAGACAACTTTAGAGCCATGGAGACCTAAATGATTATTTCCACAACATATTATATCTACATAATTCCTCTTCCAACTTGCAAACTCAAGCCAATCACCAAGATCAACAAACTTCTTTACTGGAGACTTGTTCCTACAACCATGCAAAGAGAAATTTCCCTAAACAAAACCCTCACCAAACTCAACTCCAGCACAAATGCCAACCCCAACCAAATAAGCTTTAAAGGCACTTCAGCCTCTCTTTAGAAAAGTGATTGCCCATCCTAAAGGATGAGTTTTAGCTCATGCATCATAAAATCCTCAACTTGAAAAAGGCAACAATTCTTATAACCCCTATCAATTGACCAAAAGTAGAGCTATCAAAACCCAAAAAGAACATACAAGGTAGAAAAAAAATTTCGACGACTATACACATCTCATAGCCTTAAGAGCCTATATATTGAGTTGAGCAAGGAACAAATGAGTCCTTAGTCCACCACCACCATTAAAGAGGTCAAACCCCCAAGAAGGCAACCCACTTCAAAGTGCAAGTACCACAAAGATATTAGGTGATGCGTCGTGAACTAACTAAAAGTTTGACTAATGCAAGTGCACCTATCAATTAATAGTATAGTTACGATGAGCAAAGATATCATTCCCACGAAGACTAAAAATACTAGTAATTACTATCTTTCTATTATTTAACAAATAAATTTGAGTGATTGATTAAAACTAAAATTAATTAAATTAATTAACTACGAACACGAAAATAATTGAGTAATAACCAAAAAGTGAAACAATACCCAGGAAACAATTCACCTAGATTGCATCTGTCACTATCAATCTAAATTACGTAATTTCTTTATTTAGTAACTTGATCCGTAGAAATCCCTAAATTATGTTAATATCTCTTTTGAGAGTAAGAGCAACTGACTCTAGGTTGAATGATTGAAATTTCTTTATAATTAAATGTAACACCCCTAACCCGTATCCATTGCCGGATTAGGGTTGTGAGGCATTACAAAACATAACACAGCTCAAAACAGGTATTCATTGCATTTCTTGCTCCGTAAAGCAATCACTTTAATACACTAATCCTATTTAAATTTCGATGCTTAATATTACTATATGCATAACGTTCGTATATTGAAGTTTTCTTTTAAGCTTATAAGATTACGAAGCATACATTTCATAAACTGATTATCAAATATAAGAAAATTATTATGCGCATATAACCAAATTAAATTGAACCATTCAAACCAAATCATGAGCACACATTGCCATTTATTCTTTCCTCTACTCGACTAACAATTACCATATAAAAATATACTCAAATCATGCCCAACTCATTTAAATAATAATAGTCAACAATTCAAACATTAGCAACCATGACGTATATGCTTAAATCGATACACATTCAATTTACCTAACTTTAACCGATTTTGCATGTGCATTATTTACTAACTCTAGACCTATAAACAAGATAATTATACATCAAACTATGATACCAAAACATACCTATTTTTCCATTACAAGTTTATGCGCATGTAACCATACTAATTTGAACCATTTTGCGCACATATAACATTAAAAGTACATCTAATTTGCATGCTTAAAATACATATACATAACCAATCGCTTAACCGCATATTTGGTCATCCAAGATGACTTCAATACATAACATAACCATATCACATACTCATTAATATGAGTCTAATATTTTAGCCGAATATACATATACACTTTATTCATCATTTCTAACCATTTTACTAATGCAAGCATACTATTTCAATATGTCCATTATCCAAAGTATAGCATAGTTCCCACATAACAAATACAACCATTTTCACGACTCGAATTAAAGCTAATTGTACCATTTATAACCGTACCTAAAAAAATCCAATATACAAGCAATCATATAAATATAACTTAGTTCATATAAACTTATCATAGTCTAAACCACAACCATCACTACATTAGCATCACATAACCGAATCATAAAACAATATACATTACACATATATATCATGACTAAATATTCACAACCATTAGCAACATGAGCAAGCCATTTTCTCATGGCTTGGCTATATATATGCACAATTCAAAACCAACCATATTAAGCTAGACTATACATGTCATTAGTCATAAATACAAGTTTTCTTTCAAAGTACCAAAATAGATATTGATAGTGTGATGATGTTCCTCAACGATCCCAAGCTCAAACAAGCTTTCAATATCTAAAAAACAACAACGAATAAACGTACAAAGTAAGCTTGGAAAGCTTAGTAAGCCATAAGCAAATAAATTAATACAAGAACATTCATAATTCATTTTGAAACAACCAAACCTAACTAATTCCATACATATATATAATCTCATTTCTCATAAAGTTCATATGATCACTAAAATCATCAACACTTACCTTTTCTTTCAAAGTTCGTATAAACTTAATACTTACCTTAATCGTTTAAATCGAACTCACATTCGGTCTTGTCATGTCTTTGCCCGTAGAATCATTCGGAATCAAAAAGGATACACGAATAACTCAAAAAGCTCGTACAATGCCAACGTCCCAGACGTGGTCTTACATGTAACAAATAATGATGCCACAGTCCCGGACAGGGTCTTACACGTAATCATATACGATGCCAATGTCCCAGATATGGTCTTACACGTAAATCTCAAATCGATGCCAACGTCCCAGACGTTGTCTTACACAAAATCACATATCAGAACCCTATGGTTTGTGCAAGGCTTTCGGATGTCGTAATTCAATAATATCAAGCTCGTAAAGAATTTTCCCATGCATAAAATAATTCGACATTTAAACATTTATTCATAAAAATTCAATTCAGCATTTATAATACATAAACATTCAAATTAACGACATTTATTTACTTATGAACTTACCTCGGACGAAGACGAACGAACCGGAACGACTATTCGACAACTTTAGATTTCCCCCGATCCAATTCCGATTTCCTCTTTTCTTGATCTAAATTAATACAAATTTTACTTGTTTATTAACATATTCATTCATTTTCATCCATAAACACATAATTTGGGCAATTTGCACTTTAGACCCTAAAATTCACATTTTTTACAATTTAGTCCATATTTCACAAAACATAAAATACACATAATTTAATAATATCCTAGCTTGGCCGAATATTCCTTTAGCCCATATAAGCCTACATATTTCATTTATTTCACATTTTAACCCCTCAATTTTTCATTTTCACAATTTAACCCAAAATACTCAAATTCATCAAAAATCTCAATACAAAACATATTAATCCAACACCTATCTTTAATAATTCATCAATTAACATCATTAAACTCACAAATTCATCAATGGATTAACTCACAATCTTCATCAAAATCAAAAATTGAGGCATGGGCTTAATAAAATGTTAAACAACAATCACAAAAACATAGAAATTATCAAAAATGGATCAAAACACATACCTTAATCACCAAAAATCAAGGCCGAACCCTAGCTTAATCTTTTTGTTCTATTTTCTTGTTAATATCAACCAAAGATGGACATAATGGCCTAATTTCATACTTTTATTTTATTATTTCATTATTTAATTATACATTTCCCTTTTTAACCTTTATAGTTTCATTTAAAATCCACTAACCTTAGGCTTTTATGTCCATCCGTAAATTCAAAGGTATAATTTCAACATAAGGCCCCACATAATGAAAGCCATATCACTATAGTACTTTAACAATTAGCAAGTCACTTTTGTATTTTACGCGATTAAGTCTTTTTCACAATAAAGCACTCAAATGGATAAATTAAAGCACGAAAATTTCACACATGTCAATTCACGTACCATAAGCACGAAAAATAATATTAAAATATCTTTTTGACTCGAATGTGTGGTCCCGAAACCACTGTCCGACTAGGGTCTAAACTGGGCAGTTACATTAAAACCCCTATTATTGCATTAACTTGAGCTATGAATCCTCTTATTAGATTTGACTCTAATCCGGTAAATTTATGTCATCCTATTTCTAGGATTGCATGCAACTCCACTCAATTATGCAAAATCTACTCTTAAACAGGGTCTATTCCTCCTCTAATTTAAGCACATCAAACATGGATCAACAATCTGGAAATATCAGACCAAGAATTAAGCACATATAATTGAGAACAAGATATAAGTATTTATTTACGTAAAATAAAAATCAAACAACAGAATCTATCATAGGGTTCATCTTTCTTAGGTATTTAGAAAATTAGTTCATGCTTGCAAATAAAAACATCCAAGATATAGTATAACCACAAGAAACAAAAAAAATTCATGATAACTTCCTAAGAAATCAAATGCAAATCTTCAATCTTGACGGAAATCTACTTTAGAATTGGCCTCAATGGTGTTTTTTGAGCTGTTTTTTTTTTTAATATTCTATGACGGCTCCATCTTATTTTTTTTGTCATATATACGTCTTATAATGCCGAAAAAAATCTAAAAATCACATTTTTTTCGCTGTTCAAAGTGTAAATTCGCGCAATCGACATGGCCTTCCACATGGTCGTGTGGTTCATATGCCCGTTTGGCTAGACGGTGTGGAATGGTCAATCCGTGTGGCTCCTGTAGCTTGTTCCTATTTTTCAATTTTCGCTCGTTTTTGCTCTCAAATGCTCTATTAAGCATAAAAACATGAATTTGAAGGATTAGGAGTATAAAATTTACAATTAACATCGAATAATTATCCAAAAACTTATTAAGAATAAGGTTAAAATATGTTACTTTTAGCACTTATCAAATATCCCTACACTTAAACATTTGCTTATCCTCAAGCAAAATCCTCAACCCACATTAAAGTTAGCTTCCCTCAATTTATTATTTTCATCGACAATGTATTAGGATAATTTACAGATAATCATGCATTGAAATTCACACTAAAATGACAGTAAACAACACAAGCAATCCAAGCAAAGAATTTTAAGTATTAAAAACATTAGGCATCTCCTCTATCTCAATAATTACCTAAAATTTAAACTCCACAAGAATTAACATCTTTACTAAGGATTCATTCAAAGCACTCAAAGTGTTTAAGGTTCAAGTAATTTGCACTCAACAGTCAAACAAAAAAATGTTATTAATATTGGAAAAAATATATATATAGACTTTTTCAACACCTTTTGAGCTCTAATTCATATAGTTTCGTAGTAATTTTTGTCGAAATTCATACTTTAATTATAAAATAATTAATTTGCACTTAAATTATTAACATATTGAATTTTAATTATTTTTATAAAAAATTTCACAAATTTGGTTTATTTTCGACAATTTTGCACAAAAGTGAAAACTGGCTCGACAGTCACCTCGAAAGGCTTGAACTATTGGGGCAATTTTCTGCATCAAGTGAATCAAGAGCAAGGCTAATTATTTTTTCCAGCCAAGGATGGTCCAATAATGATTATTATACATATTTTATAATTAATTTTGATCCAAAATTAATTAGGTTAAAAATTAATTATAAGCCTGAAGAAGAAAGTGGTCCAATTTTGCTAAGTAAAATAGGACTGATCCAACAAGAAGGGGGCAGCCCAAACCGTCTATATAGCTGACCCAATCAGCTGATTTTAGCCATTTTTCACACTTGCAAAACAACCCTTGAACTTCTCCTAAATGTCATTCGACCCCTCCACTTTTCATGCATTTTACTTTTTGCCCCAAGCTAAAAATAGTAAGTTTGAATCACTCAAATTTGCTCAATGCATGGCCGGCCAAGGGAAAGGGAGTGGCTGATAATTCTTTGCTATTTTAACAACCAATCCCACCTATAAATACCCCTCTTCCCTTCCTCATTTTACACACATCTCTTCGTTTCTCTATTCCATTTCCTTCATTTTTTCCCATTTCATTTGTCCTCTTCCTTTGAATTGCATTCTGTTCGCTTAAATTACTAAAATCATGTTTGTGTTGTTATTAGGCCTTGGTAGATTGTTCAATTAAATAAAACCATGCATAGATTATACTTGCATTACAATTGTAAGGTAACAAATGAATTAATTATTAATCATATTGAAATTGTAATTAATTGACACAATATTTAATTGGTGCATATTTAATCTTCTAAGGTAGCTGATGGTTAAATTAGAGATGGTATTAAACGGTACATTAGCCTTGCATAACTTGCAAGATTATTGTGATTAAATTGTTTCAATATAGGAATATGTTGTTACCTCACTTAATCTTATACCTGCTTACGAAAATTGATTAATTGTTTGAATTGACATTAGGGTATGTTCAAGAGATTAATTGATTTAGTAAGTATGTATGTGCATTAGTTAACAAAATACCAAGTTACCATAAAAATATTCGTAACAACATTAACATGGGTTTAATAATTCTAAGTTAAGGAATGTAATTGATCTAACACATTTATGTCATATTGATTAAACTTGTATTTTTAGAAATTGTGCATCAAAATTTTTACTTTTATTTTTCTTAGATTACTTAGTTAATTTTTAGTTTTTAAATCACTTCTTCAAATCAACATATTTTTCCTTCACCAAATTGTTTAAAGTTGCGTTTCATAAATATTTTCTTTCACAGTCCCTGTGTGTACGATAACTCGGCATTTACTTGTCACTTTATTAATTGTTAACGATTGTGTACACTTGTACATTTCTGTCGTTCCAACCATATGCTTGCTTGAAAATCAAATCTCCACCACTATATAAATGGGATGACACACCAATCAAGAGGTCTTACAAGGTTGTAATGGGGCTTAGGTTAAGGGTATGGATAAAGTCAGAAAAGTTGGTTACAATTGAGATTTGAGTTAATAAGTTACCAAACTAAAAAAAACCAGTTGTTAATTTAAAAGAATTCACATCAACAAGAAATAAATAAAGGAAATAAGCTTTTCAACAGAAAATGAAACTAACAATTCTAGCTCAATCAATTTTTTTTAATTTTTTTTCACTTTTTTTTTCATTTCATTCTTTTAAGAACAAGAAACTCAACAATACAAATGATGAAACATAGTTAGACAACTAACCAAATCAAATCTCGATAAAAAATGAGTCAATAAAAGGATAATTTTACAATGTAGATATGGGTTATGGGTTAACATAAATGGGTGAGAAAAAAATGTGTTAGGATCAATGGTGTTTACTAGGGATAAGACAATAGGTAAACTGATTAAATGTTAGATGTGTTAAATCCTAAGTGCCTCTATCATCTCAATATATCAAATCACTAATGTGGTCTCAACATGTATAATCGAAGCGAGTTCTAGAATAACAAATCAAGTTGACATACTCACAACCAAAAATAAAATAAGCACGAAATAAAATATATGCTCTATAGGCTCAAAAGCTCACAAAAAATTATGGTTTTAATGTCAAACTTGCAATTTCAAATTTCAAAATAATTCTTCAGTTTAGAGAGACAACCTAAAACAATAATTTCTAAAAAATGACTTATCGTACTTGACTCTATCGTGTCTTAAAGTATAAATCAAATAATACACAAAAAAATCCACAAATTATTCCAAAACAAAATCACTAAAAACTCCAAATTAAACAAAATTAACTTTAATGATAAGTTTGAGAGAATTACTTAAATACAAACAATAATTTAGAGAATCTATTGTATAAACATATAAACATCCTCCCTACACTTAAGATGTACATTCCCTCAATGTACAAACAAATATAAACCAATAAGAAAAATACCAAAAGGGAAAGAAAGAACTAAAACTGTCTTGAATTTGGATGAATTTTTCAAAATAGTGAAATCGAAATCGTAAGAGATTCTAAATGAAGTACATATTTTCGAGCACACTAATAAGAAAATAAACAAAAATAAAATAAGATAAAGAGATGACAAAACAAATAGAAAATCAACCGAAAAAAAGTGCATAATAAAATCAAATAAAATATATAAATATGAAAAATAAAATAAAAACAAATAAAAATAAAAGTACCAAAAAAACAAAAACTAAATAAAATCACTTTGATTGAGGTAGGAAGGAAACAAAAGAAGAAGAAGAAAAAACTAGCTTTAAAGGAAAAAAAGGGGGGGGACATGACTATGTGCTAGACCGTGTATCTCTCTAAGGCCGTGTAGCCTATTCAAAAAATTTAAAATTTTGCTCCAATGTAGTGTGTCATACACAACTGTGTGTCATCACCTAGACCGTGTGCTATTGTCGTTTGCTTCTCCCACGCCTGTATACATGAACATGTGTGTAACAACCCAGTTTTTAGTAGTGTTAGAAATAGTGATTTTGGGGTCACAAATCTAACAAGTGAGTCCGTAAATATTATTATTTAATATTTACGAGTCAAATGTAGCAATATATTGGATTTTGATTTGATTATTTTTAATAAGTGAACAAATAATCAAGTACAAGTTTGTCCCTAAAGTTAAGTGGTTTTGAAAAATGAGGTTTCGGGACCTCATTTTCGTAGATCGAGCCTGTAAATATTTTTATTAAATATTCCCTTATTATAACCTTAACTCGAGTTATGGATTCCCCTAGTAGATTTGACTCTAATCCAGGAGATTTTTATCGTCCTATTTTTAGGATTGCATAGAACTCCACTCAATTACGCAAGATCTACTCTTAAATAGGGTTTATTCCTCCTCTGATTTAAGCTCATTAAACATGGATCAGTAGTCTAGAAATATCAATCCAAGAATTAAACACACATAATTGAGAACAAGATCCAAGTATTTATTTGCGTAAAATAAAAGTCAAACGACAGAATACATCATAGGGTTCATCTCCCCTAGGTATTTAGAAAATTAGTTCATGCTTGCAAATAAAAACATCCTAGATACAAATATAACCACAAGAAATAAAGAAACTTATGATGACTTCTTAAGAAATCAAATGCAAATCTTCAATATCTGCTTCAAAATTGGCCTCAATGATGTTTGCTGAGTTGTTTTCTTGAATATTCTATGACGATCCCTCCTATCTTTTTTTGTCATATATACATCTTAGAATGCCAGAAAAACTTAAAAATCACGTTTTTATGCTATTCAGAGTGCAAATTTGCGCAATCGACATGGCCTACCACATTGTCATATGGTAGCCCATGTGGTTCAAACGGCCGTTTGGCCAGGCCATGTGGAATGGGTCAACCCATGTGGCTCTTGTAGCTTGCTCTGATTTTTCAATTTTAGCTCATGTTGCTCCCAAATGCTCTATTAAGCATAGAAACATTAATTTAAAGGATTAGGAGTATAAAATTCATAATTAACATCGAATAATTATCCAAAAACGCATTAAGAATGAGGTTAAAACATGTTACTTTTAGCATTTATCATTAGGCATAAAATAAAATAGTGTCTATATCTAAAAAAATGCAATTGAAACAATTGTCAGAAAAGGACAGTTGCAATAGTTTGTCGAACAACCAACTTCCAACTAGGAGCGAAACACAATGAAAGGCATACAAAGGCAAATATAATGGCAATCAACCATATCCACAGTGGGTGAAGTCTCATAATACCAATGCAAGAAGCAAGGAAGTCTAAAAAATACTAGCACACATAATGAACATATTCCTAATCCTTTGTTTGATTTCCTTTAACATGAGTTAAATGGGAAAAAGGAAGGAACTTGCAAAGGAAAGAAAAGGCCCCATTGAGAGCGATCTGAACATAACCACTCATGTTGTTGCAAAAACAAATGCCTACTTAAGTTTTTGTTAGGGACTTATTTTGGAAACAATCTAGTTCGAAAATAGTTTTCTTGCACAACATAAAAATAAAAAATTGAAAAATCAAGCCGGTTTGTGATATTTATAGCAATTATTTTTTTCCCAAAATAATATTTGTGCTTTGAGCAAGACGAATCTAGACGTTCCTAACTTTTAACCGAACGACCTTCTCTGCTATTCTCATCCCACGGACTGCTTCGAGTGTGGCCTCAAACAATTTTGAATCAAACACAACACCATAAATAATTTTCTTGACTTTCAGTAGGAAAGTAAATCTCTCTCTTATAGAAATCGTTAGAATTGTTATTTCCGAAAAATATAATTTATACTTAGAAATAAATTCTCACTATTTCCGGGTAGAATAACAATATCTTAAACTTGTGTGTAACTTGTATATTTTAGCCCTACGGTGCCATCTATTTATATGGAGAGGCAGTGACACCGTAGTTGAATTAGTAGAATACAAATAATACTTATTTAATAAATAAAAAACCAAATCCCCTAGTTGAACTAGGAGAAATGGGCGACTAATAAGCTGTGTTTCCCCTTATATGTATTATGATGAGGATTTAAGCCTCTCATTTATTGGATGCAATTATATGTGCTTCCTATACTTTTAACTCTACGCTTTATAATTTAATCCAACCCAATATATATTTTTCTATTTCTCAAATAAATATTATTTATTAAATTAATTTAAATGAATTAAATTTTCAAACTAAATAATTTTCTCAACCTAATTCTAATTTCGTTAAAATCATGACAACTTTACTGTAAAAGAATCTATGAGAAAATATCTTTAATTTCTACATTGAACAAATTCAAAATGACCAATTAATTTAATTCTATTTTTGAATTTCAATTAATTAAATAATAATTTGAAAAATTTAAATGAATACTCAGGTTATTTCCATTGTAACATCCTGAGATAGAGTCTGGAAGCTTGGACTTTGCAAACAGGGGGCTCGCCAGTGGTGCAACGAATTGGTGTCCGCTAGAAGACTTTCAGTAGAGTTTGCCAGCAAGATCGGCGAGCAGTGTATGCCTAAAGACGTGGTAAGGTGTGTTCACCATTTGATTTGGTGAGCTAGGGTTTGCTAGTTGACTTAGTGAATTGGGGTTCACTAGTATAAGTTGAGTTACACTTAAATTAGGAAGTTGACTTGTTTTCCAGTTAGGACACTATCCAAGCATGTAACCTTTTCCTAAGACAAATAGGGTATACTAAGAGTACTAAAACATTTAGTGTCTATAAATTAAGCCGTTCTCATAGAGAGTTCTCTCATCGGTTATTTTTTTTATCAAGCCTTTGTTCTGAACCAAAATTCTTAGAAATCAAGGTAAGCCTCTGTTATGTTAGGGTTAATTGTCCAGGAAACTAGGTTCACTCGTATGTTGAATATTGTGTGATTTGTTAAGTAATTTGTGCATGTTTATGTATATTGCGAACCAGCTGGACCATCTACCGCAAGAACAAAGAAAAGAAAAACCTGTTTAAATTCTCAGCTAATCAGTGAGTGTTCTGGGATCACCATTTATATACGAACTATTGTGTTTTTAAGAACTTAAGGATTTTAAAAAAAAAACTAAATTCTAGGAGTAAACTTTTCTATAAACTCTATCTTCAAAATATGTGATTATATTTTTAAAAATATGTTTTATGTGTGGTTCTACGCGAGCTAATGTTTCAATAATTTCAAAGATAAATTTTAAAAACTTGATTTTACAATGCGAGCTTCTTATGTGAATACTATGTTGGATATGTTGGCATGGGAAAGGATTGATGATTAAATACGTATTAAAATTTGGAAGCAGCCTTTGAAGTTCCTTGCAATAATGATTGATCTCTCCAATTATTTGTCTTGGTTGGATAGGCACATTTTTCATCGTCATTTGACCTTATCAGGCAAATAAAAATAATGGGAAGAACCATTCATATCTTGGTTCATCATGATTAATTTATAATATAACCCCACAAATTATCACAACATTTATAACTACTTTACAATTTTCGGAATGTCTTTTAATTTATTTTTATTATTATTTGAGGGTGCTACAGACGAACAATCATTTTTTAAACAAAAAAGTTGATAATTTATTATTATTATTATTTTAACATAAGTTAAGTACGTTAACTAAAGGCCTTTGAACATCAGTTAGCTTTAAGCATATTTATCCAGAGAGTTTATTTTTCATTCTTTTCATATATAGCACAAATTTGATATTTAAAAAATAAGATAATAATTTATTCTAAGAGATTCTAAAAAGGGTAAACTACAAAAATAGTCACTTTTGTTTGTTTCAGATTGCATTTTAGTCATTTTAGTCACTTACGTTATCGTTTTGTTACGAAGTGGTCACTCTACCGTTAACTTCGTTGCCTCCCTACGTGGAAATCCAAATGAGTTTTAAATGCCAACTTGGATGTATTACGTGGCAGTCCAAATTAAATTTATTTAATTAAAAACCTATTTTTATTTCAACAACTGGACATCCAAGTTGGTATTTAAAATCCATTTAGACTACCATGTAGGATTGTTGTTAGAGAGGAAACGGAGTTCAACAATAGAGTGACCACTTCGTAACAAAACGATAACATAAGTGACTAGAGCGTAACATTTTAAACATAAATGACTAAAATATAATATGAGGCAAACAAAAGTGACTATTTGTATAGATTACCTTTTCTAGAACACTCTTATTTTCCAAAAAGAAAAGAAAAAATACTCTCCTCTCACTTCCCTTAGAATGCGATCTTTTTTCCATATAAGAAATACATCTTTCCTTACAATTGTAAAATAAAATACATTTTAAAAAAATAGAAATATAGTGTCAGCTCATATAAAAATATAATTTCATAAATGTCAGTCAACTTATTCGAATATGACTTAACTCATAAAAAGGGTAAAAAGTATGGGCGGGAAGTATATAGATTAAACATGGAAAAAGAAAAATCGGTTGTGTGTACGCAACATGTTGGAGTCTATGGTTTTCTTCATAATAGTTGAAGTTGAATCTTTAGCATCGCCCTCTCCATTGGGTTAATATTTTATGACACAGTAAGCGTCAATCAGGCTTAGCTCGTGTGAAAGGATATATATACAAGCAACGCTATAGTATATATATTAGAAATCCTTTTTATATGAAAAAGTCTAACTCTGTCCCCAATCCCTGTACTCTTTGGATTTTTGTAATTCAGTCCTTTTGCTTTTAATTATAAGAAATTAGTCCCTCAACTTGTCTGATTTAATAAACAACATTGTAAATTCACTTCTCTTAATTTTGAATATATGTTATTAATTTAATTTTAAATTAGATATTTGAATATTAAAATGTCATATATTAAAATTTAACAAAAGTTCTTTAACGGTATTAACAATTGAACATTGATTTTTTTTAACAATCTCATTATAAGTCTTATCATATCCTCTCTCTTTTTATATATATATAATGCTTAAAACTACCCGTAACTTCTCCCCAACCCACAAATAGGAGGATAATACGTTTTAGTGCACTTAAACTCATGTCCTCTTGCATTGACAACAATGCTCATGCCAATCAGGTTAAGATTCAATCAACCAATTGAACATTGATTTTTAAATCAAGCAAGTAGAGAGATTAATTTTTTGGTACAAAAAGTAGAGAGACTAACCTACGAGGCACTGACATTTTTTGTAAAGCCTGAGGCCTTGGATCATGAGGGTTAAGTTTGAGTCCCACCTACGAAAACTATGTGTGGGCTAGTTAGTGAAGTTATTTGGTTCAAAGCTTATAATTATTGATTCTTTTTAGAACTATTGATATAACTTTTTAAAAGTTTCACTGTTACAAATACAATACATTCACAAGTATAATACAAATATTAGAATAGATATATATTTGACTGTCTATAATATAGAATCAAACTAGTACAAAGCACAATGAACCAAGAATCGAGTAAAATCCATATATGACATAAGCACGCGATGGGACAAATACCCAGACATAGCAATTGCAACTTGAACTTGGATACTCAAAGACTTAAGGCCTCCACGTTAACCTCATTGGCAACTATTAATATAGTTATTTAGTTATAACTTTAAAAAGGCATAATGATAAATTTAGCCCTCAACATATATATCTTTGATCAATTTGACCCTTATTCTCTTTTTTTTTAAAACTAAATTTAGCCATTAACCTTTCAAAAAGATTCAAATTACTTTTTTTAAAACGAAAATGTTGACTAAAACATCAGTTTTTTAACGATGTTAGCATGGCAACCTACATGGTGATCCACACATACTTCATGTTGACATGATACTATTTATATTATATGCCACACCAACAAATAATTTAAAATTTATAAAAGTATTCAAAAAATAAAATAAAAATTTTAAAAATTATATATATTTTTTTGAAAAATAGCATGAAATATATGTAGATTGCCATACTTACAAATTTAACGTTTTCATTAATATGTCCGTTAGAAAAGCAACAATTCAATTGTTTTTGAAAAGTTGATTGTTTCTGAAAGGGTGATGATAAAGTTCAACTATTTTGAAAAGGTTGAGGTTCAAAATTTAGCTAAAAAGAGAATAAAGGGCCAAATAGATAAAAGGTGTAAATGTTAAGGGCTAATATTGTTATTATGCCAAAAATAAGACTAAATTTCAAAAGTACAAAAAGTACAGGGATTGGGGCATAATAAAACGGGAAAAGAAAAAAATTCGAGTCAAAGTTGGAACTAAAAACCAAGAAATGGAATGAAAAGGAAACTTCGTAGAGTTTATTTGATTTCAGTTTAGAGCATTTTAGAGCGTTCTCACCCGAAATATATTATGCCCAGTCTCAACTCAACATTCTCTAAATAAGAGCCAGGAATATTTCTACGGCCTTCAATATTATTCATTTCTAGCCTCAAAAGGAAATAATTAAGGAGATGAATAATGGAATAGTGGAGAAGGCTATTAGCAGCCTGGGAAGAGGCTTCGATTTAACATCGGATTTTCGACTCAAGTACTGCAAAGGGAGAGAAAGGTTGATTCTACTCAATGAAACCGAGAAAAAAGAGATCTCCATACCTGGTTTTGGAGCTTTCAAAGATGTTTCCGTTGATATCAAATGCGACAAAGGCGATCGCACTCGTTATCAGTCTGATATGCTTGATTTCAATCAGGTATGTAAGTTTCTTTGGTTGTTTTCTTTTATTATTTAGATTTACATATATAATATTATGATGATTGTGGATGTAGATGGCGGAGTTTTTCAACCAGAAATGCAGTCTAGGGGGAAAAATCCCATCCGGGGAATTCAATTCAATGTTTGGATTCCAAAGCGGGTTGTGGGCGAAAGATGCTGCCAAAACCAAATGTTTAGGACTTGATGGATATTTCATAGTATTGTTCAATCTCCATATCGATCGATCTCCTCTCTTGCTTTCTGATCAAGTTCTTAATGACGTTCCTTCTGCTTGGGATCCTCCTGCACTGGCAAGGTAACTATCTAGTTACTGCTCTTTTTTCTCCTTGATTTCTGGTATTAATAATGTTTTTTTAATTATGCATAATACTTCTTGGTTTCTTTTGGGATAAATCTCAAAATTATACATGAATTTCAGTCAAACATGCAATATTACACATATATGAAATTTTGATTTGATTCAATTTTCACAAATTACTAAAATAATTATTAATATAACACCATTTTACATTTACATATTGCATACACAAATGATTATATTTATCTAATATGAAAAGAAAGTGATACATTTATTTCTTTAAATCTGTATATATAATTGAATCAAAATAAAATTTTCATGTATTCATTTGAACTAAAATCAAAATTTTATGTGTATGATTGCACTAAATCAAAATTCATGTATTCAATTGCACATTGAATCTAAGTTATGTGTAGTTTTGAGATTTATATTTTTTTTCTAAGTTATTGAAAATGAAACTAAAAATATTGGTTTTTAATCTACCCGATTATGTCGGGTCAACAAAATATCATGATATATAATTAATGTTTTGAAGAAAATTATATTTTTTAAGATAATGAAAATTCTTAGAAAAGGAGATGTAGTATTTTTAAAGATATGGATTTTCAAGAGAATGGAAATTTTTAGAGAGTGAACGATTTTTTTTTTATATAAATGAAAATTAAGGACTTACATAGTGTAATGAGATAATAATAAAGTTTTAAGAGTGTGCAAAAGGACAAAAAAAGAAAAAAGAAAAAAAAAGCATGTGAATTAGTTAAGAGTGTTTAAACAGTTCTAGATAGAATTCATGAGATTTAGTATTGCAAATGATATTTTTTTCTTTAAAGAGAAAATGTCGTTTCATTTTTAAAATATTTCTTAAGCGGACTTCTATATTCAATTTCCAGGTCCACCCACATTTATTGATTTGGTCTTTAAAGTTAAAGTGAGAAGTTTTGACTTTATGAAACTTATAACCATTTAATAGTAAATTGCAGAGTAACATTGTAATGACAAAGTTAATTGGATGATTTTCAACTTTTTATGAGCAACTAACTGAATCTTGAGTAAAATGATAGACGGATTGTGTTTAAATTTTTAATTAATATTTATTATGGATTTGATTTTGGAATAATCTCTACCTTTATAAGAAAAAAGAAACATGTTGTCTCTGATTTAATTTTGGTTTAATTAGTTCATTTTTATTTCATTTAATGAATAAAGAATTTCAAACTAAACTTTTGAAATTGCTGGAAGTTGGACTGATTTTGAATTTTCTTTTAAATTTCCAATTCTTTATCGTTCTTTAAAATAAATTACAGAATTGGTAATTTTATATTTTATAATTAAAATTTTATATATTATAGTATTACACAAGTTTATAATGAAAAGTGGCATGATAGATTTGTCATTTACGTGATACACATGTTTCTCTTTTATTAATTTATTTTGGTTTGCATTTTCTTATTTATTTAAGTTTTGAGATTTAATTTAATTAATATAATTATTCTTACAATAATAATAATATTAATTTAAATATGTTTAAACGCGTTTTACTTTAAATTTAAAAGTTTTAGAGAATTATATATAAAAGCAGGTAATATAAAAAAAAAAGAAAAATTCTACACCTTTAATATTTTCAACCCAAAAACCATTGTAAAAATAAATTAGTCATTGAAAAAGAAAGTAGTTAATTTCTTTTCTGCTCATACAAAAATGTCAAGAAAAAAGTTGGCTTCTATAACTAAGTAATCATGGGTCTTTGTGAAGATCTTGTCATTCATAAATCATGTTAATGGGAAGTGAAAGTAAAAATTTAATAATATTAGGAAAGAAAAAGAAAGTAGATAAAAATGTTAGGTAAAAATTATGTCGACAATTGCAAGTAATCCTTAGAAATAGATGTTAGGTTATCAATTGGCCATGATGTCAACGGTTTTTAATTAAATAATTAATAAAATGCAATTATGAAATTGTCAAAGTTTGTCGTTTAAATGATGGATGTGTTCGCCCAAAAAACAAAAAAGAAGAAGAAGATCAATGTACATTTATCATTGGATGTCAAATTAATATCTTTTTCATAAATTCAACACCCCTCTACTACGTACTCTTCAAAAAAATAAAATATAATAAATGTAACCATTTGTCAGTCACTCAGTTGATTTGTACTTTTTTCACATTTATATTAAAATATAAAAATCAAGTAAAAATGATATAAATTTTAAATATATAAGATTTATGTTGTAGTTTCATGTCCATCCAACTCCATTAAAGAATCATGCTCAAGAATCCACATAAATACAATAAACTCAGACACTATGCTAGGTTTGCTATTCCTCCATAATCATATGTTAAAATTTTCTCGAGAGCATATATATTTTGGGATTTATTGTCTTATGAATATGTTAATGTTGATTCAACTAGTTATTGGTATGTTGCTTAAAGTTTTATTTACATCAAGTCGTAGATTCAAGTTTTGGATAATCCTACTTTTAAATTTTAATGAAAAAAATGTTAATTTTTAAAAATTCTAATTTTGTTTTGCTTTGAAACGTAATTATGAAAATCTTATTAATAAAGAAGAAATTTCAAAAATATCCTTTTTTTTATTCAACTTACAAATGTTAGGAATCAAATTAAAATCTAAGCCTATTGATGCATACCATGTCATTATCTGATTACAGTGGGATGAAAGCAAATTTTCCTTTTCCCAATTTGGTTCTTGTGATTAAAATACATTGAATTTATACATTAAATAGTTCGGTAGAAGAATGTGAACTGCTTTGCTTGATGTCATATTTTTTTTTTTGGGGGGGGGGGATAATTAGCAGATTCATAGAGAAATACGGGACGCACGTGATAGTGGGATTAAGCATTGGTGGCCAAGATGTAGTCCTGGTCAGGCAAGACAAATCGTCAAATTTGCAACCTTCACAGCTCAAGAAACATCTGGATGACCTTGGTGACCAATTATTTACAGGCACTTGCTCTTTTACCCCCAATACCAAGAACCAAAGGCTAAAGGTGCCTCATCCTTGTTGCGTTTTTTCTCCCCACAAATTATTTATATCATATAATTTTATTGTGTTTATGTTTTGAATACTTGAACAATATTAATTTCTCTCCGAATTTAATATATTTATGCCGTACAGGTACCACAAGCTTTCAATATCTTTGGCCAACTACCTCTTGCATTCAGTAGCTACCCCTCCATCAGTACCAAAAATGTAGGTTTAACCATACATTAATTTCAATTTTCCTTTTATATGTATGGTAATTTAATTACATTAAGGAGAATTGATATTAATATTGTTAACTTTGGTTATAATGCTGGAAAAGACTAATCTAAGGGAAGAGATTTTGCAGGGAATCTCTGTTATATGTTCCAAAAGGGGAGGTGACCCAGAAGCTAATAGCCATTGTGAGTGGCTTCCCACAGTTGCTGGAAGGCCTGATGCCATTCACTTTAACTTCATTCCCATCACTTCTCTGCTTAAAGCTGTCCCTGGCAAAGGTTTCTTATCCCATGCCATCAACTTATACCTTCGTTGTAAGTTTCCATTCTCATATCCAAATATACCTCAAACACTCGTAGTTTAAGAAAAGAAAAAAGAAACCGGAATGACATTTTCAATTTTTTATAATGTAATTGCAGACAAGCCTCCCATAGCTGATCTACAGTACTTTCTTGACTTCCAATCACACAAGATTTGGGCTCCCATTCACAATGACCTTCCATTGGGTCCTTCCCCCAAAAGAGCTTCTTCATCACCAGCCCTTCATTTCAACTTAATGGGTCCTAAGCTTTATGTAAACACTTCTCAGGTACATTATATATATTAAAACCTCTGCATACGTTCATATACGGAATACAAAACTGAACTAGACTGAAGTACCGAATCGATGGAATTGAAAATCAGTAATCTATCTGATTCCATAAACTGAATTGGTCTCTATCATCAGGTCATAGTAGGGATGAGGCCAATCACTGGAATGCGTTTGTATCTTGAGAGCTTCAAATGCGATAGGTATCTCTGAATAACTATGAATTTACAGTGACTAAATAACCTTTTTTTTCAACTATAAAATTGATTTTTTTTTTCTTTTGGTTTCTCAGGCTAGCAATTCACCTCCAATATCTATGTAACCTACCAAAAGCATTCGAAAACAAGATGGACGACATGCAATACTGGCAAGCATCGGAAGATAGAGACGATCCTGTTCTGTTCTTCGAAGCCATTCATCGCAAAAAGTTTTCCCATGTATGCACTGCCCCAGTCAAATACAACCCGGAATGGACCACCGCCGCCGGAAAAGACGCCGTTTTCATCGTCACCGGCGCACAGTTGAACGTAAAGAAACACGACTCCAAGAGTGTTATCCATCTCAGACTGTTGTTTACCAAGGTGTCTGGTTTTTTCATAGTGCAGTCAAGTTGGGCGCAAGCCGACTCAGGGTTTTCACAAAGGTCGGGTTTACTTTCAGCGATAAGCCAATCCCTAACGGGCAACGCTTTGAAAGAAAAGGAGGAGGTGGCGGTTGTGGTGGATTCCGCAGTGTACCCAACAGGGCCACCGGTGCCGGTTCAAACACCAAAGCTATTGAAGTTCGTAGAAACGTCGCAATTATGTAAAGGGCCTCAAGATAGTCCAGGATATTGGCTGGTTACGGGTGCCAGGTTACAAGCGGAGAAAGGGAAGATAAGTTTGCTTGTAAAGTTTTCTTTGTTAAATATATGTTAGCTAACATATTATCCTTTGGGGATTAATTTAAATCTCGTAGAGAAATTTATTTTTTCGATTTTGATTTCTTTCCCTTCTGATTTTATCTTTGGGGAAGCCTGGGGAGGAGGGAAGGGGGGGGGGTGTTTCACATGAAAATGTATGGAAAGTTGTAAATGTGGCCGTGTTTAAAGCACTTAGTAAGCATACTTCGATTTTGATGTACAAATACTTAATTGAATTAATTAATTGTTTATGACAGTGTTTTACAATATCTAATTTATACTTCCCTATTCTTATATATATGGGATATCAAAATTTATATGATATAAAATAGGATTAAATATAAAATTAGTATTCGAATTTGTCCACTTCTCCTAGATTGGTATTTATAGTTTTTTTTTTGTCTTAGATTGATACTTAATTTTTTTTTTGTCAACTAAATCGGTACCCGAGTCTAATGCCGTTAAGTTTAGGACTAGTGGCAAAATAAGATTATGACACATGGCATAAAAAGATTATGACACGTGACATAAATGATGTCATAATCTAATTTTTTTTTTAAACTTTCATTTTTCTTTTTGACTTTTATCCCTTTTTTTTATTTTGTATCTTCTCATTTCTATCTTATCTTTTTTTTCTTCTCATTCCTCTTCCTATAGCCCTAGTTTCTGCCATCATGAGTCACCGCCATCCATGGCTTTCTCTGACTGATCCGACCATCAAAACACTTCTCTCTTTCTCGTCTTCTCAAAATCTTGCCTTATATTTCTAAGAAAATATCTTAAAAGCCGAAAAAAATCAAAGCTTAATCCTTGAGCTTTTGAAAATCCTAAACCTACTGACGAAAGCCTAAGGAGGCTTCGGGTGAGGTTGAAAACGAGTTGAGGAGCCAAAGGAAGCAGTAGCAACGGCGCTACCAAGGCAACAACAGAGAATTAGTGCCCTTATTGTTCATTAGATCCATAAGATTTTTAGGGTTTCCAAATTCTTTTAAATTTTTTTTGAGTTCTTGTTTTCTTTTTAGGTTGTAAATTTTTTATTTTCAAATAATTTTAAATTATTGTAATTTTTTAGGTTCTTGCTCCTATTTTGGGTTCTTACTATGTCACACCCCAAATCTGGTGGATTAAAAAAAACGTATAATTGTGAAGTTATCTGTTTAGTATATTATAATAGTGTAGTCTGCCAATTAATAGATTTTTAATGAACTAATGTTTAGCACACAGAGTGTACGCTTATAGAAGTATTTAAGGTGTAACACATAGACTTGGTGAAATCTTGAGTTTGGGCGTATAGGTCAAAGGAAATTTGGTTGGCGCGATCCTACTCCCCCAATTAATGTTTTGGCGTGTTAGTAGGGCGCATAGGCAATAATGGAAGTTTAAAGCAAGAAATGTCTTCTGTAAAGTATGTGTACATGTAGAAGGAGGAATTGGAAAAAGATGTTAAGGGTTCATGAGTGGTAAAGGCTGTCGCCAATGTTACGTCGCACCTAGTTAGTTTAGTCAATGTGTAGGTTATACACTAACAAGATAGTTAGAAATGAACGATCGATCAAATCAAAAATATGAAAAGATTTTGGTTTCTTATACACGTTTCCTTATAACTGTAAGCCATCAATAAGGGAAAGTTTGAAAGTTGAGTGACACGTGTCAAGTCTCACGAAGAAAGCTTCTAAAGGAAGGAAAGTTATCCTCTCCCCTCTATTTAAAAAGAGCACGATTGCTACTTCAATATAGTTGTTGATCAGGGGATTTACCTGCTATGGTAAGACTAAAGATCGGAGTTCAAGTATAGGGTTGTTTGTTCACCCGTGGTAAGTGTTCTAGACTCACATGATTTTCTCCTACGAAAGTGAGCTTGCTTAAGTGTAAATAGAAAGATGTAGTATGACCTTCAAGAGTCCACATGTGGATGTGCAAACTTAGAGCCTAAGCTGCTATTGAGGTTGACACGTGAGTCTCTAGACTAACTCTTACATTTATGTTTGTACTCTAGATATTTCTGTGCTTAGTGACTATAGCATGAAATTGAAACTAGTAAAGCACGATACTATGCATCTGATAAGAAAAGAAGTGTATGCATTAAAATATGTCTGAAAGCATGGTTGTGTCTGTCATGAGTAAGTCACTATGTAAAGGATCTATGTATGAAGTTTAAGGGGATGTATTACATGTCTGGAAGCACGAATGCATTTTTCATGAAGAAGTCTGAAAGGAATAAATCTGTCAAGTATGAGTTTGCATGAAGTGTCTATGTTTGTCTCCGAAGTCGTCTAAAGGGTCCGTCGAGACTAGAAACACGAATCTTTGAAAAGAAAAGTCCATGACACTCTGAAGACCATATAGTGTGAGACCATGACTGGGCCATGTCATCATATGGAATATGGAAAGAACGGTTGGGTGAGTACTAGTGATGAAGGGCAAACCTCAAAACGGTGAGTTTAGGCAAATCTCTATCATCAAAAACACTAATTACTTGTACTTAGGTACATTTGTTGCATTTTAGGACATTTCATCCATATTTTCATCATTTCACTAAGAGCTTGGACTGTGTTTAAATGTTAGGTACTTTTAATTACTTTTGGTAAGGCTTTGTTTGGTGGTTTGGCAAGTGCAGGTTGAGGAACAAGAAATAAATGAGTAAAGGTTTGTTGGGGTAAAAGGTTGGACATTTTGTCAACACGAATGTTGTGGCAATTTCAAGAAGACTGATTCAACACTCAACGCATACTAAATTTAGCCAAACTGTACTTGTACTAGAAAAAACTGCTTAAAAAATAGGAGAAGATAATCCTGGGATGTTGATTTTTATCCTAGAAAAAAAAGAATTTAAAAAGAGGAGAAGATAAACATGAGTTGTTGGATTTACCCTAGGGAAATATCTATAAAAAGCAAAAGGAGGAAACCCTAAACGACAAACAAAATGGAAGAGATCCATAGGTGAAACTAAAAAGTAGTGATTGAGTAGAGAAGGAAAGAGGAAGACGAAGACGGTCCTTCTCAACCACCACAGGACACTGTGCCGCTAGAGTGTGAACTGGACACACGGAAGCTATCTTCCTGACGTTCTTCTATTATTTCTTAACTATTTATTCGTGAATTGATTTGATGAAAATGATGTTGAATGATATTTTGGTTTTGAATTCTATTTTCCAACCCATGAGCTAAATCTCATAGGGTTGGGGTTACTTGATGAAACATTTATTTTTTTAATGGTTGAAGCATAGAGATGAATTAATTTACTATTTCATTCAATTGTTTTTATTTTTAAATTATATGCGTGCAGTCCGTAGACATAGATGATTGTGCAACCCCTAGACATAGACGACTCTGCAGCATGCCCTTAACCTAATTTAATTCTGGAAAGGTTGGATTAGTTGGACCGAAATTGAATGATATGAGCAAGTACTCGACAGATACTTCTAGTAAACTCTAGACATAGAGCAGCATTTATACGAAGGAAACAATGTAGGGTACCGTATTAAAGACCTATAGACACGGGCAAAGTAACTTGAGGTTTCTGCTCTCGAAAGAAGTAGACCACTTTAGAACTCTTCTGAGTAGTAGATTGATTACGATTTTGCCGAGGCATTATTGATAGATTGGGTAGATTCTTAGTAATCCCAACTTTCCATATCAACATCGTATATCCCTTATCCCTTGCCATAGAATTTTTTCCATAGCATTCTTAGTTGTTTATTTGTTCATTTATTTGTTATTCGCATAATTATTCTCATAATTACCATTGCATTTTTACTCTTGCATTGTCATAGCATTTCCAATTATTTATCAGTTACATATACTGCACATATTACTATTCCTTTAAATTAACACTAGATTCTTATTATTATTTTTGCCATAGCATTAATAACACTATATTATAATAACTTGACCACTTTTGTGCCTCAATTTGATCCTCATGGGAATGATACTCACTCATCAATTTATTACTTTATTCGACGTGTATACTTGCATAAATCGTATATTATTTCATACGCGACAAGTTTTTGGTGCTGTTACCGAGGATCGGTAAATTGGTATAATTTGGTTTGGTTATTTTACTTAATTCCATTAGTTTAATTTAATTTCTACAGGTTTGCCAACAGTGTATGAGAAGAGGCATTCCTGCTAACAAAGAGTATCCTTTTGACCCAGATATCGAGAGAACTTTGTGAAGAAGGTGAAAAAAATAGAAAAAATGGCTAGAAACGGGAATGATCCCGGTCTCAATGATAATCCAAATGGTCCTGGTCTTAATATTAATCCAAATGGTTAGTATGTTAATCCTCCTATTTGTTAGTTGATAGATGACCGAAATAGACCAATTTGAGAGCATGTTGTGCCTAATTTGGATGACCTGAATCCAAGGATAGTCAGATTGCACATACAAGCTCAACAATTAGAGCTGAAACCGATAATGTTTCAAATGTTGCAAATAGTAGGACAATTTAGTGGATTACTTACTGAAGATTCAAGACTGCATTTAAGACTTTTTCTAGAGGTTTGTGACTCATTTAGACAATAAAGTGTTCCTGAATACGCTTTACGGCTTAAACTGTTTCCATATTTTTTAAGAGATTGTGCAAGAGCTTGACTGAATGATTTGTCATCGGGAATAGTTGCATCATGAAATGATCTTTGCCAGAGGTTTTTGCTACGGTATAATCCACCAAATATGAATGTCAAGCTTAGAAATGACATCACATCTTTTCAGCAATCAGGGGATGAAACACTATATGAAGCTTGAGAATGATTTAAAGAATTACTTTAGAAATGTCCAATGCATGAAAAACTATATGAAGCTTGGTAATCTATAAGGAGACACCTGTGTGGTGTAACTTAGAAGAAGTGCCTTGGTGGCAATTTTCGTATAAGGATGCCTTTGTGGCTATTTCTGAATGGAAGCTTTTGTGGTGATCTCTATTAAAAGGAAGCCTTTATGGAAATCTATATCAAAAGACGCGTTCGTGGTGAGACTCTAAAAGGAGCACCTTTGTGGCTATCTTTGGAATGAAATACCTATGTGGCATAATCTGAAGAACAGTTCTCATTATGACCAACTGAAAATAGTGCCTACGAGCAGACTTTAAATGAATGACGAATATAGTATTCTGAGAATTGGCAAGTGCGGTTTAGGTTTGAAAGAAAAGCTAGTATAAAAAGTTATGGCGAAGTCTATTCAACCGTTAGGGTCAAAGTTATGAACGAGAAAGAAATGATGAAATCCTTGAATAAGGGCCTAGGTAAAAGAGGGTTTTTTTTTACTAAGTTTTATCGAACTTACCCCTTTGTGTTTGTGTCTCAAGTAAAGGAAGCGTCAGGAGAGACGACGTTAAGGCTGCGGCAAAGGAATGGTGAGTTAGACACTTATGCATATAGAGTTGAGGTTACACGGGTGTGTTCGAGTCTGATAGAAATGTTTTTGTACAAGTCTCAAAAATTTGTTTATAAGCCTTAAGATGACTTAGTTGTGTTGGCCAAATAATTTAAGTCGGTAATATTACTTAGAGGCTAAATAAGTGGGACAATATAAATAAATGTAATATACATTGTTGGGCAATATTATTAATAAGATGTATTTCTGTAAAAAAAATTGCGTCTTAAGCATGTATAAGTCAGTAATAGTAATATAACACCCAAGATTCGGATATGATGAATCGAGTCAGGTTGAGAGTGTTACATAATGATTTATTCTCATAGTATCCCTCAAATAGAAGAAAAAGTATGACAAGCTAAGAGTACACCTCAGAGGCTCTGGTTGAGTATGACATGCCATATATTAGTTATCGATCATTATGGTATGTCGGGTTTGTTTGAACGATGTGTATGTAGGGTTTTGTAACGTGATTGGTTGAGCATCAACTGAATGATTTGACCGCTCAAATAGTATCGACATTGAATTTCTCTTTTATAATTTCTTCGATTTTTATAGGAAATTTAGGGGACCACTTTTGTATGCATTTGACACTTGTCAAGTTCCACTAACGGGTAACTAGGGGTATATATATATGGTGGGATGATTTTATCTGGATGGTTTTTCTTCCTTCAATATTACTCTTTAGTTCGTTTTCATAAACTTATATGTTCTCTCTTTTTTATTAAGCTGAAAGTTAAGGTTTTTGAATTAATTAGTAGGTATTCCACCTATTGGTAAGTCTGATAGCTCTGCATGTTAAGTTTTTGAAAGAATAAGGTTGTTAAGAAACATATAAATAACAAGTTATGAATAAGAGGTCCTGCATAGGGGTTGTCTATAGTTGATATGATAGCAAATTGTCAGTTAATGGTTTTTATTGATGGTTCCATGTTTTTTTTAATATTTATTACTTATTTGGATATTAATAATTTTTTCTTCTTTTCCTTAGATAAAACAGAGCGAAAATACGAAGAAAACCGTTGAGCAACGCTCAGAGCGCATTAAGGCCCGACTTGAAACCTTTGGCCAACAACTGACGGAGCTCATTGCCATCATATGCGATCAACAATAACAACACAGGGAGTTTTTCTAAACTTTTTTACCTATTTATTTCTTTTCGTCCATAATGAGGACAATGTGCTTTCAATAGGGGGAGGTACTCTTCTTATTTTTATGTATTGATTATGTATTTATTCTGAGTATGATCCTGCTAATTTGAGCTATTTATGATCTTTTATCTCATAGGGACTAAATTTGAGGCAAAAGCAAAATTAAGGGCCAAAAGCGTGGATTTAGAGATAAAATAGGCCAATGTACGACACAAGGAAAAGTTGGTGCCAAAAGTGCAAGCATGGAGGAAACAAGGGTTGAAATGCAAAAAGAAGAGATTTTATTCTATCAGACTTTATTTTATTCTCTATACTACGGGGCTGACGCTTTCGTCCATGTCCCTTAAGAAGTAAGCTTTTCAATGTATGCAAAGGCGACCGCTTTGTATGTTTTGGGAAGGTTGCACAGTTGGTTCGTTAGCTTACTGCTTCAGAGGTTGGCGAGCCCAAGAGACAAAATGGCGTGGGATTTGCCATTGAGAAGCGTTGATCTAGCATAAAACTATCCCACAGAAGCGATTGTTGGCTAGAGTCAAGTTTCACTAAATCGTAAGTCTAAATCCTTGGTGCTGGTGGTCGTAGGCGTCCTCTTCCACTATACTGGCTTATTCAGTTTGGAAAGGATCATCTAAAACCCGAGGATTGAACCCAAGGCGGAATGAGACAACTAAAGGCTGGAATCTCCCATAAGAATTTCTTTCCTCTCAACTCTATTTTTAATTTCTCAAATTTTCGATTTAATATTCTTAATTTTGTTTTTATTTTATTTTTCATTTCCAGATCCAAACCTTTAATTCTGTTTTTTTTTTACTTTTTTTCCAGGCATGCAGGTTTTCTTGGGTAAGATTCTGCCGGGATTTTACAGAATAAGATATTGTGCAAATACAGTTCCTAAGGATTTGACCCTACTTCCCTTTTACTATTCTTTTTCATTATTTATTAGGGATAGAATATTTTCGGTGCTTTCAACGACCGCATCAAATTTTGGCACCGTTGCCGGGGACTGGCAACGTACTAATATTATTTTTTGTTTCTTATGACCAGATTTGCTCCAGGTACTGTTGCGTTCAATTCAGAAATTGAGAAGACTGCTAGAGCCAATCACAAGGAGACAAAGTTACAGAAAAAAACAGTCAGCGATGGTTGGAACTCAAAGTAACCCACTACCAGAAATCGAAGTCAACGACGAAGCGAGTCTAGGGTTAACGAAAACCCTACTCGAACACTTGAAAGCAAAAAAAGTAAAAGTTGACTCACCAGAAAAAGTGCTTAATGCTAGGGCTAACGAAAACCCGAATCTAGCACACCAACCAATGGCTCAAACCATTCGGCAACTGGCCGAAGCTCTGACAGAACAACTGCCATTGTGCATCAAGTATTCTACTATGAGTACTGATCTTGAGTTGAAGTTAGGTTTAATCCAGTTACTACCAACTTTTCATGGGTTGCAAAATGAAAATCCCCACAATCATCTGAAAGAGTTTCATATGGTTGTCGAAACCTTTTTTTTTAGGATTTGAAAAATGGGTATCGATTTTGAAAATGGAAATGGGAGTCGCCACTGATCATTTATTATGGTGTGATCGGATCACCTTGAAAATAATTTTAGGTCTGCGAATTTTGAGAAAATAGGTTCGGGAGTCGGTTATGCACGAGGAAGGGTTAGCACCCTCGTGACGCCCAAAATTGGTACCGAATTGATTGTTTAATGTCTTAGTGTCGAAATTTTGAAAATATTTTAAAATACGATCCTTTTATTTTGAAGTTAAATTTGACTTTAAAAAAACTATGCATTTTGAGAAGGATATCTGATTATTTGGACCAAAAGAGAAGATCAAAACCCAGTAAGTTAGGGTTCGATTTCACCAAATTCCCAAATATCGAATATTGCCTTTATTATTAGAATCCTCATCTCGAGAAAATAACACGTCATATCCAATGCGTTAGGGCACAACGTGTCCAATTCCCGAGAATGAGTTTTTATTTGAAATTTGTATGTTTGAAAAATTTCGATTATTTAGACTCGACGAGGAAATTGGAACCCAATACGTTAGGGCTCAACTCTCTCGAGGATTCCAAACTTCGAGTATTTTGAAGATTTTTGAATAAATTGGTTTTGATACTTAGATGATATGAAACATAACCTTTTAAGTGAATAAAATGCAATAGAATAGTAATGTACAATGCGAATAGATTATTCGTAAATTTAAATACACTAACGAATACAAACCATCAATTAATACAAACAAGGAATACCGTAAACATAAGAGTAGTGATTACATGTAAATATTAACATTTAAAAGCTAATGAATTAAAAATCAATAATATACATATATTAATTTAAATAAGTAACACATATGGGACAGAAAACTTAATGTAAATAATATATATATATAAAGAGTTGAAATAGACTAAGTATATAATAAAATAAAATTAAAAAAATAGACATGCAGAACAAAAAGTGATAAAATTAAATAAACAGTATGTAAACATGCTTTTAAATAGTTAATATAAATCAATTTAAAACAAATAATATAGGTTAATTTTAAAATAAATAATATGTAAAATAACTTAAAATAAAATGACATATAAAATAACTTGAAACAATAATCTATAAAGCAAGTTAAAATAATCACATACAAATTTAATATAATATATATACGCATACGGAAAATTTTAAATAAAATAAACCAAAATAAACTAATTTTAAAATAACATATAAAATAGATGACTAAAACTAAAGTATAAAAATACATGAAAAAAACAGTATTGAATATTTAGGAAAAAAATTACAGGATAACAAATAGCTAAATAAATTAATAAATAAAGCTTAAACAATTTAATGGGTAAATAGGGATTAAATCAGACTAAAAGTAAAATCGAAAGGCAAAAAATGAAAATATGATAAAGTGGAGGGGCCGAATGCAAATAAACCATAGCCCCAAAATGCAACACTTCAATGGACTAAATCAAAACAAAATAAAACATTGTGGCTAAATTAAAAAAATAAAATAATGAAAAAAGGGCCAAATTACAATGCGCTACGAAGTCAGAGGGACTTATAGTGCAAATAGACTATTGAGCCAAAAGGGCGCGGATCCTTCCCCGGGTCGGGTCACCGCGAGGGTTGCTGGGGTTAGTCGGCCAATACGATACCGTTTAAGGGCCACTGAAACAGGCCCTACACGGTGCCGTTTTACACGCTATAAAAGACCCCCTTTGAAACCCTAAAAAAAAGCCTGTTGAAACAAACGCTAGCCCTTTACTCTCTGCACCGCTTCGGCAAAATGCCGTCCCAGGGCCCTCTCCCCTCGCTACGACTCCGATCACTACGGAGGAAGCAAAGGTTCGGCCCCCCAGGTACGCTTTCCTTTTCTTTTTATTATTTGTTTCCTTCAATAAACAATAAAAAAAGCGTAAATAAAAAGAAAGAAAAGAACAAGATGATTTGTGAACGGGAAAGCAAAAACCGAAAATCACCTTTCAAGTTTTCTTTTGTATTCGAATCTGCCTATTTTTTTTCTACAGTATGCGTTTGGGGAAAAAAGAAAAAAAAAACCCCTTTTTACATCGTAATCTTTGGCTTTACAACCGAATCAGAAAAGAAAAATGAAGACTAAAAAATCCCCTCCTATTCCTCTCTCTTTTCTGTTTTTTCTATTTCTCTTTGATTTCTCTCGATTTCTTCCCTATTTTTTTGCTTCTTTGCTGCTGTTTTCTGCTTTTGTTGTCTGTTGCTGTGTGCATTGCATTTGTTTGTTTTCTGCGCAGGTACAGGTACGGAGACCATACGGTGGCGTGGAACGGTGCAATGTGTGAAGGCGTGGTCCCTAGCGATGGCGTGGCTCGGCTCATGGGGCCGAGGGAAGGCTGGAGGCACGCTTGTGGTGTGTTGGCGCGACGGCTGAGGCGCGTGAAGGCTAGGGTTTCTGAGTTTGGGGCATATTTTGGGCTAGGTTGGGCCGAATTAGGTTAAATGATTTAGGGTTATTGGGCTAGGCTTACGCTAGTTGGGCTAGGTGTAATTGGACTGAGCCATGTTTGGCCTAGAATTTTTGTAATTTGGACTGGACTTTTTTTTAACTTTTTTTAATTTTAATTTGGTTTTATTTTATCGACGAGCCCGGGAAAATTGGCCTACTACAGCTGCCCCTCTTTGCTCATTGTCGTGTAACGGGAATGAAGCAAAGACTAAAAAGGGCCAATTTTGCTCGGTTGTGCTTGGACCTTGGTACTCTTCTTCTTCAAGTGGCTCCATTCCATCCTACTGCATCTTCAGAGGTATAGGAATTGGCGCTTCGATCCACTCCACTGTAATATCTGGAAGATAGGATTCGCAACTCGTAGCTTCTAAAAAGAACAAAATTTACTATCTCTAGTCGGCAAGACTTGATGCGATCTGCTCCACTACTGGTTAGGGAGATAAGATCTATTGTTTTAATCCGCTCCACTACAACTTCAGGGAGATAAGATTTGCTTCTTCAGTCTGCCCCATTTGTGACTTCAGGGGGATAAGACTTGTTTTCTCAGTCTGCTCCGCTGCAACTTTAGGGAGATAAGACCCGATGCGATCTGCTCCACTACTACTTAGGGAGATAAGACTTGTAATTTCCAACCTATTCCACTGTTGGTCAGGGACATAGGTACTTGTGGCTTAAATCTGTTTCCCTGCTGCTGGGGAAGATAAGATTCGCCGTCTTCGATCTACTCCGCTAGTGCTTAGGAAGGCAGAATCTTCTATCTTTAACCAGCTCCGCTACAACCGATAGAGGCAAGGCTTCGTTTTCGATCTGCTTCGCTGTTAATGTAGGAAGGCAAAATCTGCTATCTTTAACCTACTCCACTGTAACCGATGGAGGCAAGGCTTCGTTTTCGATCTGCTTCGCTGTTAATGCAGGAAGGCAATATCTGCTATCTTTAACCAGCTCCACTGTAACTGATGGAGGCAAGGCTTTGTTTTCGATCTGCTTCGCTGTTAATGCAGGAAGGCAAGGTCTGCTATCTTTAACCAGCTCCACTACAACCGATAGAGGCAAGGCTTTGTTTTCAATCTTCACCGATCTGCTCTCTAGGGAACATGACCTGTATAATGAACCTAATTATGCCTAATAATTAGGACGGCATGATCAAAATAAATCAAATGCTCCTAACTAGACATGTGTGAATGGTGTTTGCATGAATGCAGAGTTTTATTTTTTTGAAAATGATCCCGCTTAGGTTGTCATTACTCGAAGTTTATTAAGGCTCTGTGACTGATGTGCTACAACGCCTTCTCGCTTGACTGGCTTTTCTGAGGAAACATTTAGCCAGGTTGCCCCCCACTGTAAACCTCAAAGTTTAATCCACTGGGGCACATGAATTTGTACCATCATTCTCTCACTGTAATCCAAGGGTAGAAATATGGCTTTTCCTCAATCCTCTCTTATCCAATTCAAGGATACAGGATTTATATCGTTCTGGTTCCTTACACCATTCCCAGGGCGTCGTACCAAAGACTCATACGTAAATGGAGGCTCTTTTCTCCGAGGTAACCTCCTCCTATTGCCTGATGATCATTGCTTGCTTGTTTACTTAAGCTTTGTCACCAACATGGCGTCTTGTCAATCAACGCATTTGACAACAAAAATCCAGAGAGAAAGTCTAAATTTAGACTATTCCTTCCCAAATTTCCAACCTTTAAATTTGGTGTGTTCTAAACAATAGTCCTGTTTCAGGCTCCTATATTATTTAGAAACTTTTCAGAGTGATACGCAAAACTTCCTTTGCGAAAGTTTTATTAGTTCATTAATTATTATTCCAATGCAACATGTTTGCAAAAAGGTCATAACAATTGATAAGAATAAAGTTGGTTCTGAGCATAGCTCGAAAGAAGAAATTATCGAAAATAGTAAAGAAGGATGACAAAGAAATTGATTAGGAATGTATATCTTAGAAAAGAAAAAAGTATTCCAAGAACAACAAATAATATGAGAATTGGGTGCCCCAGATATCGTAGCTTGAACTTCTCTGTACGAACTTTTTAAAGACCATTTTGAGTTGGACATGTGTTTAGGAGATCTACAGTGCTTTGTCGATGCCCCAAGATGTCGCCTATCCTCTCCTGTTGATTCAGGCATAGCAAGATCACCACATGCCCCAATATAATCAAGATTCGAGTTGCTCTGATCACCTCATGCCCCATTTTAATCAATATTTGAGCCGTCCTTTTCGGGTTTTCAACTCAAATCCCCTTTGGCCTAAGGTACCCTTTGCGGGTTTTCCCCTTAGCCTCTTCATTTTACTCTTTCATTTTTCATTTTTCATCATATTCCTCTTCTTCTTTTGAAATCCATGGTCTTGCAGTATGGTGACAAACCGTGGTGTCTGATTTTGAACTGATTATGGCGCTCAGCTATCGTGCTGTCATTCAAGTTCAATGCAATTTCTAATACCATCCTCTCTGGAATTCTATATCGCCATATGATGATATTGATGCATGCAGTAGCCTCTATCCATTTGATGAAGTAATTAATGATCTTAATAGTGAAGCAATTCCCCTTAGAAGTCTTTGATAATGGTGAAGTTCATGCCCCATTTTGCTCGAAATTTGAGTCACCCTTTTCGAGTTTTCAACTCAAAACCACTTTCAGTCACAAAGCGCCCTTTTTGGGTTTTCGCCTTGGCCTCTCCTTTTCTTTTTCTTTTTTCTTTTTTCTTTTTTCTTTTTCATTTTCATTTTGACTTTGACTTTGATTTTTCTTTTTCTTCTTTTTGACTTTGATTTTGATTTTTCTTTTTCTTCTTTTTGACTTTTATTTTGGTTTTGGTTTTGGTTTTGATTTTTCTTTTTGTTTTTCTTCTTTTTTGAATTGGATCTAAACTCTTGGGATTAGGCAAGTCCTTGTTATCCCTTTTGAAGAATCTTCTTTGATATCGGATTTCCTTCATAGAGCCCTTTGGGGCGCAACTACGACAAGAAAACATCTTGAAGGGATGGAAACTCGACTTCAAATGGGCAAAGCTATGCTGACTCAACGAGAAAGGCGTTGCCCCGACAAAGAATTGCATCGTTCCTACTGCAAATTTCTGTCATCGTGCTATTGTGCAGATTTCTTTATCAGGCTCACAATTTCTAATGGTTCCTTGTGAAGTAGGATCCGTCTATCCTCCTACTCAACCCTCCTCAATAAGTCCGGAGATAAGCTACGATCTATGTCATTTCCAAAGTCATGAGATCCGTCTAAACACATGCCTCACTCAAGAGGAAAATCTGAGTCTATAGCAGTGTCATTCATGTCATTGATATCTGAGGACCCATAATAAGCACCGAAGAATATACAAAAGAATGTATAAATTTATGAATAATTATTTATACAATATGATTATGAATGAATGAATGATGGTTTGGAAGAAAATCCAAAAGAATGAAATAATATAGAATTATCCGTAAAGAATAAAAATATTGGCTCAAAAATAATCGCAATGATGTATTTCATTAAAATAATAAAGTTCAGACATAAGCCTATTTCACAAAGGAATTTCTATCATTTCTAGGCTAAAATAACAAAATGTTCTGAACATTACTCTAGATAAGCTCTAAAAACTATAGGGATTCTTCCGTAGTCTAATTGCTTAGAACACTTCCACGTTTATATGGCCGGATATCTAACAAGGTCCCTCTTTCAGTTGCTTGTGCCTTGCATTCACTCCATTTATCAATTATGATTGGGGTAATGGATTTTTCGCACTGGAAGAATCATCAAATTTAACGACGCCCATACTGATAAGCCTTTCAATCAGTTTTTTAAAGGTAATGCAGTTTTCTATGGAATGCCCATATTTCCCGCATGATATTCGCATTGTGCATTTGCGTCGTGCCATCTGGGGTACGGAGGCTGTGGAGGCTTTGTGTAGAGAGGGGCAACAATGCGCGCATTGAATAAAATTTGATACAGCTCCTTATACGACATCGGAATTGGTGTAAACTGGAGGTTCTCAGTGCCTTGTTTCACATAAGGTTCTTGTCTTGATGAACCTTGTTGACTAGCGACCCCTTTACCTAGATGACTTACTGACCTTGAGTAAGCTGTGTTGTTCACCTCATTTTCTCTTCTCCTTAGGGTTGACCTCTTATCACTCTCTTCCGCCTCAATTTTTCCGGCTCTTATAGCATTCTTAATCATTTCACCATTCATAACTATGTCAGAAAAGCTTTTTGTAGCACTTCCTAACATGTGCGTAATGAACGAGGCCTTCAGTGTATTGATGAAGAGCATTGTCATCTCTTTCTCCGATAGGGGTGGCTGAACCTGGACTACAACTTCTCTCCACCTTTGTGCATACTGTCTGAAACTCTCGTTCGGTTTCTTCTCCATGTTTTGTAACGTAATTCTATCGGGAACCACATCCGTTACATGACCGTATTGTTTCATGAATGCCTGTGCTAGGTCCCTCCATGAACTAATCTCAGTACGACTCAACTGATTGTACCATTTCGACGTTGCCCCAATGAGGCTATCCTGAAAACAATGTATTAATAGCTGATCATTATTAATATACCAGTCATTCTCCTACAGAACATGGTGATAGGGGCTTCTGGGCAACTGGTCCCACTATATTTCTCAAATTTAGGCATCTTAAACTTGTGAGGGAGTACTAAGTCTGGAACCAAGCTCAGATCTTTCGCATCGATTCCATGGTGACTATCGGCGCTCTCTAGGGCTTTGAATTTTTCCTCCAACCATTTACACCCATCCTCCCATTGTTTTGACAGTTCGATGTTTGCCTTCTCTTTTTTAGCCATTTCATCGGAATCAGGAATAACAAGATTCACTGGGTTATCTCTAGGATTAGAACCTGGTCCAACCTCGGTCTGAATTTGCGCATGCAGAGGCGTAAAGTCTAGAGGATAGATAGGTCTATCCTTGTTTTCTCCTTCATCTTTAACCATAGGACCCTTCCCTTTATTTACACCTTTAGTCAGTAGGTAGGTCAATTCAGCCATCGCATCTTTTTGAGCCTTGATCAATTTTTCTGTCATGTCTTCTTGAATTTTATCTAGCCGCTCTTGCATTTGTACTTGTAACCGTTCTTGCATATCCTTTTGCATTTGCTCCAGTTTCTCTAATCTTTGGTCCATTTTCTTAGTTTTGCGACGTGTACCGTATTGATGCTTAATGGGTGAGCTTTTGTCGGTTTCTAGATTATCTGAAATAAATTTACTCAATCAGACCCATTCAATGGACTTTAATGCATGTAATGCAAATGCATGAAACTATGTCTAAAGAGACATTGATTTTGATTCAATTACATTTAGAAAACTTTTCTAGAAAGCAAATTCCCTTACATAAAACGGATACTCGTACGGCCTCACCCTCATATTCCAATAAACAACATCGATCTTTTTCTTCAGGTACATGTTTGAGGTAATCTCGCCAATAGATGCCATCAGTAGCTCTTTTTCTCGATCTTGGTCGCGATCTATCATTTACCCGTCTTCGTCAGGCTCGTCAGCTTCTTTAAGGGGTTGAGACGTCGAAGGCTCTTAGACAATCACCTTGAATCCTCAGGCTACGAAGTAAAGATCACGAACTCTTCTATTGCTCTTCTTGTGTTTCTCAGAATATATTCGGGAAGTCGTATTGTTTTCCACTTTATCAAGGAATTCATATTCCATGACAAGCTTTCTAATTTAGTAATCAAACTTGAATCAGTACCTCCTTCCTAAGATGTAAATGCAATGCAATCTCAATCAAAACACAACAAAAGGGGTTCGTACAAAATAGAAGTAAAAAAGGAAAACAGAAAGTACCTAATCAGGTAACCACTAGGTATTTGGAGTGGCTCTACCTAGGTTAAGTTCCTAAGTCCACTATATAAGGTTTGGCTCTAAATATAAGGTACCCAAACCAGCAGATTCCTCGATCTTTACCCATTATAGGCTCATACAAACCGAGTTTGGTTCAGGGGAACACATTTCCCTATGGCTGCACGGAGATGAAAATCTCACGAAGACATAGGTACGGATGTATCCCGAAAGTGATCCACTATCCTGCACGGAGGTGAAAACCTCACGAAGGACTAGTTTCTCACTCCCACTTAATAAGGACAAGACTAAACAGTCTTATGCAAAATGATGCCAAAATATACAACTTAATTTACACTAATCATACAAACTAGTGCTAAGAAAATATCGTAATTTTTCCAAATCATTTTTCGGCAATAAGACAGAAGACAATAAATTTTATGGCTTGACTCTCTAAATGTCCCCAGCGAAGTCGCCAAGCTGTCGAAACCATTTTTTTGGGGATTTGAAAAATGGGTATCAATTTTGAAAATGAAAATGGGAGTCGCCACCGATCTTTTATTGTGGTGTGATCGGATCACCTTGAAAATAATTTTAGGTCTGCGAATTTTGAGAAAATAGGTTCGGGAGTCGGTTACGCACGAGGAAGGGTTAGCACCCTCGTGACGCCCAAAATTGGTACCAAATTGATTGTTTAATGTCTTAGTGTCGAAATTTTGAAAAGATTTTAAAATACGATCCTTTTATTTTGAAGTTAAATTTGACTTTAAAAAAAACTATGCATTTTGAGAAGGATATCTGATTATTTGGACCAAAAGAGAATATCAAAACCCAGTAAGTTAGGGTTCGATTTCACCAAATTCCCAAATATCGAATATTGCCTTTATTATTAGAATCCTCGTCTCGAGAAAATAACATGTCATATCCAATGCTTTAGGACACAACGTGTCGAATTCCCAAGAATGGGTTTTTATTTGAAATTTGTATGTTTGAAATTTTTCGATTATTTAGACTCGACGAGGAAATTGGAACCCAATACGTTAGGGCTCAACTCTCTCGAGGATTTCAAACTTCGAGTATTTTGAAGATTTTTGAATAAATTGGTTTTGATACTTAGATCATATGAAACATAACGTTTTAAGCGAATAAAATGCAATAGAATAGTAATGTACAATGCGAATAGATTATTCGTAAATTTAAATACACTAACGAATACAAACCATCAATTAATACAAACAAGGAATACCGTAAACATAAGAGTAGTGATTACATGTAAATATTAACATTTAAAAGCTAATGAATTAAAAATCAATAATATACATATATTAATTTAAATAAGTAACACATATGGGACAGAAAACTTAATGTAAATAATATATATATAAAAAGTTGAAATAGACTAAGTATATAATAAAATAAAATTAAAAAAATAGA
The DNA here is from genome assembly GCF_007990345.1 of Gossypium hirsutum. Classification (NCBI taxonomy): domain Eukaryota; kingdom Viridiplantae; phylum Streptophyta; class Magnoliopsida; order Malvales; family Malvaceae; genus Gossypium; species Gossypium hirsutum. The sequence continues at coordinate 49,526,759 of NC_053438.1, read as the reverse complement.
CTTGCAGAACAAAAAGTGATAAAACTAAATAAACAGTATGTAAACATGCTTTTAAATAGTTAATATAAATCAATTTAAAGCAAATAATATAGGTTAATTTTAAAATAAATAATATGTAAAATAACTTAAAATAAAATGACATATAAAATAACTTGAAACAGTAATCTATAAAGCAAGTTAAAATAATCACATACAAATTTAATATAATATATATACGCATACGGAAAATTTTAAATAAAATAAACCAAAATAAACTAATTTTAAAATAACATATAAAATAGATGACTAAAACTAAAGTATAAAAATACATGAAAAAAACAGTATTGAATATTTAGGAAAAAAACTACAGGATAACAAGTAGCTAAATAAATTAATAAATAAAGCTTAAACAATTTAATGGGTAAATAGGGATTAAATCAGACTAAAAGTAAAATCGAAAGGCAAAAAATGAATATATGATAAAGTGGAGGGGGCCGACTGCAAATAAACCATAGCCCCAAAACGCAACACTTCAATGGACTAAATCAAAACAAAATAAAACATTGTGGCTAAATTAAAAAAATAAAATAACGAAAAAAGGGCCAAATTGCAACGCGCTACGAAGTCAGGGGGACTTATAGCGCAAATAGACCATTGAGCCAAAAGGGCGCGGATCCTTCCCCGGGTCGGGTCACCGCGAGGGTTGCTGGGGTTAGTCGGCCAAAACGACACCGTTTAAGGGCCACTGAAACAGGCCCTAAACGTTGCCATTTTACACGCTATAAAAGGCCCCTTCTTGAAAGCCTAAAAAAAGGTCTGTTGTAACAGACGCTAGCCCTTTACTCTATGCGCCGCTTCGGCAAAATGCCTTCCTAGGGCCCTCTTCCCTCGCCACGACTCCGATCACTACGGAGGAAGCAAAGGTTCGACCCCCCAGGTACGCTTTCCTTTTCTTTTTATTATTTGTATCCTTTAATAAATAATAAAAAAAGTGTAAATAAAAAGAAAGAAAAGAACAATATGATTTGTGAACGGGAAAGCAAAAATCGAAAATCACCTTTCAAGTTTTCTTTTGTATTCGAATCTGCCTGTTTTTTTTATAGTATGCGTGAAGGGAAAAAAGAAAAGAAAAAACCCCCTTTTTTACATCGTAATCTTTGGCTTTACAGCCGAATCAGAAAAGAAAAATTAAGACCCAAAAATCCCCTCCTATTTTTTCTATTTCTCTTTGATTTCTCTCGATTTCTGCCCTATTTTTTTATTTCTTTGCTTCTGTTTTCTGCTTTTGTTGTCTGTTGTTGTGTGCGTTGCGTTTGTTTATTTTCTGCGTAGGTACAGGTACGGAGACTGTACGGTGGCATGGAGCGATGCAATACGTGAAGGCGTGGTCCCTGGCGGTGGCGTGGCTCGCTCGTGAGGCCGAGGGAAGGCTGGAGGCGCGCTTGTGGTGTGTTGGCGCGGCGGCTGAGGCGCGTGAAGGGTAGGGTTTCTGAGTTTGGGGCATATTTTGGGCTAGGTTGGGCCAAATTAGGTTAAATGATTTGGGGTTATTGGGCTAGGCTTAGGCTAGTTGGGCTAGGTGTAATTGGATTGAGCCATGTTTGGCCTGGAATTTTTGTAATTTGGACTGGACTTTTTTTAACTTTTTTTTTAATTTTAATTTGGTTTTATTTTATTGACGAGCCCGGGCAAATTGGCCTACTACAATGGTTTGTCTTAGCATGAAACCTCAGGGGGTAACCGAGGATCAGATTAAATTGCGTGCTTTCCGTTTCTCCCTAGCAGATTACGCTAAAGAATGGTTATTTTATTTACCTCTTAGATCTATTACAACTTGGGCTGATCTATCTTGTTTGTTTCTAAACAGGTTTTTTCCAGCGTCTCAAGCAGCTGAGCTAAGAAGAGAGATTTTTGGAATATGAAAAAAAGAAGCTGAGTCCCTTTACAGTTATTGGGAGTGGTTTAAGATGTTATGTACAAGCTGCCCACAACATGGTATAACAGAGTAATCTCTCCTCTAATATTTTTATGAAGGTTTAAAGCCAATGGAGATGAATATGGTAGACGTTGCTAGTGGAGGAGCACTGGTCAACATGACTCCCCAACAAGCGAGAGACTTGATCTCCACGATGGCTGCAAATTCTCAGCAGTTTCGAGCCAATACTGAACCCCCTAGAGGGGTTCACCACCTAAGTAATTCAACCTTAGAGGGTGAAGTTGATAGACTTACTAATATGATGAACTCTCTTATTGTAGAAAAAGCGAAGACAGCCTGATTATGCGAAATATGTGCTACACCTGATCATGCAACTGATGCATGTCCCAGTTTGTATGATGATACCATGGCCCATCTAGGTACTATGGGAACTTTCCCTGGGCCGCCATAAAGTTGATACGACCCCTATGCTAATACATACAACCCAGGGTGGAGGGACCATCCTAACTTAAGTTGTTGGGCTAATCTACAAAATAACCAGCCGTACCAAAATCGGTTTTCGCAACAGCCGCAAGGTTCAGATAATTTTTTAGCAACTATGGTCAATAAGTTAGCAGCTAATGTTCTTGATTTTCAACAGCAAACTCTTAATTTCCAAAAAGAGACGAAGGATTTTCAATAGAAAATCGATGCGTCCATCAGAGAGTTGACCACATCGATCGAGAAATTGACCTCTCAAGGGAAGCTGCCGTCACAAACAGAACCAAACCCTAGAAAAAAATGCAAATTCAGTGATGTTGCGAAGCGGGAATGTACTAGAACCGATTCTTGACAGAAATCTTGGCCAAGAAATCGCCTAGAAAAAACTTGATAAAGACGAACAAGTCCGACCGAAGCTGCCATTACCGAAAAGTAAACCTCCATTTCCAGAACGATTCAACCAGTGGCGAAGAGGTAAAGAGGACAAAGAAATCCTCAAAACATTTAGGAATGTCGAGATTAACATTCCGCTGTTGGACGTCATCAAGCAAATACCGCGGTATGCTAAATTTTTTAAAGAGCTTTGCACCAACAAGCAAAAATTAATAGGTACTGAAAGGGTGAATGTTGGTGAGAATGTATCCGCAATGTTACAGTGAAAAATGCCAGCAAAATGCAATGATAGGGGCATGTTTGTAATACCATACAAAATAGGCCATCTGGGAATTGAAAAGGCTATGTGTGATCTAAGGGCTTCTATAAATGTAATGCCGCATTTTATTTATGAATCACTTAACGCGAGTTTTTTTTGACAAAAATAGGTGTTATCATTCAATTGGCGGACAGATTTGTTGTGCATCCAGAAGGAGTCCTTGAGGATGTTCTGGTAAAAGTTAATAAGCTTATTTTCCCTGCAGATTTTTATGTGATCAAAATGGAGGAGGATAGCACTCCTGGATCTTCAGATCTCCTGCTGGGTCGACCATTCCTTAGTACAGCTAGTACTAAAATTGACGTTTGAAGTGGAACTCTCACGATGGAGTTTGATGGGGAGATCGTAAAGTTTAATGTCTACAACGCCATTAGCCATCAAAGCGAAATCTTGAGCGTAAATCGTATCGACATAATTGACTCTTTGGTGGAAGAGAATTTTGAGTCACTTAATGGAGATAATTATGATGTTGATAAATATGAATTTGTTAATGAGTTATTATCTCCAAATACTAAACTGTTACCTTCTGTTATACATGCACTAGAGTTGGAGTTAGAACCCGCAGGAAAGGCAAGGAAATTAAACATCCAAGACTTAGAAGAAATTTGCAATAATTCCTACGAGAATACTCGCATTTATAAAGACAAGACAAAATTGTTTCACGATAAGAGAATAGCTCAGAAGCATTTTTCGGTAGGACAAAAAGTTTTACTTTATAACTCCATGTTAAAGTTATTCCCAGGTAAGCTTCGATCACGATGGCAAGGACCTTTTATTGTTACTGAAGTGTTCACATATGGAGCAACACTTAGAGCGCATTAAGGCCCGACTTGAAACCTTTGGCCAGCACCTGACCGAGCTCATTGTCGTCATATGCGATCGATAGTAACAATACAGAGAGTTTTTCTAAACTTTTCTACCTATTTATTTCTTTTCGTCCACATTGAGGACAATGTGCTTTTAGTAGGGGGAGGTACTCTTAGTTATTACTGTAATTTTCTGCTGTGATATAAACACAATAAAATTATATGATATAAATAATATTGATATAAACACATCTAAAATATTTATTTTTGGGGAAGGGTAATACCCTACCAGTAATAATCTCTAATAGACTCTCCACACATTAAGAGAAAAGTTTGGTTCATGAACTAAAAAGTCATAAGGAGGCGATTGGTTGGACCATTGCAGACTTAAAAGGGATAAGCCCTTTGATGTGCACACACAGAATCTACTTGGAGGAAGACACGAAACTGAGGCGAGAGGCGCAAAGACAACTAAATCTGAATATGATGGAGGTAGTAAAAAAATAAATAATCAAGCTTCTGGACGCTGACGTAATTTACCCTATTTCTGACAGTAGGTGGGTAAGTCCGGTACAAGTCGTGCCCAAGAAAATAGGTGTGACAGTAAAGAAAAATGCTAAAGGTGACTTGGTACCTACTCGAGTACAAAATAGGCGGCACATCTGCATTGATTACAGGAAGTTGAACTCATACACTAGAAAAGATCATTTCCCTCTTCCTTCTATAGATCAAATGCTTGAAAGATTAGTCGAAAAAACTCACTTTTGTTGTCTTGATGGATACTAAGGTTTCTTTCAAATTTTAGTCGCACCGGAGGACCAGGAAAAGACCACTTTTACATGCCCATTCGGTTGCGTACCGAAGGATGTCATTTGGTCTTTGGAATGTGTCGGCCACCTTCCAGAGATGCATGATAAGTATATTTTCTGAATATGTGGAAAAAATTATCGAAGTTTTTATGGATGATTTTATTGTATATGAGAATTGTTTTGATGATTGCCTTAAAAACCTAACGATAATGTTAAGGAGGTGCATAGAATTTAATCTTGTCTTGAATTATGAAAAATGTCATTTTATGGTAGGCAGGGGTTTAATTCTGGGTCATGTTGTTTCATCTAAAGGAATTCAGGTCAATAAGGTCAAAATTGATATTATAAATTCTTTACCTTATCCCTCCACTGTGAGGGAAATTCGTTCTTTCCTTGGCCATGCAGGGTTCTATAGGCGCTTCATAAAGAACTTTTCAAAGGTAGCTGAACCACTGTGTGAGTTGTTGCAGAAGGATAAGAAATTTGAGTTTGGTCCAAAATGTAATGAGGCATTTGATACACTCAAGCAAAAGTTAGTCTCCGCTCCTATAGTGCAACCGCCAGATTGGAAATACTCGTTTGAAATTATGTGTGATGCCAGCGAGCGTAGTGTAGGAGCCGTGTTGGGGCAAAGGATAGACAAAGAACCGCATGTCATATGTTATGCATCGAAACCCCTAATGCCGAGCAACTACACCACTACGGAAAAAGAACTCTTAGCAGTTGTATTTACTTTAGATAAATTTCAACCTTATTTATTGGGATCTAAAGTAATTATTTTTTCTGATCATGCAGCCCTCAGGTACTTGATCGCGAAAAAGGAAGCAAAACCGAGGCTCATTAGGTGGATTTTGCTACTCCAAGAATTTGACATCGAGATTCGAGACAAAAAGGGATGCGAGAATTTAGTGGCTGACCACTTAAGTAGAATAAAAGTACGTTTTGACGACATAACTATTAAGGAAGAATTCCCTGATAAGAGCCTATTCTCGATCGAGGCAAGTCTCCCATAGTATGCAGATATAGTAAACTTTATAGCCATAGTATCGTTACCCACTGACTTAGTACGTTCCGTGAGGAACAAGCTTAGACGCGATGCTCGATATTGCATTTAGGATGACCCACACTTGTGGAAACACTGTTTAGACCAGATAATACGAAGATGTGTTCCAGAAAATGAGGTAACTTCTATCCTTAATTTTTGTCATGTTGAAGCTTGCGGAGGTTATTTTGGCCCTGAGCGGACCGCTCATAAGGTGTTAAAATGTGGGCTATATTGGCCCACAATTTTTCGGGACGCATATAACTTCTGTAAGTCTTGCGACAGGTGCCAACATACAAGACACATCATTAGACGAAATCAAATGCCCCTTTTCCCCAATTCATGTATGCGAAATATTTGATGTATGGGGCATCGATTTCATGGGCCCATTTATATCTTCATTTGGCAATGTATATATAATTCTTGCCGTAGATTATGTTTCTAAGTGGATAGAAGCAAAGCCTACTCTCAATAATAATGCCAAAACTGCTGTGGAGTTTCTAAAACGAAATATTTTTTTTAGGTTTGGCACACCTCGAGCCCTAATCAGTGATCGTGGCACCCACTTTTGCAATAAGGTCATGGAGGCACTTTTGGCAAAATACGGAGTCCACCACCGTATAGCTACGACTTACCATCCCCAAGCAAACGGTAAGCCGAGGTCTCGAACAGGGAAATCAAGACTTTTTAGAGAAAACAGTTTGTCCCAACCGAAATGATTGGAGCCTTCGGCTAAATGACGCATTTTGGGCCAATCGGACTGCGTATAAGGGACCGATTGGCATGACCCCGTATCGACTTGTTTTTGACAAAGCTTGTCACCTTCCAGTCGAACTGGAACATAAAGCCTATTGGGCCTTTCGACAATGTAACATGGAGTTAGAACCTGCAGGAAAGGCAAGAAAATTAGACATCCAAGAGTTAGAAGAAATTCACAATGATGCCTACGAGAATGCTTGCATTTATAAAGACAAGATAAAGTTGTTTCACGATAAGAAAATAGCTTAGAAGCATTTTTCAGTAGGACAAAAAGTTTTACTTTATAATTCTGTGTTAAAGTTATTCCCAGGTAAGCTTCGATCACGATGGCAATGACCTTTTGTTGTTACTGAAATATTCACACATTAAGCAATTGAAATAGAAATTAAAGAATCTGGAAAGCGGTTCGTAGTCAATGGCCAGCGTTTGAAGCCATTTTATGAGATTTTCAAGCCCACACGGTTGAGAAAATCCATTTGGAATCACCATAGAACCAGTAACAACGTCGAGCTAACGACGTTAAACAAGCGCTTGTTGGGAGGCAACCCAATTTTTATTATTTATTTAATGTGGTCGTTGAAAGCACAAAAAATATCCTACCCGTAATAAATAATGAAAAAGAATAGTAAAAGGGAAGTAGGGTCAAATCCTCAGGGACTGGATTTGCACAATATCTTGTTCCGTGAAATCCCAACAGAATCTTTCCCAAGAAAACCTTCTTGCTTAGAAAAAAATAAAAATAACAGAATTAAAGGTTTGGATCTGGAAATGAAAAATAAAGTAAAAACAAACTTAAGAATATTAAATCGAAAATTCGAGAAATTAAAAATAGAGTTGAGAGAAAGGAAATTCTTATGGGAGATTCCAGCCTCCAGTTGTCTCGTTTCGCCTTGGGTTCATTCCTCGACTTTTAGATGATCCTTCCCAAACCGAATAAGCACGTTATAATGGAAGAGGATGCCTACGACCACCAGCTCCAAGTATTTAGACTTACGATTTAGTGGAACCTAACTCTAGCCAACAATCGCTTCTGTGGGATCGTCTTATGCTAGATCAACGTTTCTCAATGGCGAATCTCATGCCATTTTGTCTCTTGAGCTTGCCAACCTCTGACGCAGTAAGCTAACGAACCGACTGTGCAACCTTCTCAAAACATACAAAGCGGCCGCCTTTGCATACGTTGAAAAGCTTACTTCTTAAGGGACATGGACGGAAGAGTCAGCCTTGTAGTGCGGAGAAACGATGAATACTCAGCGAAGAGGCTAAGCACGGACTCAAAGCCTCAAGAACCCTTTTTAGGGAATATTGACAACCTTCTGCTAGATGGTTTAGTGGCTCATGGTTGTGGTGGAAAAGAAAATAAATATAATAAAAATAGAGATTTTATTGAAAGGAAATATGAAAAAAACAAAAGCCTAGACTTTTAGGGAGAGGGTGTTTACAGAAAAAGATGGATCTCTTTTGAGTTACTTCACCCCCTATTTATAGTGCTAGGGGAGATAGTCTAATCCTACTTAAATTCCCAAAAGATAAATACATTTAATTGAAGATACATAAAGATAAATAAAATAAAACCCTAAAATTAAATAATCCTTAATAATTATCTTAATATTAATTATCCTAATATAATTAAAATAGAATCTGATAGAATAAAATCTATTCTTTTTGCATTTCAACCCTTGTGTCCTCCATGCTTGCACTTTTGGCACAAACTTTTCCTTGTGTCTCACATTGGCCCATTTTATCTCTAAATTCACGCTTTTGGCCCTTAATTTTGCTTTTGCCTCAAATTTAGTCCCTATGAGATAAAAGATCATAAATAGCTCAAATTAGCAGGATCATACTCAGAATAAATACATAATTAATACATAAAAATACGTTATTCTAGAGTGTTATCAAATTCCCCCTACTTAGCCCATGCTTGACCAAAACTATGGTTCTTATCTACTGTGAAAGTTAGATTCTGCCATAAAAGAAATAACACCCCAAAGTTTTATAAAAATCAGTAAAAAATGCATATGAAATATAAAAGGAACCCTAAGCTTGCTTTAAGTAAAACATAAAAAGTTTTCCAATTAATACACTGTATTTTCAACTTACTGTATTTTCATTTTGTATTTTCATTTTGTCTAGGGTTTGGTTCTGTTTGTGACGGCAGCTTCCCTTGAGAGGTTAATTTCTCGATCGATGTCTAATGGATGCCTCGGTTTTCTGTTGGAAATCCTTCGTCTCTTTTTGGAAAGTAAGAGTTTGCTGTTGAAAATCAAGAACATTAGCTGCTACTTATTGACCATGGTTTCTAGAAAATTACCAGAACCTTACGGCTATTGCGGAAACCGATTTTGGTATCGCTAGTTATTTCGTGGATTAGCCCCATAACTTAAGTTAGGATGGTCCCTCCACCCTGGGTTGTAGGTATTAGCATAGGGGTCGTATTGCCTTTGTGGCAGCCTAGGGAAATTTCCCACAGTATCCAGATGGGCCATGGTATCATCATACAAACTGGGACATGCATCAGTTGCAAGATCAGGTGTAGCACATATTCTGCATAATCGGGCTATCTTCACTTTTTCTGCAATAAGAGAGTTCATCATATTAGTAAGTCTATCAACTTTACCCTCTAAGGTTGAATTACTTAGCTGGTAAACCTTCTAGGGGGTTCAGTATTGGCTCGGAACTACTGAGAATTTGCAGCCATAGTGGAGATCAAGTCTCTCGCTTGTTGGGGAGTCATGTTGACCAATGCTCCTCCACTAGCGGCGTCTACCATATTCATCTCCATGGGTTTCAAACCTTTGTAAAAGTATTGTAGGAGAGATTGCTCTGTTATACCATGTTATGGCAGCTTGCACACAACGTTTTAAATCGCTCCTAATAATCGTAAAGGGACTCAGCTTCTTTTTGCCTTATTCCAACGATCTCTTTTCTTAGCTCAGCTGCTCGAGACGCTGGAAAAAACCTATTCAGAAACAAACGATATAGATCAGCCCAAGTTGTAATAGATCCAGGGGGTATATAAAATAACCATTCCTTAGCGGAATCTACTAGGGAGAAAGGAAAAACACGTAATTTAATCTGATCCTCAGTTATCCCCTGAGGTTTCATGCTAAGATAAACCATATGAAACTCTTTCAGATTCTTGAGGGGATTTTCATTTGCAACCCATGAAAAGTTGGAAGTAACTAGATTAAACCTAACTTCAACTCAAAATCAGTATCCACAGTAGGATACGCGATGCATAATGGCGGTTGTTCTATCAGAGCTTTGGCCAGTTGCCGAACATTTGAGCCATTGGTTTGTGTGCTAGATTCGGGTTTTCGTTAACCGTAGCGTTAAGCACTTCTTTTAGTGAGTCGACTTCTACTTTTTCGCTTTCAAGTGTTTGAATAGGGTTTTCGTTAACCCTAGACTCAGTTTCGTCATCGACTTTGATTTCTTGTGGTGGGTTACTTTGAGTTCCAACCACCGGTGACTGCTTTTTCAGTAACTTTGTCTCCTTGCGATTGGCTCTAGCAGTCTTCTCAATTTCTGAATCGAACGCAAGAGTACCTGGAGCAAATCTGGTCATAAGAAACAAAAAACAAGATTAGTACGTTGCCAGTCCTCGGCATCGGCGCCAAAATTTGATGCGATCATTAAAAGCACCAAAAATATCCTATCCCTAATAAATAATGAAAAAGAATAGTAAAATGGAAGTAGGGTCAAATCCTCAGGGATTGGATTTGCACAATATCTTGTTCTATGAAATCCTGGCAGAATCTTGCCCAAGAAAACCTGCGTGCCTGGAAAAAAATAAAAATAACAGAATTAAATATTTGGATCTCGAAATGAAAAATAAAATAAAAACATAATTAAGAATATTGAATAAAAAATTTGAGAAATTAAAAATAGAGTTGAGAGAAAGGAAATTCTTATGGGAGATTCCAGCCTCCAGTTGTCTCGTTTCGCCTTGGGTTCAATCCTCGACTTTTAGATGATCCTTCCCAAACCGAATAAGCACGTTATAATGGAAGAGGATGTCTACGACCACCAGCTCCAAGCATTTAGACTTACGATTTAGTGGAACCTGACTCTAGCCAACAATCGCTTCTGTGGGATCGTCTTATGCTAGATCAACGTTTCTCAATGGCGAATCTCACGCCATTTTGTCTCTTGAGCTTGCCAACCTCTGACGCAGTAAGCTAACGAACCGACTGTGCAACCTTCCCAAAACATATAAAGCGGCCACCTTTGCATACGTTAAAAAGCTTACTTCTTAATGGACATAGATGGAAGTGTCAGCCCCGTAGTGCAGAGAAATGATGAATACTCAGCGAGGAGGCTAAGTACGGACTTTAAGCCTTAGGTAACCTTTTTGGGGAATATCGACAACCTTCGGCTAGATGGGTTTAGTGGCTCATGGTTGTGGTGGAAAAGAAAATAAATATAACAAAAATTGAGAGTTTTTGAAAGGAAATATGAGAAGAACAAAAGCCTAGACTTTTGGGGAGAGGGTGTTTACAGAAAAAAGATGGATCTCTTTTGAGTCACTCTACCCCCTATTTATAGTGCTAGGGGAGATAGTCTAATCCTACTTAAATTCCCAAAAGATAAATACATTTAATTAAAGATACATAAAGATAAATAAAATCCTAAAATTAAATAATCCTTAATAATTATCTTAATATTAATTATTCTAATATAATTAAAATAAAGTCTGATAGAATAAAATCTCTTCTTTTTGCATTTCAACCCTTGTGTCCTCCATGCTTGCACTTTTGGCGCCAACTTTTACTTGTATCGCACATTGGCCCATTTTATCTCTAAATTCACGTTTTTGGCCCTTAATTTTACTTTTGCCTCAAATTTAGTCCCTATGAGATAAAGATCATAAATAGCTCAAATTAGCAGGATCATACTCAGAATAAATACATAATTAATACATAAAAATAAGTTATTCTAGAGTGTTATCAGTTCAAGATGGATGTTCGAGTTTAGAACTTCAAGTTACAGTATAGGTGAGTATTAGGTGAGTATTTATCTTGGCTCCTGTATGTGAACTGTTCAAGTGGAGATGATGATAACATCTCGGATAATTGGTTAGTGTGTATGCGAAGTAATGTAAACATTCTATATGTGTAATGATGATATGATTAGGTATTGTTTGAATAAGAAGTTAAATGGTAAGTATGCATGTGAAATTTAATATGAGAAACTAAAAATCAGAGAAGTATGTGAACAAATCTGGGTAAGTAACTTCTGAGTAAAACATCCATTTGTGATGCCTCTACTAGGATAATTATATTGTTAAGATCACAATGTAAAAATATGTGTAAGTCCATGTGGTAGAAATCCATGATATTATATGACAACGAAAACACTCATGGTGATGCCTCTAGTAAGACAAAGATTGGACTAACAGATCACGACATTAGAACGTCTAAGTCCATATGGCTGATACCCATGGCATAATTATGAGAATATTCATGGTGATGCCTCCAATAAAATATGAATTGGAATGACAGATCACGACATGAAGTTAAGTATAAGACCATGTGGGAGGAAACCCACAACACTTTCAGATTTGGTCTAACGAGATAGTAAACACGTAATTCTCTATGATGCCTTAGTGGCGTATTCTGTAAGACCTTCATGGCGTATTCGATTAAGCCTCTGTAGCTTTTTTGTGATGTTTATGTTACGTATTTTGTAAAGCCTTACTTGTAGCACCCCATTCCCGACCTTTAAGGAGGATTCAGGAATGGTGCGTTACAACCTTAAAGTCTTTTCTTTACAAAAATGTAATTGGCGAAACCTCAGGTTTACAAAAACAGTCAGGTATATGCTATAGTAATAATATATAAAACATTTAAGCCTTAGGACCCAAACACTTTTAAACCATAAAAATTCATTATAAAGATTTAAGGAAAGAGCACGGTTTAACGGATACATTTTTAGTTACAAAATATTGTTCTTTAAATTTCAAGCCTTGATGCCACCCTTATTTGTTATGAATAATACAAAATCACTATAATCCTCACACAGTATGTATCCTCTAGCGTAGTCTTTGAAGGTTCTTTTATTTCTTCAGTGGTCCTGAGAAGGGAAGATAAATGGATTAAGTTTATCGAACTTAGTGAGTTCTAGAGAAAACAGTATGATATTTATACGTCACACATACAAAATGACTCTTCTTGTAACAACTTATTTTTAGTGGTGTCGAAAATAGTAATTTTGAGACCACAATTTCGATAAGTGAGTCAGTGTTTTATAATTTATTTAATATTTATATGATTATTACAGTTTCGTATTAAAATTTGGTTTGAAAATTTTAACGTTTATATAGTTAATTAAATAAAAAGACTAAATCATAAAAACTTCAAAAGTCAATTGCTATTAGTCAATTATATTAAATGAATATTAATTCATGATTTGTAGGCTTTAAAATGGAATTAGACCATTAATAGAAATAATGGATGGTTTAGTTCATCATTTGGTTATATGTTAAGGTTAATTATAAGGGTAAAATAGTAAATTAGTAAATAAGAAAAGATAAACTAAAATAAAACAAAATCATCATCATCTTCATTAGCTTACCGCTGAATTGGGAGAAAGAAGAAAAAGATCGTAGTTGAAGTAAAAGGTTCGACCGAGCAAGGTTTTGTGCATATAAGTGATTTTATCTCATTTTTAATGATTTTATGTTTTTGTCCCCATGCCCAAAATTGCATGGTCTTGTCGTCCACATGGATAATTTGTGCATGGTCATCTTTTATATATTTAAATCATGTTTCCATATACTACCTACATAGTGAAAAATACATACATTAATAAATTAACATGAATTAATATAAAATATGCATGAAAATCATGTCTAAAATTACTAATTAAGTAAAATTCACTTATTTCAATAATTATTACTCGAGATAAACATAATGATTAAGAAAAATGGTGGTAAAAACATATAGAAAACCCTATATAATTTCGAGTTTACATCAGTGCCCCGAAATATGTACATGCGGGAACAAAAGAACCAGGGACGTGCGGTGCTACGTAGTGCGGTGCTTGTGAGAAAACACGGGGTTAGTGAAATGAATAAGAATAAGTGGAGTTAATTGACCGAGATATTGTGTAGACATAGACGGCGGTTCTTTGGTAGGAGTCGATGACGAACCCATCGTGTGATCGTGCCTGGCCTTACATTGTTGGGGTGGTCGTCGTTGCCTCTTCTAATGAAGGTGCCTACTCCTCGCCTCCACCGATAGTAGATACAACATTCTGGCGACTTGAACCATGACATGTACTCTAAACAGGCCACAGTGTCTGTTGAGAAAAATGGTTCATGGAAGGGTAAGAATTCCATCCTACGATCCCAAATGTATATGTAGTCCTTGTGAATCTCTTTCTAGTCCTCGTCATTCTCCTCTTGAAGATCCACATTGTGCAACTTATCTATGTGTCGCAATGGAAGCTGAATTTTTTGCCTCCATCTGAACTGCCGCATCACTCGATCTGATTCGTATATTTTCACCATCGTGTACACTATCAACGGCACCTTCGCGTCCTACATCCTCTGACTGGCCAACAATTCTGGTGAGATGTAATTTATGATATCGGTGTCGGCATATGACATCCATTCAAACTGAAGTGCACAAGTAAATTCTATTATCTACAAAATTTTATTTTACAAATCATTACGTTATTAATATATGTTTGAAAGAGTAAGTAGCTAATATCAACTTTTGAGCATTGATCTAACAACAACCTAATATCTTTCAGTTGGTCGGGTAGTCCCACGTAACTCGGCCCATGGTTCTACCTGTATAAGCGATATGTTAGTTCAAACATATAATAAATAAAAACAATTATTATACAAACTACATATTTTTTAACAAATAATTTTACCTTGTCACCAACATGAACTTGTATGGGTTGCTCATTCAGGGATGTAGAAACGGTAGTCGCCACCAATCCTACAACTACAGCAGGAGAAGGCAACCACCGATTGAGATCATATTTGATTTCGTCGCCTGACACAACTTCTGGTACAACGTGGCCAACACGACGATCCCCAACCCAATTTTTCACATTCTTTGAAGTCCACTAAGTGTAGTAGTCACCTTATGTGCACCAAATTTCGAGATTTATCAGACATTAAAATGCCCCCGATTGATCTTAGAATGAATGCTCGGGCGTATTATCCTTTGACCATGTTGGTTGCGTGCGGAGGAAGCTTCTTGAAATTGGTCTCCAACCACTTCATCTGTATCCAGCCACCTTCGAACGAGTTCGAGACCTTGCCCAATAATGTCGCGCAGAGGTCTTCTTTACCGAGAACGATCCCTGATTCCATGACAACTGACCCATCTACTAGTAGACTGAGTTATAACTCTACGTCCTCGAGTGTGATTGTACACTCGCCGCATATAAGATAGAAAGTGTGTGTTTCGGACCTCCATTTTCCCACCAACTTTTTGATGAGTGTAGGATCGAGTTTGCATCCCCAAGCATACAAGATGTATCAAGAATCCTGCCTCTTGCAAGTAACCACAAAGTTCGGTGATTGGAGGCATTGCCAAATTATGCATGATCCCTTCCAAAACAGGATCATTCACCTATTTATAACGACAAAAAAATTATTTTAAAATATTAAAAAAAATTTAAACTTAATTGAAAATAACGAAATTTAAAATTTCATCTTACCATTACTACTTGAGCGGCTAAAATGTGTTTCTCATCGAAACAAATTAAAGAGGTTTCCATTTGTGAAAACTTAATCTGAATGAATAAAATACAGAATAATTAAAAAAACTAATATTTTTAAACGAGAATATCGAAAAGTTTAGAATAAGAGCTTGTGAAAATTGAGAGAATTTAGAGAGTTGAGAGAATAGAAAGATTTGAGAGAATAGGATGTGAGTGAAATAAAGTAAAATTTGGTGGTATTTATAGGGAAAAATTTTGGACCATTTGGCATTTAATTTTTTTTACTATTGGAATTAACCATTGGGGGAAGCGCACACTCTTTCCAGCCAAGATGTAGAAAGCGCACTCAGTTGGATGTGCTTTCCTTTTCTCTCTTAAAAAATGACCTATTTCTTTAATTTTTGAAAAAAAAGACCTAAAACCCTAATTTAAAAGAAGACATATACCGCTAAATTAGCCAGTTAAATAATTCAATTAATTGAACGGAAAATTAAGTGATGTAAGTAGAAGTGAGCAAAATCTAATTCGATTCTAAAAACTCGATAAAAATTTAAATTTTGAATTAGATAGTTCGAGTTATTTGAGTTAATCAAGTTATTCGAATCAACTCAAATAAAAAATTAAGTTTTTCTATTTAACTTGAATATGAATTACACAATTCTAGTTATCCAAAAATCTGAATAAGAAAAAGTAAAACTACATCGTTTTGATAAATATTTACCTTTTTCAAAGTTAAAAGCCAAAACCATCTACGTTGTTTTGATAAATGTTTACTCATTAAGTTGAAAGTCAAAACCATTATATTATTTATGTAATTAAATAATATTATACTTCGTCTACTAGTTAAATAATCTATGCATGTAAATACAATATTTTGTATAAATAATAAGATTCGTTAACTTGACTAGAGATATTTTGACTTTGATTCGATTCGATTTGAAAAAAATTCAAATTGAATTCAATTTCTAAAATAGAATTCATCAACTCAATTAAATTAAAATTTTTTAAGTCAATTCAACTCGACTCGATCGAATACTCGAGTACTCAAGTAGATGTATTTAAAAACCATTGCTTTCGAATTTTAACAGACCAAAACTTTGTAGTCACTGTTTAGATGTTGTCCTAAAGAGTCCTTGATCTTGACTCTTGGAGTTCATTTTTCACTCAATTTTTTGAACCAAAAAAGCGAAGAACCGTTGTAGAGCGAATCGTAAGTGGCGCAATAATAATCCTCCGTGATGCACCGTCCCAACCGCCGCCGATTCCACCACATTATAACCAGTAGCCGCCGCCACTACGCGACCAAATACATAGCCAAAATAACCTCAACTTCCCCGGGCGGTCGCTCCCTCTCCGCCGAAGTCTCCCTTCCTACCGTCGTCACCGACTCTCGCGGCTACCCGATCCCACGCTACCAACTCATCTGCAAAGTGACACACATCCTCACCAAATCCCAATCCCAATCCCAAACCAACCCTTTCACTGATCTCTCACAGTACCTTTCGTCCCTCTCCCCAACCCTCACCACCGATGAAGCCTCCCTCATTCTCAAATCCCTAAGCTGCCCTTCCCTCGCCTTGAAATTCTTCCACTTTTGCTCCTCCCTGTCCCCCAATTTCCGCCACGACCCATTCACCTATTCTCGTCTCTTCCTCATCCTCTCCAAATCCTTGCGCCCCGATCGCTTCAACACCGTACGGTCGCTCCTCGATGACATGGAAAAGTCCGGCATACGTGGAAACATCTCCACTGTCAATATCCTTATAGGGTTTTTCGGGAACACTGAGGATTTGGGCACGTGTATGAGGCTAGTGAAGAAATGGGAGTTGAATATGAATGCTTACACTTATAAGTGCTTGGTTCAAGCTTACTTAAGGTCATTTGACTCAGGGAAAGCGTTTTCGGTTTATGGGGAGATGAAGAGGAAAGGTTACAAGTTAGATGTCTTTGGTTATAACATGTTGTTGAATGCTTTGGCGAAGGATGGGAAGGTTTGATCTTTATTTTAGTCTCTTCTTAATTGATTGATATGTTCTTACAAATTCGATTTGGTTTTCTTTTGACTACTGCTTAATGGTTTGTTTTGGTTTTCTGATTTCAAGTATTTTGGGGTTTAAAAGCAAATCCTGTGGTTGATTGTAAAAGCATAGATTCAAGGCTCATTTTCTTGGTGTTTTTGTTACTTGCTTTTTGCTACTTATTATCTGCGTTTACTTCTTAAACAGTTACTTGAACAGCAAATCTAAATTAATTGACTAAAAATGAATTAAGTACTAAAATGTAACACTATTTTGAACATGATTGTCTTACGTAGAAGTAAAATATTGCACTTCTTTCTCTAGATTTGATAATTATGGTATTTACTTTTACATTTTGCATCAGAACATGTTTCCCCCCTTTAAATATATATATTGTTACTAAATGCATCCATTTCAAGTGCCCTGAAGTGCTAATCTGATCTGCAGCATTTGACAGGTTGATCAGACGTACATGGTTTTTGAAGACATGAAAAGAAAGCATTGTGTGCCGGATGAGTATACGTACACAATTATGATGAAAATGAATGGAAAACTTGGTAGATGTGATGAATCACTGAAACTTTTTGATGAAATGGTGTCAAATGGCTGTTCTCTTAATTCGATTACTTATAATACTGTGATTCAGGCACTAGCCAATGGGCGGATGGTTGACAAGGTTATTAGCCTCTTCCGTGAAATGGTCGAGAATGGTTGTCGGCCCAGTGAATTTACATACAGTGTGATTCTAAATGTTTTGGTTGTGGAAGGGCGACTTAATAAACTAGATGAAGTTATTGAAATATCAAAGAAATATATGAGTAAGTCAATATATGCATATCTTGTAAGGACATTGAGTAAGCTGGGTCATGCTAGCGAGGCTCACCGGTTATTTTGCAACATGTGGAACTTTCACGATAAGGGAGACAAGGATGCATATGTTTCAATGTTGGAAAGCCTTTGTAGTGCAGGTAAAACAACTGAGGCAATTGATCTGCTAAGTAAGATTAAGGAAAAGGGAATCAATACTGATGCATTCATGTATAACATGGTATTTTCTGCACTTGGTAGGCTAAAGCAAATATCCCATCTTCATGACCTTTATGAAAAGATGAAACAGCAGGGTCCTTCACCCGATATATTTACTTACAATATTCTAATCTGTAGCTTTGGAAGGGCTGGGAAAGTTGATGAGGCTATCAAAACCTTTGAGGAACTCGAGAAAAGTGATTGTAAACCTGATATTGTATCGTATAATTCTTTGATCAATTGCCTCGGGAAAAATGGTAATATTGATGAAGCTCACATGAGGTTCAAGGAGATGCAAGAGAAAGGATTAAATCCAGATGTTGTAACATACAGCACACTCATTGAGTGCTTTGGCAAAACAGATAAAGTTGAGATGGCTTGTGCACTATTCGATGAAATGTTTGCTGCGGGCTGTTGTCCAAACATTGTGACATACAACATTTTACTCGACTGTCTTGAGAAAACTGGCAGGACTGCGCAGGCAGTAGATCTGTATACAAAACTTAAACAGCAGGGGTTAACACCTGATTCAATTACATACGCGGTGCTTGAACGGCTACAAAGTGGGCCACAAAAGAAATTTAGAGTTCGGAGGCAAAATCCTATCACTGGTTGGGTTGTTAGCCCTTTGAAATAATGAAAGGCTAGAAAGGTTAGATTCAAAATTTACCATTTTTGCAGTTAACTATTTGAGCATTTTGAATCTAATATATCCCTTGATATACTTAAAAAGTTGACTCCCAAGTAGTTATGAATCAAGGCTAAAGTTCGGTTTTATCATGTTTAGCTGGTTCATTGGAGAGGCTTTTTAAAGGGAGATATCTTGTTCAAATGGTGGTGTTGGAGAATATCTAATTTCTTTTTGCTCAGGGGAAGGGGTTGTTGAGGTTCAAACCCTCGTCCTGGTGACAAGCTAAGACGTGAAAGCAATAGAAGTCTTTTGCTATTATACTAGTGGTTTGGTTTGGAGAATCTCTGATTGATTTCTTCGTACATTGCGTGGATTATTTACAATAGAAGAAGAAGATTACATGCTTGATTTTCAGCCCTGACTGATTTCTTGTTCATTTGCTGCTAAGCTATTGACAGCCGGAGAAGGTGTCAATTTGTGTCAACCATTTCCCATCGACTAATAAGAAGTCTGCAAGCCAAGTCTTTAGGTATGTAATATGCATTTAGCTTTTTGAATGCTCCTCCCAGGCCTCCTTGCCCTATACTTTTTTTCCCTTTAATTAAATTTTGTCCCCTTGCAATTTTGTTAAAAGTTGGCGTTGTGTAGGACTCAAACTAAAATGATTGCATTGAAGTTGGAGGAGAGGGTTTTGGGATTCTTCTTTTGCAAACTTCTAAGTTGCTTTGAGAATATTAGTGAGTTGTATGATAAACCACACATAAACGTAACGTTCATTATCTTCTTTCTTCAAATTATTTAATAGTAAATATTTGTAGAGATCCGCTTGCAAATTTCAAACTTATGTTTTAAATACCTTTTTAAATATATAAGCATATTAAATCTTAATTATAATGTTCCTAATCATTGTTTGGTTAAAAAAATTGAAGGATTAAGCAATAAAAAGCTTGTAGAGAAATAAACAAGTATAAAAGACTTTCTTTTCATCTAATAAGTAGAATTAAAAAAAATACTACTTAACTTAGATATGACCCTTTCAGATATGAAAAATGTAATCAACTTAATACTGTCACACTTGAGCTCCATTCAAAGGGGAAAAAGACTCCCACTTCAAATGAAGCTCAGTTTTCTATATTAAATAAATGCAATGTATCCGAGGAAAATAAAGTAATTTCCCCCCTCAATCAAAACTTGATCTTGAAAAGACGTAAAGAAAATTATAATATGGTTAATAAAAACTGAGGTCCTAAATCTTGTATATCCACTTTTAAATTCTACTATTATGGAAAATTATCATGTTTGGATTTATGTGTGAGTTTTAATTTGAATAATTTCAGTTCTTAGTCTACTCTAATTATAATATATTTGTACTTGTAAACTTTTAAAAATATATATTATTGTTTTTGAAAAAGATGATGATGAGCCAATGAGGCATTTGCATTATTATAAGCTTTTAATTTTTGAGCTTCCATATTCGAGTTTCACCGTACGCAATTATAATGTATAAGTCTTCAATCTCTTCAAGTGCAATTATCGTATTTTTTGAACTTTGTCTGATTGTATTTTAATTATATGTATTTGTATTTATACTTGTAAACTCTTATAATCAGTTAGGGTAAAAATGGATATTGTTGTTGGCCAATGATAATGTAGTTGGCAATGTTGAAGCACTGAGACTTTGACGGACCAAATTATTTTCTCACCGCTTGAATGTCAGGTGAGGTTTTCTTTCTCTCATATTATTCTTGATCTAAATTTCACTATATGTGACTCATATCTAGATTTTTTTCTAATCTAGGTTTGGATATGTTTTGATTTTCAATTCTTTATGCATTGTATTGAATTAATTTTAATTCTAATTCATCACACATATTATTTGTAAGCTGTATTGTAATTTTACTTGTAAATTCCCCTTTGAAGACGAATATAGCTAAAATTTTGACCATACAATCAACAGAAAAGATCATATAACACTGCAAGCGCAAAGGGGAAGTTTCCAACACTCACCAGTCATGGGATTCTTCTTTTAAATATAGAGGAGAAACAATTCGAAATGTTGACAACTTAGAAGATAATAGCAGACTCTTATTAGGCAAATAGGCAACAACTGCCGACATAAGTGGAAATCATGAAAAAAAAAGCAAGCTTACAAATAAGAGGAAACCGAGTTTTCTTCAATCGCTTTCACTGAGCAAAATAAGTAGCCCCTCATCTGTAATTGCTCCCTTCTCCATAGCCCTATCTAATGCACTAAATCCCCCACCATCCCTAATTGAAGACCGTGCACCTCTGCACATTGTTGACAAATTAAAATCATTTAGATGAGACGAAGAAACTAATGCATAAATTATTATAATAAAATTTGAAATCCAACCTGTATAATTCTCGTTTTACCAAGCACTATAGGCAGATAATCCGTAAATGATCCAATATTTCAGACCGTATGAAATAAGGTTCATCAAATAAAATGGTATGTGGTGAAGCTTCCATCTCCGGATTTAGGGACTATTTCATTTGAAGTTAACACAGACAACTTAGCCATTAGTCCTCTCACAGCCCTACCACAAATAGCTTCTCCGCTATTTTAGAAATTTCAAGGCAAACTAGAACGAATTTGGTCTTCCAAGAAAGATTTAAGCAGTCGTATAGTGCACAATTGATGTGACCACATGACAGCTCTGTTTGCCAATGACATCTCATCAAGGGGGAGGTGTGTCCAATTCTCATACTTTTCTGTAAATAAACTAGATTGGCCTTGGGCATATATAAAAGGTGACCATCCCCCAATAGCCAACAAGCCCAGGGATGTCTCGAATGGTATTTCATAGCCACTTTGGTCCACTGGGACAAAGCCAAGAATTTTATATTTGAGGCGCCGGGATCAAATTATAAATTTTTAGGGGTTCAAAATAGAATTTTACCATTTTCTTAACAAAACGATATAGTAGAGTTTCAAAGGTTTTTGAAGGAACCAAGGGAGGGCCAAGGTCTTTGTCTACTCCCTTGGAACCCTGTGAATCAGGAGGTACAGTCATGTCGACTCAGGAGTTCTAAACCACCAGACACCACATGGTGGCCCCTGATAAGGCTGTCACAAATTGGCTAAGAGAGCTGGTCTGGAGCAATCCTCGACCCATATGGATGGATGGTCACTTCACCTAATAGGTTTTTCCTTTGGGTTGGGACTTAGGCTAAAATTATTTCTCTATCATTCAGGGACGTAAGTTAGATGGTATCATCTATTTTTCTTAAGTACGAGATTTATTTTGGTTTAGTATGCAAAATATGCAACCTACCTTTTTAGTAGATGCTTTGCCAACGGGTTCTTGCCTATAGCAATGCAATGGTGCAAAGGAGTCCTGCCATGGTAATCGCGCATATTTATATCGGCACCAAACTGCAGCAACAACTCAACCATTACAGGGTTGCTACGTTGGCAAGCCAGATGCAACAGTGAACAACCTTGTAGACAACTCCCCGGGTCATTTGAATTCTTGATTCTCTGACAGGCTGATGGATCATTCTGTATCAAGTGCTCATTTTGGATATCAATTGACGAGTTTTGAGCATCAACATGGTGATACCACTCAACGCTGAAAACATCATCAAAGGTGGTATTTACCATATTGGTGTCTGACACTGTAATGAGACGATATACTTCTCGTATATTATCAGCCTTAACTGCTTGCCAGATGTTTATCGAGTTTTGAGACACTCCAAGTTGCATTGGATCTCTGCTGACCAGCAGTTTGTTTACATACTGGTTAAGAGAAGAAATAATGTCAGGCTATGTTTTGGAAATCATAACAGTTCTGAACATGGCATTGTGAGAAATGAAAGACTAATCTAAACTGCACGACCTTCTGCAATCATGAAATCTAAATGGAACAACTGTGCATGTGGTGCAAGTGCACCTGCTTTTCAGCCTTGAATATTACTTACGGCATAAAGAACAAAGAAACCAACAGGAAATGATCTTCTATATGAAGAACAACATATCATATCTTGTAGTGATTTATTCCCTTCTCCCATAAGCAGCTAAAACAATCCACAAATCAATTTAGAGGGCAACAATGACAATGCAAAAAGATGTTTCCTGCTCAATGAAAACCCAGCCAGCTGCCCCATGGCACAATGCAAGAAAGAAGAAGATGAGGAAGAATGCATGGATGGTGAAAAATGAAAATTGATGTATGAGCATCAATAGAAAAAATCCAACTAGATACCTTAGCATTAATATATTTCTCTTTATCGCAAATTGCATCTTTGGGACATGGTTTTGTTACTGATGTGTTAATAGCATTTGATTCATCCACTCTGCAAAGAATTGAATTGGACAGGAAATGAAAGCAATTATTGTAAGTTATCAGCTTAACCACTTATAGATCATTAATTCAACCCTACAGCTGCTTTCAAATTTATGCTTTTAGAACTTACCGGTTATCACAATGTTACAATTGCCTCAAGACAAGATGTCAAAGGCACCAAAATGGAAAAGAAGACAACCAAGTTAAAAATATTAGAACCATTTATTTTAGCAAGTATCTTATTGCATGAAATGTTTTTAGTTTTAGTTTCCTATTCTAAAGAAAATACCCTATGTAACCTCTATTTAAGGGAATGATTATAAGTAATAAAATAAGCAAAACCTTATTCTAAATTACATGCGTTTAAAACTCTTTTCCTAACAAGTCTAATTAGGAGCTTTCTTCAACAAGTTCTAAAGTTAGGACCTCCCTTAATGAGCTCCTTATATTATTTATTCTTTAACAGAAATCGCAACAAGGGAAAGGCTCCCTCAATCGAAGCAAACTTCCAATTGAATCGCCCATTGGCTCGTTTCATAACCTGTGACCTTAACAACTTGGTATTAGAACTAAGCATCATAAGTGATCCCAATGCCAAAGAAAAGTTGAGGGCTTTGTACGAAGCAAGGGTGGCATAAGCCAAGTCAGCAACATGTGTTGCACAAATTGCGTCTCAATTAGGAAACCAGTTGCAACAATTGTCACTACAATTGTAGAAACTCGTTGGGTTTTGTTGACTAAATCACATTCTGACAATCATATTTTGCTAATTCACAAATTTTCAAACTTTATTATTAAGATATTATATTCAATGTGGTTTCTAACTTAGGCTCACATAGTGTACATAAATACCCATGTAATTGTTATTCTCAACACACAATAGAAGCAATTTTTTCTATTTTTCATTATTCTTTGCTTTCTAGGTGGTATTAGAGCCAAAAATTCAGATTTAAAGGTTCAATTTCCCTTATTTTTCCATTTTCTTCAAACCCTAGAGACAAAAGTTTGGTTCTTACTCCGTTATCCTCTTTTTCTTCTCTAACTGTTGCCCTTAGAATAATTGGAGCACCATTGCTAGCCAACCCTACAAGTTCGGTGAACATCTACCCTACATGTGAGCCTCATGCACCCCTTATGTCTTTTGTGCGCTCCACGTGTCAAAGCATGAAATTCGCCTCATCAGAATCTCGACTTTCAATTGTTGTCAATATCGTTTTGCTATTTCTGACCCTTTCGTGTTACTTCAAACTTCAATTGGTGTTGGTCAAAAAGTCTTTTATTGATTAAATTGGCTATTGTTAAGTGCATTATTCAAGGTCTTTTTCGAGTTTGATTTACCAATTTTTTATTAAAATGGTAGAGAACAAGAAGGTTATTGCTATTAGTTTTGATAATCTCTCTTTACAAATCAGTCTCGTAAAGTTTGACGGAAACAACTATCTTGTATGGTTATGGTTGTGTTGATTATTCATCAAAGCTAGAAGATTGCAGAGGTATAATATTGGTAACATGAGAAAGACCACAATGAACTATCCCACTTACAATCAATGGGACTAAAAAATTTCTCTTATGATGACATAGCTCATCAATTTTATGAAATATCAAATTTCCAAGACATTTTTTTTTCTTGAAAGTTGCAGAAAAAATATGGAAGGTGATCGCTTTTACATGCGAATTGAGAATGGCATCTACATTGTGACTTGGATAAAGACCATATGCATTGTGACTACTTGGGTAGTGGCATATCAAAGAAACTTGTTGGAAGTTACATGTTGGCCCACCAAAGGCTAAGGAAAACAAGTAAAGTCTGCACGAGATTAAGCGAATTTGTCTAAAACACAAAATCAACCAAAAAGATGGCCACTATAGAGACTTTCTCTTCTGATGAAATCCAACATCTCAAGTGTCTCCTCACCCAAATTGACTTTGTTAAATTAGCTTTATTTGATAATTGTTTTGATATAACAAACAAAAGTACTTTTGAATAAAACTTGTTATTGAATAAAGAAATTATAAAGTTTAAAGCATAAAAATCATTTAAAGACTTCCAAACATCTTAAAAAATGTTTTAAACACTTAAAAAAATTTGGGACAAAGTTCAAAAACGATTTAAAATTTTTCAACTTAATTGCAACACTTTTAAATCGATTGAAAAATTGTTTCTTGCAAAAATTATCGATACCTTTCATAAAGTATCAATACCCATACAATTTTTATTGATACCTATTTCAAGATTGATACCAAACTTGCTTACTGACTTGAAATAAAAATTGAACAAAAGTAAAAAGTATCGATACCTTTCAAAAAATATCTATACCTATTGTATTTTTATCGATACCATCTTTGATATCGATACCGTTTTTGCATTATAACTTGATTTTTAAACAATCACAATTTTTATTGATACCTATTTAAAGATCGATACCAAACTTGCTTACTGACTTGAAACAAAAATTGAACAAAAACAAAAAGTATGAATACTTTTCAAAAAATATCGATACCTATTGTATTTTTATCAATACCATCTTTGATATCGATACCGTTTTTGCATTCTGATTTAATGATTTTTAAACAATCACAAAAAGTATCGATACCCTTTTAAAACGTATCGATACCTCTTACCAGGTATTGGTAAAATGTCTTTGGTATCGTTATAAACTAATTTTAACGGTCACTGAACCATACATTAAATCCTAATAGTATTGATACTCGTTAAAAAAAGTATCGATACCTTTTGTTACAAGTGAATTTAATGATCTAGTATTTTCATCACCAACGATTGGAAATCAACTAGAGTGTATAAATTCTAGTTTCTAAAGGTTCTACCACAACAAGTGAGATTACAATATATCAAGTGCTTTAAGGTACATAAAAAATCCATTACTAATCACTTTGTGCTTCAATTTTTTATCTTCTTGTAAACATTTGTGAGCATTCATTGTATTTCCTATCAACTCAAGTTTTTTCCTTGTATTTGTGCTTAATTGGCAAACATCCTAATCTTGTGATGATTATTTTTCTTGTGATGATTATTTTTTGTTTGCTTATTTGTTATTCTCTTTTAGAGGATTGGGCAGAAATCTTAAGAAAATTGTAAGATTGAACATTATTCTCAAAAGTTATTAAATTAGTGAATTTGAGAAAATTCTTAACTATGTAAAGCTAAGGTA
This sequence comes from Gossypium hirsutum, assembly GCF_007990345.1. Taxonomy (NCBI): domain Eukaryota; kingdom Viridiplantae; phylum Streptophyta; class Magnoliopsida; order Malvales; family Malvaceae; genus Gossypium; species Gossypium hirsutum. Next base: position 49,500,399 of record NC_053438.1, on the reverse strand, counting down.
GTGGAGTAGGCAATTGGGGTCGAACCACTATATATCAACGTGTTCATTGTTTCTATTTATACTCTTTGCTTCCACAAATTTTTAAAAGACCAATTCACCCCCTCTTGGCTATTTCTAGTGATCAATCGAGCTAACAATTGGTATCAAAGCTAGCCTCTAAAGACGAGTTAACTACCAAGAGAAGATCATCGGAAAAGCTCAAACCATCATCAAAGCATTCTACAACTATGGCATCCACTTTCGGATCAAATTTCCATGAAGAATCTCAGTTCATCTGAAAGTCTCCATACTTAAATAAAGCAAATTGCTCTTATTGGAAGACAAGAATGATGCTTTTCATTCAAGTGAATAATCTTTCGGTTTGGGATATCATCTTGAATGCTCCCTCAATTTCTCAAAAACAAGGAGAGCAATTAGTGTCAAAGAGAAAAAGAGAATGGAGTGAAGAAGATAAAATGAATGTACAAATCAATGCTAAAGCCATGCACATTCTATTTTGTACATTTGGTCCAGATGAGTACAATAGGGTGTCATCTTGTTCTAATGCCAAGGAGATATGGGACAAGCTTGAGGTTACTCATAAAGAGCAAAAAGAAGCCTACTTTTGTCTTATGACCATATAAAATTCTAAGAAAAAGGAGCATTGCTTCAATGTGAGCAATTCAAGCAAAAAGTCACGGTACCTTTATAGTAAATGCTCAAGGCACATGACCAGTGACAAGAGTCATTTGATTGAGTTGAAGCCAAAAAATAGATGAGAAGTTACATTTGGTGACAACTCCAAAGGACTCATTTAAGGAATTAACTCTATTGGTAAAAACTCTTCAATTTTTGTTAAAAATGTTTTATATGTTAACGGTATTAAGCATAATCTTCTAAGTATTAGTCAAATTATGTGATAAAAGTCTCAATGTCATTTTTGAGTCAAGTAGATGTAAAGTAATTGACATTGTGTCTAATAAAATTATGTTTGTTGGTCATAAAATAGAAAATACATAAATGATGCATTTAAAAGACTTGCATAATTCAAACATTTGCCTCATGATTAAAAATGAAAATACTTATTGTGACATAAGAAGTTAGGACATGCTAGTATGAGCATATTGTATAAATTGACTAAATATGATTTAGTAAGAGAATTGCCAAAAATTGATTTTAACTTAGATAAAGTTTGTGATGCATGTGCTAGAGACAAACATAAGAGAGTTTCTTTTAAACTTATTAATGATGTATCTACAAGTAGAGTTATACAATTAATTCACATTAATGTTTTTGGACCAATTAAGACTACTAGCTTAGATGGAAAACAATATGCTTTTGTGTTTGTAGATAATTACTCTAGATTTACATGAGTTCTTTTCTTAAGTATTAAAGATCCTCTAAAGGAGCTCAACCTAGAGGAATATGAAACAATGATGAGAAAATTGATCAATCATTAAATGAAAGGATCCAAGAACATACACAAGATCCTCTAAAGGAGCTTATCCTAGAGAAAAGGGAAATCCTTCATTCAAGAGAGTATAATTATGAGAAGGATTGTAAGATTTTGGGAGATCTATCCAATGGGGTAACTACTAGACCTTTTCTTAGAAATACTTCTAATTATGTTGCATTTATCTCATTCATTGAGCCTAAAAATATAAAAAAAGTATTAAATGATGAATATTAGATATATGCAAGAAGAGTTAAACCAATTTGATAGAAGTATAGTATGAACCCTAGTTGAAAGACCTTGTGACAAATCTATTATAGGTACTAAATTGGTTTTTAGGAACTGACTAGATGAGTGTTAGCACAGTGAGGAACAAGACTAGATTATGATAAAACTTATGCTCTCGTAACTAGGATAGAAGCAATTAAATACTTTTAGCTTTTGCATGTTTTAATGATTTTAAATTATATCAATTGAATGTTAAAAATGAATGTTAAAAATGTTTTTCTAAATGGTTTTATAAATGAAAAAGTGTATGTTGAACAACCACTCGGATTTGAAGATTCAAAATTTCTAAATCATATTTTTAAACTTTCAAATTTATATTTTGGAATGTACAGATTTGAAAATATAGCTCTTCTACAAAGCTTGACAAAAAATAAAGAATGTAAATGTGTAGATATTGATCAATGATTGGTTCTTTGATTTAGCTTACCACAAATACACCAGACATTATATTTAGTGTTTGCTTGTGTGCTAGATATCAATCTTGTCCTAAGAAATCTCATTTACAAGTCATTAAAAGAATCTTTAATACCTTAAAGACACCTAATTTAGGTCTTTGGTATCTTATAGACTCATCATTAAGCTTACATGCTTTCTCGGATACAAATTTTAGAGGTTGCAAACTAAGTAGGAAGAACACCTACGATATTTGTTAATTTTTAGGCAACATATTAATTTAATGGTTTTCAAAGAAACAAAATAGTGTTGCGTTAGCTGAAAGTTATTGTGCTCAAATTTTATGAATGAAACAATAACTTAAAGGCTGAAATTGATATAGATACTATTCTTATCAAGTGTGACAATATTAGTGCTATTTGTCTCACTAAAAAAACTCATCCAACATTTTAGAACTAAGCACATTGAAATAATACATTATTTCATTAGAAATCATGTCCAAAGAGGTGATATTGTTCTAGAGTATGTAGACACTTTGCATCAATTAGCTGATATTTTTACAAAACCTTTAGATAAAGAAATATTTTGGACACTTAGGAGAGAACTAGGTATTACTACCTTACCTCGATTTTGTGTTCAAATAAATTTATGCACTTTGATTTTTTTTTAAATGTTTTTTTGACTTAAAATTAATTGAAAAAGGATGTATGATTTTTATGGCTCTTACACGCAAAAAGCTAGGGAGAGTTAATGGTTGCATGATTAATCTATCTTGACCAATATTGCCTATTATACAAAATTTTCAAAACCTTTGAGTGTGCTTAATTAGATTTTATTTGATATAAATGTTCAATTTTTGCATATTTTGTGATCTTTTATGATTCATATACATCATGCTTTAATTCTATACAATTAGGTGTATGAAATTATTAGAAATGGTCAAAATAGTTGCATCCTTAAAGTTATTTTTCTTTTCCTATTTCTATGTGATTGTACCTTAATGTTTATTTGGTATTTTAAGATACTTTAATGATTATTTTGCAAATGTTAGTTCACTTATTCTTTATATTTAAATATCTATCTTCGGACTAACTACTTTTTTTTTCTTTTAAGCTTTATTTATTTATTTCTTATATAACAAAAAGGGGGGAAGGAAAGCTAAATTTATTGGTATTTTGTTGATTGGTTTTTAATGACTAATCTTTTAATGCCAACATCTAAGTGACCACTATTTCACACTCATGTCTTTATTTCAAAATTATAAAATCAAATATTTGTTTCAAAATTATAAAATCAAGTCTTTAATTCAAATTGAACTTTAACAAGGGAGAGTAGCAAATTCAAAAATAAATTTACCAAAATATTTTGTCATATCAAAAAAGGGAGATTGTTAAACTAGCTTTATTTGATAAATTGTTTTGATATAACAAACAAAAATGTTTTTGAATAATTTTTTTAACAAAGAAACTATAAAGTTCGAAAGTATAAAAATCATTTAAAGACTTCCAAACATATTAGAACATTTTTTGAACACTTAAATTTTTTTTTGAAAAAAGTTTAAAAACGGTTTAAACTTTTTTAACTCAATTGAAACACTTTTAAATCAATACTTTTTTTCAATATCAATATCAAACTTGCTTATTGACTTGAAACGAAATTGAAAAAAAGTAAAAAATATCGATACTTTTCAAAAAGCAGCGATACATATTGTATTTTTATCGATATCATATTTGATATCGATAACGCTATTGCATTCTGACTTAATGATTTTTCAAAAAATCACAAAAAAATATCGACACCCTTTCAAAATGTATCGATACCTCTTACCAAGTATCGATAAAATGGTTTTGATATCATTGCAAACTAACTTTAATGGTCACTAAATCAGACATTAAATGCTAATAGTATCGATACTTATAGAAAAAGGATCGGTACCTTTTGTTGCAGGTGAATTTAATGATTTTGTATTTTCATCCCCAACAGTTGAAAATCAATTAGAATGTATAAATACCAGCTTCTAAAGGTTCTACCATAACAAGTGAGATTACAATAGATCAAGTGCTTTTAAGATATATAGAAAATCCATTATCAATCACTTTGTGCTTCAATTCTTTATCTTCTTCTTGTAAACACTTGTGAGTATTCATTGTATTTTTTATCAGCTCAAGTGATTTTGTTATATTTGTGTTTAATTGGCAAACAACCTAATCTTGTGAGGATTATTTTTTTTTTTGTTTTCTTATTTGTTATTCTCTTTGAGAGGGTTGAGTCTTAAGGTTTGGGTAAAAACCTTAAGGGGGTTTCAATCTTAATATTTGGTTAGGAATCTTAAGAAAATTGTAAGGTTAAACGTTGTTATCAAATGTTGTCAAATTAGTGAGTTTGAGAAAATAGAGCAAGCAATTGGGGTCAAACCATTATATATCACCGTGTTTATTGTCTCTATTTGTACTCTTTGCTTCCACAAATTTTTAAAAGACTAATTCACCCCCTCTTTGCTATTTTCAGTGATCAATCGAGCTAATAGACTCCTTTAGTAGAACACCCCACTTTGTGAAGTCAAGAAAGGCCTTAAAGGCATATGTTGACACCGCCTCTTGGATAATTGATTATGGAGTGAATAAACACATAAGAAGCTTCTCTAAAAGTCTTCTAAATTACTCTAAATGTCAAACAAAGAATAGTGCCAGAATAGTCAATGGTTCTTTTACTCATGTATCTACAACATGTTCTACCAACTGTGTACCTAATATTAAAATGTCCTTTGTACTTGTTCCTCTTTTCATGTTAACATTTTATCTGTTAATGACCACTAATGCCTTAAATTGCAAACTTGAGTTCTTTTTCTTCTAATAATGATGTTTTTCAAAAACTTCAAATAAAGAGGAAGATTGGTAGTGGTAAATTGCATGATAAATTATATATATTGGAAGGAAGTAGTTACATTTACATCGAGCATATTTTGGAAGAAATAAGGATGCCAACCATGAAAATAATACAACAAACCTAACAATTAGGACATCCATTTTTTTGTATTAGAAAAATTGTATCCTAATATATTTTTAAAGACTCAGTTTGATTCCTCTTTTTATAAGGCTTGTGAATATGCCAAACATTCTAGAAATTCCTATCTTCTAAGAAATAATAAAAGTGTTGTTCCTTTTATAACTATTTAGTTTGATGTTTAGGGTCCTACTCGAACTACGTATTTGATTAGTAATTGTTGGTTTGATACTTATATTGATTATTGCACTAGGATGATAAGGTATATTTGATGCAATTGAAAATTGATGTATTTTTGTGCTTTTTTTCACACTACTAACAGGAGCAAACTATTTTCACACATACACGCTACTAACAAGCAATTTCTGCAATTTGATTATAAGGGTGAATACCCTTGCTCAATGGGCCAGGCATTAAGGATCGTATTTTTTGCTTTTGAGTCTTTTCACAAGATTGTATTTTTTATCATATTTTAGGAATTGATAATGACACAAAATACAATTTTGATGATTATTTGAAGAACTATGGAATAATTCATCAAACTAGCAGTCTTGGTACAAGTGAACAAAATGGAGTGGTCAACCTCAAAAAGTGTTAAGGTGTTTTTGCTTTGTTCATAATCATAATGCTAGTCATTCTTCTACTTGAAAAGAAATTGGTTAGTTGCAAGTGTGCGTTCATTGTGAAATATGAGGTTGATGGTTTGATTGAGAGGTTTATAACTATATTGATAATTAAAGGATTCACTGAAACTTATGAAGTGGAATATCAAGAGACATTTTCCCCTATTTATAAGATTAACACTATTAAAATTAAGCATAATTACATAAAATGCCCTCAATGTTTAGGGGTTTTTGGTTTTGTGCCTTTGACTTTTTTTATTGACACCCTTAACGTTATGATTTTTTAAAAAAATCAGCCCAATTTTAACGGTAAATATGAGTTGACCGTCAATCAAGCATTGGTCAACGAAGTAAGCCTATGTGACGTCATAGATGATGTCATTTAAAAAAGCTAAAATCAAAAACCCATCTTTACTCCATGGGTATCAATTTTTTTTAAAAATTTCTCGAGCTTTTACGGTTCAAAAATGGCGGACATAGCTAAAACCAAAAACCCATCTTTTTTGCCAGGGTTTACTTTCAGTAGCTGGTTTTCGCCATTGATTTCTGCCACAGCCACGATCTTTACCACCGTGATTTGGAGCCGGAGAATCTTCTCTTAGAAAAAAGGCAATTTGAAGGTCATCAATTTCAGATTTAGTGCTTTCATGGAACATTTGAAACAAGATGAGTTGTTACGACGAAGCCAAGGTGGATATTTGGTCTTGTGGGGTGATTTTATACATTTTTCTCGCCGGGTTTTTACCGTTTCAAGATAATTTGGTGGCGATGTATAAGAATATTTACAGAGGAGATTTCAAGTGTCTGCCATGGTTCTCACCTGAAGCTCAAAGGCTAATATCCAAGCTTTTAGACCTGAACCTAAAAATCTAAATCACCATTTCCAAGATCATGGAATCATCTTAGTTTAGAAAATCAATCCCCAAGACTAAAACAACTAAAGAAGAAATAGAATTTGAAGCTTTGAATGGGGAGAAATCTTCTAAACCCGAGACCTTAAATGCATTCCACATAATTTTATTGTCGAAAGACTTCAATTTATCTCTATTGTTAGAAGAGAAAAAGAAGGAAGAGAAAGAGGAGTTGAAGTTTGCCACGACGAGGCCAAAAAGTAGCAAGGAAATGTGTATTTGAGAGAGTGAAATGCAAGTGTGGGCTTTGATAAAAATGGTGATGGGTGTTTTTTTTTACTGTAACAACAGTTACAGTGGAAAAGGGGAAGGGAGAAGAAGAAAGAAGATGGAAACAAAATGAAAAAAATAATTGACGTCATCTATGACGTCACATAGGCTTATTTCGTTGACCAGTGTTTGACTGACGGTCAACTCACATTTACCGTTAAAATTGGGTTGATTTTTGAAAAAAATCATAACGTTGAGGGTGTCAATAAAAAAAAGGTTAATGGTACAAAACCAAAAACCCTTAAATGTTGAGAGTATTTTATGCAATTATGCCTTAAAATTATGTTATCCTATACAACCAACCTTGATTGAGACTTGCAACAATTTGATGTAAAAACCACATTCCTACATAGAGACCTAAAAGAGGATGTGTATATAGAAAATCCTTTTGTATTTGATGATAAAAACACAAGGGAAAATGTACAAGTTGAAGAAGGCATTGTATGGGTGTTAATAGTCTCTTAGTGTTACAAGGTTAGAACTTTAGTCTGACAAACCGCACGGCTTTATCGAACATTGGCTCTAATATCAACTGTCACGGGGCTAAAACTTTAATTTGGCAAGCCGCTTGGCCTTAAGAGATCTTTTGCTTCAAATTCTCCTAAGTCGGTCTTACTCTTGAAAAGACAAAAATTCACAAAGGAAATTCTCTAAGACACCGAAATATAGTGAAAACAAACTCTCAAGCGAAGAAGCAAAAAACCATAAGAAAATTAAGCACACCAATTGTTTAAGTAATTGCTCTTAAAGTGTTTCTGTCACTTTAAAGAATTACAACTAAGTGATTACAAATAAGGGAGATGTCTCTATTTATAGTCGAGCTCCCCAAATCTAACGATACAATTTAAATTATATCGATGGTTGATATTAAAATCTATCTACAATATGAGAGTCCTAAGAGATTTAAATACGATACAATATTATCCCTTAGATTACAAATATTTATCATGATAACTTTAGTTTTACTAGAGTGCTTAAACGGGTTACTAAGGTTTCAAGTAGGTGGGTTTCTCCATCTGTTCCACGAATTGGACCAATTCATGTGAGCCATATAAGACCCATTTAATTAATTGACCTCCATGAGACATTTTGTGTGCATTTATCATGGATTTTTATCAGCGACCTGTGACACTTGAGCATGGTTTGACAGATTCATAAAAACCATGGTCTTTATTTATTATCAACAGAATGTTGATCATACTCTCTTCATAAAACATCATAAGGGTAAGATCACTCTTCTTTTAGTATATGTTGATGACAGAGTAACATAGAAGAAGACAAAAAAGAGATGACATAGTATCTTGATCATACTCTCTTTATAAAGCATCATAACGGTAAGAACCCTTTTTCCCTTTCACGATTTTGATTAAAAACTATCAAATCTTATATCTACAACGACAATTGTTTCAATAGCTTATTGCCCAAATTGCTGATGCTTTTAGCCATCCTAGATTCTTCTTCCAGTTTTGCATCAAATTCCTCTTTGAAGTTGGGATCGCCTACGATGTCTGGCTTAAAGGCCAAATTGTTATAGTCTTGAGTTATGGATTGAGTCACTAGACGATTTGTAGGAAAATTGTTTAACTTAGCAGAACTTTCCCCCTTCTTTTAGTCTCTTTCTGTTGAGAATATTTGAATTGTTTGACAGTACCAAATAGCTAATCTTTAGGGATTATAGCTGATTTTTAGAGATTCTGGTTAGAGATATTCTTTCCTTAGATGATTAAATGCTTCATGTATATATATCTGTACATATTTATGAGAAATATATAGTTTTTTTAGTGAGTTTCTCTTAAATATATCAGATTATTCATCTCTAATTTGATCATGTTATCAGTTTTTTTTATTTTTTTTGGGATAAATTTTGTTTTTCAAGTTTTGTTCCAAAAACCCTAGCAACATTAAATTGGTATTTCCACCCTAGCTTTTTTCTCTCTCTCAACGCCCCTATCATTGGAGTCGGAATCCAATCGTCGATGAAACCTCGGAGTCTAGTGACCAAAAGACTCATGCATGGGTATCACGCGCCGTCAAAAGGTTCTGCTTTTTTGTTTCACGCATCGCGCGTGGCCTTTACCTGCTACCGTTGTTTTTTCTGACACTGTCGAAGTGCTCCCTACTCACTTCCGATCATTTTCTTTTAATTGGTGGTGTATTTTAGCTAAGTTTTTCTTTTTGTTTTTTTAGTGGTATTTGTTATCATTTTTCCAAGTAGATTTTTAGGGTATTAGTTATTTTTCAAGCATTATGTCGAAGGACAAGAAGCTCGTGATTCCAACCAATAATCCCTCATTCTAAATTAGTCATGTGAAGCTTTATGGACGTAATTAGCTTGTTTGGTCGAGGTCCTACTTGTTGTTTATCAAGGCTCATGGATTGCAGAGATACATCACCAGTACCACGTCAAAACCTGATCCTACTGATTCAACTTTTAGTCAGTGGCAGTGACCTCTCTTGTTATGACATGACTTATCAACTCTATGCAACCTTATATTTTCAAAACTTATTTGCTATTTGATACTACTAAAAAGATTTGGAACGTTGCTACAATCATCTACTCTTATGTTGGGAATGGTGTGCAAATTTTTGAGATTTGTAATAAAGTCCATGATACGAAGTAAGAGGACCTACCGATTTCTCAATATTTTGTTGAATTAAATGGCTTGTAGTAGGAACTTGATTGTTATCAAGATTTTCAGGCGACTTGTACCAATGATGTCGGGAAATTTTAGAAGATGATGGAGAAGGAGCGATTTTTTGATTTTTTGGCTGGGTTGAATACTGAGTATGACCAGATTCAGGTTCAAGTTATTGGCAAAACACTGTTCCCTTCTTTTCATGAGGTATACTCTTATGTTCAACAGGGGGAGAGTCGACGTGCTGTTATGCTCTATAATCCACATATTGAGAAAGTTGGCCTTGTTACTAACCATGATGGTCCATTGGGTGCTAAGTTTGACAAGGATCACTTGACGTGTGACTACTGTGGTAAGCCTCGACAGACTAAAGATTCGTGCTGAAAGTTACACAGTTGTCCCGCTCGAAGTCGTGGTGGAAAACGAGGGGGTAATTCTTGATCCTAGGCAAATTTGTCGGACTCTATGACAACAGAGGACAAGTCCAATTCTACTGGGAGTTTTACATCAAACGAGATTCAACATCTCCGACATCTTTTGTCTTAATTAGACTCTACCTTGGGTGCTAAGTCTAATAATGTGAAATCAAGTATTGTTTTAAATTCTCTATCTACTTCTGAATCTTAGATTACTAATTCCGGTACGAATAGACATATGACAAGGTCAAACAAAAGCTTATTTAACTACAATATTTGTCCATCTAAAGATAGTGAGCGAATAGCCGATGGATACCTTACCTCCGTTTTTGGAACATATTCTGTTGTTTGTACTCCTAATATCACTTTATCTTGTCCTCTATGCCCCTAAATTTCTAGTGAACATTTTATTTGTTAGTACTATCACTAAAGCCTGAAATTGTAAACTTGAATTCTTTCCCGACTATTATGTCTTTCAAGACCTCCAGATAGGGAAGACGGTTGACAATGGTAGATTGTGTGATGACTTAGATCTTCTGGATCGATAGTCTAGTATGTCTCAAGCCTTATTTGGAGAGAATAAAAATGTCAACCAAGAGATAATTCAGTGGCATAGGCGGTTAGGGCATCCATCATTTACTGTTATTGCCAAGATATTTCTTACTTTGTTTTGAAGAACTCAGTTGGATTCTTTAGTTTGTGATATATGTGAATTTGCTAAGCATACAAGAAACAATTATCTTTTACGTAATAATAGTATTATTCCTTTTGAGATTATTCATTTTGATATTTGGGGCTGTACTCGCCTTACTTCTTTATTTGGTAATTGTTGGATTGTTGCATTTATTGGCTGCTTCACTTGGATGACATGGATTTTTTTATTAAAGTCCAAAAGTGATATTTTTTTGTGTTTCTTTTCTTTCTATAAATTGATTACTATTCAATTTGATGCTAAGGTTAAGATTTTGCAAACTGATAATGGAACCGTGTATAACTTTAATGATTACTTAAAATCACAAAGGATTCTACATTAGACCAGTTGTCCCGGTACAAGTGCTTAAAATGGTGTTGCCGAAAGAAAAGATCGGCATCTTTTGGAGGTTGCTAGATCACTTATGTTCACTATGAACCTCCTAAAGCCTTACTGGGGGATGTGATTTTGGTTACTACTTATCTCATTAATCAAATGTATCTTCGAGTTCTTGATTTTAAAAGTCTTATAGAAATATTACAAGGAAGACAGATTACACGATTTCACCGAAGGTATTTGGTTGTGTTTGCTTTGTCCATCTTTGACATAGGAGCAAACTGGATCTTCGAGCAATCAAATATGTTTTCATTTGATACTTTCTCATATAGAAGGGTTACAAATGTCATCATCCGTCATCTGGAAAGTATTATGTAAGTATGGATGTAACATTTCGTGAGAATGAACCCAACATTTCTTCATCACAACCATCTCTTAGGGGGAGGTTATTGAAAATGAAGAGATGCCACATTGCTCTGTTACTCTTCTTAGAGAGAATTTAGTTTCAGAAGAGATTTTGATTCAAGAGAAGACTAGTGGACGGTTGTTTGATAGGCCTAATTTAAGGACATACACTAGAAAAGGTAAGAAAGAAGATGTCATCATACAATCAACTTTGTGCCCTGACTCTTCACTGTCAGGTGAGTCTTCTTTACCTGAATTTGGTACTGATTTAGGATTGCCAATAGCCCAAAAAAAAAGTGTTAGAAATTGCACTTTACATTTTTTCTTTAATTGTCTTTTATGATTCTTTATCCTCATCCTATAGAATTTTTACTTTATCCTTGTTTTCTATGTCTATTCTACGGGATTAAAGAGAAGATATCACCGATCCAAGATGAAAGAAGGCTATGATTGAAGAAATGTGAGCTTTAGCAAAAAATGAGACTTGAGAACTGATTAATCCTCTTGAGGGGCAGAAAATGGTTGGCTGCAAATGGGTGTTTACCATCAAGTATAAGGCTGATGGTTCAATTGAAAAACTCAAAGCCAGATTAGTAACGCAAGAATTCACTCATACAAATGGAGTGGATTATAAGGAAACATTTGCTCCGGTTCCTAAATTGAAAACAATTAGGATACTTTTATCATGTACAACAAATTTCGACTGAGACTTACAACAATTTGATGTAAATAATGACTTCTTACATGGAGACCTGGAAGAAGAAGTGTATATGAAAATTCCTCCAAGATTCAAGGATAAAGATACTTAAGAAAAAATGTGTAGGCTGAAAAAGACCCTATATAGACTAAAGTAATCTCCCAAAACCTAGTTTGAAAGATTTAGTAAGGTCGTGGTGTTGTTTGACTATTGACAAAGTAAAATGATTCGACTTAAGAAACAATTGGCTCGAGAATTCGAAATCAAAGACTTGGGAAATTACAATATTTGCTTGGAATAGAAGTGGCCAGATCGAAAAAGGGAATCTTTATTTCCCAAAGAAAGTATGTCTAAGATTTTTTTGACAGAGACTGACATGTTGGGTCGTAAACCAGCAAAATCACCTATTAAGAGTAATCAAAGACTCGTTGGATGATTGATTTATCTCGTTTATACTCGACATGATATAACCTATGTAGTTAGTTTCGTAAGTCAATTTATGTATGACCCTCACAAAGCCTATATGCGGTAGTATTGCGAATTTTATGCTATTCGAAGTCTACACTAAGCAAATGTATTCTCTTCTCCAAAAATAGTCATCTCAAGATAGAAGTATTTACAAATGTAGATTGGGTTGGCTCTCTTGATGACAGAAGGTCTACAATGGGTTATTATACTCTTGTGGGAGGAAACTTAGTCACTTGGAGGAGCAAGAAACAAAGTGTTGTTGCTTGATCAAGTGCAGAGGCTAAATATAGTGCCATGACTCAAGGTGTCTATGAGCTATTATGGCTGCAAAAGGTATTGGAAAAGCTAAAGTTGTTGAATGAAAATGGATCAACCTTGTACTGTGACAATAAAGTGGTCATCAGCATAGCTCAAAATCCAATGCAATACGATAGGACCAAGCATATCGAAATAGATCACCATTTCATCAAGGAAAAATTAACTAGTGGTGTCCTAAGTCTATTTTATCTAGCATCCGAAAAATAGTTGGCTAATGTTTTTACTAAAGGGCTTAACTGTAAGACTTATCATAATCTTCTTTGCAAGTTAGAGATGTGAGATATTTATGCACCAACTTGAGGGGGGAGTGTTGAGAATCTTTGATTTGTTTGACAGCATTGAATAGTTGATTCTTAGAGATTCTGATTAGAGATATTCTTTCCTTACATGATTCAATGCTTCATGTATATATCTCTGTACATATTTATGAGAAATATATAATTTGTTGAGCGAGTTTTTCCTCAAGATATTAGAGTATTCATCTCTAATTTCATCACTCCCATACGAATCCCCTATGATGACAGGGTGGAACACTTCAAAGGGAATCCCTTACCTTAGACTTATTAGAACCAGTCTTAAACCTCTTAAAATTGAATTAATCTGACTTAATTCTATTGCTTCCAACCAGCTTCTTAAATAAAGGTTACATAGGCTTTACTTGTTTGAATAAAAGACTCATAAACTAAGGAAATTAAAACAATGACTCTAAATAAAGAAAGGCTTCTAAACACTAATACCGTAAAGATACTTTTAATTAAAGAAGATCTCCTAAAGCTAACATCTTTCTAACATTAAAAATTAACCTCTTCAATGTCATAATTGACTTCTAACAATCTTCCTAATTAAGATATTTCATTAACCTAATTTACAGATGATTTTGAATATCACATGAAAACATACAAAAAGGAAAATACAAATTTCATTCCAAGAACAAAAAGAGATACATAAACCTCAAACATACAAATTTATAGTTGGCATAAATTCAATATTGATAAAGCACACTAACTTTTCTGTCTTACCTTGATCTTCTATAGGTACCGTATATGCTTATCAGAAACCAAGAATTACAGTTTAACATACAGAAATAGCATTACCAATTAACAGATTAGTTACAAGCAACACACAGACACATATATACATATATAATGTTATTTCAACCTGTGGATATCTTACCTCTCATTCTTAAGGAGTGAACCTTCCCATATAGAGTTACAATAAGCATTTCCCAGGGTACAAAATAATTCCACAATTGAAGGTTCCCACACTTTGACATCTAATGTCAAAGATCTCACCTGCAAACAGAAGAAAGTATTCTTTTATTAAGACTCTTAAAATATAGGAAAGATCATGATATCAATTTATTTCTCAGTTTCCTCCCTCTTATTTGTTCTTTTGAGACTTAAATTTTCTCATTTCGCTACTTTAGTAGTAAACAAACTTTCACTGAACTTGTACACCGTATTTTCACAGGCAAAACTACTTATAAGTCAATGGTTGGCTCCAAAGTCATTTGTAAGTATAGTAGCTGGTATGAAACTGTACAACAGATTCTCCCATAGTCTGCTGCAGCACTGAAATGAAATAAAGGGAACTAAATGTATTCTCCGAATATTAATCATAGGGCACCGAAGTTGGTTATAAGTTGCACAATGGACTCTCCCAAAATCCAAAAGTGTTGGAAATGAAGGGAACTAAATACTTCAGTAGACGATAATGTGGAATTCAGTTCAACAGTCCAATATAGCTGCATGAAAATTGAGGTGGAAAGTGTAATATGTACGTACAATGACAAGAAGAAAAGTAAGAAGAATCCTTTACTGCAACCTAATAATCTTGAAGGTCTCTAATATAGAATAACTTTCTGAACATTAAAATAAGTACACCATAGCTAAAAGTGGGCACTCAACTTTAGCAATATCAAAGAACATAACCTCTATGTTTCTAGTAGACCTTAAACATGCTGAAGACCTAACATAGATTACTAACTATAAACTAAAAAACAAGCATAGCCGGAAAAAGGAAAAAAAAAAAAAAAGAAAAGAAAACTAAACTGAACTAAAGGGTAAAAAGAAGGCCATAAGGTCTCTTTCTCTTCTTTGATGAATAAATTGCACCTTTGAAATATGTACACCAAGATTACGGTGAACACCAGAGCATTCGATGCATAATAATATGCCGAGGTTAAGAGACGCCCAATCAGGTTCATGAGCATTGCACTCTGCACAAACATCATTTCCAGGAATTTCTCTGAGGACTGCAGAAACGGATTCTGCTCTGTTGCCTATTTGATCCTCTGAAGTATGGAGGTTATTATGTAACATAACATTAGAAGAAGCTTTGCGAGCATAATCGTTGTTTTCCACATGCTTTTATCCCAGATGCAGCCACAACAGACAACCAAATCACTATTAGTAGCAATTTAATGAGAACCAGTATTTCAACATCACAAAAATAGAAAAATATAGCTTTAAAGGCAAAAAAGAACCTGCTGCATGATATGAGAGCTCAAAAGAGATGTAATAACAGCAGTTATCTTATTAACCCAGTCCGTTCTATCTCCCGCATTTTCAGCCTGCCAAAACCAGAGACAAAAAGTATCAGCACAAACATCATGAAGAAAACATTATTTTCTAGCTTAATTCAAACGGTTCGAAGATATTTGTTTGATTACATTCAGTTACCTAATTCAAATATAATAGTAATAAGTGTTTCACACTCAAGTTTGTACTAGAGAATTTGATCCACGCTTCGTTCTCTTTCTAGGGTCTCTAGATCATGCACAGTGGTAAGTGCAAAACTATAGGCAGGAAAGAAGAAAAAAAAAACTATTGGTTCCAACTGCTTTTAAAGGGCATGCCATTGTTGGAAATTGTATACTATGTTTTGGGAAGTTTCATTGTTTCAACTGTTTCAGATAACTTTTTTTATTTGATCATACGTTAGAAGCAACCAATAATTTGGTAACAAGTATAAGGCATCAGGATTAGCTATTCCAAAAACTTCAGATGCCATTTCCTAATTGTATTAATTAGTTTATTTAACTGGCATTCAATCTTTTCACAAGAAAAACATGCACAGACAGTTCTACATGCATATATAAATATAAATGAATATTAATAATCTGTGAAAGGAAATAGTTTTGCAGTATCACAGGTCCAATGCTCTATAAATCATGTCCAATTCTGTTCATCAACACCTCTGCAAACACTTTTAAGCATCTACCAACAATTTTCAATTGAAGACTGTCCAGAAATTCACAGTAATTTAGTCAGCATATCAATACCATTGTCATTAATATCTTTAGGTGCGAACTCTCAGTTTTAAACTTTTGCTTACATGGTGGACCTATGATTTTTAGTATTTACAATTTCTTAAGAATACTGAAAGGAGACCTGTAGGCTCATGTTAATGCAAGTGAGTTGGGGTTACCAACATGAACCTGTTTCCTTTATTCTACTTAATTGAGAGTATGCTTTCTGAACAATGTTTTGGATTTGACATCCTTATTACCTCATCCCTTGGTTCACTTTTACCCTCTTTATTCCCTGCCTATATCAAGTCATCCTTAATGCTTACACATCTCTACTTATATTACACCTTTCTAAAATATCTAAATTTTCTAATGGATACAAACTCCACTATTTGACAAATAACTTTATTTTTCATTCTTTCTCACCTTTCCTTTTTGACTATACTAGCACACATCCGCTGCTACATTCGCATCTCAGCTTTGAACATGTTTTCCACCCACTACATTCGCAATATTTTACAATTTCAAATGCATATGCATCATATTACACACAGTTGCACCAACAGTTCTCCATATCGTTCATTGTGCTTTGATCCTATAAGTAAATTATCTTCTGCCTCTCCTCTTTATAAATTACATACCTAATAGAGTCACAATTAACAATATCTAGACAGTCATTTATTACTTTTCTTTCATCCTTGTAGCTAATACTAAACCCTACATTCAGTTTATTCTTTCTCTAATCCAATCAGCCCAAATAAGCACAACCTGGTGCACTTTATGATTCAAATATGCAGTGTTTTCAAAACCGGACTAGACCAAATCAGACCGGCCGGAACCAGGAAAAAACTTGTTGACCCGTGAAGTGGTATGGACAATTGAAGCGGATTTTAATTTTTTAATAATTTATTTGATTTGAACTAGATGGACTGGCCGGACCTAGAACTGGTGACCTGACCAGTACGACCATTGGTCCAGTTCCAAAAACATTGGATATATGGTGACGGATGATCCAAAACTAAGTTTCATCCGCACAAAATATAACATAACATAAACACGTCGTCTACATGAAAAATGAACTTCAGAATTCTACTCCCAATTTCCATAGTAAACTCACTGTAACTACAGCACAAGAAAGGTAAATATTTTAATGATCAATGAGGTAACCGGATTCTGATTTGAACTCACAGATACTATTACCCAGAAATTGTTGGATCACGCTTGCACCTATTCTCAAAAACCTCTCCCAAAATCTGAAAGGCATGGACAACTAGAAAAACTTGGAAAATCAGACCAGATCAATATAGGAATCTTCATCCATCAATCAAGAATCTTTTCAATCAGTAAATCTTGTAAAGTAATTTTTTCAACCATGTTATGCCAGATAGCCTCATCATTTGGGATTCACCAAGGCAAACTACTTCTCTTCTCTTGGTTTTCTTGGGGACCTCCTCAGAGCAAATACTCTAATACCACACGTTTCTAGACTTAATCAAAAAAATTTCCAACGCATTATTAACTGTCTAGATCACTTGTGCTAATTAATCTATCAAATTAATATATCATTAGCCTTTCTTGACTCTCTTCACTAAAACATTTTCATCTTCGGTGTATTTAGATCACTATATTCTGTTAAAATTAGCCTTTTCCACACTCCTTTCGTGCATTATAGAATCATCATGACATTGACTTGTGGTTTACTATTCAAAGAGAAGAATGAATTTTTACCTTTTCTACCTTTCATATAGTTCTTTTAACTCTATTTGACAATAACTTTCTATTTCTGAACTGGAATCTTCATCACTCATAAGTATAATCATTGAAAATAAATTCCACCAACATATGAAGAAGTTAATACGACTTGTTTCATGTTTCAAGTAATTCCATTTTAGAAATTTGTTAGAAACATTGACTGCATTATCCAAAATATTTTTTCAATCCTGAAGATACTGAAATGATATATTGTAAACCCTTCAACACCTTGCAAAAACAGCAAGGTAGCAAAATACTGTTAAGTGCCTTATACCTTCCCTATCATTATGAATCATACAGTCAAGGAGTTCAAGCTTTAGACAATCTTAAATAGATAAAGTTAAGGTTTCATAAGATATTAATAATACACATAAAGTCACAAGCAAAAATTTAACAACAACAACAACAACAAGAACGAAGAAGTAATACCCTGTCATATTACATGAATGTATGATATTGAGACTTTGCTATACTTTGACCTTATTGATAAGTTCAGCAAAAGTGAAGAAAAAAAATTCCAATGATCAGTCAATATCACCTGCAATGTGTAAGTCTTCAGCGGAGATATGATCCTAAAACAAAGCCGTAAATCTGTATCCTCTGCACCCATCTTTATTGTTGAAGTACAAAGGTCAACGGTACGACAACCCAAATTGTCTTCGCAAGATGATGTCCTATACTTTGCACGAAATCTAGCAAATACACCACTGTTATATTCAGCTGAACCAGCATAATGATGGAGAAAACCCTGGAATACAGCAGATAAAGTGAAATAGCATGCCTCATCAAAAAAAATTGAAAACTTAAGCCCCAAAACATTTCATTTTCAAATAGATTTATTCTCAAACTGAAAGACACCATTAAAGCGCAACAAAACCACATAAACTCTTAACTATCTCTGTCATGCACAGCCAAATATGTCAAAACCAACAATTAGCAAGCACTAAGACTAAAATCCTGTTACAGTTATATATCCCCATTATCCATAATCATAATTAGTAGACAAAATGTTTCAACCTATATTATTAAACTTGATCAACCAAGCACAGTTCTAAAGTAATATAACATACCGTTGGTTTGATACCCTTATTCCTATAATAGTATAGTGTCCCTTGACTATCAAGTACAAAGAACCTCCTCTTCCAATCTCCCCTCAAACTTGAAGAACGTTTCAGCAAATATCCTTGTTTGATTGTCTGGACCTGTAGAATGAATGATTATATCATTTCTCCCAGTAATAACACCGATGAAATAAACATGATGCCTAAAAATAACAGCCAAACAAATACATATATATATATGAAGATCACTCACTGACCTCCCCATTTCTTGAGGACTGCATGATTGCTTCTATATTTTTGTCTGAATTCATGCCCGTAACACAAATGCCGACAGAACTTGTTGAAGGCTCTATGTTACTTGAAGTTTTTATAATATCTATCTCCGCTTGGGTCCTAAATTCTTGAATACGTTTTTCAAGGCTACACTGCTCAGCATTTGCTAATTCTTTTGCCTGTTGAGCATATGTATATACCTATTATAAAAGAAAATTAAAAATAAATATATTCTGTCATCAAGAGACCACATTTGCAAAGCAACCGAATCAGATAAGGTTAAACTTAATAAAAAGGACAGGCGGTAAGGACATGGGATCAAAAGCCACCAGTTTAGAATGACAAACGTGCAAGCATTCTGCACTCAATGTCAAGGTCTAACAGAGAAATACATTTAACCATGCATTTATATAACACACAGGAAATAGATGCATATATAATGTTGCATTCAGGAGATGGCTTCCTTCATTCAAGAATCTCCAAGGGTGAACCATGCAACTAGATAGCTCTATGATATGATAAATTTGTATGCCTTGGCATGACCAAAAAATACACTTTGGCAAGGTAACTCCAAAAAAACACCCAAGAATATAGCTGTGCGTCTCTTCTATATCCTTGTCTATCTATTTATACTTTGTAACCGAAAACATTTACATCTAATCATACGTTTGATAAAAGAAAAAGAAATAGAAAGAGGTATGAAAATATTTAAACTAAAGACTCTAAAAGAAGACTACACCTATAATTGCATAGATTATTTAGGTAGATCAAAATTCTTTTTTTTAATTGCCAACACTGCGGGATCAGTTATTTGGAGAGCCAACTTCTCTATGGAAGAAGTTTCTAGAAGTTATTGATTCTACTCTACTGACTACATCACAGTAACTTGTTTTTAAAATCATAGAGTAGAAAACCTTCATTAAATAATTAAACCAGTTAATTGGACGGTAGTAGTCAACAACTTTCTGACATTCTCTCCTTCGCTTCTCTCTCTCTCTCTCTCTCTCTCTCTATATATATATATATATATAAATATATATAAGACTAAGATATTACCTGGTGAATAAATGGTTCCAACTGCTTCAATAATTCAAACCCCTGTAACAGTAAGAAACCAATCATAGTCAGTCCACACACAGAAGAATTGTTAATTATCTCATCTAAATAAAAAATTAAGCAATACATCATATAAGGAAATACAAACCAACTTAAAATATTTAAGATGGCTATCCATAATTGCACTTATAGATTCCAGAAATTCATACTTCTTTTTAGCTTCAATATTCATTAGCGCATTTACCTGTTTCCCTTAAACCACAAAGAAAAGTCACCAAATGAAGCATGAAATAATATGGAAACATAATCTTAATAGAATTAAACAGGAAGACTTGCAGCTACAGGAAACATACTAAATTGAAGCGGCTTCTCTCAAAAGAAGATTTTGAATTTTGTAGATCCTGTAAAAAAGCAAAATCCAATCCAACCCAAAACATAAGCCAGATATGTTTTTTAATGAGAAAGAAAACTGAACCCTACATACAAGTTAGAAACAAGTTATTAAGAAAACATAAAAGATTTGTAAAGAAACTGAAAATAAAGCAAACTGAAACATACTTCCATGGATTGAAATTAGAGTATTTATAGAGAAATAATCAGCTCACAAGAAATCAAAATAAGAGTTCAAAATAAATCAAAACACAATAAAGGATAATAATCAACTAACAAAATATCCTAACAAACAGAGATTAAAAGTTTAAAAATTTTGACAAACTCATGACTATTATGCCCCCTCAAGTTGGGAATTGTAATCCCAGCTTGACAAAGAATTTATCAAAGGTAGCAGCTGGAAGTGGTTTTGTGAGAATATCTGCAACGTGGTTTGTAGCATGAAGATGGGCAACAGTGATGCAGTTCGCTTGAACTTGTTTGCAAAAAAGAAAAAAATGAATATCGATGGCAATAAGATTCATTCGACTATGAAAGGCTAGATTTTCACAAAAATAATCAGTCCCAACATTATCACAAAATATCCGAATAGTAGTAGTAAGGTTGTAGTGAAGTTCTTGCAACAGATTTGTGATCTAGTTGGTCTCTGTGAGAGCAGTAGCAACAACTTTAAACTCAGCCTTAATAGATGATTGAGAGACAAATCATTGTTGTTTTAGAAGACAATGAGATGGGTGTATTCCAAAGATAAACCACATAACAAGTGGTAGAAGTACGACCATCAAGCCCAATCAAAATCAGAATAGACAAGCAAGCTTTTATTAAGGTCTTAGGAAATGTTAAGACCATAATTAGAAGTACCATTAAGATACTGAAGAACTCTCTTTACAGCTTTCCAATGACACTCTTTAGGAGAATGCATGTATTGAGAGAGTTTGTTGATTGTAAAACCAATGTCAGGTCTAGTAAACAACAAATGTTGAAGCTTGCCAAGGATGCGTCAATAATAAGAGCCATCAATAGTGACACCAGTAAGAGTTTTAAAAACTATGGCAGAGCTCATAGTAGTGATCGTAAGCTTGCTTGAATCCATATGAAATTCATTGAGCATATCTCGTATATATTTTTGTTGGGATAAAATAATGCCAGTAGGAGTAAATTACCTCAACTCTCAAGAAGTATAATAGACTCTCAAGATCTTTGAGAGAGAATCGACTAGCAAGACCATCAATAATAGATTTGACACCACTTGTAGTATTTCCAATGACAATAATATCATCAACATAAACTAACACAGACAATGAATCCACAATTATGAAAGATAAATAAGGATAAGTCAAATCTGGACCTCGAAAAGCCCACAATAGCTAGATAATTCTAAAGTTCAGAGTACCAAACGTGAGAAGCCTATTTAAGGCCGTAAATTACTTTCTTTAGCTTGCATACATAAGAGGGAAGAATGGGATCTTCAAGCCCCAGTGGTTGTCTCACATGAAAATCCTTTGTAAGATGACCTTGAAGGAAGGCATTGTTAACAGCAAGACCAGGTTATTGAGTGAAGCTTTTTGCCACAAGTCTCACCTTATACCTATCAAGTGTTCCATGGATTTATATTGAATGAGAAAAAGTCACTTATGTCACGGGGTTAGACCTTTCGTCTCGTAATCCGTGTGGTCTTAGGCGATTTATTCGTTTCAAATGCGCTTAAGTCAGCCTAACTCTCGCAAAGTGAGAATTCTCGTAGAATCTCTCAAAGGCACCAAAAATATATCAAAAGCAACTCAAAGACAAAAGAAAGCTCGAAAGAACAGAATAGCCACAGAAAAGTAAAGCACGCCAAGTGTTTGAGTAAACGCTCTCAATATATTCTTTAACTCAAAGAATAGGATACAATAGATGATTACAGATGAGGGAGAGGACTTCTATTTATAGTTAAGCTCCCCCAAATCCAACTGTACAACTAGTTTTACATCGACGGACGAGATCGAAACATAACTACAATTACGGGATTTGCATAATCCCTAAGATTACAAAATTAAATTTTATCAAATTACAAATCTTCTAGATTACTTTCCCTATTTATCAAGGTAGCTCTAATTTTCTATAAGGGTTTCGCTGGGTCACCAAGGCTTCAAGTAAATTAGCTTCGTTATTTTTTCTTTAAATGGGTCAAATGAGCCCCATTTAATAGATTGACCTCCGTGGGATGTTCTTTCTGCAATGGTCACGAGCTTTGAACCACGGTTTCTAACGCTTGCAATCTACTATGTTTCAAGAGGGATCATTAAGGACCAATTCCCAAGTCTGATTTCTCATAGGTTCTTCATATTCAAATTTCATAGCTTCAACCTAATGTGGATGTTTCTTTGGCTTGGTTATATGTGGAAGGGGGTGTAGGAAAGTACTGTAGGAGCGAATATAATCAACTAATGCTTTGGCTTTTGAGCATGTAATCATAGGATGGGTTGATTTTGGCTCAGTGTGACTTTGGGTTCGTATGTTGTGAGGATAGATGGTAGTATGAAAGAGTGAGTAGTAGTGGGAGCATCAACGGGGTGTTTAGAATCCATATATTTTTTATTTAGTAAATTTCAACGGTTGGTATGTTTGTATTTGTTTAGGACATAAAACAAAATTGTTAGAAACAATAGTTTCACAAGTATTGAATTTGGAGATGTATCTGAATTTGCAAGAGGTAGCGAGCAATGGGCAACAAAAGGCTCTCTTGGAGGACAAGCAAAAGGTGGAAGTTCTGGAATAAGATTTGAAGTTGTGGATAATGGGTTTCAATCTTAATCTTTTTCTACATATTCCCAAGACATAATTTTAAAATTTAATTTTATATGGGAAAATATAGATTGATAAGGATATACATTTTCAAAAAAGAATTACATCCCTTGACAAATAAATTTTTAACGTTTTTGGATCAAAACAAAGATGACAATAGTTTTTATTAGAAAAACTTAAGTAGACACACGGAGTAAACGTTGGCTCTAATTTGTGTTTGGAGAATATAAGCTCCCAAAAGTTTTAATTAAGTCATAATTAGGTTTTCTTTTTGAAAAGGACTTTTATTTTATAAAATTGGAGTGGGTAACTTGTTAATTAAATACACAGATTGTTGTCAAGCAAAGCTTCATAAATCATGTAGTAAGGAGGCTTGATGCAACAATGTTTTGGTTATATAGACAACATGACAATGTTGTCGTTTAACTAAGCCAACTCTCTAAGGTGTATAAGAAGGGGAAAGTAAATGTTCAATTTCATGTGTACTAAACTAGAAGTTTAAGCCTTGAAATTCACAACCTCCATTTGTATAAAAACAAAGAATTTTTGTTTGAAATTTTCTTTCAAGTAAGGTTTAACCACATCTTGAACTTCATCATTGGTTTTTAAGATATATAGCTACATATATTTAAAAAAATATCCATGAAAAGAGCATAATACCATTTTTTTATCTTTTGACAAAACAGGCGAAGGTCTCCATAAATCATTGTGAATGACTTCAAGTGGACATTGAGTTTGCAAGGTATTTCCGAAATAGGAAGCATGTGTATCTCACTAGAAAGACATGAGTTACAAGGAATTAAACTTGTGGAAAATGTAAAAGGAATTGAGCAATTATCCAAGAGTTTATTTAAAGTCCTACTATTTAGGTGTCCTAAATGTGGAGATCACAGGTCTATCAAAGGGTCTTTTGTATCTAGGAATGTTTAGGGAAGTATGCCTGTATTTCCAAGCCGTTTATAGAGTCCATGCTTAGTCTATCTATGAGCTAGAACTACCCCCGTTTTTAAATCCTTCACACGAAAATCAAAGGGGTTAAATTCAATAGAAGTTTTGTTATCACGATAGAATTGAGAGACAAATGATTTTTCACTTAATATCAAGAGCATAAAGGGTATCTTGTAATTGCAACTGATGATTAGAAACAATTATATTAGTATTATCAAACTTGACAATTGGAATAGTGTGATCGTTACTCATAGTGATCTCAGTCGAATCACGATAGTCCTGTGTAGTAGCTAGTGATTGTGCATCAGAAGTGATATGATGAGAAGCTCCCAAGTTTACAACCCATGGTTTGGGTTGTGAATAGAACTAAGTAGCATAATTTGTCTGAGTTTGATATTGATTACGTGATGTTGTGTGACAAACTTTTTCAGAGTGACCAGGACAACCATAAAGCTGACAGTAGACAATATTCCTTGAAAACTATTGCAGTGAAATTTGTTATTGTGAATTTCAATGAGGCCTCAATTGATTATTGTTTCAATTGGAAGATGGAAAACGTCATTGTTGGTTGCCTTTTGAAGTTATTTGGTTGTCGGTGTTCATTATTGTTGTTGGGTCGAAAATGACCTAAATTAAGTTGTTGGGCAATAGAAACTGTAACTAGAGGCTTTTGTTTGCACTCTTCATTTTTTAGAAAAATTTCATGATCAAGTAGTTTTTCGTACAATTCTTCAAAGATGATAGTGCTTTCACGATAACGGATGGCAGCAGATATATCTTTGTACTCATGGCCAAGAACTTGAAGAATTCTAACTAGTTGAACATTATGGTTGCTAATTCATTGACTATTGATTTAATTTCATAAAAATAATTACTAACTGTTGGAACATTTTTAAATATTTATAATGTTCCAATAACTATAAATGAATGAGTGTAATTAATCAAAAGATATATTATTTGATTATTTGAAAAAAAATTTATAACTATTTAAATAATTATAATATTAAATGAATAATTATGTGCTTATTTGAAAGACATTATTATTTAGAAAGACACCTATTGAAAGATGTCTCTATAAAGAGATATGAAAATTCCTATAAATAGGAATGTGATTTCATTTGGAAATCACCCCAACAAATTCTAATATTATTTCTTTCATTTCTTCATTTTCTAATATTATTAGATTGTTTTATAAAGTATTACTGCAGAAATCCTTTATAGAAATTGAGTTTCTTGTTATACATTACTCAGTGTGTAGTGAGCTATTCTCGTCAGTGCAAAACGCAAATAGTCATTGGTTTTATTTTATCCTCGAGGTTAATTTGTTTGGAACTCATTTACACACCGAAGATAGGTGGGGGCGAATATAACCTTAAAGATAGTGATTTGATATACGCCTTGGAGCCTTGTCCTATTTCTTCTTTTTCTGTTCGAGTTTCATTAATGTGTTTGAGATTTTCTTCATCGGAGATTTGTACTAACAATTTTAAGGTTATATATCATGATGAATACCACAATACATGAAAGTGGAACACTAAGGGAGTTGACTTCCAACTTTGTCAAACCTGATCGGTTTGGTGGTGGCAATTTTCGACGATGGCAAAAAAAGATGCACTTCTTATTATCAACTTTAAAAATTGCTTATGTTTTGAATACTCCAAGACCTGAAGAGAATGATAACGAATCTGTTGCTCAAACCCGAGAAAGATAAAAATGGGACAATGCTGATTACATGTGTATGAGCCACATATTGAATGGTTTATCTAATGGTTTGTTCAACACCTACCAAAACGAGCTAAAGAATTATGGGAAAATTAGAGACAAGATACATGACCAAAGATGTTACAAGTAAGAAATTTCTTGTTAGTCGTTTCAATAATTATCAAATGGTTGATGGTCGTTCTGTTATGGAACAATTCCGTAATATTGAAAAGATGTTGAATCAATTCAAGCAATATAATATGGAAATGGATGAAATGATTGTTATATTCTCCATTATAGACAAACTTTCTCCATCTTAGAAAGACTTTAAAAGAAGTCTAAAACATAAGAAAGAGGAAATATCTCTTGAAGCTTTGGCAAATCATCTTCGTATTGAAGAAGAATATTGAAAGTAAGATCAGAATCTAAATTCTGAAAATGCCAAAATACATGTTACGGAGGAAGTACAGACTACTAAACTATTCAAGAGAAAGTTCAAACAGACTGATAGAGAACCTAAGTTCAAAAAGAACAAAAGGGCTCATGCTATAATTATGGTAAGCCAAGATATTTTAAAAATGAATGTCGATTTTTAAAGAAGAAATCATCTTCTAAGGCTAATAATAATGAAAAGTTTGTTACAATGATATCTGAAATTAATATGCACAAGATGATAATACATAGTGGATTGATACCGGAGCAACCAAACCAAACATGTGTGTAAAGACAAAAGCATGTTCACAATATGAAAATGACAATGTCTTGTACATAGGAAATTCTTTCACCGCAGGGTCTGTTGAACTACAATTCACTTCTGGAAAGGTTTTAACCTTAAATTATGTATATTATGTACCAGAAGTTAGGAAGAATTTAGTGTCTGGAAGTCTGTTGAATAAGTTTGGTTTCAAACTTGTTTTTTAGGCAGATAAGTTTATTTTGTCTAAGGAAGAAATTTTTGTAGGAAAATGGTATATGTATGAGAGTATGTCCAAACTCAATATTATTAATAAAAATAAAAATGCTATTTCTGCTTATATGGTTAAATCTTTTTGTTTATGGCATTATAGATTAGGTCATTTGAATTATAGAAAATTGAATGACATATATAAGTTAGATTTAATTCCTATTTTTAATAATAATATTGAAAAATACAATACATGTATGTTGACTAAAATTACAAGAAACACTTTCCCTAAGGTTAAAAGGAAAACAAAATTGCTTGATTTGATACATAGTGATTTATGTGACATGCATAATACTCTTACATTAGGTGGAAAGAAATATTTTGCTACTTTTATTGATGATTATTATAGATATTTTTATGTATATTTATTGCATTCAAAAGATGAAGCGCTTGATAAATTTAAAGTTTATAAATCTGAAGTTGAACTTTAGTGTGAATCATTTATCAAGTGCTTAAGATCAGATAGAGGTGGAGAATACTATAATACAAGTTATTTTGAATCAATTGGAATTGTCCATCAAGTTTCAGCCCCTTACACACCACAACAAAATGGTGTTGCTGAAAGGAAAAATAGAGTCTTGACTGAATTGGTAAATTCAATGTTATCATATTCAGGTCTTGGTCAAGGTTTTTGGGGAGAAACTGTTCTAACAGCTTCTCATATATTGAATAGAGTTCCTAATAATAAAATTAAAATAACCCCCTATGAACAATGGAAGAAAAGGAAACCAAACCTTAATTATTTGAAGGTTTGAGGTTGTAGAGCTGTTGTCAAAGTTCCAACACCTAAACATAAAAAGTTAGGTGAGAGAGGAATTAAATGCATATTTATAGGATATGCACATAATAGCAAGGCATATAGGTTCATGGTAATTGAACCAAATGATTCAATTTCAATTAATACTATTATTGAATCAAGAGATGCTATTTTTGATGAAAATAGATTTAATTCTATATCAAGACAATTACAAGCACAACAATTGATTCATTCTTCAAATGAGAATGAGATTCCATTGGAACAAATTGATAATAATGATAAATCTTGTCAAGAATTAAGAAGTAAGAGGATTAAAAATGTTTAAGATTTTGGACCAGATTTCATTATGTTTCTTGTAGAAGAAAAATGTGAAAGTATATGCAATAAAATACCTTATTGTTATAATACGAAATCTGATCCTATTACATTTGAAGAGGTAATGAAATCTCAATACTCTACTTTTTGGAAAGAAACAATAAATGATGAGATGGATTCAATAGTGGGAAATCAAACTTGGATCTTAGTTGATCTTCCACCAGGTTCCAAACCAATAGGTTATAAATAGATCTTCAAAAAGAAAATGAAAGTCGATGGAACCATTGATAAATTTAAAGCAAGGTTGGTAGCCAAAGGTTTTACACAAAAACAACGTATTGATTACTTTGTTACCTATGCTCCAGTAGCAAGAATTGCTACAATTAAGATTCTTAATATCACTTACCTCTATATATAATTTGGTTGTTCACCAAATGAATGTTAAAACTACATTTTTAAATGCTGAATTGGAAGAGGAAGTGTACATGGAATAACCAGAAGGATTTGTTGTTCCAGGACAAGAGCATAAGGTATGCAAGTTTGTTAAATCTTTATATGGACTTAAACAAGCACCAAAACAATAGCACCAAAAATTTGACAAGGTTGTTTTAGCTAATGGCTATAAAATAAATGGATCTGATAAGTGCATATATAGCAAATTTGAAAATAGAAAAGGTGTCATAATTTGCTTATATGTAGATGACATGCTCTTTTTTGCACGAATTTGGAACAAATAGAAAACACAAAGAAATTCTTGTCAAACAACTTTTCTATGAAGGATATGGGTGTAGCAGATGTTATTCTTGAGATTAAAATAACCCGAGATGAAAGCACTATAGCTTTATCACAATCACATTACATTAAAAATGTGCTTAAAAAGTTTGATCTTTTCAACTATATACCAACATCTACACCCATGGATCCTCAAATAAAATTAGTATCTAATTCTGGTAGGAAAATTGATCAATTGAAATATACAAGTTTAATTGGTTGTTTTATGTACATAATGACTTGTACAAGACTAGATATTGCATATGCTGTTGGGAAATTGAGTAGGTATACAAGTAATCCAAGTAGTTTGCATTGACAAGCTTTGAATAGAGTGCTTAAATACTTAAAGAAAACTATTAACTATGGATTGTGTGATAATGGATATCCTCCAATTTTAGAAGGGTATTCGGATGCTAGTTGGATTACAAGTTTGGAAGATCATGCACTAGTGGATGAATCTTCATTCTTGGTGGAGCTATTTCTTAAGGTTCCAAGAAATAAACATGTATTACTGATTCCACCATGGTAGCAGAATTTATTGCATTAGCAGCTGCATCTAAAGAAGCAAAATGGTTAAGAAATTTGCTTTATGATGTACATTTATGGCCTAAGCCAATTTCACCTATTTCTATCTGTTGTGATAGTGGGGCTACTCTAGCAAAGGCATATAACAAGTATATAACGGAAAGTCTAGACACATTGGATTAAGACATAGTTATGTCCGACAATTAATCACTATTAATTATGTGAGGTAAAGTGAAAATTTGGCGAATCCTTTGAGAAAAAATCTTGCTAGAGATGCAATAAAAAGGACTTCAAAAGGGATGAGACTTAAGCCCATTAATAAGAGTCACCCATGTTGGAAACTCGACTCAACGCTTGGTATAACGTCAAGTCTTGAGTTCAATGAGACAAAGTACATCATTAGTATGTGACTGTTAGCACTATAAATAAATCCATCCTAAGATTAAAGTACTACGTACTCGTAATGATAAGGGAAGGATGAGTAATGTACTCTTAATGGACCCATAACATAAATATGTTAGAGTATTATAATTACGGTAACACTCTTGATGGGATCTACCTATGTCAGTGGAAGTGTGGTTGCTTCTAGGAGCTCAAGGGCTTGGCTCTGACAACACTAATGAAAAAAGAACATAGACACATGGCCATAATAGTGTCCCTAGATACTATGCATTGACCGATGTTGAAATCATTATGTGAGATGTGTTCGGTTAATCAAATGGAATAGTTGGTTCAAAGCTTATTCTACCATGCAATTTCGATTAACTTTAACATGTTTTCACTAAGTGAAAGTTCAATCAGATACTTTCACTTATGCAAATTGATTTCCAAGAATATCAAAATCTAAAATATTTTGAAAATGAAAGGAGATTGTTGGAACATTTTCAAATATTTATAGTGTTCCAATAACTATAAATGAATGCATATAATTAATCAAAAGTTATATTATTTGATTTTTTGAAAAAGAATTATAACTATTTAAATAATATTATTTAAATAGTTATAATATTAAATGAATAATTATGTGTTTATTTTAAAGACATTATTATTCAGAAAGACACCTATTGAAAGATGTCTCTATGAAGAGATATGAAAATTCCTATAAATAGGAATGAGATTTCATTTGGAAATCACACCAACAAATTCTAATATTATTTCTTTCATTTCTTCATTTTTTAATATTATTAGATTATTCTATAAAGTATTACTACAGAAATCCTTTATAGAAATTGATTTTCTTGTTATACACTACTCAGTGTATAGTGGGCTATTCTCGTCAGTGCAAAACGCAAATAGTCATTGGTTTCGTTGTATCCTCGAGGTTAATTTGCTTGGAACTCATTTACACACCGTTGGTGGGGGCGAATATAACATTAAAGATAGTGATTTGATACACGCCTTGGAGCATTGTCCTATTTCTTCTTTTTCTGTTCGAGTTTCGTTCGTGTGTTCGAGATTTTCTTCACCGAAGATTTGTACTAACAGTAACTGACCTATTTTCTTTAGTGATGCAAGCTAGACGATTCTAAAGGCTGATAATTAATGGTTTGTGATTTACTAGCAAATGTTATGTGTAAAAATTGCGAAACTTGAAGTGCAGTGGTAGAGAGGGCTACAGTGGAGGCAAATGTAGGATCGATGGAGACCAATATAGCATTATGAATAAGCTTGATTTGACGGAACCACTATTGATATGCAAAATCAGTTGTGCGATTTTCGTTAGTTAGAGTTTGGGTTGGTGCAATTGTTGTTCCATCTAGATAACTAAAGAGATCGTGACCATTCATCAACATTTCTACTTGTGCTTTCCAAATCATCAAATTATGGCTGCCAATTAATTTGATCAATACTTGAGAAGCATGGTTGAATTAGATAATGGTGTTGTTAGCGGTTGTGTTATCGGCATTACTAATTGTAGTATCAATCATTTTTACAGGAAGGAAGAAAAAAAGGACTGAAAAGAAAAAAAGGAAAAAAATCAGATTTTGCTCGTTTGAGCTTTGAAGGCTTTGATTATCATAAATAAACTGAGAATAAGGCAAAATGAAATATACTTCCATTAACTGAAATTAGAGTATTTATAGAGCAATACTTAGCCAACAAGAATTTAAAATAAGAGTTCTGTTAGCTTTGATGTCTTAAACTTTTGGTATAACAAGATAAATTATATATATAATGTCCTAAATCATTTGGGGAAATATAATTAAAAATTTTATTAAACATTTTCAAAGACTTGCAAAATACTCAAAAATATCCTTTAAATATGTTTTAATTTATCTAAATGTTTTTAGATTATTACTAAAGTGCTCTAAGGTGTTTTAAAATATTTTTAAGATACATTGATGTGTAAGTCTCGAGACATGAAAATTTCAAAATAGAAATCTGCTTTAGGAGTTGTCTGTCTTGAGACATTGTGCAATATGTTTAGGGATAATTAACATATTGTCTCAAGACACACTATTCATGTCTTGAGACATGGCTTGCCAACAACTATATAACAACTATTTTTTAGCCTTGTCTCGAGAGATGTCTCAAGACATCATGTGTAGGGATAGTTTTTAAGCTTGAAATTAATACTTCCAACGGCTAGATTTCATCCCAAACAGTCATAAACATCCATAAATTTATTCATTGGTATAAATACATTTCGTGTCGTAAGATAGAGATACTCAACCATCAAGATCAAGACAAGAGTACTTAAATTATTTATTTCTTCATTTTCTTTTGTATATATCTCTTTAGGTGCTTATTGTTAAATTTATTTATCATTTTCATTTCAATTTTTTGAAAGAGCGTAACATTTGTAAGCATACACCTTTGAGAGACCTTCCTTGTTTACATATTTTCTTTGTACTTGCAAAAAGATACTTAATGTTTTTGAGTTTTAAGATCTTAGATAATTTGTAAAGGGTTATAGTTGAGCCTTATAAAAGCTAAAGGGTTCTAGTTTAGCCACAAAAATTAAGGGGAAAATTCTATCTCAATCTTGTGAAAAAGATAGAGATTGTAAAGATTATACTTTCTCTTTAAAAGGTAATAATTTAAGTATAGTGAATTAGCAAATCTTTGGTTGAGATATACCAAAATAGTGGAGGTACACAATTTGGGTCGAACCACTATAAATCAAATAGTCCAAGTCTTTCTTTCCTTCCCTCATTATTTAGAAGAGTTTGTAGAGAATTTTAAAATACCAGAGCTTGGTTTGCATTAAAGGTTTAACCATCGAGAGCAAAGATTCGAGGTCGAAAATATCGAGTTTAGATGACATTTGAGTCAAGGTTAACAAGTTTGCAAGGTCATTCCATCATGTCCCCTCCACTCTTAAATGAAGAAAATCATTCCAATTAGAAAGTGAGGACGAAATTCTTTGTCCAAACATTTGATTATTGTGCTTGGAGGATTATCTCAAGAGGATTGTCTCAAAATTCAAAATTAAAAATGATTTTCTTTTAAAAACAAAAGTTGATTTGAAAAGCAAAAATAAAAAATTGAAAAACTTTGAGATTTCCAAAAGAAAGTTAAATTGTTTGAAAAAAATAGAATTGAAAATGAAATTTGAGAGCTTGAAAAAGGAAAATGAAATCAATTTGGAAAACTCTTTTTCAAATATGTGAAAGTGTGAACATTTCCATTATTATGGTCATCCATTACATACGTGTCTAATACAAGTATGGGTTACTAAAGGAACAAAAGACATTGTAATTTATGTGTACCAAAATCCAAGTGTCTCTTGTAGGTTGTTGGAGCATTGAGGAGCAAAGCACAACAATTTTGATGCTCTAGACACATAAAAAAAGATGGATAACCTCGAAGTTTGAACTTTATTGTATATGTTAATTAGTTGCCTATTAACTAGTAGTTTCTAAGCATGCTTTTTTGTTTAATTAGTTGAACTTGTTAAAATTATGCTTAGGGATATTGCAAAGAATTCTAAAATTCATTTAAGTGACTGTTGAGAATTTTTTTGAACTTTTTGATAATTTAGTTTTAAGCTTACTTAGACAAAAAAAAAACTTGCAAAGCTTTATGTTTTAGTATTTTTAAACACAAGTTTACAAAATTCTTTGAGCTTAAATGATAAAAATTTGATTTTAATAATTTATGGATATGAAAACCACTTAAACACACTTTAAATTGGTTATAAGACTTCACTAAATGGTTTAAAGAGCTTTTAGCATAATTGTCCTTTTTGAGTCCAAATTCAAAGAAGTATACTTTTGAAATTTGATTTTTAGATTTCCTTGGTAATTATATCATTTGATCATTTGAACAAATTTGTTTCATTGTTGGAAAGGTTCAAGGTGGTCAAAATTGTGTTTTTCAAGTTTTGACTTCTACAATGGCCATTTTAAAAGCAAAAATGAGTTTTAAAAGTTAAACTTTGTTTCATCCATATAAGTAGTGTAAATTTTAGTGTATATATGTTGTTAATAAATAATTCTAGGTTAATATAGGTTGTATATAGGTGCATTTGTTTCCAAGCATGTTTGGAATATGTGACTTATGCTTAATATGACATGTGCTAAGTTTATGTACTGTATTTTCACATTTTAAGACACCTAGTACTTTGGTTTGATATATATAGGAGTATCTTAACTTGAATTTTTAATAAATTGAAATTACTTTGTACCTTAATGACCCTTATTGAAAATCATTAGAATTTTTCAAGAAAATGTGACGCTTAAATATATATATTGAAATTAAGGCCATAAGATCATTTGAACAACTTTGTTTTATTTATAAACTTATGCTTTTATCTTATTTTGAACCTTCGATGACCATTTTACAAAATGTATAATTCTTAAACTCTTAACTTATTAGAACTACGATTAAAAACTTAGAACTTAAGTTTAGAACTTAGGATTAAATTTAAGTTAATAAGTTAGGATTAGATTTAGTCTTAGGATTAAGAGTTTGGATTTAGGACTCCTCATTGGTATCTTGCTATTACTTGATATATCCTTAGATATCTTTTTCATGACATAATTTGTGCTTTTATTGAAATTTGTCTTGTGCTAATATGCCATTACACCTCCCTCACATCACACTCCATTGTATGACTATATTGTTATATTATTAAATGGATGTCTTTGCCATGTACTATGCTTACCGAAAATGGTAAAATTGTGTGATGCTGAGTATACTTATCGAATGAAATCCTTCTTGTTTGTCTACATGCTTTATTCATTCAATAATGTATGTTTGTATGAAGTTCTCCTCCTTATACTCTTCATAATTGGTATCATTGTAGCTTTGATGGGCTTTTGATATCCAGTTTGTTGATGCCATTATACTTTTCATATCTTATTTTGTTTAATAGTATTTGATATCTAGAAAAAAAGAGAGAAAATCATTAAGATATGCATCTATTAATAGAGAGTTCTAAAATTAGCAATTGCTTGTGATCTTTCATTGAATTATGCTTAGCATGCAATTAGTACCTTCCATTAGGCATGAATTTGGTTTAACTTTTATGCAATTAAGACTTATTCATATGATTTTTAGAATTTTTGTCTAAAATATTCTTTATAAATGGATTTCAAATATACTTCTTTGTCATATCATTCTTTTTTGAAGTTCGTTGTTTACTTCTAAGAATGCAATTGAATGTTCTTGACATGAATATATTATGACTCATTATATTCTTGCATCAATCTTGACATAAAATTGGTATCATTCTTTAAATGTTTTAAATGTTTTTTGATATACCAAAAAGGGGGAGAAAAAAATGAAATTTGCATATTTTGAATGTATATCTTCATATGCTTATGCAAATGAATTAATATTCATGCATATATGCTTTATTGATACTTTATTGATAAATGCATAACATTAGTAGGTACTTTATGCATATAAGCATAACCATGTTTTATCTTAAATGCATGCATAAAATCTTTTAAAAGTCTTGGATTTTATTGAATTTCTCCAATGCTTAATTGTCATATCTCTTGTTGCAATTCAATACGCTTATGTCTTGTTTAAGTATTTGTGCTTGAATTGTCATCTCTTGTTGAAATTCAATATGTTTATGTCTTGTTTAAGTATTTGTGCTTGAAAATTTTTATTAAGGGGGAATTATATTTTGAAAATAACTAAATGATTTCGAATGAGCTTTTTCAAAATGCAAATTTCTCTTAAATTTTTATTATGTCAAAATAATATTTAAGATGAATTTGTTATGTATTATATGTCCTAAATCATTTGGTGAAAATAAATTAAAAATTTTATCAAACATTTTCAAAGTCTTGCAAATACTCAAAATTATGTTATAAATGTGTTTTAATTTATCTAAATGTTTTTAGGTTAAAATAAAAGTGCTTAAAATGTTTCTAACGGGCTTTGGCATGCAAGTCTTGAGACATACAACTATGTGTCTTGAGACATGAAAACTTAAAAGCAAAAATCTATTTCAAGAGCTATCTACCTTGAGACATTGTGCAGTATGTCTAAAGACAATTGACAAATTGTCTCGAGACACACTATTCATGTCTCGAGACATGGCCTGACAATAGCTATATAACGACTATTTTTTTTCCTTGTCTCGAGACATATTTTGCTAGGTCTCAAGACATAATGTCCAGGGATAGTTTTAAGCCCAAAATCAATGCTTCCAACGGTTAGATTTCATCCCAAACAACCATAAACGTCCACAAACTTATTCATTAGTATAAATAGATTTCAAATATCAAGAGAGATATCCAAGTATCAAGATCAAGAGAAAAGTACTCAAATTCTTTATTTCTTCATTTTCTCTTGTACATATCTTTTTAGGACCTTATTGTTAAACCTATTTATCATTCTTATTTCAATTCTTTGAAAAAGCTTAACACTTGTAGAACACACCTTTGAGACGCCTTCACTGTTTATATATTTTCTTTGTACTTGCAAAATGATACTTAAGGTTTTTGAGGTATAAGACTTTAGGTAATTTGTAAAGGGTATAGTTGAGCCATGTAAAAGCTAGAGGCTTCAAGTTTAGCTACAAAAACTAAGGAAGATTCTATTTCAACCTTGTGAAAAAGATAGAGATTGTAAAAGTTATACTTTCTCCTGAAAAGGTAAGAATTCAAGTATAGTATATTGGTAAAACATTTGTTAAGGTATACCAAGATAGTAGAGGTAGACAATTAGGTCGAATTGTCCAAGTGTTTCTTTCCTTCCCTCGTTATTTAGAAAAGTTTGCAAATAATTTTAAAATACCAATTTACCCCATCTTGGTATTTTCGGGCCTATCAAGTTCAAAATAAATCAAAACACAATAAAAGATAATAATCCAATCAAATGATGCCTTCATTGGCAAAAAATCAAGCCACAATTCCATCTTTAATATAAGAAACCGATTAGTTAGGTAGATTATCAATTCTTGAAGCAAATGAGGTATTTACTTTTGCACTCGAATAGATGTTCAAGTTTGGAACCAAAAAATTTGTCAATAGTAGATTAACTATGAGCTATTAGATACTAGAAACAACATAATGGATATCTAAGCAGAAAAGGCCAGGTCCTGTAAACATTCAATCCAAGTAACTGGAAAATACTTTCTTCAGATAAAGGTAAGTAAAGAGTGCAATGACTACAAGCTAAATTGATATAAGATCCATAGTTAAAGAGTGCAATGACTACAAGCTAAATTGATATAAGATCCATAGTTGCCTGGTCAAAAGAAACAGGAACTTTGTTTCTTTTCTATGGTTTTGAAACAGTTAAATGTTTTCTAACTAGTGAACCAGATTCAATATAGTAGCACAATGAAAAATCTAGTGAAACACAAAGTGTAGTATAAGAACGTCTTCTCATAGCCTTCTTAGAAATATGTGAGAAGTCATTAATTTAAGGAAAAATAATACCTCTTCTAGCTCAGCAACAATATCTCCTGGCGTATTCTTCTTCAAAGACACAAACTTTTCACGTGCCTGGTAGTACAAAACATTTAACAACAATCATTATATTTTACAAGAATAAAAAAATATGATGCTATTTTATTATGTTTGATTGGCAGCTTTTCATAAATTTTTAGAGAAAAAGCAGCTGATTTCTAAAACTTCTACAACGAATAGCAATCTCCAACTCTTTTGAAATATCAGCATTTGTATCAGTAAATCCAATGAAAAACTTCTTTAGAATTGAGACATCTTCATCAATGTTTGCCACTTAATACTGAAGCTAGTAAACTAGAAATATGTCAATAAATCTATTTTCGGCAACAAATATTTTTAGATTTCAGGACATGTCATCATCAACCTGCTGATTTGGTTTCTCTGTTACATATTTCTATTGGATAGCTCTTGATTCAGAAGAACTCTTGGTGTTATTACATGCAACCATGGTGTGTTTTTACCTAATAATTGGATAGTTCAAAATTTACTCCTGATCAGGTGACCCCAAAGGAAAGAGAGGGAGAGAAACAATGAAGGAGATTTAAAGTGTCATTAAGAACCAAATCCAATAATGAACTTCATGTCAGAAAAGAAATTTCCATTGTCTTTAATACCTGATCATATGTACTTATAGCTTTGTCAAACCGTCGACGAGACTCCTGCAGAATACAGAGGATGAGAGCTGTGAGACAAATTGGGAAGGGAGGAAATTTAGCTCTTAACACTAACCTAATTAGCAAGGAAGAAGAAGAGTTATTAAAAATGTTCAGCTATTCAAAGATGAATTTTGTTGTTATGTTTTCCCATCTAATTTGTTCGCTACCTCACACACCAACAACCCAAGCTCCCACATCAGAATTTATAGTATCCCAAGACATCACATCTATCTTGGAAATATTTGCCTTCCACAATTATCAACATGTATATTCAATATGTTCATCCACAATGAGTTATTATGTGGATAATATACAATCTCTCCTAAGTTGTAATGTCCATGACTTAGTCATCTAAGAGTCCTATGTTTTCTTAACATTTTGAGTTTCAGATTCCAAGGTGGACCACTCATTTCTTTCGAAGTGTGGCAATCATTAACAACCCCCTATTGCAAACGCAACCAAGTTTCATAGCAAAATCTCAACAAGAAAGTGATAGAGTTCATCTCTCAGACTTGATTTTTGTTAAATTTTTCAAAAGATAAAATTTCAACACACACGCACAAAGCTAGAAAGTGGGCTAGGCCATGAGAGTTTCAATAAACTGATTATTAAAACAACCACTTTTAGAAAACAAAAGATAGAGATGGCTGATAAATAATGTTTACCTTCGCATCTTGCAAATCAACATTCATAAAGTGCATTAACTGATCAATTAACACATGCTCCACCTGTAATTGATATTAAAATCTCAAAAACAAAATTCCATTGATATTGAAATCTCAAAAACAAAATTGACCATGCAAAACAAAATATGAAAATGATAAGTAACAATTATATTGGACATGTAGAAGGCTATGAGGAAAATGTTAATATTGATTCCAATATATGAAGTGTTTTAAGACAGAATTTTGTTTATCGTGAGGTTATGCAGCAGGTAGCCTCAAGATGACTTTCACGTGCAACAAATATGTCAATGTCTTCTAGTGCTTTTACATGAAAGAGCAAGGTAACTAACCAGAACGAACATGAATGCATCTGCTAGCAATTGAAATTTCTAAAGTAGTTGCATTCACAAACATGTTAAATACTTTCTTGGGTAAAGCTACAACCTGATCATGCAAATTTGTTTTTAGCAGAAAATATAATGTCATAAGACTGTTTGTAAAGGTGCACCTGCATTGTTTTCAAAAGAAAAATTGCAAAGGTCCTTGGTTTTACAATATGGTTGCTTATTTCCTTATTAAAAGCTGGCCAAAGGAGCTGGCCAAAGGAGTTGATACATTTTGTAGACACATCTGCTATGTCTTTACAATACAAGTTTTAAAGGTAAGCATGTCTTTCAAACTCATTTTGGGAGTAAAGGTAAGGCAAATATGACATTTGACATAAAAATCATTTAATTGACAAATTGTTCATGCATGGTTAATTAATTCACACAACTTTAAATAAACATGCATATCCATTCATAGAGATGTAAATATCTCTTACATGCCAAGCACTATCTAATCATGCATACTCGTGTAAACAGAAAGGTGTTAAGTGGTGTCACCCCACATCTGTTGTGTAATATGTGATCTTATATTAAAGTTGGGCCCCTCCACCTATTACCAATTGGTTTAAGGTTGGAAGTTTAACATGGTATCAAAGTCTAGGTCTTGCCATATTGTTCTTCCTACTAAACCCGTTGTAAGGTTGTCCACATGTAGGCTCTATGAATTACACGTGAGGAGTGTTAAGTGCGCTTATTCCACATCTGTTAAGTATTAGGCATGTGTGACTTTATATTAAAGCTGGGCCCCTTAACTTATTACCAACTGGTTTTCGGTTGGATGCTTAACAAAAAGGAAATATTCATGCAGGAAAAAAAAGCAACATTAGTAAGTTGTTGCCAATAACAACCCAGATACCATTGTAATAGGCAATAACAAGAAAAAGGATACTAATCCATGTGTTTTTCAATTGTATAAGAAAAAATTGCTTTCTTTAGATGGTAAATTGACACTCACTTGTGAACGAAGCAACTCCTTATAACTAGCAAGCTCACGAAAAGCTTTGATGAACTTGGACATGATCGGCCCTACAAAAAAGGAACCATGTAAAATGCTTTCAGGTAAAATCTTCAATTTTTCAGCTAGGTTATTCTATCTCAACATCAAAAAAAGCTATTCTATTTTTGAAGCCCGAAATGTCATCTTCCCCTTTTTCATTTTGCAGTATAATTTTTTATCAAATAAACTTGCTAAGGATGCAACAGAGGCTTCAAATTAAGAAATAGATAACCAGGAAAAAAAAGGTGAAATTCTCAATTTCCTTATACCCAAATATATATACACATACATTTATATTGAAAGTTTTCAAAAGAGCTTTTAATAAAACTGTTCTATTTTTTATTAACTAAAGAACTGTTAAATAGAGAAACGAGTCATAATCCTAATTGGGAAAAAAATTCTCTTATTCTAATAAACTACTAAAACATAAGGGAAAATAATTCTCTTATTCTAATAAACTACTAAAAGATAAAATAAAATATTCCTAGAATATGAATAAAACTTATCTACCTAAATAAATTTAAAATATATACATATTTCAACACCCTCCCTCAAGTTGGTGCATATATATCAATCATGCCCAACTTGCTTACAAGAAAATCAAAGCTTGTCTTAGAGAGCCTTTTGGTGAGTATGTCAGCAATCTGTTGCTTTGAAGGAACAAACGGCATGCACACTTGACCTTCTTCAATCTTCTCCTTGATAAAGTGACTATCAATCTCAACATGTTTAGTTTTGTCATGTTGGACTGGGTTGTGAGCAATACTAATGGCAGCTTTGCTATCACAGTACAACTTCATTGGTGAAGTTATTGGTTTCCTCAGCTCTTTTATAATTCTTTTTAACCACATCATTTCACAAATTCCTTAAGTCATTGATCTAAACTCAGCCTCTGCACTACTTCTTGCTACAATACTTTGTTTTTTGCTTCGCCCAATCACAAGGTTTCCCCAAACAAATGTACAGTATCCTGATGTAAATCTTCTATCTGTTATTGAGCTTGCCCAATCTACATCTGTATAAGCTTCAATTTCTCTTTGTTCGGATTTCTTGAAGGTTAAGCCTTTTCCAAGTGAAC
Source organism: Gossypium hirsutum (assembly GCF_007990345.1). Taxonomy (NCBI): domain Eukaryota; kingdom Viridiplantae; phylum Streptophyta; class Magnoliopsida; order Malvales; family Malvaceae; genus Gossypium; species Gossypium hirsutum. Next base: position 49,459,303 of record NC_053438.1, on the reverse strand, counting down.
TCTTCAAGTATCTTAGAATCTGAAACATTGCTTCTTCATGTTCCTCCATTGGGGAGTGCATAAATTGACTCACTAAGCTCACTGCAAAAGCTATGTCTGACCTTGTATGTGATAAGTAAATTAACTTACCAACTAATCTTAGTATTGCCCTTTATCAACTAATCGACATTCTTTATTTCTGAATTTTACATTTGGATCAATTGGTGTGTCAGTTGGGTGGCAACCACTCATCTCGACCTCTTTTAAAAGATCAATCACATATTTTTTCTGAGAGACCACAAAACCCTTCTTTGATCGAGCAACCTCCATTCCAAGAAAGTATTTCAAAGGACCCAAGTCTTTGATCTCAAACTCCAATGCTAAGTGCTCCTTGGGGCGCCTTATTTCATCCACATCATTTCCTGTAAGAATGGTATCATCGACATAAACTATAATAACTGCTATTCTATTTTTTTGTGAATGTCGATAGAACATTGTGTGATCAGCTTGCCCTTGTGAGTAACTTTGTTTTTTTAACAACTTGTGTGATCAGCGCCAATCGATTGCTAATTTTACGGACTGCGACCATTCCAGATAATTATTGCCATTCAGCTTGTGAGATGTCAACTAAAAAGAAAGGTGAGACGCCTCTGTCCCTTGAGCCATTGTACTCTCGGTAGTTGTTTTAACGGTAAAACTTTCTTCCTCTGTTTGATTGTTGGATCTCTTATCTCCATTGAAGATTGTTTTAACCATGATATTACTAGGGATTTAACCTAGCTCTGATACCATGAAAGTTTTCAAGAAAGTTTTTAACAAAACTGTTATATTTTTTATTAACTAAAGAGCTAAACTTAAATAGAGAAAAGAGTCTAATCCTAATTGGAAAAATAATTCTCTTATTCTAATAAACTACTAAAAGATAAAATAAAATATTCCTAGAATATGAATAAAACTTATCTACCTAAATAAGATTTATCTAACTAAATAAATTTAAAATATATACATATTTCAACATATATATCAATCTCACCTGACAAGAAAGCTAGTGGACTGTGACCAGATAAACTTTCTGTTCAGGAAAATGGAACATTAGTTGGAGAAAGGGAATGAAAATCTTACCCCTAATTAGTAAGTTAACGGTCCAACATGATAATCTTCCTATTGTCTTCCACCAAGACAACTCAACTACCAGATGAGATATAGCCAGCAAAAATCAAGAGTATGAAACAACACAGACTACCACTTGCCAGCAACCATACAATGAAGCAAAGAAAGATAAGCCACTTTCAATATCTCTTCTTCAAGACAAAGAAAAAGAAAAGGTCCACACACCATATGCCATCTCCATTAAATTAAAATCTCATAAGCCAAGGTTCCAAGCAGCCTCTAAACAATGATCTTAGGAGGCACCCCTGGATTCCAGACGCTGATCTAAAATAAATATTTTACAAGTACGCCATCAGCTCATTGTCATTGGGCCTAACAGCAAATCTACCAGGTTCAGCTTTTGGAGTGTTAACCCAAATTCTCCTATCTCAACTGACGGGACTGTAGCTTCCTTATACAGGAAAAACACGCATGCACCCACATACACACGTACACACACAAACAAACAAATTTCATTTGTCATTAACAATGGTAGAATAGGATTCTCCCCTATCCTCTAGAAAATTAGTATTCTGTATATAAGAATCTGAAACACAGAAAACCTAACTTTTAAAAGCTTCGTGTTACCGTTATACTCACCTATATATTTCAGCTCCATTACAGCATGTCTTTCTGTCGCAGATTTTACACGTCACAACTCTGTAAAAAATTACTAGAATAATTTTTCTAAAAGTCTAAAACCTCAATTTATTCACCTAACTTTTAACTCTGGAATGTGAGACATCTTTAGTGAATTAAAATATTCAGTGGTAACTAGATGTCCATATATGATCTGAACTTGTCCAGACTTCAGTCCAAAGACCTCTTCTTTTAAAGTATTATTATTATTATTATTATTATTATTATTATTATTATTATTATTATTATTAAAAAGTCAAATATATTGTTTCATGCCTACATCTACCACTCAGACTAAGCATACATATTACTAATTATTCACCAGGTGATCCGAAAGCTAACTTCATATTCCACCCAATGAGATCTCCTAACGATTTTTTTCCTTTTTCTTAAATGCATTAGACTAAATAAGATGAAAATAAGGGCTTTTAAACGTAAACCAAACAGGGAAAAAGCAATTGCCAATCGATAGCATTTGTTCTGCAAAGAGGCAAAATGCGCATTTAGTTTATGGCCTTCTGCCATTGACTGTAAACAGGAATTTGCTTGAGAAAGTAATCAACAGTCAGAAACACATATGCGCACGGAGTTAAATGCACATCTGTTATATGTTTCATCTCCAGTAATTGACAAAGCTTGCAAGTTGCAACACAAGAACCAAAACTTTAAACCTAATCAAAATTGTTAACAATAACTAGTAAGACGGGTTTTGTAGTTAAAAGAGGTCTAAATAAGACGACACCTTGGAAACCTCCTATAGATAAACTATAAGGATCATCCTTCGCACCACCAAATGCTTCTAAAGAATCAGCAAAGCTATTGTCTCCATTATATGCTTCTCCAAGGGCTGCCCTGCAAAAGGAATAGAGATGGAGCAAAATATATAAACATGCATATATGGGAAAAAGAGAGGGAGAGAGAGATTCAGAGTGAGATGTATCTTCAATAATTCTTTTTGTATTTTACAACTCAAGTCACTAAAGGGAGCACTTGTTCTCTTCCTTCTTTTATTGGGTCTTGGCCAATTAACTTAATCATATCCTATTCATTATTGCAGTGGAATTATGTCATAGCAGGGGAGAGAGGACAAATTCAAAGTCACACGACAGATGTTCGGGGACCAAGGCAAAAGAATTGAATCCAGCATTTACGCTATGAGTAAAACGAATTAGCGAATTTTGAAATAGAAAGATACATACATAAACCTTTTGCTTCCTTTATACAGTATTTGACAGCGATTTTTCAAATCATCAGCCATGTGCTCCAAAGACCATATCTGTTCCATCAACAAAAAAGATTAGAATCAGTTTTTTCGTCAATTAAAGAAAAATAGTTATAACCGAAAAGAAATATAAAAATAAGCCATTACTTTAACCAATACCAATTACTTTTGGAAATAAGATTCAAGTGAATTTTGATTCTTCACTGTTCGGTTAAAAAGAAAAGAAAATAGAAAATTTTATATTCAAATGAAACGGTAACCATTGTTCACAATTGGATTCAAAAAGGGAAAAAAAAACTTTTCAGTTAGTCATTGGCTAGGCAATCAAACGAAATTATAAAAAAATAAAACCTTAATTCTGAAAACACAAATGTAGAATAGGGGAAATGTGGAGAACTTCGGAGTTACCTGCTTTTGAAACATAGGTGAATCTTCAAGCTTGAGAAAGGCCGACATTGCTAATTTGCTTTTTTCTTTTCTTCTTCTTTATCTTTCAAAATTCAATCTCAAAAGATCGCAGGGTCTGTGTCTCGGATCCAAAATGAAAGTAATGGAGACCATGCCAGATGAAGCTGTTTTATTTATTTATTTAAAGAAAGATCAACCAACTAACTAGGTTCGCGGGCGAGCCAGGGGCCTATATGGGCTCAGTGAGTTTGAGCCTTAAAGGCTATAAACCCACTAAAATAGTTCATTAAAAATGGGTAAATACAAAATGAGCCTATATTTGATTGAGTGTACGGCCCGTTGAAATTCCAAGACTGGTGTGTTAATAAGCAGTGCTTAATTAAATGTTAACTCCTGCTATTTGTCAAAGTTGTATATTTAGTTTTTGTATCTTAATTTGATATTTTAGTTTATGTATTTTTTAGATTTTAAAATTTCAGTCCTCACCAAATGATAGTTATTATATTCATTAAGATTTGTTATTTTTAAATTTTGATGGGGTAAATATATTATCATATATCTAATGCTATATTAGCTTATTATTTTTAGTATTAGTCACTAAAAATTTAGTTCATGGATTAACAATGGCCATTTAGCATCAAGACTGAAATTTTAATATTTGAAAAATATAGGATCTTAGAATGATTCAATTGGAGAATATGAACTAAATCTACAACTGTACGCATATTACAAGTGTAATACCCTATTTTTGCCCGGGTCAAAAGGGCCCGAATTACAAACAGGACTGAATGGCCCAATTAATTCAAATGCAATTACAATAGAATAGGCCCAAAATTAACAGTGGCCCAAGTAGTTTCAGAAACCCTAGGGTTTCTAGGGTAAACCGCAGCCTTCCTCAAGCACCGCAGCCAAGCATCACAGCATGATCTTCGGACCTACACATCAAGAAAGAAAGCAGCAGTATATGGAAATGAATAGATTTGCAAATCAAATCAAAGATTGTTTCTTTATATTGTTGATACTTCGGCTATAAAAGAGCCATCGATATACTGTAATGAGGCCCCCCCCCCCGAATTCGAAAATCAATAAAAAAACAGGGAATTACACAATACAACAAGAACAAAGAATCGAACCAAGAGGTTCACATTTACAGTTTTTTTACTTATTTATTTTTCGTTTCGCTTTAGTTTATTTATTATTATCGGTGTTTTTACATACGAATAAAACAAAATAATAAAAAGGAAAGAAATAACCTTTAGTGGTGCCCAGATCGCCGTCGATGGCCGAGGGTGTCGTCTCCGATGACAGACGACCGAGAGCCAAGGGCTTCTTGGGCTTTCGGGGCATTTTTATTGATGTTTTGGGAATTTTGAGCCCAGATCCGGGCTTGGGAAGGTCAAGAGAGCCAAAAGGGTCGTTTTCCTTTTTTTCGGCCACCGCAGACGGCGGTGACGGTGCCGGAGATCGGCGGCCGACCCGGTGGCCGATGACCGGCCTATGACCAGGCCCTGGCCGGAGGACAAGGAAGGGGAGAGCATTTTTGAAACCTTTTTGAAGTTTTTTTTTAAAAAAGAATGAAAAATAAAATTTTTTAACTAAATTTTGGCTTATATAGCCTACTGAAAACGGCACCGTTTGGAAGGGTGGGATCTGCGTGTCGACCCGACCCGACCCGAACCCAGGATCCGTGTGATTTTATGCGGAGGGGTAAATTGCACTTTTAGCCCCTCCGTCTTTTAATATTTTTACAATTAAGTTTTTTATATATTTTTTTAAATTTACCCTTTTATTCATTTTAAAATTCAATTCGATCCTGATTGAACGACGCCGTTTAGAGAAGTAGGGAAAATTTCCCCTCCGGTCCCTCCATGTAATACGCGCGTTCAATTTGGTCCTTCATTCTCCATTTATTTGCAGATTTGCCTCAGAATTTTTATTTACAGTTTAATTTAGTCCTTCCTTTATATTTCTTAAAATTAATTAATTAATAATGTAATTTTTATATATGTATATATTTTTTATAGTCTACATGCGTGTATATTTCTTTTATATATATGTACATATATATATTTATATTTTAGAATATTCTATATATATATGTGTACGTATTTAGCCATGTTTTTATTTATTTTCAAAAAATACTTAAATACATATTCATATTTCTAACACATATTCTATAATTTATATTTTTTTTATATATTTTTTTGTTTTCATAAATACATTATATATTTTGTTATTTAAATTCTATAAACCAAATTTTATATGTAAATCCATATTTTCAATATACGTATACACACTTTATTTTTATATTTATTTGTATTTTTATTTACCTTCTAAAGGATGTTTTTAATTATTATTTATTTTTGTTCATTTATTAGATATTTCGTATGTCATCGTTTTTCAAATTTTGCTTATTTACTATTTATGTTATTTCTATATCGTTGTTATATTTATTATTTGTTGTTGCGACCTTTATACATACATCTAATATAACATTACATTTTTACTCAAATTTAAAAATAAAAATAAAAAATTTTCAAAATAAAGACAATACTCGTATTTAGGATTTTCAAGAAAATTGAGTCCTAACGTATTGGATTTCGATTTTCTTCGTAAAATCTAACAATTGAGGATTGCTCTTTAATCAAACAAAATAAAACTTGTCATCGGGAATTCATTATGTTGTGTCCTAACGTATTGGATGTGACGCGTTGATTTCTCGAGATAAATATTTTTTTTTAAATAAAGGAAATATTCAATGTTTGGGATTTTAAGAAATCGTGCCCTAACGTATTGGGCTACGATTTCTTCATAAATTTTAAACAATTAAATATTTTCTTAAATTTTATTACACGAGTTTTTTTGGACCAACTCATCTTGAAAAGAATAAAATATCGTGCCCTAACGCATTGGGTGTGACATTTTCTTTTTCAAAATGAGAGAGTCTTAATAAATAACTTAATTTAATTAAGGATCGTATTTTTCAACTCTCGACATTAAGACATTTATTAATCAACTTGGTACCAATTTTTGGGCGTTACGAGGGTGCTAATCCTTCCTCGTACGTAACTGACTCCCGAACCCGTTTTTCTAAAACTCGTAGACCAACGTCGTTTTTAGGTGATCCAATCACACCTTAATAAAAGATTGGTGGCGACTCCAATTTTCGTTGACAACTAATTTTTTTTCCAAAAATAAAAATGGTTTCGACAGCTTGGCGACTCCACTGGAGACTTTTAAAAATAAGAGAGTTGAGCCACAAAGTTGATTAATTTTTGTCTTAAGGTCGAGAAAATAAATTTTAAAAATTCATAAGATCCTTTTGCATTCATTATATTATTGTTTAATTGATCTAAGTTATTTTTGCATTATATATTACATGAGTTGAATGATTTTACCCTTCTAAGTGGGAGTGAGAAACTATTCCTTCGTGAGGTTTTCACCTCCGTATAGGATAGTGGATCGCTTTCGGAATACATCTGTACCTATGCCTTCGTGAGATTTTCATCTCCGTATAGTCATAGGGAAAATGTATTCCCCTTAACTGAACTTGATCTATATGAGCCTATAATGGGTGGAGATCGAGGAATCTGTTGGTTCGGGTACCTTTGCCCTAGAAGCCGAACCTCGTATAATGAACCTTAGGAATCCACCCTAGGTAGAGCTACACTAAACCCTAGTAGATACCCGAATAGGTGTTTTATTATTTGTTGATTCTATGTTTATACATGATACTGACTTTTTGTGTTTTACTTTGATCGCATGGCATTCCAACTACATGGCATTTCATTCTGAAAGGCGTTGGTTCATATTTGGTTGCTAGATAGAAAGCTTATCATGGAAAAAGGGTTTCTTGATAAAGTGGAAGAAATACAGTTTCCCAAATATATTCCAAGAAACATAACAAAAGAAGGGTGATGAAGAAGTATACGACTTTGCTTCATGGCCCTAAAATTCAAGTTGATTATTCAAGAGCTGTCGACATTTAAAGAAGCAGATGAGCATTACGAAGACGGGCAGATAATGGATCACGTAAAAAGAAGTTAGTAGTGACGTCCATTGAAAATTTGCGTGATTTGTCTTAAACATCCAGATGAAGGAAAGATTGATGTTGTTTCTTGGAATGTGAGGGCAAGGCCGTACATACATCCGTTTAATGTAAAGAAATTTACTTTCTAGTAAAGCTTTCTAAATGAAATCAAATTAGAATTGACGCCTTTTTGCATCCATTTCATGCATCACACCATATGCATTAAAGACCGTTAAAAGACTCTAATTGAGTAAAGTTATTTCAGCTAATCTGGAAAACTAACACCCTTACGGTCCCCAAGCAAAGACTAAAGAAATAGACCAAAGGTTGGAGAAATTAGAGCGAATGCAAATGCAGATGTAGGAGCAACTGACCAAATTTCAACAGGAAATGAGAGATCAGATGCTAGAATTACAGAGAACTATGATGAGCCAGTTTAACCGATTGCTAGCTGGAGAGTTAGAAGAAGTGAAAGACTCGGTGGTCCACTTTGGGGAAGATAATGAAGGCTCTGTTTATCCCTCAAGTTTTACCTCGATAAGTGTTCAGCCAGATATGCGTCCACAAGGGGTACCCCTTACTATCAAATCTCAACAATATCAGACCAATAACAGAAGGCAAGCCTCAAAAGAAAAAGAAAATGAGGTGAACAACGTGAATACGTACAGTAAATAAATTACTAATCAGCAAGGTTCATCAAGACAAGAATCATATGTGAAGCAAGGTACTGAAAAACTCCAGTTCACGCCAATTCCAATGTCGTACAAGGAGCTGTATCAAAGCTTATTCGATGCGCATGCTATTTCTCCTTTACATGTGAAGCCTCCACAGTCTCCATATCCCAAATGGTACGACGCAAGTGCACAATGCAATTATCATGCGGGAATTACGGGACACTTAATAGAGAATTGCATTACCTTCAAAAAGCTAGTTGAAAAATTCATCAACATGGGTATTGTCAAGTTGGATGGCTCATTTAATGCAGAAAATTTGCTACCCGATCATGATTGACAATGAGATGAATGCAATATATGAAGAGATGTTGGGAAGTGTTCACATCAATGACATATAGGAAGACACAAATGAAAGGGGGGCCTTGTTAGATATCCACCCTTATAAATCTGGGAGTGTTCAAAGTAATTGAACTACGGAAGAAATCCCTGTAGTTTTTAGAGCTTATTTAGAGTAATGTTCAGAACATTTTTATTGTTTTTAGCCTAAAAGTGATAGAAATATCTTTGTGAAATAGGCTCATGTCTGAACGTCATTATTTTAATGAAATGCATCTTTGCGATCATTTTTGAGCCAATATTCTTTCATTCTTTACGAATAATTATTTTTTTATTCTTTCATTCTATTAGATTATCTTCCAAATAAATCTTTCATTCATAATCATAATGTACAAATTCTTAAATTCATACATTCTTTGTATAATCTTTTGTACCTACAATAGGTCCCTGGATATCAACGACATGAGTGACGCTACTACAGACTTAGAATCTCCTTTTGAGCAAGACATGTGTTTAAAGGGATCTCATGACTTTGAAGATGACATAGATTGTAGCCTATTTCCGGACTTGTTAAGGATGGTAGAACAAGTCGAGAAACGGATCTTACCCTACAAAGAATCATTAGGATACATGACTTCTCCTTATGTGGGGCATGAAGGTCATTTGGTTAATCTCGCCAAAAGAATCTGACGGTCATCGATTCATCTTTGTGGTCGTCAATTACTTTACTAAATGGGTGGAAGCTGCTTCATATACCAATGTCACAAAGTCGACAGTTAGCAAATTCGTGAAGAATCTTATGTCAGTATGGAACGCCAAAAGGATCATATCTGACAATGTACTAAATTTGAACAACAGCACAATATCAAAAGTTTGCAGTCTGTTCACGATTAATGCCATATTTCCAAAAAAATGGCGCAAAAAAAAACTCTACTGGGGCAATGCCTTTCTCTTGGGCCCATCGCGGTTTTGCCTATTGAAGACAAGATTATTTCTCTCTGAGTTTTTGGATCAAATTTCGATTGAAGAGGAATGTTCAAAGTTATCCATCATGGTCAAATGCGCCAAAAGCAAATGATGCAAGCTCACAAAAAAGGTCCGGCCTAGAGAATTCCTTAAGAGGGACCTGGTATTGAAGAAGATCATTCCCATACAAAAAGAACTTTATCTCAAGCTGGAAGGACCTTATGTAGAATGCTTTATCTGAAAAAGCGTCAATTTTTATCAGAAGGGATAACAAGGACATGCCTAATCCTATGAGTTCAGATTCAATCAAAAAATATTTCAAAAAAAAGAAAAAAAAAGAAAAAGGAGAGGCCAAGGTGAAAATCCGCAAAGGACGCCTTGAGACCAAAGGGGATTTGAGTTGAAAACCCGAAAAGGGCGACTCAAATTTTAATCAGAATGGGACATGAGGTGATCAGAGCAGCTCAAATTTTGATCAGATTGAGGCATGTTGTGATCTTGCTATACCTGAATCAACAGGAAATGGTAGGCGACATCTTGGGACATCGATGAAGTACTGTAGATCTCCTAAACACATGTCAAACTCAGAATGGTCTTCAAAAAGTTTGTACAGAGAAGCTCAAGCTGCGATATCTGGGGCACCCAATTTTCATACTATTTATATTGAATTTGTTGTTCTTGGAATACTTCATTCTTTCCCAAGATACACATTCCCAATCAATTTCTTTGTTATCCTTATTTACTATTTTTTGATAATCTATTCCTTTCGAGCTATGCTCAGAACCAATTGTATTCTCATCCATTGTTATACCCTTTTTGCAAGTATGTTGCATTGGAATAATGATTAATAGACTAATAAAACTTTCACAAGGAAAGTTTGACATATTACTCTAGAAGTTTCTAAATAATATAGGAACCTGAAACAGGACTATTGTTTAGAACGCACCATGTTTAAAGGTTGGAAATCTGAAAAGGAAGAGTCTAAATTAGGATTTTCTCTTTTGATTTTGTTGTTAAAAACATTGATTGAACAAGATGACAAAGCTTAAATAAACAAGTAAACAATGATCACCAGACAGTAGGAAGAGGTTTCCTCGGAAAAGAAAGCCTTCATTTATGCATGAGCCTTTGGTACGATACCTTGGGAATGGTGTAAGGGACCAGAGAGATTTAGATCCTGTATCCTTGAATTGTGATAGGAGATGATCGAGAAAAAGCCATATATTTCTACCTTTGGGTTACAGTGGGAGAATGATGGTACAAATTTTGCGCCCCAATAGATTGAACTTTGAAGTTTACAGTGGGGGGCAACCTGACTAAATGTTTCTTCAAAAAAGCCAGCCAAGCAAGAAGGCGTTGTAGCACATCAGTGTTAAAGCCTTAATAAACTTCGAGCAATGACAACCTAAGTGAGATCATTCTCGGAAAAAAAATTATGCATTCGTGCAAACACCATTCACACATGACTAGTTAGGAGCATTTGATTCATTTTATGCCATCCTAATCATTAGGCATAATTAGGTTCATTATACAGGTCATGTTCCCCAGAGAGCAGATCAGTGAAGATAGCAAATTCTGTCTTCCTATATTGGTAGCGAAGTGGATCGAAGATGCAGATCTTGTCTTCCCATACTGGTGGCGAAGTAGATCGAAGAAAGCAGATCTTGTCTTCATGTATTAGCGTGAAGTAGATCGAAGATAGCAGGTCTTGTCTTCCTATATTGGTAGGAAGTGGATCAAAGATGCAGATCTTGTCTTCCCATACTGGTGGCGAAGTAGATCGAAGAAAGCAGATCTTGTCTTCATATATTAGCGTGAAGTAGATCGAAGATAGCAGATTTTGCGTTCCTGTACCGATAGCGAAGCAGATCGAAGACACTAGCCTTGCCTCCCTGGGTTGCATTGGAGCAGGCTAAAAATAGCAGATCTTGCCTTCCTACACCGACAGCGAAGCAAATCGAAGACACCAGCCTTGACTCTCTAGGTTATAACGAAGCAGGCTAAAAATAACAGATCTTGCCTTCCTACACCGACAGCGAAGCAGATCAATGACCCCAGCCTTATCTCCTTGGTCAGCAGTGGAATAGGTTAAAGATTGTAAATCCTATCTCCCTGGTCAGCAGTGGAATAGATTGAAGATTGAGAATTCTATCTCCCTGGGCAGTAGTGGAATAGATTAAAGAATCCTATCTCTCTAGACAATAGTGAAATATGTTAAAGACTGTGAATCCTATCTCCCTAGACAGCAGTGGAATATGTTAAAGATTGTGAGTCCTATCTCCCTGGTCAGCAGTGGAATAGGTTGAAAATTGAGAATTCTATCTCCCTGGGCAGTAGTGGAATAGATTAAAGAATCCTATCTCCCTGGACAGCAGTGAAATAGGTTAAAGATTGTGAATCCTATCTCACTGGTCAGCAGTGGAATAGGTTGAAGATTGAGAATTCTATCTCCCTGTGCAGTAGTGGAATAGATTGAAGATTGTAGGTCCTATCTCCCTGGTCAGCAGTGGAATAGGTTGAAGATCGTGAATCCTATCTCCTGGAGCAGCAGTAGAGTAGGTTGAAAATAGCAGATCTCGCCTTCCTGTACTGGCAGTGAAGCAGATCGAAGACATCAGTCCTATCCCCTTGATGTTGCAATGGAAAAGAATGAAGCCGCAACGGAGAATCTTATTTCCCTGGCGTTGTAGCGGAGCAAATTGAAGCCATGATGGTGAATCTTATCTCCTTGGCGTCAAGGCTTAGATTAGCTGAAGTGGAGTGGATTGAAGTTGTGAGCAGCAAATCCTATCTCTTTGGCATTACAGTGGAGCAGATTGAAGCCACAACGGCGAATCTTACTTCCCTGGCGGTGTAATGGAACAGATTGAAGCTATGACGGCGAATCTTGTTTCCCTAACATTGAAGATGGCAAATCTTATCTCCCTAAAGTTGCAGTGGAGCGGTTTGAAGCCAATAATCCTATCTCCCTAAAGTTGCAGTGGAGCAAATTAAAACCACGGATCTTATCTCTCTGAAGGTACAGTAGAGTAGATCACATCGGGTCTTATCTCCCTGAAGTTGCAGTGGAGCAGACCCAAGAAAGCGAGTCTGATTTCCTTGAAGTTGTAGTGGAGCAGACTCAAGGAAGTAAGTCTCATCCCCCTGAAATTGCAGTGGGGCAGACTAAATAAACAAATCCTATCTCCCTAAAGTTGTAGTGGAGTGGATTAGAAGGTTGGATCTTGTCTCTCTAAAATTATAGTAGAGCAGATCGCATCAAATTCATCTTTGAGTTGCAGCGGATCAAGTTGAAGCTACAAATCTTATCTCCCTGAAGTTGCAGTGGAGCAGATTTAGTTCTCTTGAGAAACTACAACGTAAGAGTCCTATCTCCCTGGCATTGCAGTGGAGTAAATTGAAGCAGATGCAGTAGGAATGAATGAGGCTACTCAAAGAAGAAGAGTACCAAGATCCAGCACGATCGGGAAAAATTGGGTATTTTTTAAGTCTTTGCTTCGTTTATGTTACATGATAACGAGCAAAGAGGGGCAATTGTAATACCCTATTTTTGCCCGGGTCAAAAGGGCCCGAATTACAAACGGGACTGAATGGCCCAATTAATAAGACAAAGCAGTGGCCCAATCAATTCAAATGCAATTACAACAGAATAGGCCCAAAATTAACAACGGCCCAAGTAGTTTCAGAAACCCTAGGGTTTCTAGGGTAAACCGCAACCTTCCTCAAGCGCCGCAGCCAAGCATCACAGCATGATCTTCGGACCTGCACATCAAGAAAGAAAGCAGCAGTATATGGAAAGGAAAAGATTTGCAAATCAAATCAAAGATTGTTTCTTTATATTGTTGATACTTCGGCTATAAAAGAGCCATTGATATACTGTAATGAGGCCCCCCCAAATTCAAAAATCAATAAAAAAAACAGGGAATTACACAATACAACAAGAACAAAGAATCGAACCAGGAGGTTCACATTTACATTTTTTTACTTATTTATTTTTCGTTTCGCTTTAGTTTATTTATTATTATCGGTATTTTTACATACGAAGAAAACAAAATAATAAAAAGGAAAGAAATAACCTTTAGTGGTGCCCAGATCGCCGTCGATGGCCGAGGGTGTCATCTCCGATGACAGACGACCGGGAGCCAAGGGCTTCTTGGGCTTTCGGGGCATTTTTATTGATGTTTTGGGAATTTTGAGCCCAGATCCGGGCTTGGGAAGGTCAAGAGAGCCAAAAGGGTCGTTTTCCTTTTTTTCGGCCACCGCAGACGGCGGTGACGGTGCCGGAGATCGGCGGCCGACCCGGTGGCCGATGACCGGCCTATGACCAGGCCCTGGCCGGAGGACAAGGAAGGGGAGAGCATTTTTGAAACCTTTTTGAAGTTTTTTTTAAAAAGAATGAAAAATGAAATTTTTTAACTAAATTTTGGCTTTTATATCCTACTCAAAACGACACCGTTTGGAAGGGTGGGATCCGCGTGTCGACCTGACCCGGACTCAGGATCCGCGTCTTTTTATTCGGAGGGGTAAATTGCGCTTTTAGCCCCTCCGCCTTTTAATATTTTTACAATTAAGTTTTTTTTATATTTTTTTTAAATTTACCCTTTTATTCATTTTAAAATTCAATTCGATCCTGATTGAACGACGCCGTTTAGGGAAGTAGGGAAAATTTTCCCTCCGGTCCCTCCATGTAATACGCGCGTTCAATTTGGTCCTTCAGTCTCCATTTATTTGCAGATTTGCCTCAGAATTTTTATTTACAGTTTAATTTAGTCCTTCCTTTATATTTCTTAAAATTAATTAAATAATAATGTAATTTATATATATGTATATATTTTTTATAATCTACATGCGTGTATATTTCTTTTATATATATGTACATATATATATTTATATTTTAGAATATTCTATATATATATGTGTACGTATTTAGCCATGTTTTTATTTATTTTCAAAAAATACTTAAATACATATTCATATTTCTAACACATATTCTATAATTTATATATATTTTTTATATATTTTTTGTTTTCATAAATACATTATATATTTTGTTATTTAAATTCTATAAACCAAATTTTATATGTAAATCCATATTTTCAATATACGTATACACACTTTATTTTTATATTTATTTGTATTTTATTTACCTTCTAAAGGATGTTTTTATTATTATTTATTTTTTTCATTTATTAGATATTTCGTATGTCATCGTTTTTTAAATTTTGCTTATTTACTATTTATGTTATTTCTATATCGTTGTTGTATTTATTATTTGTTGTTGCGACCTTTATACATACATCCAATATAACATTACATTTTTACTCAAATTTAAAAATAAAAAATAAAAAACTTTCGAAATAAAGACAATACTCGTATTTAGGATTTTCAAGAAAATTGAGCCCTAACGTATTGCGTTCCGATTTTCTTCGTAAAATCTAACAATCGAGGATTGCTCTTTAATCAAACAAAATAAAACTTGTGATCGGGAATTCAATATGTTGTGTCCTAAAGTATTGGATGTGACGCGTTGATTTCTCGAGATAAAGATTTTAAAAAAAGGAAATATTAAATGTTTGGGATTTTAAGAAATCGTGCCCTAACGTATTGGGTTGCGAATTCTTCATAAATTTTAAACAATTAAATATTTTCTTAAATTTTGTTACACGAGTTTTTTGAACCAACTCATCTTGAAAAGAATAAAATATCGTGCCCTAACGCATTGGGTGTGACATTTTCTTTTTCAAAATGAGAGAGTCTTAATAAATAACTTAATTTAATTAAGGATCGTATTTTTCAACTCTCGACATTAAGACATTTATTAATCAACTTGGTACCAATTTTTGGGCGTTACGAGGGTGCTAATCCTTCCTCGTACGTAACTGACTCCCGAACCCGTTTTTCTAAAACTCGTAGACCAAAGTCGTTTTTAGATGATCCAATCACACTTTAATAAAAGATTGGTGGCGACTCTAATTTTCGTCGACAACTAATTTTTGTTTTTTCCAAAAAATAAAAATGGTTTCGACAACAAGACTGATAATTGAATTTAACCAAGCAAATTTTACTACTTTTGTTTGTGATAGGACTAAATTTTCAAAATTCAAAGAGTACAGGGACTAAAATTGACCAATTTAAAAAATATAAAAACTAAAATTGATAAAATTAAAGTATAAGAATTAAATCCACAATTTCACAAAGTATAGATACTAATAGCATAACTTAATATTAGTTAAACATTTCACCCAAAAAAATAGCTAAACAAATTTAAATATTTAAACACAATCACATACTTTAAATATATTTCACTTCAAATTCGATTTAATGATTAATTTTCAAATTGCGAATAAGATAGTGGAAATGAAAATTTTTAGATCTTAAAGTTCAAATCATACCCTTAATAAATGTGTGAAGTTGACATTTATTCTAATTAATTAGTTATTCAATGCATATATCATTTAAAAATAAGTAATGTTGAAATTGATTTACACATTTAAATTTCAGTCCCAAATTAATAGGATTATCAAATACTTTTATTAAATTAGATTACGTAATCTTTTAAAGAAAAAAAATTCACACCGCTAGTACAATTGGATTACTTCTAGAATTAAAATAAAAAATGCTCATGTGAATAAATATTACTTGCTTACATAATTTCAAAAAAATAGATTAAAGAATTATATATATTGCTTACATATTTTTTAAGTAGCTTTAAATTAAATATTTTTTTTTGTTTTTAAAATGTAATATAGTTCAATTTAATAAAATTCCTTTTGAAGATATTATATTAATTTAATTGCACAAAGCTTATAGGGACTGAGAAGAAAATTAAACCTTTAAATCATAGTATTTTCCCGATGAGTCTTCCATTACAAGGAAGAACAAGAAGCCGCAAACATTTTTTTTATTATTATCTAATTTGTATAAGATAAAAAAAATACCAGATTTGCCGTAGAAATCTAAGAAGTGATCGGAATCTGTTGATTTTACTCTTGGATGTTGTCGATGGCGGGGCTAAGGTACGTAGAAGCCCTTAAGACAGTATGATTTTCCATTCTTTTTTATATTTTAATCTTGTTTTCATTCAGTTTCATTGTAAGTCTTCTAATATCCTAGTTATCTTTGATTCTTGATCAACGCTTTCAATTTATCCAGCTTTTTTTCCCCTCTTTTACTGTAGGAAGAATATTTGAAAAAAAGAGAAGAAAATAACGGAATTGAATGCTCATACTAATTTGAATTTTTGTGTATCTGTTAACGTTTTAATTTTCATTGTTTTGCTTTTTATGTTTTCAATTGTTGAAAGAACCATTTCTTTCATGAAACTGTTCCTAAGATTTGTTCTATTTTTGTGTTTTAGTGGAGTTTTCCTTTTGTTGGTTTTAAGTTTTTCCCTTTGTACAGCAGATGGGCTAAGGGTTCTGGAGATTTTAGAAACGATTTATAGCAGATAATAAGGAAGAAGAAGAATAAATGGTTGAAGTTGCTGGTGGTGAGGGAACTCGACGGCGATTGCCGCCATGGATGCAAGGTAAAGCAAGTACACCTAGCGGCGACCGGGATAAGAGTGATAAAGTCCAAGAGGTTGGAGATGAATTTATCTCTGGAAATTTTAAGCCCAGAAAACAGTCTAGAAAAGCTTCCGAGCCTATTGAAAAAGGTGAAACCAAGAGGAGGAAAAGGAAAATTTGTCAACAAGACGTACCATGTGATAGTGAAAATGCTTCCCCGGTGAAAATGAGTATTGGTCTTCGGGAAAAACAAATTCAGGAACCTTCTCATCGGCAAAGAAACAAAACAAATGTTAGATTGAGAAGCGGAAAAGATAGTAAAACCCCATCTCCGATTGAGGATGATGAGGAAGAACTGAGTCCAGAAGATTTGTTAAGCATCGCTAAAGAGGTAGTTAAACTTGTTGAAAACTTTAAGGGTTTCTTCTTGTCTTTAAATTTGCAATAAAGATCTCAGTTTGATATTATTTATGTAATTACAGTATGTCAAAGCTGATAAAGACATAGGGCTGCAAGAACTATCAACTGGGGATTGTGAATTTGGAAAGCAATTATCAACTATAGCCTCTCCCAAAGCCAAGTCAGAAAGTTCTCTTATTGCCATTGATGGTAACCGAAAATCGCCTGTTGATGAAACAACTTATGATTTAACTGAAAGTCCGAAAGGTGACAAACATTTGATCAATACCAGCAGAACAGGAGATCCTGCTCACGACATGCTGGATCTGTTTTTAGGTCCTTTATTAAAGAAACCTGTGGATGAAAAGAGGACTGAATTCGTAAGGAGGGATCTGACATTTTCCAAGGAATTAGGAAAGGGAAGTCAGAATGATGTTAAAGAAGAAACAGTCCCTTTGACAAAGAAGAAGTGCACACTCAGGGATAAGGTAGCAATGCTACTCGATTAATAGGAAATCAAGGCCTGCAAACAATCATCATATGGTGAAATGAACATGAAATTCAAGGCTAATCCTGATCTTTTTTATTTGTAAAGTAGATGTTTGCAGTGGCGGCAGTCTGTAAAATGTACCTCTTCATATTGGCTTATCATGCTCTCGAAGTGCATAGTTTACCTGCAACTGGGTATTCTGAGTTTTTCTTTTCTTTTCTTTTAGCTGATGTACCGAAGTGATTATGTATAAATTTTCTTTTAGAACCAGCCATTTTCAGGTTTCAGTATGCAAGATCTGGTCATTCATTTTACTAAATCCTGTTTCAATTGTAAAGATTCAATGAAAATGATTTTTAATTCTCAGTATGCAAAGAATTAATCATCTTCCCCTTATAATATTCTTCGACCAAATTTTATCCTCTCCAGCTATTATTGAAAAAGTTGCCATTAAAGTTTTAGATGAAGGAGAGTTTACAACTTTTGACTTTGTTGAAAAGTGTATTGTGGCTGAATATAAACCGATCAGTTCAATTGGAGAATGATTTTTGATCCATAAAAAGGCCATAATTGTTATTATGCAGAAGCATGTTGTATGATGTAATGATTCAACTCTTAGTTTGGTGCATTGCACTAGACCTGTTCATAGGTCGGACTATTCGGCTCAGTCCGAAGGCCCGCTCAAAATGTAGAAGGGTTTAGGCAAAAATATAGGCCCGAAAAATGGGTTTGGACAAAAGAATAAGGTCCGTTTAAAAAACGAGTCAAGCCTTGGGTAAGTGGAACGACGGAAATGTGCAAGTGTACACAATCGCAACAAGTAATAAAGTGACAAGTAAATGTCGAGTTATCGTACCTACAGAGACTGTGAAAAGAATTATTTATGAATGCTATTTAAAACACTTTGGTGAAGAAAAATATTTTGTTTGAAGAGGGTGATTCAAAACTAAGATTTTAAACTAAATGAACTAAATAAATAAATCTCAAATGCACGATTTCAAAATACGATTTTAATCAAGATGACGTAATTGTGTTGGATTAATTACATTTCTTAACTTAAAATTATTAAACTCATGTTTATATTGTTACGAATAAGTTCATGGTAACTCGGTAATTTGCTAACTTATGAACATACTCACCTACCAAAATCTATTTATTTCTTGACTATATCCCTATGTCAATTCAACCGATTAAATAAATCTTAATAGGCCAATATGTTATTGCACATACATACTTATTGAATCGAAATAATCTCTTGTACATATCCCTATGTCAATTCAAACAATTAACTCGATTTAATAAGCACGTAAAAGACTATGTAAGGTAACAAAGTATCCTTACCTTGAAACAGTTTAATCACAATAATCTTGCAAGTTATGCAAGGCAAATGTATGGTCAGATACCGTTGCTAATCTAACCCTTAGCTACCTTAGATGATTAAACATGCACTGATTAAGTACTGTGTCCATTAATTACAATTTCAATCCGTTTAAATAATTAATTCATTAGTTACCTAACAATTGTAAAGCAAGAATAACTTAGTCATGATTTTACTTAATCAAGCATCTTACCGAGGCCTATAACAACATAACACAATTTTAATAATTTTAACAAACGAAATGCAATCAACCTAACACGAATTAGATTCAAGCTAAATTGATTAAGTTAACCATTCCAACAACATAAATATTCATAGATATGTTCAGCATAACAACAACAAAAATTAAAAAAGATAGGGAATAAGAATCAAATCCGGTGTTTTTCCGTGGCTTGACTAGTTGCTCCGTTCTTCCTTCTTCGTTGTCCTCGTCGACCAAGGCTGGTATGAACACTTAATTGCTGCTCCAAATAGCTGATGAATGCCCATTTTCCAATAGGAGAAATCGGCAAGAGAGCAAGGGAATTATGGAATGGAACAAAAAGAGAGAAAGTGGAGAAAAGAGAGGAAAGATGTGAATGCTTAAGGTGTGTTTTTAAAATGACCAGCCTAAGGGGTTTTTTATAGCTGAGGAGGGCTACTAAAAATAGCTAAAATTATCAGCCAAATAGCCCTCCCTTGGCTGGCCACACATGTGGCAAGGTTGATAGTTTTAACTTTGCTAAATTAGGCTTGGGGCAATTCTATAAAGCCACCATTTGTGGAGGGGTTTGAATGCAACTTGAACAAGTCTTCAAGGGCCTCTTTGCAAGCTTAAATAATTAGCTAATAAGCTGATTTGGGTCAGCTCTTGAGACGATTTTTGGGCTGTCCATTTCTTGGTCAGTTCGGTTCACTCGGTTTAGTTCAACTGGACCACTTTTTCATAATTAATTAATAATAATTTATTAACCCCAATTAAATTTGATATAAATTAAAATTAATTATATTATAAATTAATACATATAATTTTGGACCGTCTTAGGCTAAATTTTTTTTCGTCTTGATACTTCAAATTGCTTCTCGGTTTTGTGCTTCTAACAGTGTCTGCCGAGCCATATTTCGCCATTTGTGCAAATCTGTCGAAAATAATCAAAATTCATCAAAATTAATTATAAAATTAACTAAAATTCAACATGTTCATATTTTAAGTGCACTTTAATTATTTTGTAAAAATTAATTATTTTTTAACAAGAATTTTATCGAAACTGTATGATTTTATGTTAAAAAGGGTATGTAAAAATGTGTAAATTTCTGTGTTTCCACACCCCCAAACTTAATTCATTGCTCGTCCCGAGTAATGCACAAATTAAAAAGAATTACTTAGAAAACACCTTTGAAAAATTTCTTCAGAATAACATTCTTCCCAGAATTATGAATTTAATATACTTATGCTCAAAAACAAGAAATTTTTTAGTTATGCTACTTAAGTATACATATCGTTCAAATTAATCTCAACAACTATTATGATAGCACAATTAGACTAAATGCTTCCTTAACAAGACATGTTAACCCTTACCAATTTGATTTTATTTCCTTATTCAAGATTAAGCTGCAATCATTAAGTTTAACTTATGCCTTCATATGTTGAACATAACAATTTCTCTCCACTAATGTAGGTAGCATAGAAAACTTGAATC
Source organism: Gossypium hirsutum (assembly GCF_007990345.1). Classification (NCBI taxonomy): domain Eukaryota; kingdom Viridiplantae; phylum Streptophyta; class Magnoliopsida; order Malvales; family Malvaceae; genus Gossypium; species Gossypium hirsutum. The sequence continues at coordinate 49,438,446 of NC_053438.1, read as the reverse complement.
AATAGGTCTTTAAAAAGGTTGTAATGTAGCTAGGCTATAGGTAAATAAAAGATAGATAAATTTAGGCTTTTAAACCCTAGACAGCTTCAATCGGACCTTTGGAATAATTTCCCTCAATGCACCAACTTACTTTGCTTTCACATGCTCTTTTGTACATCTATTTTCTTTCAAGTACATGTACTTTTTTTTTAGCATTTTATTGTATGTACTACAATTTTTAAAGCATTTGATACTTCTTTCAACTCCCTCAAACTTATTTTCAAAGAATATTCTGAATAGTACTGAGTTTAGTGTTTGAGACAATTTAAAGATAATTAAGAGAGAAGTGGTGGCTAAATATTGTAAGGGTTCAAATAAAATTAGGCCATATAGTCTCAAAGTTGGGTTTCAAAGGATAAAATTTCATCAAGGTTAGCTTGAAAGGCTCAAATGGTCCAAACAAGAGTTGCCTAAATCATTTTCAACATTCTACGCTTCCTAGGATTTCGCCTCAAGAAACTACTAAGTCAATTCTAGAGACTTAAACTTTCATGCATGCCTACCTTTCTTAAGGAAGTAAAAATTTTATGGTACAATTTGCATGCTTTATTAAAAATACATTTATAACATTATTCAACTAACATAACAATTTATTGAAATAATAGAACTTTATTTATACTGAAGTTTAACATACTTAACATAATTTCAAATTATTGAACAAAATATATCCTTATCATAATTAAAAGAACTATTTATTCTGAGTGGAAGTAATTTCAATTTTTCGGTCCCCCTACTTAAAATGAACAATGTCCTCATTGTTTAAAGTGAATAGATACTATACACCAAGTAGAATTCTAGAAAAGAGGAGGTGAGTCAATTTGACTACTTAAGTACCAAGCTTTTTCTAAATCCAATCCTAGACATGTATATATCTATTGCCACACTTTATACTTCGCGACTTGTTAAATTTTATTAATGATTTCCATCTCTTCTTTTATTATGCAAAAATTCTTAATTAACTTTATCCTAAAATAACCTAAGAATATAAATAAAATAAAGTCAAGATCCCTCCTTTATTTATTTGCAGATCCTTCCGAATTTGACTCATCTTTTGCTCCATCATTATTGTCTTTGCATGAATCGCTTCACTCCTTTTTCGATAATGGACTCCATGGTTCAAATATGTAATCTGGAAACTTAGGCACAAAAATAAATAGGTCATTGTAAATTTTCGTAAGAGCACTTCTCATCGAGTCATCCCTTATTTTTGAGTATTTCTAGCAAGCTTGTTGCTGCCACTGCATATGTTGCATTATGTCCATTAACTTTGACAGCTCATCTCGAAGATCTGGGCGAGACGGTTGAGCTTTGAACATTGAAGTCTCGATATCAGGTTCAACTTTTGGTTCCATTGGTTCCACCTTATTTGGGACTTCAGCCGATTGCACTGGCTCGATCTCTGTGGGATCTTCTTCTTCTTCTTTTTTGGGATCCTCACTTTCTTCAACTCGTTGCTGTAAAACAGAGTCTCCATCTATTCGATAGAGGTCCCAATCTGTGGTTGTGCCCTAGCTATAGCCTGTCTTATTTATGTTTGCAAGAATTTTAGCTTTCAAGCACAAAATTGTTACCGTAAAAGGAAAGAAAGTTGGGCCAGAATATGAACATCTAACGGCACAATTTCGCATTTCCCTCAGGTTGATTTTTCCCACATCAATGGTCTTCCCAGTTAAAATCGAGTATAATAAGACCATTCACTCTAATGAGATTGTAATCCCATGTGAGCTAGGCATAAGGCTGAATCGGATGAAGTAGAACCATACCTTTGCGAGTGGTGTCAAATATTCTCTTCGAAAAGTGTGGATTCCTTGCTTTGACAGAGTTCCTCGAGAATTTCTTGCAAATTTTCAGACTCTATATTGCTCATCAAGGAGGAATATTCGTCGTTTTCGAAATCAAGCAATTCAAAGAACTCATTAGTAGCGTTTGAAGTTATTGGTACCTTGATTCTGTGAACTGAAACTTCTGTCAACTCGCTTGAGGTTAAATTCGCATAGAATTCGCGTACTAACTCCTCATCCACACTAGGTTTCTTCTCACAAAATAACTCCCAAATGAGAGTTTCAGCAACCTGACGAATACGCGCCATAAAACCAATATAGTTGTTTTCTTTCAATGTGAAACCTTTCTCTGGATGCATCTATTGATTCTTGAAGATACTTTCGTATCTTGCTTTGGCTTCTTCACAGTGGAACTTGTTTTGTGATTCGTCAATTTGGGCAAATGCACGAGTTCTCTTGCGAGGCATGATTAACCTGATCATAAAATGGTAACAATTATTTTCTCAAAAATTTAATTAATATAAAATATTAATAATACAATAAATTGAAAAATTAGATAATTAAATTAAAATTTTGGAGAAAAATTGGTCTTACCACCTTTTTTGTAAAAAATTAAAAGCTCTTCAGAAAAATACTTTTGAATCAAAAGATGGCAAATTAAAATAAGTTGAGGGGTTTTTGGCTAAGAATGGGTAAAAGGGTGGTGTGCCGCTTGGGTATGCAAGGCAGCAGCACACAACAAGGGTGGATGTGAGCAGCATGCGGATTGTTGAGCATGTCTGGTGTGGTCACACGCGGGGTGTTGTTGACCGATCAGTTGGACGATGCTATGGCTAGGGAATTGTTAGGAGGTTTTGGCACTTAAGGGTTTTGGTGTTTTTGGAGGGAATGGTGTATGAATGAAAAAAAAATAAGAATAGATGGGTGGAATTTATAGTGAAAGGAGTATGAGCTAGAGTAGAATTCTTAAAAATTCTAAGTTCTAATTCTACTCAAAATAAATAACAATTAATAATTAATATGATGCATATTAAATTATTATTTGCTATTAATTTATTAAGATAAAAACTTATCAAATAAAATATGATTAAATTAAAACTAATCCTAACTCTAAATAAAGCTGATAATAATTAATATATATTATAATAGATATAATTATATATTAATAATTATCATCTTTTTTTTTATTGAACTAAAAACATTTATTCTAGATGCTTTTTGAAAAAATTTACAAAAAGAGACATCTAATTTTTAATATTCACAAAACGAGCAACCAAATTTTTAAAAATAATTCAATTAAGTTCCTAAACTTAATGAAAATTCAAAATTGAGTTGCAACATAAAACTTGGATCAAAATTGTCCCTTTTATTTGAAAAACTAAAAATTTATTTTGTCATTTAGGGAATAATTTCTTGGGAAATTATGTTAAAATCAATTTCCAGGAAAGATTGGAGAGGTCACAAGCGGTCCCGCTTAAGTTCCAATCTCCTAGACAGAATTTATTTAAACATACTAATCCCGAAAATATACCCTAAATCATTTATTCAAACAGAAGAACAAGAAAATTTAAATATCTGATAAAATGAACGAGATTTGATTTTGTTCAATTTTATCTCCCCAGTAATGTTTTAAACGTTGAGCATTAACTCAAAAATTACCTACCTTACCTTGAAGTTCAACAACTCCGTATGGATAGACTCGATGAATCATAAATGGACCGGACCAACGTGATTTTAACCTACCTGGAAGGAACCTTAATCTGGAATTGAATAACAAGACTTGTTGACCTGCTTCAAACTCTCGAACTCGAATGTGCTTGTCATGCCGTTTCTTGAGTCTCTCCTTAAGTAATTTGGCATTCTTGTATGAAGACATTCGAAAATATTCTAACTCATTAAGTTGAAGCATCCGTTTCTCTTTGGCACTTTTAAGATCCAGGTTAAGTCGTTGGAGAGCCCAGTAAGCTTTGTGTTCTAACTCTAATGGTAGATGGCAGGCTTTCCCAAAAACTAACCTATAGGGTGACATCCCTAAAGGTGTCTTGTATGCTATCTTGTAAGCCCATAAAGCATCATCTAGTCTTTTGGACCATTCTCGTCGGTTCGGGAAAACTACCTTCTTAAGTATGCCTTTGATCTTCTTGTTTGCCAGTTCAGCTTGCCCATTCGTCTACGAATGGTAAGCTGTAGCGACCTTGTGTTTCACTCCATGTTTATTTAATAACCATTTCAACCATTTGTTCACAAAATGGGACCCTTCATCACATATGATGGCTCTTGGGGTTCCAAACCTTGTGAACACATGTTTCTGCAAAAACTTCATTACAACCTTAGCATCGTTTGTTGGATATGTCTTTGCCTCAACCCACTTAGATACATAGTCTACTATTACTAACATGTACTTGTGACTAGGGGTGAGCATTCGATCAAATCGAATCGAATCGAATCGAAAATTTTCAAGTTAATGAGTTTTCGAATCTCATTTTATCATCCTAACTTTATTTGAAGTTTTCTCGAATCGAGTCGAGTGAGATGGAATTCGAATCGAATCGAATCGAATATATTTGTTCGAGTTAAATTTTAAAAAATAATTTTGGGTCCTTGTAACCATTGTCACCCATCATAATAAAATTTGTCCACCTTAATCAAAATTTTTATTAACTTTCATCACTTCATAATTTATTTATTAATTTTTTATATATTGGTTAGCTTCTTTACTTGCTTAGTTATTTCAATTATCTTCAGATTCTTGTCACTATGTATTTTAGAATTAAAAAATATATTAAATGTAAAAATATGATTTTTTAATAAAATTTATTTTAAAATAAAATGTGAAATTGATACCAATATAAATTTTTAACACGAATATTTTATTGCATAATTAATAATTTAATTTTAATATAAATATTCAATATGACTAAACAATTCAATAATATAAATAATATAAAATGTGAAATTTAATTTAATAATATAAATAGTAGATATAAATAAAATTATTACTATTTATGTTTAGTGATTTTTTTTGGATAATTTTGATTTTTTTATTTGAGAGTAAAGGGTGAGAAGTAAAAGTTTAGGGGAAAAATAAAAAAAGTTTTGGGAATAAAAGTTTGAGGGAAAATAAATAGGGGGAGTAAAATTTGGAGGGAAAATATTAAAAAAAAAAAATTGGAGGGGGGAGGGTTTGGGATAGATGAGAGGTGAGATAGGAAGGGAATAAAAGTTTTAGGGGAAAAGTGGGAGGGAGTAAAAAATTTGGGGAGAAATAAAAGGTTTTGAGGGTTTTTGGGAGTAAAATTTTGAGAAAAAATAAATGGGAGAGTAAAATTTTGGTGGGAAATAGATTTTGGGTAGATTAGGGGGTTGGGAGGGGAGGGGAGTAAAAGTTTTGGGGGGAAAGTGGGAAGGAGTAAAAGTTTTTAGGGAAAAGTAAAAAGGTTTGGGAGTTTGGGGTAAAAATGTAAAATATTACAGTTTGATATTCGAATTATTCGAATTATTCAAGTTATTCGAATTCGAAAACTCAACTCGATTCGAACTCGAAATTTGAAAAAAAAATTCGAGTTGATTCGAATAACTCGATTAACTCGAATAACTCGATTCGTTTAACTCGAAATTCGAATTTTTTTTTCGATTTTTTCGAGTCAAATCGAGTTTTGCTCACCCCTACTTGTGACCAAAAGACGAAGGGAAATGACCGAGAAAGTCAATACCCCAAACATCGAATAATTCTACCTCAATGATGTTTGTCCGAGGCATGTCATTTCTGTTGGTGACATTTCCGACCCTTTGACATCGATCATAACTCTTTACGTAAGCATATGCATCTTTGAATAGTGTTGGCCAAAAGAATCTGGCTTGCAATACCTTGATTGCAGTATGTGTACCTTCGAAGTGTCCCCCACTCGGAGCTGAGTGACAATGGTATAAAATCTTATGTACTTCATCTTCTTCCACGCATCTCTTGATCATTTGATCTGCACACTTTTTAAACAAATACGGTTCTTTCCAGAAATAGTACTTCACATCGTGAAGAAAAATTTTCTTTTGATGATACGTCTTATCAATCAGCATCAAACCACAAGCTAAAAAGTTAGCAATATCAGCAAACCAAGGGGTATTATGGACATGATTTACCTTCAGTATGTGTTCATCTGGAAACGTCTCTCAAATTGGTATAAAGGAGAGTTCTCTTCTTGCAGCTCTAATCTGGACAAGTGGTCTGCTTAGTTTTTCACTCCCTTTCGATCTTGAATTTCTAAATCGAACTCTTAAAGTAGAAGAACCCATCAGATCAGTCTCAACTCAGCGTCTTTCTTGGCAAGTAAATACTTAATTACCGAGTGGTCCGTATAAACAGTCACATTGGTACCTACAAGATAAGATCGAAACTTGTCAAAAGCAAACACAATAGCAAGTAACTCTTTTTCTGTTACCGTGTAATTCAGTTGAGCTCCTATCAGAGTCTGACTCGCATAGTAGCTGGGGTGAAAAACTTTGTTCCTTCTCTGACCCATGACAGCTTCGATCGTGAAGTCACTTGTGTCACACATCAATTCAAATGGCAAATCTCAGTCTGGTGTGACTATTATGGGTGTCGAAACTAACTGACTCTTCAAATCGTTGAAAGCTCTTAAGCACTCCTTATCAAATTTAAACGTCGTGTCCTTCTCCAATAATTTGCATAAGGGTTTAGCAACTTTGAAGAAGTCATTAATAAATCTTCGATAGAAACCGGCGTGGCCCAAAAAGCTCCTAACACCCTTTACAGATATTGGAGGTGGGAGTTTCTCAATAACATCTATCTTTGCTTTATCTACCTCGATTCTATGTCTTGTTATCTGATGCTCTAGAACAATACCTTCTCGTACCATGAAATGACACTTTTCCCAACTAAGTACAAAGTTTGTTTCTTCGCATCGCCTTAGTACCTTGGCTAGATTGGCTAGGTAATCATCGTATGTATCTCTAAATACTGAAAAATCATCCATAAAAACTTCCAAATATTTCTCAACCATGTCAGTAAGAATAGACATCATACATATTTGAAATGTAGTAGGTGCATTACATAAACCAAATGGCATGCGCCTAAATGCAAATGTACTGTATGGGTAGGTGAATGTTGTATTGTGCTAATTTTTCAGTGCTACTGTAATGTAATTATACCCCGAGTATCCATCGAGAAAATAGTAATAGTCTCGCCCTGCGAGTCTATCCAGCATCTGGTCCAAAAACGGTAAAGGAAAGTGATCTTTCCTAGTTGCCTTGTTCAGCTTCTAGTAATCGATGAAAATTCTCCATCCCGTAACCGTTCTAGTCGGTATCAACTCGTTATTCTCGTTTTTAATGATCGTGATACCTCTTTTTTTGGTACGCACTGGATCGGACTTACCCATGAACTATCTGTGATGGGGTAAATTATACCCGCATCTAACCACTTGATGATTTCTTTCTTGACTACGTCCTTCATAATGGGGTTCAGTCTTCGTTGTCCATCAATCGTCCCTTTTTTTTCCATCTTCTAAGATAATCTTGTGCATGCATACAGATGGACTAATTACACGAATATCAGCTATGATCCATCCGATAGCCTTGTTGAATTGTTTCAACACCAGGATGAGTTTCTATTCTTGCTCAGTAGTTAATTCTGCTGAAACAATCACAGGTAGAGTATAAGAGTTACATAAATAAACATATTTCAAATGTGAGGGAAGTACCTTCAGTACTAATTTAGGTGGCTCCTCGATTGATGCTTTTGGTTGGGCATAATCCATTTTCTCTAACTCCAAAGATTCAAAGCGGGATTACGAATTAAGTCCCCTTTGATTAGCTTCTAACAAAGCTAAGTATTCATCATCTTATTCATCATTTGGAGGATCTGATGTCAAAATTTGTTCCAATGGGTCCTCAACATAATTGAGTTCCTTCTCCATGATTAAATCATCTAAATTGGACACTGCAGAACAATCATCAATTGTGTCAGAAAATCGCCCAGACTTAAAAACGTTAAAAGTTACCTGATCATCCTAAATACGCATAGTAAGCTCGCCCTTCTGCATATCAATAAGGGTCATTCCGGTTGCTAAGAATGGTCTTTCTAAGATGACTGTCACATCTTTGTCTACTTCAAAGTCTAGAATCACAAAGTTAACAGGAAAGATAAATTTGTCTACACGTACCAATACGTCCTCGATTTTTCCTTCTAGATGTGCTAAGGATCGATCTGCTAATTGAAGTGTAACCGTAGTAGGTCTAACTTCACCTATCCCCAACTTTCTAAATATTGACATGGGCATCAAGTTGATACTTGCACCCAAGTCACATAGTGCCTTACCACAATATGTTGCTCCAATATTGTAAGGTATGGTAAAACATCCAGGATCTTTCAATTTTGAGGGTAGTTTGTCTTGAAGATATGCACTGTATTCCTTCGTTAGGGCGACCGTCTCAAATTCTCCAAGTCTTTATTTTTTAGACAGAATATCCTTCATGAATTTGACTTAGTTCGGCATTTGTTCAAGTGCTTCAACTAACGGGATGTTGATATGAAGTTGCTTGAGTACATTTAGGAACTTCTTGAATTGAATTTCCTACTTCTGCTTCTGAAGTCTTTGAGGGTAGTGTGGTGGAGGTTTCTTTACTAAAACTGGTTGATTCATTTTCTGTGGCAATTCTGCATCTAACAGAGTTATTAGTTGATCAGAATTAGCTGGTTTAGAAGTTACCTTATCAGTTTTTATAGATTCAATTTCTGGTGAAACTAGAATTTCAACACTCAGTTGAACTTCCTCTAAGTCTTGAGTGTCAGCTGGCTCCTTCTCAACTTCGACGGAATTGGGCTCTAAAGTCTTTTCGCTCCTTAATTTTAACACTTTAACAAGCTCCTTCCTTGGATTCCTCGGATTCTCCATATCACTAGGTAAAGCACCTTGTAGTCGGTTTCTGAATTCAGTTGCAAGCTGACCCATTTGATTATCCAAATTCCTTAGAGATGCATCATTTTTTGCCATGTATTCCTTTAATAGATTCTCTAGGCTATTGGATGGTTCAGCTTGGGTTGGTTTCTGAGCTTATTGGGAAAAACTAAGTGGCTTGGTTGATCTAGGTTGGACATAATTGTTACTGGTTCTTGCCCCTTGGTTACTCTAGGAAAAATTCGGGTGGTTTCACCATGATGGGTTATAGAAATTGGATTGCAACCCTTGCTTTCCTCGATTTTGGTTCTGGTTACCCATGAAATACACAGATTCTGGGTTCGATGGACATTCTTCGAACAAATGTCCTTCCCCACAATAAACACATGCTACATTTTCAAATTGATTCAGTGGCTGTGCTGCAAAACTATTACACCTATTAGTAGTAAGATTTTTTAACATTAAGGATTTTAACATGGCGTCTACTTCATGTATTCTAACGACTCGTCTTCTTGATGCTGCTCGATTGTTGGCCATTGATAATTCTTTGTACCTTTCCCATCCTCATACAATGACTAATCATCCATTTGTTGGAAAGTAGTGATCTCGTTCCTCAACTTAGCATACTTGCTAGGCGAGAAATACTTCATAAGGAATTTTTCTGCTAAATCTTGCCATGTTGAAATTGAGTTTGGTGGTAATGAGTTCAACCAAGCTCGAGCTCTGTCCTTTAGTGAATATGAGAATAGCTTCAATCGTAAGGAATCTTCGACTACTCCGGCTAACTTAAAAGAATTGTTCACCACCATAAACAGTCTTAGGTGTAGGTGAGGATCTTTGGTAGGCATTCCACTGAATTGGCCCACTGTCTGAAGCATCAGGAACATGACTGGCTTCAACTCAAACTGTTGTAGCTCAATTTTGGGTCTCCTAATACCCAGATTAAGATCATGAAATATTGGCATGACATACTGTCTCAAAGCTTTATCCCTATCATCAGCAATAAGGATAGGATTTTGAGTAAGGTTTGCTTTGTTTCCTTGATTCAGATTTTTGAAGTTCATCTCTTCAGTCCTTCTCTAACTTGCTTGTCTTCTTCACTGTCGAAAAGTTCGTTCAATCTCAAGGTCTACAGGGAGTAAATCGATGATTCGGTCAATACTCATAAACACCTGAAATAATCACAGAAAAATTAACTAAGTTAAAATTTGAACAGAAAAATAAACCAAAATGCAAAACTAACAACTTCACAAATAATGATTTTTTTTAAATACAGTCCCCGGCAACGATTCCAAAAACTTGGAACGATGGAAATGTGCAAGTGTACACAATCGCAACAAGTAATAAAGTGACAAGTAAATGTTGAGTTATCGTACCTACATGGACTGTGAAAAGAATTATTTATGAATGCTATTTAAAACACTTTGGTGAAGAAAAATATTTTGTTTGAAGAGGGTGATTCAAAACTAAGATTTTAAACTAAATGAACTAAATAAATAAATCTCAAATGCACGATTTCAAAATATGATTTTAATCAAGATGACGTAATTGTGTTAGATTAATTACATTTCTTAACTTAGAATTATTAAACTCATGTTTATATTGTTACGAATAAGTTTACGGTAACTCGGGAATTTGCTAACTTGTGAACATACTCACCTACCAAAATCTATTTATCTCTTGACTATATCCCTATGTCAATTCAACCGGTTAAATAAATCTTAGGAGGCAAATATGTTGTTTCACATACATACTTATTGAATCGAAATAATCTCTTGTACATATCCCTATGTCAATTCAAACAATTAACTCAATTTAATAAGCACGTAAAAGACTATGTAAGGTAACAAAGTATCCTTACCTTGAAACAGTTTAATCACAATAATCTTGCAAGTTATGCAAGGCAAATGTATCGTCAGATACTGTTGCTAATCTAACCCTCAGCTACCTTAGATGATTAAACATGCACTGATTAAGTATTGTGTCCATTAATTACAATTTCAATCCGTTTAAATAATTAATTCATTAGTTACCTAACAATTGTAATGCAAGAATAACTTAGTCATGATTTTACTTAATCAAGCATCTTACCGAGGCCTATAACAACATAACACAATTTTAATAATTTTAACAAACGAAATGTAATCAACCTAACAAGAATTAGATTCAAGATAAATTGATTAAGTTAACCATTCCAACAACATAAATATTCATAGATATGTTCAGCATAACAACAACAAAAATTAAAAAAGATAAGGAACAAGAATCAAATCCGGTGTTTTTCCGTGGCTTGACTAGTTGCTCCGTTCTTCCTTCTCCGTTGTCCTCGTCGACCAAGGCTGGTATGAACACTTAATTGCTGCTCCAAATAGCTGATAAATGCCCCTTTTCCAATAGGAGATATCGATAAGAGAGCAAGGGAATTATGGAATGGAAAAGAAGAGAGAAAGTGGAGAAAAGAGAGGAAATATATGGATGTTTAAGTTGTGTTTTTAAAATGACCAGCCTAAGGGGGTTTTTATAGCTGAGGAGGGCTGCTAAAAATAGCTAAAATTATCAGCCAAAGAGCCCTCCCTTGACCAGCCACACATGTGGCAAGGTTAATAGTTTCAACTTTGCTAAATTAGGCTTGGGGCAATTCTATAAAGCCACCAATTGTGGAGGGGTTTGAATGCAACTTGAACAAGTCTTCAAGGGCCTCTTTGCAAGCTTAAATAATCAGCTAATGAGCTGATTTGGGTTAGCTCTTTGGACGGTTTTTGGGCTGTCCATTTCTTGGTCGGTTCGGTTCACTCGGTTTAGTTCAACTGGACCAGTATTTCATAATTATTTAATAATAATTTATTAACCCAAATTAAATTGGATATAAATTAAAATTAATTATATTATAAATCATTACATATTATTTTGGACCGTCTTAGGCTGAAATTTAGTTCGCCTTGATACTTCAAATTGCTTCTCGGTTTTGCGCTTTTAGCAGTATCTGTCGAGCCATTTTTCACCCTTTGTGCAAATTTGTCGAAAATAACCGAAATTCATAAAAATTAATTATAAAATTAACTAAAATTCAACATGTTCATATTTTAAGTGCACTTTAATTATTTTGTAAAAATTAATTATTTTTTCGACAAGAATTTTATCGAAACTGTATGATTTTAAGTTAAAAAGGATATGTAAAAATGTGTAAATTTTCGTGTTTTCAGCAAGACATTTTTGGCTTGGGCCAGGCCCGAATTCAGTAAAGGACAAAAAAAATCTATTTTTTTAATATTATTTTCTTATTGTTTTCTCCCTATTTTGCTATCATTTTACCATTATATTACTATTATTTTGTTGTTATTGTTTAGATATTGTATAAAACTTATTTTATTATTAATTTTGTTATTATTTTAAAGACATTTGTTAATTTTGTTATTATTTTAGAGGCATTTGCTTATTAAGTTTCATCTATCTTAGTGTTATTTAAGTATACATATTTTTTAAAATTGATTTTCAATTTGTTGGGAAATATTTATTTTGATTTTTTTATATATTAAAATTATATAAAAATAATATAAAAATTAATATGAGCGGGTCGAGTTGGGCCCAAGTTTTAACATTTTTATCCGGGTTGGGTTTAGACAAAATTTTAGGCCCATTTTCAGGCCCGACCCAAGCCTAATAAATGAGCCTAAATTTTTAGTTGAACCTGACCCAAACCCGATCCGGCCTATGCACACCTCTAATTGCACCATAGTTCTTTTTGTCTTTGTGGTTAAGGTGGGAAAGGGATGAACGGATATTTTAGCCTGGCCTTATATTGCTTTTTAGCGATTGTTTAGAACTCTGCAGTCAACAGCATATTTTCTCTCTCTTGTCTCATACTCGTGACAGGATCTTCTATCATGCAATAAACACATGCGTTTTCACCTAAAGACAAACTGTTGATGAGCATTAGGCCATCTTAGCGTAGAAAGTAAGTTTGTCAATGTCACCCGGGGAGTCAGGACAAAATGACCCAAATTTATGTAGTTCTGAATCACAGAATGTGGTCACTCCTTGGTAGAGAGCATGCCATGTGAATGTCAGATGCTGTGGAGTTGACATCACAAGGTGAATGGACGTCCTTAAGTCATTTTCTTTCTTTAAAATCATTGCAGACTTGGGTGGTATATTGTGTCAAGTTGCTTTCTTTACTTGGCTTGATTAGAGTTAGGATATGCCAAACTAGTTCCATCCCCCAAGTTCTTGTGGTTGAAGTAAGTTTTCAACATGATTTTAGGATCTGTTCATCTATTATTGAATTGATTTCATTGATCCTCTTAGCTTGGACATTTGCTTCTTCTTTCTCCTCATCTGTATCAGCATTTACCCTTTGTCCATTTAAGGCATGCTCTTCAGCTTTTATGATGATAAAGTAAGTGGGTATAACCCATCCGAAGTTGAAATACCAGACTTTTGCAAGTTGATAAATATTTTCTTACCCATTAGTTATGCCTTAAAGCTTGAAAATGAGCATTAACCAGGCATCTCTAGATCTCAAAAATTAGTTCACATCCTCTAGAATAATTTCTGGAATATCCAGCAGGCAGGTATGTCCATGATTATATTCGATCGTTATAAGTTAATCCTCCATGATCATAAAATTTTAGCATGTATCACTATTAAGACGAAAAGCACAACAGTACCAGTCGGTCGGATCCAAAATAAGAGTCTTAAGTTATATACTATTGATGACAAAACCTTATATTAGTACAATGAACATATTTGGTTTTTTCTTCTGGAAATGTCTTAGGATAGCTTTAGGTTTTATTTTTTTCATCTTTTCTCTCCGTTTCTTTGCTTGTTACCTTCTGCCTATTTAGATTCCTAAAGGCTAAAACTTTTGCAAGGAACACTGTTGACTGTGATGCTTGTTATACATATACCTGGTTTTTACTCCATGCTTCCTGTCAATAAATCCCCTCTCCCACTAACTAGAAACCGTGGAAGGCCAACCTTGTAGCCGGTTTTCCTTACATCTTCTTGAACTTGGTCTCTATATTCCCTGAAAGTAAATTTTCTGTAGATTGAAGGTTCTTTGAAGCTCCCAATCGAAGAATCGTAAGAGGGGCACAGGAAATAAGCTATGGAGTATCTCTCCATCTTTGCATTAGTCACCACCTTATGCTCCACGCTTTTGTAAACACCATTGCTCCATGCCTGTAGAATTTTAGGTGTGAATTAGATAACTATACACACAGTGAATGAAAAGTTGATTCCACTCACATGGGATATTTCTGCTTTAGTTTCTTTTACCTGGAAGAGGTCGCCAATGTTGACTATAAGAGCATCTCGGTTAGGTTTGACAGTTACCCACTTGGAGTCCTTCATGAGTTGAAGTCCTCCTACCTGATCTTGACATAGAATTGTGAGGAAATCACTATCGGTGTGGCACACTAAACCCAAAATCTCCGGAGATATCGGACAGGCCGGGTAGTGGTTCAGGCGAAGGAAGCAGGTGCCTTCGTCGCATAAATTCTTGATCACTTCCTTTCCATGTCCCAAATTCGCTGTCAAAATGCTTCCTAGAAGTCCTGCAAGTTTCGACATGGCAGCTGCAAATTCTATCATCACTGCCCTGTAGAAAACCAGAGGATAACGTTTTATTTGTTAGCACTTGGGATGCAAACAGCGGCTGCAACGCAATGTTATGGATGTTTTTTTAGCAGTTTAGACATATTATTAATTGCGTCCATGTTAGTATTACCTTAAAGATATAAACTCTCCATAACAAGCTTCATCTGAAACCTTGGTAAGAGGGACATGGAAAGCCTCAGACCATGAGAACTGTTTAGGACAGGTAGCCCTAGGACTTCCCCATCTGTAAGAATTATTCAAAAGTCCACAGCTAGCTTTCCTTTCAAAGGGTATTTTGAACAACTTCACTTGTTCACTTCTCATTTGCTCAACTAGTTGAGGGCTAATCCCATGGTTCAACACTTGGAAAAATCCCCATTCTGATGATGCCCCACATATGGCAGCAACACAAGCTCGGCGAACCGTTTCGTCGTGATTGCTTAGACCACTCAAGTCAATCAAAGGAAGTTGGCATTCTTCAATGACAAGTCGGTTTTTAGGGTCATCGAGTTGAGGTGAGTTGCTTGAAAAAAGTGCTCCATAATGGTTAAGGAGAGGTGGGTCTGAGTTGGTCATTGCTATAGAAATGAAAATATACTTCCTAGAGGTGGTGCATGGTGAAAACGTGAAGGGGAAACTCTCTTTATATATGATTCGGAGAGAGAGTTTGGGGAAGACAATGAACCTAAAAAGCAAGAGAACAAGTGAGAAGCTACCAAATGTTGACAGATGTCAAAAGAAGAGCGTTTCACTCCTAATTGTCTGAAAGAGAACATGTCTAAGTTGGTACAATTAGAGTATCGACTATCGAGTAATGACTAAAAGAAAATAGAGCGTCAAGCATTTGGCAGGGGGGATAATGGTAAGAAGCTTGGAACCAAACCTCCCTCCCTCCATTCTTTTTTATTTTATTGAAGCTTGGTTTGCGTAGTGAAAGTTCCTTTTAACATGAATAATGGAACATTACTTTGTTTTCCAATTGGCCATTGGAATTTTTTTACTTTTTCTTTTCTTTTTAGTTTTAAACTCAACCATGTTTCGAAAAAAAAAAGAGAAGAAGCCTTTGGTTTTTTACCTTTTTTCCTCTTACAATTTTGGGAATTTTTGGTTACGATGTTTCGATTTTTTAATTTTCTTGAGTATGTATGTGTGACATTCTAAGATAGGAATAATTTTTTTTATGTATAAGTATGACGCATTTATTAATAAATAAATACTAATAATTTTAAACATAAATAAACATGAATAATAATTATTATAAAATATTAATAAATTTCAGATTTAAAACATTGAATTTAAGGGTTTAAGTCTAGGGGTTTAGAATTTTAACATTTATTTATAATTAATTAAATAAAGTTATCAAAATTCATTTATAAGTTCTCTATTATTTTTATGTTTTATTTAATGATGAGATGTCATGTCATTATTTAGTGAGACTTATGTCCCGAGAATGTATTAAATATTCTCCCTGTTGAAATATTGATGTGATATTATATCTATTTAAAAATATTCAAAATTTAAAAACAAAAGAATATACTTATAAATTACATCGAATATTTATATTTAAGTCCGAATAACAAAATTCGATACTTATATCTAAATCTGAAAAACAGGGATATCGATATTTAGCAAGTTGTAACACCGTTGAGAATGGAGCTGACTTTTTTTTATACCTGTCCAATCCAACTTGGAAACCATGGAAATTAATTTAACTTAAAATTTTATACTGATTCTTGAATGAAGCATCCGACAGGAAGAACTTAAAATAAAAGATCTAGACCTTAATCAGTAGGCTTTAAAATGCTTTTTATTACCATTGGATTATTTCTTGCAGCAGCAGAATAATTCTTTAGCAAGTTGGAATTAATAATTTATAATATATAATATTTTTCCAATTTTAAAATTTAATCCAACAAAAGTTTCATTTAAATAGGTGATGTTAGTAATGTAATATCTCATACCCGATCCAGTCACCATATTCAAATTATAAAGTACCACATTCATTGTCGGAGCAACTACGATCAAACTAACAAACAAATTATACCATTAAATAATTAATTTCAGCCAATACATGCATAGAATACAATGTACAACTATTTTCGGGTCTTAAACGAGCTTACTAAAGCTCTATTGTTAACCTGAGTTCGAATTAAGACTAAAATGTAAACCTTTCAAAAATTTAGGTTGACATCACGATGTCAGGGGTTCCTCATCGTGACACAACATACTAACTGAAACAACCTCTTTTCAATGATGTCGAAAATAATGGTTTCAGGATCACAATTCCGACATGTGAGCCCTTAAATATTATTTATTTAATATTAACGAAGTTATTAATGTGTCGTATTAGGATTTGGTTCAGTAATTTTGATGTTTGGTTATTTAATTAAAGGAAAATGACTAAATCGTAAAAATTATAAAAGTTATACACTATATGATTTTTAATTCTTCAAGGGTCCAAATATGTATTTAAACCAATGTCTTTCTATGTTGGATGGATGATAATGTTGTCATCCATATTAAGGAAGCTTAATTATACTTAGTAATAGTTTAATTAAGGTTTAATCTAAAATGTCTTAATAATTACAATTTTATCAATAATATATATTAATTTAAAGAAACAAAAAATGTTGTCTTCATCTTTTTCTCATCCCTTATCCATGACCGAATGTGGAAGAAAAACTTAGGGTTTTAGCTTTCAACTTTCAACCTTTGATTGGTAAGTAATTTCTAGTTCATTTCTTATAATTTTTATGTTTTTGAGATCTCGAGAACTTGGTTTAGTTAACACAGGGACTATTTCGCGAAATTGTTAAAGTTTAGAAAAGTTACCATTAAAGGATTCATGAAGTTTTTGGTGTTAATGGTTAGCATGTTAAGTTTAATTGTTAGTAGAATTAAATTGTAAGTGAAATTTTGATAGTTTTGTCATTAATGATCAAATAGAGAAACTTGCAAGTAGTGGGGTGAAACTTATATCTTTTATGCTGTTGAGATCGGTTTTAAAATCAAAGCTCAAAACTGTAAATTATGATATTTTGAATTTTAGGGACTAAATTGAGATAAATGCAAAACTTGGAAAATTGCAGTATAGATGAAATTGAACTACAATATGATTTCTATATGCTGTTAAGTTGTTAATTGGAATAGTTAATTGAGTCAAATTATGATTCAAGTCAAGAATTACAACAAGCGGAGGACATACGTGGAAAAGAAAAAATTACCAACTAGTCTTTGTTAACTAAACCGTTACAGTTTAGTCAAGTAAGTTTATACAGTAGAACTAAATTGCTATTGCTAATATTTTATACTTGATTTTGAAATGGTGATTGTTGGTGATTATGAATTGTGGTATAATGTGAGGTTAAATCCCGATGAAATTAGTAAAAGTCTCGTATACGAGGTTACAGGTAATACCTTAAGATTCTGAGCTTCAGCATGTGTTGCGGACTCGAGAATACAGTCATATTAAACCCTAGCCAAGTTATTTGTTGTGTAGGTTTAACCCTAACAAGTCACTAGACACTATTACTCATTATTTGTGTAGGTTTAACCCTATCGGATAATCAAACACTAGTATTCATTATTCGTGTAGGTTTAACCCAAATGGGTAACCAAGCACTATTACTTTCACTGTGTACGGAGTTTTTTTACTAAGTTTCATCAGGTAGAATTATGAAATGAAAATGTGATGATATGCCATTGGATGTTGGGAAAAGAAAGTTCATGATTTGGACGGTTAATACAAGTTGGTTATGATGGATATGTGAATTATGAGATTATATGTGTGATTGAACTCAAAACCTTATATGTTTAATGGTGTTGTTTTGAATCCTGATAGGTATATTTGTTTTATATAACGAGTTTGTATGTGATAAGAAATTGAAGTAACTAAATGTTTATATTGTATGAGCATACTAAGTATTTTAAATACTTACTCATGTTACTATTTTTCTGTAGATTTTGGACATTCAGAATGTGTTGGTTGGATCAATAAGAAGCTTATACCTATCCTTTCTCGTTTCAGTAGACTTTTTATGTTTTGAACTTAGTTACTTGTGGCATGTATATAGGATGGTTTGGCTTGTTTAAGTGAATGTATATGTTTTGGTATGTTTATATTTGTATATAAGTTGATGAAGTATTTTGATACGTGATATTTGGCTTGATTTTAAATGTCGAAACCATTTTTTTGATAAAAGGTTGTTGACTTTAATTTTGAAAATGAAAATGAACACGGGAGTCGCCACCAATCTTTTTTTTGATGAGGTGTGATCGGGTCACCTCGAAAAGTGGTTGTTTTTAATAAACGACTTGATTTATTAAAACAACGATTTTGGTCTACGAAATCCAAAAGACGGGTTCGAGAGTCGGTTAATACGAGGAAGGATTAGCACCCTCGTAACGCCCAAAATTGGTACCTAGTTTATTGATTAGTATCTTAATGTCGAAAATTCAAAACATTGAAGAGATTTCAAATTACGATCTTTTATTAAAATATTGAAAATTTTTGAGAAAGGGGCATATTTCATGTCAATCGAGAAGAAGAATTGCATTCCGTAAGTTAGGACACAATGTCTTGAATTCCATATACGAGAATACGTGCCGAAAAATTTACTTATTTGAAAGATATTCGATTATCTCAGTTTTAGAAAAGACCATATTCCGTAAGTTAGAACACGATCTTTTATTAACTCCCGAGATTATCAAAAAATTTATGTTTAAAAAGGTTCGTGTATTTGGATTTATCGAGAAAATTGAAACCCCGTAAGTTAGGGTACGACTTTTTCAACTCTTAAAATATGAAGTGTTACTTATTTTAAAAAAAATATTTTTGATGTATCGGATAAAAATCGTGATATGAATTAACAAAAATAGTAATGGGATAATATAAGATGATAATACAAGTAAAGTATTAAAATGATAATTAATAATAAAAATAGAATACTATGATAATAATGATGACAATATTGATAATCAAATTGCAACAACAAAATAAATAAAATAACATAAAATAGAATAAAATGAAAATAGGAACCGCACAATAAAATAAATAAATAAATGTAACATGAAGATCTAATAATTAAAAGAAATGATAAATCAATAAAATATAAGAAAAACAAGCAAACTAATAATAAAAGACACAATAAAAAAAACCTATTAAAATTTATTTTTAATGTGAAAAGTTGAAATAATAATAAATAAATAATAAATGAAAATAAATAAGTTAAAGTAAATAAATAAAATAATAAATAAAAAAAGAGTCTAAATTAAACTGCCCAGGATTAAATTGCAATTTGAGCAATACTTTAGGGTGGATTTTAAAAAAAATAAAAGATAGGGCCGATCGGGGGATTAAAATAAAACACTCGCAAAGGTGCATGGACCGAAATGGAAATATTCCCATATCATTTAAACGGCACCGTTCTTTAGGATTAAAATGAATAAAGAATAAAATTATAAGGTAAATTTAAAGAAATGAAAAAAATTGAATTGTAAACTAATTAAAAAGCGGAAGGGCTGAAAGTGCAATAAGCCCTTCCGCTAAAAAACACGCGGATCCTGCTAGTGAGTCGGGTCGGTCAGATCGGGCAATGTTAAAACGACGTCTTTTTGGGACCTTTTTGACCTCTCCAAAACGGCGCCATTTTTGACACATTATATAAACAAAAAAAAACTTAAAAATCATTTCATTCTTCATTAAAAAAAATTAGAAAAAAACTCTCTCAACTCTCTCTCAGCCCCTCAGAATCTGGCCTTGCACCGATCTGTCAACGCCGCGTAGGCCGCCAATCACCGACGACGGCGTCTCCGTCCATGGTGGCCGAAAAAGTAAAAAGGTATATTTTTATATTTATATATATTTGCTATATATCTGTATTTATATATATTTTAAGGAAAATAAAGTAAAAAATGAATAAATAAAAAAGGGGTTTCACAAAAAAAACCTTTGCTTTCGGGATTTCGTTTTTTTCTTTGATCTGCTCTCTTTTTTTTCATGCTTGAATCTCTTTTTTTTTATTTCAAGAAAAATCTGGGGGCCATTACAGTCGGTTTTCTTAGGCTTTTATAGCCGATTTTACAATTTTTTAATCTATTTGTTGTCATTTCTTTGCAGGTACTTCTGAAATGAATGACGATGGCAAGTGGGCGACGTGATAGTGGCGGTGGTAGAGGAGTTGGTGCGGCGGTGGCAGTGGCTGTCAGGGCTAGGTGCGGTGGGAGGCTAGGGTTAGGTGCAACAGGGGGCTAGGGTTTCTGCTAAAGAGTTTAGGTTTTGGGCCATTTGGGCCGCTAGGGTTTTTTTTTTGTAATTTGGGCCTGTTGGGTTTGGGTTGTTATTTTGGGTTGTTGTTAAGTTTGGGTCTTTATTGGGCCATTTGATTTGGGTTTGTAATATTTGGACTGTTTATTATTTGATTTTGGGTTTCATTTATTAAATTTTGGGCCCGGGCAAAAAATTGGTTATTGCAGCTGCCCCTCTTTGTTTGTTATCGTGTAACGAGAATAGAGCAAAGACTAAGAAAGACCAATTTTGCCTGATCTCGCCAATTCTAGACTCGTTCTGGTGCTTCTCTTCTTCAAATAGATTCATTCCAATCCACCGTGTCTTGTTGCTTCGATCCACTCCATTGTAACTTCAGAAAAAGATACGACTTGTAGCTTCAATCAACTCTGCTGCAACTTTAGGGGATGAGATTTGTGGTTTTAGTCTGCTCCACTACAACTTCAGGGAGATAAGACTTGCAATCTTCGGTCTGCTCCACTGTAACTTTAGAGAGATAAGGCTTACTATGGTAGATTTAATCCGACCTACTGCAACTTCAGAGGTATAGGATTTATCGTTTTAATCCGCTTCACTGCAACTTTAGGGAAATATGATTAGTAGCTTCAATCTGCTCCACTGCCACTTCAGGGAGATAAGATTTGTAATTTATAGCTTCAATCTGTTCCACTGTAACTTCAGGGAAATAAGATTTGCTATCTTTAGTCTGCTCCACCGCAACTTAAGAGAGATAAGACTTGTATATTCAATCTGCCCCACTGCAATTTTAAGGGGATAAGATTTGTGGTTTCACTGATATGTTCTCTGTGGAACATGACTTGTAGAATCAATTTTATGGACCTATTTATGCCTAGTGATTAGGATGTCATGATCAGAATGAATCAAATGCTCCTCACTAGATGTGTATGAATGATATTTGCATGAATGCAGAATGTCATTTTTTGCGAATGATCCCTCTTTAATGCTTAGGTTTTCATTGCTCGTTGTTCATCAAGGTTCTATCATTGATGTGTTACCATGCCTTCTTGTTCAGCTGGTATCCTTAACAGAAAATGCAAAGAAATAGTCACAATTTAGACTATTCTTTCTTAAATGTTTCCAACCCTTAAGTTTGGTTAGTTCTAAATAATAGTCCTATTTCAGGTCCTCGTACTATTTAAAATCTTTCAGAGCAATATGCAGAACTCCTTTTGCTCAAATATTATCAGTCAATTAATCGTTATTTCAATGAAAAATGCTTGAAAAAGATCATTAAGGCGGACAAAACTGAAATTTATCATGAAACAAAGTCTGAAAAGAATAGATTAATCAAAAAACAAAAAGTGAACATTGCTGGAATACAAAATAGGTGAGGGGAACAAATAAGTGCCCTAGATATCGCAGCCTGAGCTTCTCTGTACAAACTTCTTGGGGACCATTTTGAACTCAACATGTGTCTAGGAGATTTAGTGTACTTTGTCGATGCTCTAAGATGTAGCATACCTGATTCTTGTTAATTTAGATATAGCAAGATCACTGCATACCTTCACCTTCGATCCAAATTTGAATTGCCCTTTTACGGGTTTTCAATTCAAACCCCTTTGGTCTCAAGGCTCCCTTTGCGGGTTTTCGCCATGACCTCTCCATTTTTTTAAATTTTTTTCAGGAGAAGTACTTCTTGACTTAATTCGAATTCAAAGGGTTAGGCAGGCTCCTGCCATCCATCTTGGTCAAAATCAACGCTCCTCTAGAAAAGGCCTTCTTTACCACTTAAGGTCCTTCCCAATTTGGCATCCACTTTCCTCTAAAGTCCTTTTGTATAGGAAGGATCTTTTCCAACACTAGGTCCCCCTCGTGGAATTCTCTCGGACGAACCTTTTGGTTGTAAGCTTGCATCATTCGGTTTTGGTACATCTGACCATGACATATAGCTTTTAACCTTTTTTCTTCAATTAGGTTCAATTGATCGTACCGAGATTGGATCCATTCTGCTTCCTCCAACTTTAACTCAGCCAATACTTGGAGAGAAGGAATTTCAACTTCAATGGGTAAAACCGCCTCCATTCTATAAACCAGAGAGAAGGGTGTTGCCCCGGTGGAGGTCCTGATAGATGTTCGATAAGCTAAGAGGGCAAATGGTAATTTCTCATGCTAGTCTTTGTAGGTCTCAGTCATTTTCCCCATGATCTTTTTAATGTTTTTATTGGCTGCCTCCATTGCACCATTCATTTTTGGACGATACAGTGATGAGTTATGGTGTTTGATCTTGAATTGACTGCAGATCTCTGCTATGGTATTGTTATTCAAATTCAGCTCATTGTCGGATATGATCCTTTCTGGCATCCTATATCAACATATGATCTTTTTTTTCAAGAATTTACTGACTGTCGACATTGTGACATTGGCATATGAAGCACCTTCCACCCATTTGGTGAAGTAATCAATGATCACGAAGATAAATCGATGCCCATTAGAAGCCTTTGGCGATATTGGTCCAATAGCATCAATGCCCCACATGGAGAAAGGCTAGGGAGAAGTCATGACATGAAGGGGTGAAGGAGGCACGTGAATTTTGTCTCCATAAATCTGACACTTGTAACATCTCCTAGCCTAATTCATACAATCCCCTTCCATTGTGGACCAATAATACCCAAACCTCATGATTTTCCTAGCCATCGAAAAACCATTAGCGTGTGTCCCGCAAACGCCCTTGTGGACTTCTTCTAAGATTTTCGTAGCGCCGACAACGTCCACACATCTTAATAGTACTTGATCTTTTCCTCTTTTGTATAGGATCTCTCCATCTAAGACATAGTCATTGGCCAGTTTTATCAATGTCCTCTTATCATTCTCGGTTGCCTGGTCAAGGTTTTCGCGATTTTTCACATATCACAGTATATCTTGGTACCAAGGGCAATCATCCTTTTCCTCTTCTTCGATGCTATAGCAATGAGCCGGAGTCTCATAGATGCTTATCTAGATAGGTTTTATGTCCTCTTGTTTGTTCACTTTGAACATGGAAGCTAAAGTAGCCAGTGCATCAGCCATCTAGTTTTCATCTCGCGGGAGGTATCAAAAAGTGATATCACCAAACTCCTTAATTAGTTCGAGAACCAACTTTCGATAACTGATCAATTTGGGATCTCTCGTCTCCCATTCACCTTTAAGTTGATATATCACTAATGCAGAAACCCCATATACCTCTAGTACTTTGATTTTGCGTTCTGCAGCTAGACGGATGCCCATAATACATGCTTCGTATTACGCCATGTTGTTTGTGCAATCAAAATCCAATTTACTAGTAAAAAGGGTAATGATCTCCGTTTGAGGATACCAAGACTGCCTCGATTCCATTACCCACAGCGTTTGAGGCTCTGTCGAAGTTTAGTTTCCAAGAATGACCTTCTTGAAGGTCTTCTTCAGTGGTTGCCACACACATTAGGTCCTCAAAAGCTTCCTGGCATCCCTCGTCCATACGTCTGGATTATGCTTCTTAGAAGATGAAATATAGGGTCACATTTCTCGATTAATTGTGAAATGAATTGAGCAATGTAATTCAGTCTTCTTAAAAAACCTCACGTGGTGGAGGTAATTCTCGTATGGCCTTGACTTTATTTGGGTCAATTTCGATTCCTTTTTCACTGGCTATGAAGCCTAGCAGCTTCCCTGACCTAGCCCCAAAGGTGCATTTTGCTAGATTGAGCTTGAGCTAGAAATTTCTCAACTTTAAAAACAATTTCCTCAGGACTTGCACCTACCCCTTTTCTGTTCTTGATTTTGCAATCATATCGTCGACATAAACCTCAATTTCTTTGTGCATCATGTCATGAAACAAGGTTACCATGGCTCTTTGACACGTTGCTCCCACATTCTTTAATCCAAATGGCATCACTTTATACCAAAACGTTCCCCACAGGGTTATGAAAGTGGTTTTTTCCATGTCTTCAAGATGCATCTTTATTTGATTGTGTCCAAAGAAGCCATCCATGAAGGAGAACAACGAGTGGCTTGCTGTATTATCTACTAAGGTGTCAATGTGAGGCAATGGGAAATTGTCTTTTGGGCTAGCTTTGTTCAAGTCTCTATAATCCACACACATTCGTACTTTTCCATCTTTTTGAGGGATGGGTACGATGGCTACGCATTCTGAATATTTGACCATTTGCAAGAATCTAGTATCAAATTGCTTCTTAACCACTTTTTTATTTTCAGCAAAACGCCAGGCCTTATCCTTCGGAGCTTCTGCTGGACTGGCTTACATCCTTCTTTGATGGGGAGGCTGTGTACTATGATATCAGTGTTCAACCTAGGCATATCTTAATACGACCATGCGAAGACATCTTTAAATTCTTAGAGTAGCTCAATGAGATCTCATCTAATTTCTTCGGCTATGTTAGCTCCAATTTTCACTTCTTTTTCTTCTTCCAAGGTCACAATCTCTACTGCCTCTTTGTGGGGTAAAATTTGCTTCTCTTCTTATTCTACTATCTTTAACAGATCTGGAGGTAAGCTACTGTCTCTATCATCTTCAAAATCCTGAGATCCCTCTAAACACATGTCTTACTTAAAAGGAAATTCTGAGTCAGTAATAGTGTCGCTCATGTCGTTGATATATGAAGACTTACGGTAGGCACGAAAGGATTTCCAAAGAACAAATGAATTTAAGAATAGCTATTTATATAGTATGGTCATGTATGAATGAAAGAATAAAAGAATGTTTGCTCAAAGTGAGACATAAAAATGCATTTTTCATTGAAATAAAGGTATTAGGTATGAGCCTATTTCAAAAAAAAAGATCCTTATTGCTTCTAGGCTTAAAGCAAGAGGTGTGTTCTGAACATTACTTTGAATCAGCTCTAAAAACTACATGAATCTCTTCCGCAGTGTAGCTATCCAGAACACTTCTAGGCTCAAAAGGGAGGATGCCCGATAAATTTTCTTCCACCATTCCCTCTTCAAATATAGCGTTGATGCTCAAAATTTCTCTCATTTCTTCGGTAATTTCTTTCCTCCACTCGGGGTGAATGATACACCTTGAAACGAATGTTTTGGATATGTAGGAAAGATCATTGGTTCCTATTTGACCTCTATCCCGCTCAATCGCGCTCTTCTTCTCTCCCGCTTCTCTTCCAGTTCTTTTGTTTTTTCTCTTGCATCTGGCCTATACCCCAAACTACAACGATCCCATTTATCAATCAAGATTGGTACTTTGACCCGTCCCTAGAGGTTTTTTCTAAGTCATCTTCCAGGCAATGCTCATTTTCCAATTGTCAATGGCAAACTCATCGTCGTAGCTTTGGATATTTTGGGCACTAGAATTTTGTTTCCCTAAAAAATGAATGTTGTGTTCACGAATTCCAATGATCGAAATGAACATTCTATCGCTTCACCATCGACCTTTACATACGGTGCGTCATTGGTAACTGATGCAATGATGTCTTCTTCTACACTTATAGTTACCAATCGGCTCTCTGTTACCAACTTTAGCTTTTGGTGAAGTGATGAGGGTATGGCCCCTGCCGAGTGGATCCACGGCCTTCCCAATAGGCAATTGTAAGAAGGTTTAATGTCTATTACCAAAAAATCAACCTCGTATGTGTTTGGACCGATCGAGAGAGGTATCTCAATCCTTCCCATAACTTTCCTTTCAGTACCATCAAATGCTCTCACTATATTTTGGCATGATTTCATGTGAGAGCTGTCCACAGGCAACCTGTTTAATATGGATAGGGGAAAAACATTCAATACCGATCTATTGTCAATGAGTACTCTTAGTAATGTGTACCCCTTGTAATAGGTAGTGATATGCAGAGCCTTAGTGGATCCCATGCCCCCCGGTGGAATTTCATTGTCATTAAAAAAGATAAAATTGTCAGCACTGATGTTGTTGAGAAGACGGTCTAGTTTGTTTACTGAAATGTCGTCAGTGAATAGGTCTCGTTTAACACCTTCATAAGTGCGTTGCGGTGAGTCTCCGAACTTAAGAGCAGAGCCAGTACTGATATGCGAGCTGGTTGCTTGTGTAATTGTTCCATGACACTGTACTCGCTGTGTTTTAGGAATTTCAAAAATTCTTAACTTTTCTCTCCATTACTGGCTCATTAGCAGGTAGTTCTGGCTTCTCTTTCCTTTGCTTGACCACCAAAGACTTCTCCTTAACTAGTTCAATTCTTGAGTTTGGGGTATCATAGCGCTTCCCATTACGTGTATAGGAACCCATAACTCTATCTTCCTTTAAAGTGCAGACTGGGCCCTCCTCTTTCGGGAATGTCACATTGCAGTCATAATTCCAAGGTACCCTTTTGTTATCTTTATAAGGAAAAGCAATGGGTTTTTAAATTATGACCTTCGGTGTAACTTGTGCCCTGACTTCGTTGACCTTTGGTCGTGAAATGATAATTATCGGGTGATTAGCCCTGTAGACCCTCTCTAACGACCCTCCTTCTGAGGTGTAAACATCGTTTCCTTCGGCGTACTCAAAGAATTCCAGTTCCTTGTTGTCCATTAAAACTTATACTCACCGAATTCTTGAATTACATGCCATTCTTCATCATGGAATGTACAATAGTCCGTTGCTCCTCAAGATCTGTCCTCCAAATCTGATGCAATTAATCCCCTTTCTACCATTTCTTTCCAAACCTCTCCCAACAGGGTTTTCACTTCAGCGATATTCTCTTTGATTCTTCTCCCTGTGTTCTCGGCTATTGCATTTACTCCCTTATCAACATGGTTAGGTAATGGATTTTCTGTGCCAGACGGATCGTCGAATTTGACAATGCCCATATTGATGAGCCTTTCGACCGACTTTTTGAAAGCGGTGCAATTTTCTACCGAGTGCCCTATGATTCTTGCATGGTATTCGCATTGGGCGTTTGTGTCATACCATTTAGGGTATGGGGGTTGCATTGGTTTTAAGTAGAAAGGGGAAACAACGTGTACGTCAAATAAATTCTGGTACAACTCCCTGTACGTCATTGGAATAGGCGTAAACTGGGGCTTCTCCGTTCTTTACCTAGTATTGGGCTCTTCTCTTGGTGGGCCCTGATGACCAGTGGTTATCGTTCTCATTTGGCTCACAGTAGCTAGTTTTGAATAACTCTTGTTATGCGTGGTTACATTATTCATGTCGTTTTCTCTTTTCATTGGGGCCGGCCTTTTGGCGCTTTTACCAGCCTCTATCTTTTCGCATTCTCTATCATCTCACCGGTCATCACTATATTCGAGAAACTCTTAGTCGTACTTCTTAGCATGAGATTAATAAAAGGCACCTTTAGGGTATTGATGAATAGCATGGTCGTTTCTTTTCCTAGCAATGACGGCTGGACTTGTGTGGCAATTTCCCTCCACCTTTGCGCATATTGCCTGAATCTTTCATTTGGCTATTTCTCTATGTTCTATAGTGTAATTCTATCAGGTGTCATGTTTTTCATGTGGCTATATTATTTCATGAAGGCCTGTGCCAAGTCTTTCCCCGAGTTAATTTGGGCACGATTTAGCTGGTTACAGCACCTGGCTGCAACTTCAGTCAAGGTATCTTGAAAATAGTGAATCAATAGCTAATCGTTGTTGACATATCCTGTCATCCTTCGATAGAACATGGTAATGTGAGCATCGGGGCAGCTGGTGCCGTTATATTTTTCAAATTCTGGTACTTTAAACTTTGAAAGAAGCACTAAATCTGGATCCAAACTCAGCTCCTTACCATCGATTCCACTATAGTAATCAGCTGTTTCCAATGCTTTAAATTTTTTTTCTAACCACTTGCATCAATCCTCTAGTTGTTTTAGGAGCTCCACTCTTGCATTCCCTATTTTGTCTATGTCATCAAGGTCAGAAACAACAGGATTTGCTGGGTTGTCTCCAGGGTTGGAGCCTGAACCCATATGGAAATTTATCAGTGTCGAAGTGCCGGTCTGATATTGGGGCCTGATATTGACGGACACCCTTTATGGTTGTGCTTGGGTGTCGGTTGGGGTAAAGCCTAGAGGATAAACAGGATCCTTGTTGTCGTCTCCAGTATTGAGCATAGAGCTCTTCCCTTTTCCTAGCCCACTGGCCAGCAGCTGTGTTAACTGGTTCATCATGTTCCTCTAGGATTCTAACATTTGCTCCATCATATCCATTGGATTTTGGTTAATTGCTCTTGTATTTGATCCTGCGCTTCCTTTTGCATCTGTTCCAACCTTTCCAACCTTTGGTCCATTGCTTTTGTTTTCTTTTGTGTAATGTAAGGATGTTCCAAGGTAACTGCCACGATTTTAGAGTTCTTTTGTGAGTTTGAATGCACATGATAT
Organism: Gossypium hirsutum; assembly: GCF_007990345.1. NCBI lineage: Eukaryota > Viridiplantae > Streptophyta > Magnoliopsida > Malvales > Malvaceae > Gossypium > Gossypium hirsutum. The sequence goes on along the minus strand of NC_053438.1, from coordinate 49,409,555 downwards.
AATGAAATGCAAATGCATGAATGTAAATGAATGTAAAAAAGCATTGATTTTGATCCAATTTCATTAGAATAACTTTTCTAGAAAACAAATTTCTTTACACAAAATGGATTACATATATGGCCTTACCCTAATGCCTAAGGCCTTGACTTGTCTAAGAAGCCAATCTAACTCCCGGCCTCGATCTGACTCTAACTCATATTTTACACTTAGTACATCAGCCTGGGCCACCAAAGTTTGCAAGCGATCAGCCACCTTCTTCACTTGGGTCAAAGCTTCGCCCATGACATAATCCCTTTCTCTGACCTGGTCTTGAGATCGATGAAGCTGTTTTTTCCAACGCTCATTATTTACTTCTAGCAGTTTAACCCAAAGCTCACAGTTTTGCAGCGCAGTTTCCAGTTCTTCTATCCTTCCTTTTAATTCTTCAATCTTGCTTAAACTAGCCCTTAATTCGATTGCGGAATTGTGACTATGATATTACTGCAGTGACCTCTCTAATTCTGCCACTCGAGCTCTTAACCTCTCCTTTTCACTTTGATTTTTCAACAAGTCCTTTTTTAAAGTGTCCTCCCGTACTCGAGTATCATGGAACTTCTTTTCCCACTGATCGGCTTTAGTCTTTTCTTTTTGGATTTCTTGCTGTCATTGCTCAGACGTTTTACCCAAACCAGCGGTTCTTATTGACGTACACAGCTTCTTGTAATCCATTTTCAAACTGTCCAAATCTTCTTCGGCTTTATTCTTTCATTTTCTTAACTTTTAAGCCTCAAGCTTCTGGACATCAACATCTAATCTCAAATGCAATTTTTCTTCCTTCAGCTATTCTATCCTTTTTTCTAGCTCCAAATTTCTTTTTTTCAAAATCCTTCTTTATGATCTCTAGCTTGGACGGGACTACTCACAGGTGTTCCTCTATCGATCAACTACCTTCTTGAATCGACCCAAGGATATTATCATTGATTCTTTTACTCCACTACTCGTTGTATTCGGGGGTTGTCATTGGTCCTACGGCGAATCTTTTCATCCGGTGGGTTTGGTTCCAAGCGTTGGACATTTCTCGAATCTTCTTCTTGTAATTATCACCCTTATATGAAAACTCGCACTGAGCTAGCCCTTGTGTTACGAGTATGAACTGTCTTGACCTGTACTGTCTTAATACAAGCAAATGAGCATACTCAACAGCTCCCCAAATTCCAAGTAGAGGGACCCAGTCAAAGTTTCTACATCGATACGGATTTCATTTAGGAGCATCCAAAGGGCTCTCCACTCAAGGTCTTTGTCTTGGAGATTTTTGAGGATTGTTGACCATTTTTCTTCTGAAATATTATCCCGCCTCGGTGTAGCCACTAATTCTTTCAAAGGAGAATAATCCTTAGAGAAAACTCGATAGAAGACCTTTTCTACCTTTCAAAAGTGACTGTGGAACCAAGCTAATAAGAGTTGCGTGCACTTGATGAACCTTTCTTCACTCGCTCTCCGACTTGCATTTAGGGATTTGAACGTTTCGGCCAATATTGTTGGGACAGGTGTGACCCTTTTATCAAGCTGATCGAACAAGTCAGAAACTGCCTCGTCTACATACCCTAGGGCTTTGGGAAAGAAAACCAAACCGTAGATACTTAAAGTGAAAATATTAGCCCTTTTCTTCATATCCGGATACGCTAGGATCAAATCCCTCAAATTTCTCCAAGGAATGCACCTGCAATCTCCTTTTTGCTTGATCTGGGCTGTAATCCACTGTTCACTCATCCCTGTAATGTTCATCAGCATTTTTAGGAACGTCGGTACATTAGCAGCTCTCGAATAAACCTTGTCAGTTTGAATCCTCGGGCAACGGAGCAAGGCTGTGTATTATTCTATAGTTGGTACCAAATCCACTTTTTCAAAATTAAAGCAACTATAAGCAGGGTTCCAAAATTAGGCAAGGGCTCAGAATAAGTGCTCGTCCACCTTGATATCTAGCAAATAGGGCAAATCACCATAATGGCAATAGAATAGTTGCTTGATCTCGTCATCCCACTGACCCCATATTTCTTTCAATTTTTGGAGATGATTCTGAGTCACGCTGATGCAAGTGAAGTCCTATAATTCTGATACGTACCCCTCCGTTAGACTATCACCTTTCTCTAATTGTGTTTTCTCTGACCATAGTCGGACAACCGCATTATCTTCCACTTTATTAAGAAATTCATTCTCCATGACAAGTTCTCTATTTAGTAATTGAACGTGAATCAACACCCTTTTATGTTGAAAATGTTATGCAATCACAATCAAAGCGAAACAAAACAGATCAGTACATTTTATACAAAACTAAAATAAGCAAGAAATAGTAAACAGAACACCTACTCAGTTGACCACTAGTGGTTCGGAACGGTTTTACCTAGGATAGGCTCTTAGGGTTCACTATATGCGGTTCGGTTCTAAAGTAAAGGTACCTGAACCAGCAGATTCCTCGATCCTCACCCATTATAGGCTCATATGGACCGAGTTTAGTTTAGGGGAATACATTTTCCTATGGCTGCACGGAGATGAAAATCTCACGAAGACATAGGTACGGATGTATCCCGAAAGCGATCCACTATCCTGCACGGAGGTGATGACCTCACGAAGGACTAGTTCCTCACTCCCACTTAAAAGGGTATAACCGAATGGTTATGCAAATTGAATATGCAAAAATATGTTGAGAGACTTGAACAGATAAAGCAAATATAGCAAAATGATGCAAACTATAAAAATGAAATGCGATGAAATGATCGTAAATTTAAGCCAAATTATAAACTTTCGACAAAAAGACAAGAAGTAATCAACTCGTGGCTTGACTCTCTTATTTTATTCCCCAGTGGAGTCGCCAAGCTGTCGAAACTATTTTTTTGATAAAAGGTCGTCGACTTTAATTTTGAAAATGAAAACGAACACGGGAGTCGCCACCAATCTTTTTTTAATGAGGTGTGATCGGGTCACCTTGAAAAGTGGTTGTTTTTAATAAACTACTTGATTTATTAAAACAATGATTTTTTCCATGAAATTCAAAAGATGGGTTCGGAGGTCAGTTACGTACGAGGAAGGATTAGCACCCTCGTAACGCCCAAAATTGGTGCCTAGTTGATTAATTAGTGTCTTAATGTCGAAAATTGAAAACTTTGAAAAGATTTAAAATTATGATCCTTTATTAAAATATTGAAAATTTTTGAGAAATGAGCTATTTCACGTCAATCGAGAATAAGAATTGTGTCCTATAAGTTAGGACACAATGTCTTGAATTCCCGATACGAGAATATGTGCCGAAAAATTTACTTATTTGAAAGATATTCGATTATCTCAGTTTTAGAAAAGATCATATTCCGTAAGTTAGAACACGATCTTTTATTAATTCCCGAGATTATCAAAAAATTTATGTTTAAAAAGGTTTGTGTATTTGGATTTATCGAGAAAATTGAAACCCCGTAAGTTAGGGTACGACTTTTTCAACTCTTAAAATATGAAGTGTTGCTTATTTTAAAAAAAATCTTTTTGATGTATCAGATAAAAATCGTGATACGAATTAACAAAAATAGTAATGGAATAATATGAGATGATAATACAAGTAAAGTATTAAAATGATAATTAATAATAAAAATAGAATACTATGATAATAATGATGACAATATTGATAATCAAATTGCAACAACAAAATAAATAAAATAACAGAAAATAGAATAAAATGAAAATAGGAACCGCACAATAATAAAAAAATAAATGTAACATGAAGATCCAATAATTTAAAAAAAATGATAAATCAATAAAATATAAGAAAAACAAGCAAACTAATAATAAAAGACACAATAAAAAAATCTATTAAAATTTATTTTTAATGTGAAAATTTGAAATAATAAATAAATAATAAATGAAAATAAATAAGTTAAAGTAAATAAATAAAATAATAAATAAAAAAAGAGTCTAAATTAAACTGCCCAGGATTAAATTGCTATTTGAGCAATACTTTAGGGCGGATTTTAAAAAAAATAAAAGATAGGGCTGATCGGGAGATTAAAATAAAACACTCGCAAAGATGCATGGACCGAAATGGAAATAGTCCCATATCATTTAAACGACGCCGTTCTTTAGGATTAAAATGAATAAAGAATAAAATTATAGGGTAAATTTAAAGAAATGAAAAAACTGAACTGTAAACTAATTAGAAAGCAGAAGGACTAAAAGTGCAATTAGCACTTCCGCTAAAAAACACGCGAATCGTGCTAGTGAGTCGGGTCGGTTAGATCGGGCAATGTTAAAACGACGTCTTTTTGGGGCCTTTCTGACCTCTCCAAAATGGTGCCGTTTTGACACATTATATAAACCAAAAAAAAACTTAAAAATCATTTCATTCTTCATTCTAATAAAAAAAATCAGAAAAAGAACTCTCTCAACTCACTCTCAGTCCCCCAGAATCTGACTTTGCATCGATCGGTCGCCGCCGGTCATCGACGACGGAGCCGCCGTCCACGGTGGCCAGAAAAGTAAAAAGGCACATTTTTTTATATTTATATATATTTGCTATATATCTGTACATATATATTTTAAGGAAAACAATGTAAAAAATGAATAAATAAAAAGAGGGTTTCGAAAAAAAACCTTTGCTTTCGGGATTTCATTTTTTTCTTTGATTTGCTCTCTTTTTTTATGCTTGAATCTCTTTTTTTTATTATTTCAAGAAAAATCCAAGGGCCATTACAATCGGTTTTCTTAGGTTTTATAGCCGATTTTACAATTTTTTTAATCTATTTGCTGTCATTTCTTTGCAGGTGCCTCTGAAGGTAATGACGGTGGCAAGTGAGCAACGTGATAGTGGCGGTGGCAGAGGAGTTGGTGCAGCACTGATGTGGGAGGAGCGGTAGTGGCAGTGGCTGTTAGGGGCTAGGTGCGGCGGCAGGCTAGGGTTTCTGATGAAGAGTTTAGGTTTTGGGCCATTTGGGCTGTTAGGGTTTTTTTTTTGTAATTTGGGCCTGTTGGGTTTGGGTTGTTATTTTGGGTTGTTGCTAAGTTTGGGTCTTTATTGGGCCATCTGATTTGGGGTTGTAATATTTGGACTATTTATTATTTGATTTTGGGTTTCATTTATTCAATTTTGGGCCCGGGCAAAAAATTAGTTATTACATCAAATTTAGTACTTTAAAAGTTAAAGGAAATGGTAAAGTTTTGAATGGTATTATGCATATGGAATAGATTGTGGTATGAAATGGTTAATAACTTTGGTATGATTGTATTTGATTTGAGTTTAATGCTTTGTTGGTGTCAATAGAGGAATAATGGTTGTATGTTTAAATGATTATGTGAATTGAGGTTTTGGCCTTGAAATGTGTATATTTTCAAGTAGATTTGAATGAAATAAAATGACGTTATAGGTCACTTTGCATGAATGGTATGAAACTTGCACAAAAAATGGCTATTTATGCTGCACACGGGCTACCACATGGCCGTGTGACACACATAGGTGGTTGACACAACCGTGTGCTCTACACGTTCATGTTGGTTTTGAGTTCACATGGCCATAATTAATAACACGTTTGGCAACAAAACCGTATGACCCTAGATTACACGGTATCAGTCTGTTACACAGTTTATGGATACGTCTGTGTGATATAGCACCACACGACCTCAACCTATTGCACAGCCAGGCCACACAGCCGTGTGACCCCTGTTTTACCTTTTTACCAGACTTTTTGTAAAAGTTTTAGAATGGTCCTAATTTGGTTCCAAGTCAGTTTAAAGGCTTTTGTAAGCTTGATTAAGACTCAATTTTGTTTGCAATGCATGATAAACATAGGCTTAACTTGTTTATATTGATTTATTGGATATTATTGAGAAAATTGTATATAATTGTTTCTGTTTACTATTGTAGCATTTGTAGCTTAGGTCTGACAGCTGGACTGAGTATGGGGTGTTACATTTAGTGGTATTAAAACTATGGTTTATACGTAGAATATCTCCAAGCAAAAGTTCGTGGAACAGTTCGCATATATGAATTGTCATCTATACATAAATATTGATCTATTGATCCACATGCATGAGTCTACCATATATGAGTTCGCATCCATGAATCTTCTATATGAATCCATATGTATGACAGTCCACTGGATTTATCTTTGTGGTTCAAGTTATGACAGTCTACTGATTTTATATTCATGTTTCAAGTTTAAGAGTTAAAAAAGACTATCTTTCACAAGAGTCAGTATGGACTCTTATCCAAGCAAGAGATCTCATGGGCTTGTCATTAAGTTCAAGCCACGAGAGTTCATATAAATTATTTTTCTCAAGCCAAAACCCGCAAGGAGCTTCTTTCATGTTGGAGTCTACCAATAAGAGGATATCATTTACCTATGTATTGGGTTATGAATTCCACTATTGTGAATTATACTACATACTAAAGAAGTCGTATACATAACGCACCAACTTTCGGTTCATTATCTATTTGAACTTAGGCTTTTACTTATATCAACATATACAAGTCACGCATATATATCCATCATCCACTCAGAATTAATGTATGACACACTATGAACGATGTAAATGAATAAACCCATAAACGGATCTAGGATCTATTTTGCTTCGGTCCAGTCAATCATATCTATGTCTTTATTTTCTGGGAGTCATCCGCTCCGATGCTCAAGACAAGACACCTCCCCAATTTGACTTGATAGAAGACATATTAGTCTTTCAATTGGTTTGCTAATTTTCAATTAGACTAAGGACATGTTTAGATTTGTCTACTAATATAAGTTGTTTTTCTGTATTATGATCCAACTACGTAATACCACTTAGTATTAGTTTAAATATTAAACAACAAGTGAGTTAATATTTGCTTCTACTTTGCTTTGCGTGCAAAAGCCAGACGAGGACATTATACAAAGAATATTAATGTAATCCATGAATCATTTTATTAACCAACTGTTCAAAAAAATTACAAGTTTACAAACGTATATACTACACTTAGGGTACTAGATCCAACGGTCTTCCACTTGTCCTAGTGAAGCAGATGAGTTATATTCTACATTCTCATGCTCTCAACATGTTTATCAAAACTTCTAGCTAGTAGAATCTTGATAAATGGGCCCGTAAAGTTGTTATCGAATGGGACTTTGACTACTTCCATGATTTCGTTTGCATCTACCTCCTTTATGATATGATCCTTTCTATCAATAAAGGGATAAGGTTGTTTTTAAAGCACAATGAAGTAGGTTAAAATGCCAATGACCTCGTCGTCCATTGAAAAAGAACCATTTATTTATGTTAGAAATGTTTTTAATAACTAATGACTATTATATGTTTCTATTACACGATTATACAATGATAAGATATTGCATTAAAATTTTTTGTTTTTATGATTATTAAAAAATAAAAATACGTGAAAAATTAGAGAATAAAAAACGTTTTTTTTCAACATGACTAATCCCCTTATCGCAAATGTTCTCCAAGAATGTAAACAACTGGCCATGGAATGTATTTCACTGTCATGGGTAGAGATCGAACCCCTAACCTCATGGTTAAAGGATGAGGTGAGCAACCCCAGACCACATCTCATGGTTAAAACAAGAGTTTTTTTAAAAGTTTTTTTTATGTATTAAATTTACCCTTATTCGAATCTTTTTAGAAGCAACTTTTTATTTTTTTTAAACCTTTAAACTTTTTTTTATTTAATGCAATCTATTTTATTATTGAAATACATTTTTAATAAATTATACTTTATTAAATTATTAAATTATTTTTTCCCTTTTATTTTGAAAAATATATACCAATTTTCACCATTTTAATTATTGAAAATAAATTTTTATTTTCAATTAACAAATATATTTTTTAACTTAAGAAAATGAAAACTATTTTTTGGAAATAAAAAAATATAAACAGAGAATTTTCATCACCTCAACTATTTCCATTTCTTTTCAGATTTTGACAAACCATACTTATAAAACTCAAGAATTATAAATTATGATTTAGTTATTGTGGGGTGTGCCTCGTATTTTCGTTTGAACAAATGGCGACATTATAATGAGAAGCTTCCCGGTGTTGCGGCAATGGACGACATCGTGATGACGTGAATGGGGACTTTGTGACATGTTCCCATATAAATCAGGTTTCTTCTCCTAGTTAACCTATACTATATTTTCTCACTTAAACTCTTATTACTCTAGGGATATTTTAGTATGATTAAACTTATAATCTTAGCCTATTTAAAGGGGCCTTGTGTCCTTATTTTGTGTCCTTATTCGAATTCCACAATTGACCCGTTCAGGGATGGAGACAACCAGTTTTAATATCAAGAAGTTCGATGGAATCACAGATTTCAAATTGTAGCAGTTTTAAAAAAGTGGAGTGTTTAAAGCAATAGTGGTCGCAAAGGGTAACAGTCAAGTGGAGGGAGTTGATTTCCTCGATGTTTTCTCTCCTATTGTGAAGCACATGCCCGTTCATGTATCATTGACCTTGGTTTCATTATACAACTTTGATTTGAAGACTAAGAGTCTTTTTTTTTCCAAGTTAGAGAACGATTTGAGTTTAGTTGACATTCTACAAAGATCGAATTCGGCTAGTGATGGGGCTTGGAGAAGAAGGTATGGTAAATACAAATCAAGGTGGAGATTTGTGGAATGTGCCCCGTATTTTCAACCAAACGAACGACAATGCAAATGGGGACGTTGCGACATGACAATGTGTTCCCCATATATATCAGGTTTCTTCTCCCACTTAAACTCTGCTATATTTTTCTAGTTAAACTTTGATTACTCCAGGGATATTTTAGTATGATTAGACCTCTAATCTTAGTTTATTTAAAGGAGACTCGTGTCCTTGTTTTGAGAGGCCAATTAAAAAGACAATTAAAAATGTAGTACAATGGGGCTTTTATTTTGGGGCAATAATATGTAGTCACAGATAAGTTTTGGTGAGAGTTTTCGTGGTAATTATGAAAAAAATTTCGTACCCCTTTTGAGAGAACTCTATGAGAGATAGGGTTTTGTTTTCGAGTTTGCTTTATGAGAGTTATGCTTTGTATTCGGGGTTTTGGATAATGTACGTTTAGTACATTTAGGTTTATTTTCTCCATATTGTACACTTATTTGTTTACTCATTTAGTAATAATTCGAAGCCTCCTTTGCCCATAATTTTTATCTCTTCCAAGGAATTTTCCATGTAAAATATGTGATTGATCTGCTCTATATTTTCTATTTCATTGTTTATATGGATTGATCTGCAACAATTACTTTTTATTATTTATTTCTCACTCGTCGACCCCCTTAATTTAACCATTCGGTCATCATCCAACTTCAACTAGAAATTCGTGTCGCCCCAGCTTCAACCTTCATTGTTCGAATTTTTGAGGGGGAAAAAACTCATATATGCTTGAAACCCTTTTGGGTAAATGTTTGTTTCAGGTTTGTAGTGGGTTCAGATCTGCTTGAATAATTTCAAAAGGTATGCGAATCAAACCGCTAATTTGATCCGCGATAATATTGTAACCGTGATGATGATGAACGGCGGCTTGAGTCACCAATGGAACGTCTTGACAATAACTGAGCTTGAGAAACGAAGAATTCCAAAACCAATGGAACAAATGGGGACATAGTTTATGATGGAATCTTGGCTCTTTGATTTGAAAGGAGATGAAAATGAACGGTGAAAACTACTTTTTGAGCGGTGCGGAACATGTTGGATTAGGCTTTTTCTATTTTTTAAAATTAAATATAAAAAAAAGTAAGGTGAGGGTTAAAATAAGCTTTCTATGTGTTTAAGTGGACACGAAATCAACTTATCATTCTTAATCAATCGTATCGTATTAATTAAGCGTTTTTAGAATTAATTAATAGAATTTTTATTTAAATTATAAGTTTGATAAAAAACCCATTATTGAAGAAATTTTATAATGAGTCAAATTTTTTATTATGTGATACATGCACGAATGATATGAAATTTATTAAATTTCATTCATTAAAATTGTCAAATTTTAAGTTTAAAAAATCAATCGACTTACAACGAATTTTTGGATGAGATTCAGATATTTCTGGGTTGAGATACTTTTATAGTGTTCGAAGATCTATTTCCTAGCTTTGAAACGCACTTCAAATCACTCGATTTCAAGTTCGGAAACTCATGTTATAATTGTTTTAGTGAAGACTATGCAAGTAGAATTTCTGGACGAGATTATTACGAAAATTACGAGTTTCAGGCTTTTAATTCGAGTTTAAATCATATTGAGTTTGATTTTTAAACTTAAATTTTATTATATATTATCCTAATATTGTATTTATTAGGTTTTATTATTTTGAATTTTATGTTTTTTAGTCAACAAGAAAATTTCGTTTAAAAATACTTCTTGTTTAAATTAATTAGAGTTTCATTATACTTTAAAGTTTTATATGGATGTACTTAGCTAACCTATATAAAGGTCACTTCATTGTTCATTAGATAGTGGCACAATTGTTTTCATTAATAAAATTTTCAATTCTGGAAGTTAGTTTCTTTGTGTAAGATTTTTTTTGGTGATTTTTAGAAGTAGTTTTCTTCTCGATTTTTTTAAGGAGTTGTGAGAATTTATTCTTTATACTTCAAATTGTCAAGGATTATTTCTTAGAGTGTTGATTAGAACAGTTAATTGAGTTTGTTGGGATTTATATATTAAATGGTTCAATTGGACATTTATTCATCAATCTATCATATCCACTGGTTTACTCGTTCCATCTTCCACTTTATTTTTTAATTTTCGTTTCTTTATTTATCATTTATTCTTTGTTTACAAATTTCTTCTTTTAATGTTTTCGTTTTGTTTATTTCTAGATTTATTTATTTATTTTTTATAGGTCATATTTGAATCATTGTTTATTGAGTCAAATAACTTGAATATGTTTCTCTCTTCCCTCCTTATTATGTCAAAAAAAAAAGTAACATCAACATTCCATTAATAATTTTATGGGGGAGTTATTAAAATATTAAATATCGATAACATTTATATTATTTTGTTTTTATTATCTGAATCATAATATTATTGAAACATTATAAATTTTATAGTTAACTTTTAACAAATAAATATAAAATATTAAAATTGATAATACAACCTAACTCCGCATGACATAAAATAACTAGCTATGTATATTTGACATAAGGTAATTATCCATTAAAAATTAAAGTTAAAAAGGCAATTATCCACTAAATGAAAGAAAATAATTAAAGCAACCCAACGTGGATGAAGAATCCATGTTATAAGCATCACCCAACAGGAAAAACTTGGGAAATCGTGAATCAAATAAAAATGAAATTTTATACTAATTTCTATATATAAAAAAATTAAGTAGTGTTTTAGAAGGATAATTAGTAATTAGATTTGAATATAATTGATTATAGTTACATAAAAATGGTATGTTTAGAGTAATTATTATAATTGGCGAATTTCACTGGTGAATTGGAGTATCTCAATTATATTTTTTAATTCTTAAAACAGATTGAGAATTGAAATAATTACACATAAATATAATTTTTAAAAAATTATTTTATACAAGTTATAAAAATTATATTACAAATATGAACATGTATGAGTATTTGAGATAATTATAATAAAAAATTCTTATATTATAAATCTTAAAAATAATATTATAATAATATTGTGTATTTTGTAAGGTTAAATTTTTTTATATTATTTAAATCCTAAAAAAAATTAAGTCCCGATAAAAAAGTTATATTATAATATATTTATTTATAAAAAGTTATTGTCAAAAAGTATGAACATAACTGATTTATATGTTCATGATATATATTATAAAAATAATATATATTTATTCATTAAAAAATATTTTATTTTTTATTATAACTTATTTATAAAAATAATATATTCTAAAGTTAGGACAAGAAATTATATTATTGATAAGAAATGTTATGAAAGTTTTGAATAATTTATAAATTTTTTTTATAAAGTTTATATATTATAAATTTTATATTATTTTTTACTTAATTTAAGTATTATAAAAAGGATATAACCTAGTATAAGTTTTTTTTCCAAATTAAGTTTATATAGGTTTTTATAATTAAAACTATAAACTATTTGAATTGTGAAATCAAATATTATAAGGTTGATGCTAATTATGCCAATTGAATAGGTATTCGTGCATTATTTGAAAAAATGGTGTCAGATACAAGCACCATAGACAATCCGCAAACTCTTCCTAAAAAAATCTTTCTCATTTTAACAATATCACCTTAGTATAACATTAAAAAAAATAAGGTTAGATCATACTCATATGTTGCATATTTCATAACTTCAATCATAGGTGAAATTAAAATGGTTCATACTTCGAAGAATACATGGAAGAAAGAGATATTGACAATCTTAATGATGCAAATTAAAATTTAGATGATTATTTCGATCAAGTACAAACAAATGATGATAATGAACATATGTTAAATATTAAAGAGAGAATAATCCAACAAATATGTGGTAGAACAATTAGAGTAATCGTATTATCTACTATTTTTTTAGATTAATATAATACATATGATAATTTGATTTTAATTTTTATTACTTATTTAGAAATTATTTTATCATACTAAATTTATATTTTAAAAAAAATATTAATCACATAACTGTGTAATTACAATTTCTACCATTAAACATAATATAAAGAGTTCCGGTGTAATTACATTCTATCAGCCTAATAAGTTTAAAAAATTACAATTTTTTGTAATTATAAAAGAGTGTACTTACTATTCTAATAATTAGTCCAAATAAACTTTAATTCTTGAATGAAAATCCATGTTATAAGAACCACCCGATAAGAAAAACTTATTACCATTGATTAATTAATACCACCCGATAGAAAATATTTAAACCCTAAATCAATTTGCTTTAAAATTGCTTTTTATTACCATTGATTAATTATTGCAGCAGAAGAATAATATTTGGTTCTTTCGCATGTCACAACTAAGAATTTAAAATATATAATTATTTTTAGAATTTGAAATTTAAAGTATGTTTGGACATCACAAAATAATTGAGTAAAACTGTAATTATTAGGATAGTCATAATGTGCCAAATAAGAATTCAACAAGCTAAAATCTAAACATAAGAGTTACCATTAAAATTTTCTTTTTAATAATCTCATTATAAATTCTGATCATGTCTGTTCTTTTTAATATAATATCTAAAACTATCCATAACTCATAAATAGAAAGATAATACACTTCAGTATACTCAAATCCATATTCTCCTGCATTGACAACAATGTACATACTTATCTAAATGAATGAGACTAAGTGTGATTAGTCCACCTATTCAATCTATTCAAGTCTAGGCTATGGAAACATATAAGAACAATTTAAGTCTATGTTACCGGTCTAAATTTGGAGGCATGGTTACACTTACAAAAGGATTAACACTTTTAAGATGCCTATCTAAAGATAGTACCATTTTTAGTCATATAACACTTTTATTAGGGTATTAATATGTTATCTAAGACATAAAAAGAGTTCCAATATTTGATAAATTAATAACTCCATATCATAAAAGAAATTTTAAAAAATTTACCAATAAAAATATTTTTTAAATACTTAATTATAAAAACATGCAATAATATCAATAATGGGAATCGAATAAAATATAACCTGCCAAAATTAAAGTTAAAAAATAATAAATGTATAATATTATATTATATATAAGCATAAGTTTGGAAAAACTTTTGAACTAACAAAAATAATTTTTATTGTTCATTATATTACTAAATTAACATTAGAATAATAATTTATTAATATACTAATAATTATTATGTGATGATAATAAAAGTAATTGGACAAATTAGAAATAATAAAAAGGACTATAGATAAATTATATATAGATATTACATATATTATTCTTTTTTTAAACAATCTCAATATAGGTTTTGATAATATCTGCTCTTTTTGATATAATGCCTAAAACTATCCATAACCCCTCCCAAACTCATAAATAAGAGGATAATGCGCTTCAACGCACTCGAACCCACGTCCTCCTACATTGCTAACAATGCTTATGCTAATTGAAATAAGACTCAATTGATAATATTATATATATTATTAATTATTATCAAATAATATAACATTGATATTAGTTAGAATTATTGTAACAACCCTAACCCGTTTCTGTTACCAAATTACGGTTACGGAGTATTACCACACATTACGAATCCAATGACAACATAAAACCATTCAAATATTAATTTAAATATCAAATATTAAAAACAAATCTTTATTCATATCATATATATGAATACGAGCCTTAAATTGAGCTTACGAGACCTAAAATAAATTTGAAAATATTTAGGGACTAATTTGAAACAAAATAGAAAAATATAGAAAAACTAAAAACAAAGGTCACAAGGCCGTGTGGCTCAGGGATATGAGTGTGTGGCTAAACCATGTACAATTCGAAAATAGAAGCACACAGTCGTGTCACTGATAGACGTCGAAACCACCAAATATAATTTCCTATGCTTTAATTGAATTAAATAGTAGTATATAGTAGTAGGGTCGATCCCACAGGGACTGGGATTCCTAATTTTTCTCTTTACGTGACCAAATTCCTAAGTCTAGGCAACTGTCGTGCCCACAACCTGTACGTGCAAAGCTGAAAAATAAATAAGAGGGAGTTTAGATGATAAAGAAAAAAAAAAGTATAAAATAAAATGAAATAATAACAGAATAGTTGCAAAAATAAAAGTAAGTAATTTAAATTAAATCAGTAAACCAATGTGTGAGTGCTTAGCCTTAGCCTCCTTATACATTCCAAACTCGAACCAATCCTTGAAAATGAATTTCCTTTCTCTTAACGATAAGTTGGTTTTAGCGATCAAGGACGCCCCAACTACCAACTCTTCCTTTGTAGTTGGTTCTGACACGACCTGCAAACCAACCATTACCGATAATTTAACCACGTAACACACGTTTGAGATTTAAGATCTTGACAGCCTGGCGATCTAGAAAAACCCAACTCAAATTAACGGCCTTAACAACGTGGGTCGTTTAAATCCGATCACTATCTCCCTTTACGGAAACCAATTAGCTTTTTCCAATTGGATATGCCAATTTGTTCACGGGAACTCGAATATGGTAGACGACCGGCTTGCTTTCCCAATTGTACACCAAAACAACTCCATCCTAACAATCACTTTAAGCTGAAATTAGATCAACTTTAAGGGACGAATGTGATTATCCTAGATACCAGAGAGATAACAAATATCGTGTTTGAAAGGTTTTAGTGCTGGTTCATATCTCACGATTTTCAATAGGAATGATTACCGGGCTAAGGCTAAATGAGGTTTAATTAAACATGAAATTAATCATGCTTGATGGATTGTGGGAATGGATTTAAATGAAATGATGATAGGTGGAAAAAGGGAAAAGACTTAAGGAACAATTACACCAAAAGAAAGTAAAAGAAAGAAAATGGCAATAAGCTTTGCCAATGTTATATATGAGTGAAAAGGAAAGGAAAAATTATATTCAATTCAATTTCAAGTGTGTCTTTCTTATGCCACCAATAAAAGATATTTATATACTTTTTACATGCTAAATTTAGCATGATTCTTCCTAAGAATATATAAACTAAAATCAGATTTTTTCTATTTATAGATTTGACAATTTTAAAAATCTAATTTAATCAGCCACTAATTTTGTAATTTTTTTAATTTGTCCCCTTTTCTTGCTTCTTATTCCATTTTAGCCCATTCTGTTTGATTTCCAATTTTGGCACTCCAATTTCATCCCTGATAAGATTTAAGTAAGAAATCATAAGTTTATTAGTATTGTATTAAAAAATTAGCCAAAAATGGATACATTAAAAGCACAAAATTAACTTGCTATCAAATTCCCCCTACTTAGCCGATGCTTTTCTTCAAGCATGATGTGTATTCCCATACTAGAAATTATTCGACAATCTTTTTTGAAATCAAATCTCCTTCCTTAGCCAAGCGTAATGCAAACAATTTAGGTGAAGCAAAAATAAGCAATTGCTAGGTTTAACCAATAAGTGTTTTATATAATCTCTAACATTATGCAAAATTCAACTACTTCACTAAATTTAAGCTTAATCAAAATTGTGAGACAATCGTACTCAATAAAGTTTTCCACAAGTTTGAGACGTAGTCTAATCTTTTTACGCGAAATGAGATGATAACCTAAGCACCTCACTCTGGTTACTCAATTTGACACGTCTCCAATCATTTTATTTCTCCTTACTCCAGGCAGCTTAGTTAGCGGAGTGTTAAAATTTTTGGTTCGTCACTCGAATCTTTTTACGCGAAATGAGATGACAACCCAAGCACCTCATCCCGGTTACTTAATTTGGTCACATTTCTGAAATCTTCACTCATAACTAAGCCATTAACAGATTTTTTTACTTGCTTAATTGGGACTGAGTACTTTTATTAGGCAAGTTTAAAAAGGCAACAATTTTTATGAAATGTTGACTTAGCCATAATATTTTCAACTTTACAAAATACTTGTTGATCAAAGTAAGCAATAAGTAGTTATACATGAATTACCCAATTATTTGAATTAACTAAGCATAAGAATTGAAGGTTCAATTTCGAACAAATTAAAGAATAATCTCAATATAAGAATTGACAAATGGAAAGAAGAACAAGTAATATCATGGCATGTCCTATGAATCCCCCCTTACTTAGCCCACATTGCCCTAAATATGTAATTTTAAAAGAATAATAAATAGAAGGGTCAAGTATACTCTCCGTACTAAATTGGCGAAGGGTGATTTGGGAAGTTTGAGTTGGTTTTGGTCAGTTCGGTCCTAGGTGTATGTTTCAACAATTGGTAGCACTAAAATTTGACAAGGTGTACCCATGGCACAAAAGAAATCTGATTCTGACTTATTTTTGGATGAAAAGAGATAGCCTCTACCATCGTTCCTGGAAAACACCATATTAAAATAGATTAAATAAGAACCTTGTGATTATTTTTTTATTTTCAACATAAATTAAACTTAATTCAAAATTAAATAAATTAAAATAAATAAATATGGGTTGCTTCCCAAAAAGCACTTTTGTTTAACATCGTTAACTCGACGAATTTAATTTTTATTCATCTGGCTCCTCTAGAATTAACTCTTCCTCTACGTTCACTTGGAAGTTCTCGTAAAAAGGTTTCAACCTTTGCCCATTGAATTTGAAATACTTCCCAGATTCCTCCATCACTAGTGGATTGAGGCGTCTTTGAGCTTCTCTGTTCGGGTTTACCTTTTCCTTTATCGAAATCCTTAAATGTTCCGGTAATGATTTGAGCTCCAGTTTTGGGGCCTCCATGTTGGATCGCCGGCATCCCTACGGCGCAGTGAAAAAATTTAATAATCAGCGACCCTAACCACGGATCCATGTGTGAGGAACGAATCGGGGTGAAAAGGGTTACGAAATTACCTAATGTTTGTTCTGAGTAGACAACAACTTCTCAACAATGTGTAGTCTGATCTACAATCGAACCAAGCCGCAATCTATCGAGACTCCGACCTCTACGTAATCCATCCAGTTGACTACGAACGGAAGAAATCCCCAAAATGGTTTTGAAAGTAATTTTTCTTTGACGTCTGCTAGACACAAAAACAAAGAAAAACGGGATTCTTATATCCTATTATTTTAGGGTTTTTAGGAATTAAATAAATATAATAATATTTTAAACCGAAAATTATAATTACATTAATTATAATATAATTTTGGTAAACCATATATTTATTTGAATTCATATGCTAACCAAATTCATGTCCTCATTATGCGTACAACAAACTTGTACATAATGTGTTGGTTCCGTTCATTTCAACTATAGGGTGTGACCCTATAGGTTCCTGTAACGTTAGCAGTAATACTAGAACGATTCCAATGTTACAAACAATGAATGGCATCTAGCAATGCATCATTGCTACCTAAGTCACAAGAGATCATGATTCAACATAAAATTTTTTTTATGATTAACCTTTTCTGCAATAATCCTTAAGTCCTTTATCTCTGGATTGGACACAAGTCATGGAATAGCCACACTTGTATAGTCCATTCCATGTTCCTTGATACCTTAAGCAGACTACAATATACAAATAAGTATGACATCTCATATCAACTTATTTGAGCATGACCATGCATTTCTAGTCCCACTTAATCAAGTGGCCTAAGATATTACTCCCATTATGTAGGAGGGACTTATTCTATATCGACCAACCATATCCCTCTACATCGATTGTGGTATATCCAACATCAGCCTTTATAGAACAACCAGTTATGGTGTACGTTTGACTGTATCAAAATATACTACTCACGATGTTGGGATTATGATGATCTCAAGTCTAAAGATCATATACATATTAATCACTATGAGTAATGTCGTGACAATTACATAATAATCCAGGAAACATACTCATAATGGGTCAATCCAATATGTTGTTCTCTAACACACATATTCATGCATCGATTTTGACATTCCATATCAATGATGACTCTTTATCATCAATCAACTACAAGTTAGTCTTAATGCATTATCGTTTTCCTATCTAACAATAATACTTGACTAAGGATCTTTTAAGAATAATCATATTATTCTTAAGACATTATTATAAAACAGTTTATTTATACACACAGAAAAGAAACTGAAATAATAATGGTAACGCCTTATATTAATAAACATGATAAATCAAGTATGTTATTACAACCATCCCATGATTGATCTTTGGGCATACTCTAACACTCCATGCAAATGACAGCTTCGTGTAGTGGTTTTTTGATCATAAAAAATTCTTCATTTTTTTTAAAGCATCGAGATCTAATTTCCTGCATAGCACAGTTTGAATTCATCCTCTTTGTGATATTCAAAATGAAAATTTGTCAATGGTTCAATTGTATCAACACTAGAGAAATTTGTCATTGCACTGGAGCAGCTTATGTCTTCATAAACATTGAACTTGACCACCTCATCATCAAATTCCATGGTGAGTGTTCCACTCAAAACATCAATTTTCGTTCGTGCGGTGCTTAAAAATGGTCTCTTGAGTAGAATATTAGAAGAATTTATCAAGTTGTCATCCCTTATGTCAACGATGTAAAAATCTGCAGGAAAGATTAGTTCATTTACCTTGACGAGGCCATTTTCCAACACCCCTTCCGGTTACACAACTGACCTATCTGCTAGTTGGATGATCACTCATGTTTCTTTCAAAGGACTTTTGTTTAGTAATTTAAAAATAGATAAAGGCATAACGTTAATATATGCAGTTAAATCAGACATGGCCTTTTTAATGCCAACATTACCTATTTGTAAGATATATCAAACATACCTTGGTCATTACACTTATGTGGAATTTTCCTTCGTAAAATCGTAGAGACGTTTTATCCTAAACTTACTATTTCGTTTCGCATGAGCTTCTTCTTGCCAGTTCATAATTCTTTTAAGGATTTAACATAAAGTGGGACTTTTTTTTATCACATCGACTGAGGGTATGTTAATTTTAACTTTTTGGAACATCTCTAGGATTTCTCTCTCTTCTCGTTCCTTTTTACATTGGGTGAGCCTTTCAGGGAATGAGGGTGGTACCATGAATGGTTTCTGTGGTGCTGATTTTGTACTAGCTGCTGGATCATGTTTTTGTTCTTCCCATCTAGTTTCGTGGTCACAATTTGTACCAGATGTTGGCCCAAAAACCATTCCACTTTTTAAGGTCATAACACTTATATTTTGTCGTGGATTTGGCTCTGTTTGATATGAAAACTTTCCTTGGGACTCCAAATGACTAACCGTAAGTGCAAGCTTACTCATTTGCTTATCTAGTTCTTGTAGGTGCATTTTCGTCCTCTATTGGAACTTTTCGATGGTAATAGCTAACTTCTCCACTATGGTCTCAAAGGATGACTTTGAGGGTTGAAACTATTGATGGGAATGTGGCCTTGGTTGATACGGTTGGTTGTACCATTAATTTGATCCATAACTTAGATTTGGGTGGTCCTTTCACCTTGCATTGTAAGTATTTGAATGTGGATCATAACGCCTTTTAGGTGGCATTGGAAAGTTCCCAACGACATCTATTTGTGTTGTGTCCTCATGTAAAATCAGACATAAGTCTGTTGGATGATTAGGCATGGCATAAATTCCACACAATAGATCTGTGTTGGTTTTTTCTATAAGTAAATTTTTAACTGCATTAGTGAGCTCATCAATTTTACCTACTAAGGATGGAGTACTTAGCTCATGAACCGGTCTTGTAGGTTTTGTAGTTGGTTGAAACTGTTGAAAATTCGCGGCTATGGTTAAAATTAATTCCCTTACTCTTTGAGGAGTCATGTTAACAAGTACTCCTCTACTAGCGGCATCAATCATCTTCATTTCCATAGGGAGTAACCCTTGTAGAAATATTGAAGAAGTGATTGTTTAGTGAAGCTATGTTGTAGGAAACTTGCACAAAACTGCTTTTATTGCTCCCACTAGTTATAGAGCGATTCGAACTCTTTTTTTCGAATTCTGACCATATCTCTCTTTAATTCGACTGCTTGAACTACTGGAAAGAATCCATCAAGAAATAAATTAGACATATGAAACCATGTATTAGCAGATCATAAAGGTAAATAAAATAGCCATTCTCTAGTAGAGTGTCGCGTGTAAAATGATATACGATTTTGTGCAAGTATACACGTCGGTTCAAGTAATAAAGAGGTAAGTAAGTATCGTTCCCACCAGGATCAGATTGAGTCATAAAGTTGGTCAAGTTATTTTAAGAAAGTCAGGTTAATGCTATGGCAAAACAATTGAAGGAAATGTTATGGCAAAGGCTAAAGTAAATATGCAATGGTGGGTAAATAACTGGAATTGCTATGGCAAATGAGATAACATAAATGTAACTATGGGAACTATTTCGTAAATAATATGTAAATGAACAAATAATAAACTAAGAATGTTGAGGTGAATATATTTCGGTAGAGAATCAAGTATAGTGTCTACGATATTTATGTGGTAGGTTGGGATTACTCAGAATCAGCCTTACTGGCAGTAATGCTGTGGTAAAATCTTGATTAACTTATTGTGCAGAAGGGTCCTAGAGTGGTTTGCGTCTTTCAGGGGTGAAACCTCAAGTTACTGTCCTTGCTCATATATGGTCTTATTATGGTAACCTGTGTAATTCTTTCTGTATGATGCAAGCATCATTCGGATGTTGCTCATACCATCCAATACTAGTTAAGTACTCTAACCTTTCCCGCATTAAATTAGCTTAACAAGAATAATATGCCATCGACTATTCCCAGGGATTGCACTTAAACAATTGAATGGGAAGTAAAATAATCAGATTTATACCATGGAAATTAAAAACAGTTAAGTATCATTAAAATAATCCCAACCAGGTGAGATTTAAATTATCGGTTGGGAAATAAAATTCCAAACCATCACTATCATTTACAACCAAATAAGTTCACAAGAGAGCACTAAGGAAATAACGGAAGAGCATCTGGGAAATAACTTTCGCTAGTCTACACTTCAGCAGCACAATCCTGTTTTGACCGAGAGGATGACTTCCTCTTCCACTCAAGATCTCTTAATCTTCTACTTCTCTCCGGGATGCATTTGGAGGTTCCCTTCATCGTCCTTTTATAGATAGAGTTCAGCCAAACAGTTTGTGTTAATCTTCTCCTCTTTTCTAGGGTGATTTATCTGGTACGAGTTTAAATTTCAAACTGAAACAGTTGCGAATGAAACGTTTGACTCAGTCTTCGCGACATTGCTGCGGCACTCGTGCTGGCATATCATCTGCACTTTGCCCTAGCAAAACTTCACTCATTTATTTCCTTTCTTCAAAAACCTGTTCCTTTCCTACCACCATACAAAAGTTCTACAAAAACCAATTAAAAGCACTAAATAATTCAACATAGTCCAAGTCCGAATGCAATATAACAAATACTAATTAAAATGCCCTAAAATGTAACAAAATATACCTAAGTATAGACAATTAGCTAGGTCGAAAGGTATCACACCCCCAAACCTAAGCTATTGCTTGTCTTCAAGCAAAAATTTCCTATATGTACTAATGCAAATATTTTTCCCTAGCATGAAACCCTTTATACTGCTTATCTGTTTGAAAAACATTGCATATCTCAATTCTTAGCAATTTTCACTGTCCTAAAGTCTGTTCAAATGGTAAGGTTTGTCTAGCAAAGGTAGTGCAGAAATATCTCATAAAAAAGTCCTAATACTTATCCACTCTCCCCTTCCGTCGTATAGAAAATATCTTCTAACCCACTTAGCTTATTTGCCACCTAGCATCAATTATTTATTATTATTCTATTTTTTTTGAATGGGTTAGGGAATTCAGCATGTCACAACAGTTTTCTGCCTTGACAATCATAGTAGAGCATACACCGAATTACCGAGGAATTACATATGTTACAATTTAAACAAGAAAGCATTTATGAAGCTAGGGCATTTGACTAAAAATATGGATGGAGCATACAACTACCTCCTCAGCTACTTAGTCCTTAGCTATAGTAGAATGTCCCTAATAATTTTTATTACACCCTCATACTTAGACCCACCTTTTTAATCAACAGCACGATGGAGCAAACAAAGTGGTGCTAACCTACTTAGTGATATTGAAGCGTTGGAGTGTCTACTATCCTTTATTTCAATAATATACCGTAGCATTGTTAATAATACTAGGTTACAGAATCCCTAAGGCATCAAAAGATACTCATTATAATTCGAGAAAAAAAGGTGCATAGTATAAGGCATCTTATTTTTAGAAATCAATTTCCAAGCAATCTAGCCTCAACAATACTTACCAAATCCATTTCTTCAAATTCAGGAAAATCAAAAAAATAATATTTATAATCATCATCGAACATCATGAATAAAAAATGTAGTTCGTATAAACAAAAAATATATCGATAGTCACAATGCCATGACAAAATACACCTATATGCAACAATATGGGAATATCCTAAATACAAAATGCAACCTAGATGCCCAATACACCCCCAAACCTAAGGGATTCATTGTCCCCAATGCATGAAACAACACAAACGTAAGTATATGCATGGATATAGACAAAAATAATATGCAATGTATTAAGAAAAAAAATAAGGAAAGAAGAAAAACTTATCGGACTTATACTGGATTGTAGGTGTATCATTTAAGTCGTCTCACAGTCTTACGAGCTTTGACTTTGTACCTTATTTTTCGTTTCAAAGTGGTGCTCTCTCCTCCTTCCTTATCAGTTTCTGTAAGATAATTGATCAATTGATCGATTTCTTTGTCTTGCTCAGTCACAGAAGTTGGTGAAGACATGGGTACAGAAGTTTTATCCTTATCAGCAGCAGTGGCAGTGGTAGTTGTTGGATCACCAGTACAGCCCATGGCGCAGTGGAAAAAATAAATCCGGCGATCACATCTAGGGATCCATGTGCGAGGAACGAATCGGGGTGAGAAAGGTATGAATGATTACCTTTAATCATCTAGAAAATCAAATATAGCTGATTACGCAATTGTATGTTGATTCCAAGCCGCTACAAAAAGTTTCAGCCTCTACGTAATCCACTCAGTGTTACAACAAACAAGAAGAACTCTCTCAAACATTTTCAGAGAGAAAAACTCATTGACGGATGATAGACCTCATACACTCTATTTCGGGTATATAATGTTTTTCTTAAAAACCTATATTTCCTAATTAGTGAATAGTTGATATCTTAATATGAATCAAGATTCATTGTAATAATTAACTGAATATAATAATTATAATTACCATATTTATAATAAATTTTGACCAAAAAATTACAATTACAATAGTTATAATAATATTCGATTGTAAATTATAAATACAATAATTATAACAAGGATTTTGGTAAATTATGTTTAGTTAAATTTTATACGAATCAAATTCATATAAATTAATTTAACCATGTTCTCCTTATGTGTACAACATACTTGTACATATAATTCGTTCTTTATTTAAATGTCCTATTAAATTAATTCTATAATCAATTTAACTCATGTGACAGCCAAAAAACAATACCAACTATGTTTGGATTCCGTTTGTTTCAACCATAGAGTATGACCCTATAGGTTCTTGTAACGTTTGCAGTAATACTAGAACAATTCTAATATTACAAACAATGAGTGGCATCTAGCAATGCATAATTGCTACCTAAGTTACAATAAGTCATGATTCGACATAAACTCTCTGTGATTAACCCTTCATGTATTAAATCCTTTTGTCCTTTATATCTAAAATAGACGCAAGTCATGGAATAGTCACACTTGCATAGTCCATCTAATGTTTCTTGATATCCTGAGTAGACTATGATAAACAAATAAGTATGATATCTCATATCAACTTATTCAAGCATGGTCATGCATTTCTAGTCTCACTCAATCAAGTGGCCTAAGATATTGCTCTCATTATGTTGGAAGGACAAATCCTATATTGATCAACCATATCTCACTACATAGATTGTGGTATATCCAACATCAGCCTTTATAAAACAACCAATTACGATGGATGTTTGACTGTATCAAAATATACGACTTACAATGTTGGGATAATGATGATCTCACGTATGAGGATCATATACATAGTAATATCTATGAGTAATGTTGTGACTATTACATAATAATCTAAGAAACATACTCATGTATTGATTTTGACATCCCATGTCAATGACAACACTTTGTCATCAATAAACTACATGTTAGTTCTAATGTATTATTATTGTCTAAGCCCACAAAAATTCTCGACTAAGGACCTTGTTCGGGGTGACATCCTCAGCATCACTTAATGGTACATTTGCTGCTTCACACAAGGCCGAGATAAGAGAAAGGTAGTTTAAACTGCCAGCGTTCTTATCTAGACATTTGTGAACTTCCTGGAATATAGTTCTCCTAATATTTATCCTTCGAGCTTGAATAATAGAATGCAACAACAATATTCTCTCCTTTGACACCGTTGTATTATGTTTTGATGGCATCAGTCTACTTCTCAAGAAGTAATATAGACCTTCCCTACTGGCTTCAACACAGTGCACTCAACTGTGTAACGTTTGAGGCTTAAAATCGTCTGCTGTGTTCCTTCAACAAACAAATCATCCAAAACCCGTGATAATCCTGCTGTTGTAATATTGTCAGGAAACTTCTTCAACCTCCCTGAGACTGAAATTGGTATTTATTTGGTCTTCATCAAACGGAACAGATTTACCCCTTATGTAGATGAATGGGGAATCTGAGGAGTTAACATGAGCATAAAACTCTCGCACCACTTTGCCCAAAACATCTCTTGGATGCAAAAAAAACTTACACTAGTTGTGCATTTCGATAACTGACACCATCGATTCATCATATCCAAAATAGGGTTCATCTTTCAACAAAAATTCTTGCTTAAAGCAAAACGGTCGTTTGAGAATTTTAGATGTGTACCTTGTAGCAGTGACAACGTTGCAGAATATCTTCGATTGAGGACCCCCAGTACGAGAAGATTCTCCCATATTTGAAGTACTCTTTGCATGAACTATAAAGGAATTTTGAAAAAAATTTTGGGAAAAATACCCGAATGTGAAGAGAGTAATAGAGGAGTTAAAGAAAGAATTAGTGTAAAAATGAAAACTTTATGAGAGGTAGGAGACATTAGTAGATGGAAGAAAAAGGAATTAAAAGGGGATAATGATGGCGATTTTTAAGGAATGGAAAATGTGAGGAGAAGGGTTATGACATCGGAAAAAAAAGAAGAAGCTAAGTTTTGAAGGGAAATGAAATATCTAGGCCCTCCGTTTATGGCTTCTATTTGAGTTTCCCAAAAAGGTTTGCCAACAAATCTTTCTTTTGAATTTTTCCAATTGATCAAGTATTGACACCTCATCACCCAATTTGTTGTGGCATCATACTTCTCCCTAATGTTGTGACATTACTGCTTAGTGCTTACTAGCAGATCTTGATCCTTTTATTATGCTTCAACTTAAACTGTAAATAACAAAATATTAATAACAAGAAAATAATGGAAAATTTTATTATTAATTAAAATACATAAATTAAAATAAAATTTGCTAAATGAAAAGTGATGAATATTAATGGTTTGCTTGTCAGGTTCAACAGGAGCACTCCAATAATGCTTTAGGCGTTATTCGTTAACTTTGAATGTTGCTCCTGTTTGTAAATTTTTGACAGTAAAAACTCTATGTGAAAACACTTGAATTGCTTTAAAAGGTCCTGACCATCGAGATTTTAATTTACCAAGGAATAACTTGAGCCTGGAATTAAACAACAACACTTACTGTCTAGGTTCAGATTGCCTTGGAAAAATTATGCTATCATGCCATCACTTGGTCTTCTCCTTATATAAAATAGCATTTTCATATGCTTGAGTCTGAAATTCTTCCATCTCATTAAACTCTAATAATCTTTTGCTACCAGCAACGGCCCAGTCCATATTCAGCCTCTTAATTGCCCAATATGCCTTATGCTCAAGTTCAACAGGAAAATGACATGCTTACCATAAACAAGCTTGAAATGTGACATCCCTAACAGTGTTTTTAATGTTGTTCGGTATGCCCATAGAGCTTCATCCAATTTGGTAGACCAGTCTTTTTGAGAAGGATTTACTACTTATTCCAAAATTTGCTTAATTTCTCTATTAGAGATTTTGGCTTGGCCATTGGTCTGAGGATGATATGCCATGGCAATTCTGTGTTTCACCCCATATCCGAGCAAGGCATTGGCCATTAGTTTGCAATCAAAATGGGATCCCTCGTCACTAATAATTGCTCTTGGTGTACCAAATCGTGTGAAAATATTCTTATGTAAAAATTTCAATACCGACTTAGCATCATTAGAAGCCAGAGCTACTACTTCTACCCATTTAGAAACATAGTCTACTACCAACAATATGTAGAGCTTGCGTGCGGATGGTGGAAGTTGACTCCTATAGTCTATTCCTCATACATCAAATAACTCAATCTCTAGTATACTATACAACGACATTTCCTATTCTCTGACAATGATCACATGACTTATAAAATTCATGAGCGTCTTTAAATAGGGTTGACCAATAGAATCCTGACTGGAGTACCTTGGTAGTTGTCTTCATTCCTCCAAAATGTCCTTCATAAGGAGCAGAGTGACAATGTTGTAAAATGCTAAGCATCTCGTTGTTAGGGATACACTTCTGAATTATCTGGTCTGCACTACGTTTAAATAAGAAAGTTTCATCCCAATAGTACTGTTTTACATCATGAAGAAATTTATGTTTTTGGTGCGTATTGAAGTCAGGTGGCATTACACCACTTACCAAAAAGTTTACTATGTCTGCATACCAAGGTAGTGCCTTGGCAATGAGTAACTGTTCGTTAGGGAAATCCTCCTTAATGCATTTTGTGCGACCATATTCATTTCTAGATCCTACCCTTGGCAAATGGTCAGCCACCTGATTTTCAGTTCCTTTCCAATCTCTGATTTCCAAATCAAACTCTTGTAGCAAAAGTATCCACCTAATTAATCTCAGCTTGGCATCCTTCTTGCGTATCAAATATTTGATAGCCGAGTGATCTGTGTAAACCGTAACTTTTGTCCCCATTAAGTAAGATCAAAATTTGTCGAACGCAAAGACTACTACTAGTAATTATTTCTATGTGGTGTTATAATTAAGTTGAGCTTCTGTTAGCGTCATATGGGCATAGTATATTACATGTAATACCTTTTCCTTTCTTTTCCCAAACACTACTTTCACGGCAAAATCACTAGCGTTGCACATGAGTTCAAAGGGCAATGACAATTCTAGAGCAACTACAATTGGTGCTGCTACTAGTCGCTCCTTGAGTACCTTGAAAGCTTGAAATATTATTAAAATTAAAAGGTTTATTTATTTCAAGTAGAGTAAATAAGGGTTTAGATATTTTTGAGAAGTCCTTGATAAATCTTCTGTAAAATCCTGCATGT
The DNA here is from genome assembly GCF_007990345.1 of Gossypium hirsutum. Lineage (NCBI taxonomy): Eukaryota > Viridiplantae > Streptophyta > Magnoliopsida > Malvales > Malvaceae > Gossypium > Gossypium hirsutum. The sequence continues at coordinate 49,381,622 of NC_053438.1, read as the reverse complement.
CCTAGGAAACTTCGAATACCCTTTACATTGGTGGGAGGTGGTAATTTTTCAATCACTTCTATTTTTTCTCAGTCAACCTCAATTCCTCACCATGACACCTTATGCCACAATAAAATGCTTTCATAGATCATGAAGTGGCATTTCTTCCAATTTAACACAAGATTTGTTTCTTCATAGCGGCATAATACCATCTCTAAATTCTTTAAACAGTCCTCAAAATCATTCCCAAACACAGAGAAGTCGTCCATAAAAACTTGAAGATAATTCTCCACCATGTTTGAAAATATAGCCAACATGCAATTTTGGAAAGTTGCCAGTGTATTACATAACCTGAATGGCATTCGTCTAAACGAAAAAGTGCCATATGGATAGGTGAAGGTGGTCATCTCTTAGTCTTTTGGTTCCATGGCGATCTGGTTATAACCAGAATAAACATGTAGAAAGTAATAAAAAGCGTTACTAGCTAATCTATGCAACATCTGATCAATGAACGACAAAGGGAAATGGTCCTTCGTAGTTGCCTTGTTAAGCTTGCGATAGTCCATACACACCCTTCATCTTGTAATAGTGTGAGTGGGTATGGGTTCATCATTGTTTTTAATTACCATTGTAACCTCTCCTTTCTTGGATACGCATTTCATAGGGCTTACCCACCAACTGTTAGAAATGGGATAAATAATGCCGACGTCAAACTAATTGATAATCTCCCTTTTGAAAACTTATTTCATAATTGGATTTAGTTGTCTCTACTGTTCAATGGAATTGCAGTGGCAATATTCCAACAAAATTTTGTACATACACAATCTGGAACAATATCGGTTTCAACTCGAATTGCTGAGCTTGTATAGTCGGTCTGACTATTCTTGGATTCAAGTCATCCAATATCTAGATAACATTCTCTCTGATTGGCCTATCTCTTTCATCCACCACACGTCCAACGAGAGGATTTTCATTGCGATCATTTGGATTACCATTAAGACAATTCTTATTTCTAGCCATTTTCTTAATTCTTTTCTCTTTCTCCGCATGGTTCTATTAATTTTTGGATCAAAAAGTTATTCTGTGTTAGCAGGAATGCCTCTTCTCATGCACTTATAGCAAACTTGTAAAAAATAAAATACACTAAGTTAAATAAAACTACTAAGTAAAATAACCAAACCAAATTTCACCAAATTGTTAATCCTCGACAATGGTGCCAAAAACTTGTCGCGTGTAAAATGATATGCGATTTTGTGCAAGTTTACATGTTGGTTCAAGTAATAAAGGGGTAAGTGAGTATCGTTCCCATTAGGATCAGATTGAGGAACAAAGTCGGTGAAGTTATTTTAATAAAGTCAGGTTAATGCTATGACAAAACAATTGAAGGAAATGTTATGGAAAAGGCTAAAGCAAATATGCGATGGTGGGTAAATAACTGGAATTCCTATGGCAAAGGAGATAACAGAAATGTAACTATGGGAACTATGGCGTAAATAATATGTAAATGAACAAATAATCAACTAAGAATACTAAGACGAAGATATTTCAGCAGAGAATCAAGTATAATGTCCACGATATTTATGTGGTAGGTTAGGATTACTCAGAATCAAACTTATTGGCAATAATGCTGTGGCAGAATCTTGATTAACTTACTGTGAAGAAGAGTCCTAGGGTGGCCTGCCTCTTTCAGGGGTGAAACCTCAAGTCACTGTCCCTGCTCATACAGGGTCTTATTACAGTAACCTGTGTAATTCTTTCTATATGACGCAAGCATTATTCGAATGTTTCTCATGCCATCCAATATTAGTTAAGTAATCTAACTTTTCCCGTATGAAATCAACTTAACAAGAATAATAATGGGGAGTTTACATGACCAAATTTTTGACCAAATTTTCCTGTTTACATGACCAAATAATATTTGGGATTCCTAATTTCCCTGTTTACATGACCAAATTTTTGAGTTTAGGCAGCTGTCGTGCCCACAACTTGTACATGCAGTGTTGACAAATAAATAAGGGGGAGTTTAGTTGATAAAGAAAAAAAAACAAGTATAAAATAAAATGAAATAATAACAGAATAGTTGCAAAAATAAAATTAAGTAATTTAAATTAAATCGGTAAATCAATGTGTGAATGCTTAACCTTAGCCTCGGTATACTCCAAACTCGAACTGTTCCTTGAAAATGGATTTCTTTTCTCTGAACCGTAAGTTAGTTATAGCGATCAATGATGCCCCAACCGCCAAATCTTCCTTATGTAGGTGGTTCCGGTACGACCTGGAATCCAGCCCTTACCGATTATCTAACCACGTAATACGCGTTAACAATTTAAGATCTCGGTAGCCTTACGATCTAAAAAAGCCCAACAAAAATTATTTGCCTCAACCGTATGGGTTGTTTAAATCCGATCACAATCTCCCTTAACGAAACCCAACTAGCTTTTTCCAATTGGACACGCCAATTTGTTCGTAGGAACTCAAATATGGTAAACAATTGACTTGCTTTCCCAACTGTACAGCAAAACAACTCCCTCCCAACGTGAACTTTGAGCTGAAATTGATTCAAATTTAAGGGTCGAATGTGATTATCCTAGATTCTGGAGTGATAACAAAGACTGTGTTTTAAAGGTTTTAGTGCAGGTTCATATCTTATGATTTTTGATAGGAATGATAACCGGAGTAAGGCTGAATGAGGTTTAGTTGAGCATGAAACTAATCATGCTTGAGGGATTGTAGGAATGTATTTAAATGAAATGGTGATAGGTAGAAAAAGGAAAGAGACTTAAGGAGCAATTACACCAAAAGAAAGTAAAAGAAAGGAAATGACAGTAAGCTTTTCCAATACTACAAACGTGTGAAAAGGAAACGGAAATTTTTATCCAATTCAGTTTCAAGTGTGTCTTTCTCATGCCACCAATACAAGGTATTTATATACTTTTTACATGTTAAATTTAACATGATTTCTCTTAAGAGTATATCAACTAAATTTTGATTTTTAATTAGTCAAATTCTGTAATTTTTTTAATTCAGCCCCTTTTCTTGTTTCTTGTTCCAATTTATCCCATTTTGCTTTATTTCTAATTTTGGCACTCTGATTTCATCCCTGATAAGATTTAAGCAAGAAATCATAAGTTTAGAGGTATTCTATTAAAAAATTAGCCAAAAATAAATACATTAAAAGCACAAAATTAACTTACTATCAGTCACCAGGCCATGTAATAATCTGTGATCGTGTGGGAAAAACTTGCACCAAAATTAAATAGGCCACATGGCCATGTGGAGTGACCATGGCACTTGGTTGTGCAATATCCTGTGTCCTAGGCCGTGTGCACCTTAAATGACTTCGAAAACAACGCAATTCACCACTCATTACTTAAGTACTGAGACAAACCAATATTAACCATTTTCACAGCTTCAAAACACATTCAAATATGCTTAAAACATACTAAAACATTCAACCTAAGTGCCTAACCAATATGCCTTCATTGGCACCACATTTTAGATACCCAAACTAAATTCACATTCAAATATTACAAGTTCTTACCTTATACACATGCCAAACATACCATTTCATCCATTCCATTCACATGCATTTTTACCAAATCTCAAACACTTCCAAGAAGCATAAACCATATAACCAAAGGCACATATATATGAACATATACAAGCCAAAACAAAAGATACATACACTAGTATGTTTAAACTATGTTTAAACAACATCATTATAGTAAAAGAACTAAAAAAAAACTCCTAATACATATCATTTATAACCCAACATCAAAATAACCAAAACTTCTACCGAGTTGAAGAGTGGATAGTATGTGTGCTTCGACTTGAACTTGCAACCGACTGAGTTTTTTGATGATCTTTAAGGAAAGACTGCAACTAACATAAGCAATCAATGTTTAGCAAGTTCGTATAAAGCATAAACGTAAACTTACCAAATAGGATCAATTTATACAATTCATGTATTCATCAGTCAGAGTTATTCAATCCTATACAAATCACAAATCTCACAAGTCAGAGAGTTCACATATATAAGAACTTATAACCATTTCATATAATATAATGTTCATAAATAACAAATGTAACTCAAACATCCATATCATATTTATATTAAATAACACATTCCATTCAAAGACTAATTCCATTTTGCAATTTCATAAATGTCCCTTTCGTAAGTCAACTTACATATAGCCATTTCATATATCTCATTCATAATCATTTAATACACGATGAACCACAATGATATAAAATTGGATACTCGAGAAAATGCTCATATGTAACGCCCTAAAATCCAAGTATTTATTTTTGCATTCCTATAACGCAACTACTTGTTTTCTTCAGTGGTTAAGTGATTTGGGTGTGTTTGGGAGTGTCTGAGAAGTCTTGGGTTCAAGCCTGGGCTTGTGCAAAAAAATTGTTTTTAAGGAAGGAAACCCTTGCCTATAGTTAGTAGGCTTTTAAATTATTGTGGTTTAAGCATGACATAAAAAGTCCGCTGGTCTAGTGGGTAAGTGGTGTGTTACCTATGCCAGTTTTCTAAGGTTCGAATCTTTCTGGAGGTAAGGGAGTGTTTATTTTGCTACTTTGCCGTTAGGGGTGTTAGAGTTTGACTAAAACACTAAAGTGGTTGAGGGGAATTCAAATTGAGTGGTTGAGGGGAGGTGTGATCAGGTGAAGAGATTTGAAGAGGGATTTTAGTAGAATATTATGGGATTTTAGTAGAAACACTAAAGTGGTTGAGGGGAATTCAAATTGAGTGGTTATCTCGATTTGGTGGGATGTAAAATTCGGCTCCCTCCCCTCATTCTTTTCCCAATTTCGATTTTGATAGTCTTTTCTTTCTTTCTTTTTTCAATTTGCTGCTGACACACCCTTCTAGTTCTCTCTGCCGATTTTTTACTTTCCATCCCTATCGATTCATTCTTATTTTTCTAATTTACTCTTCTTAGTTTCTTTCTTTTTTTTCCCAAAAGCTTTTGCCAAATATTGCTAAGTGTGCGATTGCTATATTTTTTCTTTCGGCTTTGTCTCTCTTCACGACAGATGTTCTTCCCTCCTCCTTTACTAATTCTTTTTCTTCTTCTGCTTCCCTCTTTGTGTGTCTCTTCCTTTCCTCATTGCTGTTGTTCATTGCATTCCTGCTCTCTGCCGAATTGTGGTCACCTTGGTCTCTTTCTTTTTGGTTTTATTTTTTAAATTGACCATCCCTTTCGCACGGTTCTATGTTTTCGGTAAGTTGGTTATTTGTTTTGGTTCAGACTGTTCATGTGAATAACTGTTGATAGGGGTTTTGGCTGGAATGCAGGTATTAACCAAGGAGATAGTGATATTTCTTTTCAAACGGTTTGAGGGTGTATGGCCTCAGTTGCTCAAACAAGGTAAGTGGTTGTCGACCAAGTGGATAAGTGATTTAGATAGGGTTTGTTTCAATTTCATTTGGCATGTGATTAATCGAGCGTTTGTGGTTGAATATAGGTTTGGGAGTGCTCGTGGACAGTGTGCGCGTTTTTCGTAACAAGGTGTGTAAACCCTACCCAAAACGTAAATCGGTAAAAGCTGGAAATTATGGCAAATGACACTACAAGAGCGTGCGTTCGCTCGTGTGGTAAACTGAACGCATAAAATGTAGGCATTAGACTGTTGCGGTCACCATGAGCGATTTTGTGATCTTAGGCCGTTTTAGGCCATGATAGATCAAAATAAACTATATGGGCCCAACGGGCTTATGGACACCACACGGGTAAACCACACGAGCATGTGGAGTAAATTGGGTCAAACTATGTAAATTCATGACCAAGACCGATTTTTGGGCTATGTGGGCCACACGAGTGTGTGGGCCCACATAAGCCTGCATTATGGGCTTTGGGCCCAGATTCACTATTGACTGTTAAGGTTACACGGGTCGTCCGAGATGATTGTGGACCTACTGATGGGGCGGTAAGTAGACCTAGACTCCCAAACTGATATAAAATGACTGTTATGCCCCCACGTGGTAAAATGACTCTTATACCCTTATGTTATAAAATGACTATATGCTTTATGTTATGTATGACTGTATATAAGCATGCCACGATATATATATCTGTTGCATACATGTATGATATGTTGCATGGGAATGGGATTATTATGATTGGAGGAAGTGTACTGTACTGGCAGCTCTGCTGCAAATACTGTTTAGTGCCGCAACCGGTGCTAATTTTGGAGTGTAGGGATGGGTGGGTGATATTATCCCCATATGGAGTGTTGGGCTGGACGGAGTGGAGTGTAGAGGCAGGTTGGGTAGGATTTCTGATTGCATGCCTAAACTGTTACTGTCACTCTAATAGGCTAAGGCCCACACTGATACTGATACTATAATGGGCAAAGGTCCAACTGAACTTAACTGTTATTGAATTGGGATTAAGCCCAGACTGTAAATGCATTGGCTATTTGCTTATATGGGGTTACACGCTGAGTTTTCGTAAACTCACCCCTCTGTTTATCTTACAAGTAATCCCCAATCTTAGGGACTGGTGTTGCGAGGGACTCGGAGGTGGCCACACAACTGCACCTGCTTTTATATTTGACTTTTTTCTGATAATAATTTAATTTGGGTATTTGATTGTAATAAGACCTTTTTAAATTGTTAATTTTTAATTTTGGATTTTAATTATTTAAAATCTTACTGATAGTAGTAGGATGCGGATTTTCAAAAGATGTATGCTTTTCAAGACACCACGTTTTCGTAAAATATTGTAAAAGCTTCCACATGAAACAATGTTTTAAATATAGTAGCAGACTAATATGATCAACAAACTGCTAAAGACAACTTGAGTTTCAATAAACGAGAATTAATATAGAGCTGGTTTATCATTGAAACTATGTTTTCGAGAAACACTTCAATATGATATCGCCAGATTCAGCCATAACGTCTAGGTCGGGTTTGGGGTGTTACATCATATGAGCTGTAACTGTAAATGCTCACATGAGCTGTGAAATGAGCATGCTCACACGAGCTGTGAAATGAGCATGCTCACACAAGCTGCGAGTCAGGATGATAGGCTACACGATGTTGCTCACATGAGCTGTGGAGAATCCACAACAAATACAAGACCTCAGCCATCGGTAGGACATCCAAGACCAGCACTCAAGACTGTAATAACCCCTAATGGCATGTTATTTATATCCTAAACACTCACAAGGTTCAAACGAGACTTATTTTATCCAAATCATGTAATTGTTTGCACATTCATTCATCACTATTGCCTAACCATGTAATTTCCCATTTTCTATCATAACTTTCAATTTAGCTAACAATATAATTTAATCCAAATCATCAATTAATATTTAAAAATCAATTTAAGCTATAAATAAAAAAAATTTTAGTAAAAAATTTACTCAAAATAGAAATTAACAAGCTTAATCGATATAAGAACTTACTTAGACAAAAATGGTTACAGATACGATGCCGACAACTAATCCGTTAATTTAGCTTTTCTATTATTCGATTCTGATTGATTCGTTTGTTGATCTAAATAATAGTTTCCACTCAATTAATCCATTCAAACATCTCAAATGATTAAAATTAAGTTTATAAGTCATTTCACTATAAATTTACAAAATTACCCCAATATTTTACTCTTTATGCAATTTAGTCTCCAAACCCGAAACTTACATTTTAACCATATTTAATAAAAACTCATGCTATTCAAATTTCTTAGGGTCTCTCTACACCCAAGTTTATCACAATTTCACAATCATTTCATGAAGTTTTACTACTTTAACAATTTAATCCCTAAACATTAAAATTACTAAAAACTACTTTACAAAATAGTCATATTTAACAACCAAGCTTAATAATCTACCATCAAACTTCAAAAACACTTTCAACTCATCAATGGCAACTTCTATAACATTTAAAAAATTTATAAATTAACCCCCGAGTTAGCTAGATTAAGCTAAAACGATTACAAAAACATAAAAATTCATTAAAAACAAAAAAAAATTACATACCATGCATGAAAACCAAGCTTGACCGAATGTTCCTTTAGCTAAAATGGTGGTTTCAATTCTTAGCTAGTGTAAAATGAAGAAGATGATGGCTTTCCATCATTTGTTTTGTTTAATTTTTAGTTAATTATCAATTTACTATTTTGTCCTTTTATCATTAATCACATTTCCTTATAAACCAATACCAAAACTGTCCACTATGTTTCCATTAGGTATAATTACCACTTAAGTATATTAATTCACATTCATATATCCATTTAACACCTTTAGCTAATAGAAACTAACTTTCATAGTTTTTACGATTTAGCCATTTGTACTTAATTAATTATCTAAACGTTAAAATTTTAACCAAATTTTAATATGACCTTGTAATAGCTCTATAAATAATAAATAATTAATAAATTAGTGACACTAGTCGAAATTGTGGCCTTGAAACTACTGTTTCTGACACTACTAAAAACGGGTTGTTACAGTTATATTATGAAAAAATTAATAATGTATTTTATTGTGATAATAAAAAAATTAATAATAATTAACATGAAATTAATTAACTTAGTCATATCCTTTAAAAGTTTTATTGAAAAAAATAATTTATATATATTATAAATCAATGAATTTTTTCAATATATAAATAATTGAATATTTAGATAAACTAAGAAATAATAAAATCTACAATTTTTCATCATTAAACATTTTAATTAAATAAATATAAATTTTACCTATAAATTTGTTTTTATTTTAAATATGATAATGCTTAGATAAATATTGTCAAATTTATATAATATGACATTTTTCCAATATAATATACAAAACATCAATATATTAATATTTTGATAGTATCTATAACAAATGAATTTATTTATTTTACTTTTCTTAATTTGTATGTCTAAACAGAAAAGAAAAGAAATATATTTTATATTTAAATTTAAATTTATATTTTATAGTTCTTATTTTTATTGACTTGGAAAATAACTAAATTGTTGATCAAGATCAATTCTAACTAGGAAACTTGCTATAAAAATAGCAAACGTTTCATCACTTTTTTTTTATCACTTTTTCTTTAGCCTCCGAGCTCGAAGAATTTTTTAAAAATGGCATGGGTCTACTTTTATGTTATTTTGTATTGTACACTTCTTTTGTTTGTGAGATCATTTTATTTTCTCACGAGGGGTAATGAAAAGAGTTATAGAACGGATTGCTACCTATGCCTAAATTGCAGATAAATGAAAATTTTATTGATAAGACCTTTTCAATTGTAACTAATATCTTATTACGAATAATTTCGACAACTTCAAAAAAAAAAGAGACATTTACTTATTACAGAGATAGTGCGATTTAATTATTATTATATTTATATATTTTTTACTTTATTTATTATTTACTTTTTTATTTACTTTACCACTGGTATTTGTGGTAGTTATGTTTCCATGTCTTTAAAATCTATAAAACCAATTAATATAATATAAAAATAAAATAATTATATTGATTTTATTAATATTGTTTTGGTTATTAATCTTGAATAGAAAAACGAATTGATAGATTTTACATTTATTTTTTATAATAAAATTTTAGTATAAAATATAAATAATTATAATTATCTTTATAGTAATGTTTTTATTATTAGAATGACTCTTGTTATCACTCAACCTTATCAAAAGTGAATTAATACCATTTTTCTTTTAAATTTGTTGTTTTTCTACTGCAAGGCAATTTTGACTATTATTCATTGAAAAATATTTATCTTTTAATACAAATTTTGTATAATTTTTTCATTTATTTCTTTTGAAAATAGATTCAGTGATATTTTTACTATAAAATTTTAAGATTTAATTTAAAATAAACTAATATCAGTTTTTTTCTTTGTTTAAAGTCGATTCAGAGGTTGTTGCTTGATAGCTTAAGTCTTCTTCACTAACTTCTGACTTTCTCTTAGCACAAAATTCAAATTCTTATTCCGTTTTCTTTATATAAAACTAGACTTATTAAGATTTACAAAAATATAAAACTTTCTTTTTAATTCACTCTATATCATTTTTATTTGGGGAAATAGAAAAAGAATATTGAGTTGGATCAAATTATAAAGTATTGAGTTAAAAGTCTGGGAAGTACTTGTAATTGGACCTGATATGGAAGAGGCCCAAAAGCCCCTTATGTAAAAGCGTGGGACGACAAACCCTAGTATTATTAACTAGGGTTGCCACCCCACCATACTCCTAGTTAGACTAGGAATTCATTTTTCTAGTTGAAATAAACTTCTACAATTCAACAAGGGTTTTACCTTCTCTCCCTATAAATAGATGACACCAGTAGGGCTATTTACACAACTTTCAGATATCGTTATTCTACCGGAAAAGAAAGAACATTGTCATTTTGAGAAGAGAATTGTCGTTTTCACCCAAAAGAAAAGAAAACTATTTCTAGTTTTGTGTTTGATTCAAATCGTTCGAGTCTACACTTATAGTTCGTGGTACGATAATAACGAAGAAGATCGTTTGATTGAAATTTAGGAAAGACAAGGATCCGTCTATTTGAAAGCACATGTATGAATTCGGTCTAGGATTTATTGTTATAAATATCACAAACTTGGTCGATTCTCAAAATTTTAATTTTCTGTTGTGCAGGAAAACCGTTTTCGAATCAATTGTTTTCCAACATATAACTCCTTCACAAGTTGTGTAAGTGTCAAATTCTTGTTTCCAATGCTATATTTAGCCCTAAAGCCTGCAAATCCTTAGACAAGCTCTGGAATATCATCTTTAATTGGGGGTTCTGGTCTAAATTGGCCTCATTATCCGTGGCCTTGGTAAAATAACCGTAAGAGTAATCATATGGCATTTGACCGGGGTGTTTGGTTTCTACTGAACATTATCAAACTAGTTATAGTCGACTGTTGAGCCAGGACAACTTGACTTTTGAACATGTCCTCTAGTTTGTCTAGAATCACTTTGGAAGTGTTAAAACTCTCCGAATGCTTATAAAGGGTGTTGATCATTATTTATAGCATATAATAATGAGCTATCTTATTAGACTACTCCCAACGTTTTCTAGCCTCAACTTGAATGGCAGGTAGACATCTATTATCAAGGACTGTTTTGAGTTTCTCAGAGCTCAGGACAATCATGGGCTTCCTTTTACATTCATTATAGTTATTTCCGTTTAATTTGTTCTTAGTAAGAATATTTAGTAAGGGAGTATGTGTCATTTTCGAACTGAAAATAAAATATCCATTCATTAATATCTTTGTATTTAGAAAATATTAAAAAAAATGTTTTGCAACATACGATATGCATTAAGATGATGCATGCATCTTACATTAAACATAGAAAATATTTGTAAGTTGTTGTAGTGATAATTCCTACACCTATTGAATTAAGTCACCTTAGGGCAATCTTAACCAAGTAGTATGGACATGAATTTCCATCCAATTACTACATGAACCTAATTCCTTAGGCATTCACACATACTAATAGTTGTCTCACGCTTGACCGTCATTCTAACTTAAGAATAACTTCTTGGGAAGTTACTTAACTAGAATAATCTTAAGTGTATAACCATCAACTCAACATCTATCATTACATGCACCACAAATGACTTGAAAAAACACCCAAGGGATCGATTATCGAATTGCTATCTCCACCACAAACTTTTGTAGCAACCATGGTTGACGTTGTCATCGTCGTTGTAGTGTTGGAAAATCGGGTTCAAAAAGCACAACAAAAAATATGTTTAAAAGAAAACCAGAGTTTTAATTTTTTTTAAACACAAGAACTTGGTTGCATTATCTAAAGTAATAAACACTTAATCAAAACTGTACCTTTATGACTCATTTAGGATAAACACTTCAACCAAGTAGTCTTCTACGCTATCCTCAAGCTCATGTCTGTCGAGTGTGGGCTCGCTTCGAATAAAAAAAGATTCACAAAATTATTAGTGGGGAAATTTTGTAATTTCCCTAAACTTCTGAGGTCAAGTTTTAAATAAAAAGAATATCTCTAGAAATTTTCTAAAACAAATTCTTTAGAGAATTTTCTCTCTAAAACTTTTCTTGAAATCAAGTGTGTAAGAATAATGACCCATGCTCTCTTTATATAGGGAAAGATTAGAGAGAGTTCCATTAGGATTAGAATTAATCACATTAATATTAAATTAATAAAATATTAACAAGATAAATATTAAATTAAATTTAATATCTCATATTAATATTAATTTAATAAAATACTATCTAAATAAATATTTAATTTAATTTAATATTAAATTTATTAAAATAATATTATATTTGGAAAAGTTAATTTGAAATCAAATTACCCGGTAAAGTCCCACTAAAAGTATATTTTTTCCACTACTTTACCGTCGAATAATCATCACCGCCATCATAGTTGTCGTGTCTAGCAGTGCCTCGCCGATGTGATTCCCCCCGACACCCTAAACCATCATCGCTTTGCCCAAATAGGCTTGGCCGACTCGACACCTCCTCGTAAGGTTGTCGATAGTGTGGCTGAGGCAGGGCTGGCTGTTCAAACGGCTGGGCATACTACCCCTGTTTCCCGATTAGCAGGTGCTTGCCCAGGCTGATCTGCAACCTCTGAAACCCAGCCTAGACGTTATGGCTAGATTGAGAAGGCTACATTAGCCATAGAAATGGCTAAACTAACTTACGTTACTTTTGAAGACCTTAAACGAACTCATTTTAGACAAAAATCGTAGTTGTACTTTAAGGAAGTTTAAAAATATTCATTTATTAGGTCATTTATACTTAAGATTCATATTATTATTGCAATTGTTATTTTAGAAAAATCATTTGATCGCTGTTTTACTTTGTAAAGACTTGATGTTAACTAATGCAACGAAAAAAAAGCCATTATTCATGTCATTTTCGAAATCTAGTTCCATTATGGATTTGTTTTTTTTTTCAAAAATGAATCCTTTGCAACGCATTGGAAATTAGGGAATAATGTCAAATTTTAATTGAGTAATCCATGCATGAAAAAAATACCTAAATGGAAAGTTACCAATCCACAGACTAGAAATAAAAAAAATTACAAATCAAGACCATTAGAGTCTTAATAATACTTATTAAAAATAGTCCAAGGTCCAAGGTGATTCCCCGTATGATGGGTCCAGTCCTAGTTTCGAGGTTTATGTAAAAAGTTAAACACTAAGGGGGAGTGAGCTTATGAAAGCTCAGTGTGAGTCGGACAATTATTTAAACAAACATAAATATCAAATGTAGTGAAACATATTCGCATTAACAGAAGAACACAGAACCATCATCGGAATTTCATATCATTACAAAGCCATTATCAAATTGATGTCAACCGGTGTATGAGCATGGGTGATCCAAATGATGCAATGCAAAATTTCCTACCCAAACCATCCGCTACACGCCACGTGTTCCTTAGAACCCGTCTGCCAAACTCCAACAAATGCAAGCAAAGTTTGATGTGGTAAAACCACCAAATGAACATAATGCTAGAAAATCTGCCATGTAACGAATAAATGCGATAAAATCAAAAAAATCTCCTCAAATCTCCAGTGTAGTGCACTAACTACCAATAAATGCAGACTTAATATGTCATCGAATCTCCATGGAACTCCTCCATCAACCACAAGATCAATCCTACCCCAATGCACATGCAAGATGTCATACAATCCCATACATAGTCATTCATTCAATACTTTCACATTTCTTTGGCATGATCAACACGCTCTTATATTTTCAAATAATTTTAGTAAATAAAATCATTTATCCAACTTTCAGTTCACCATTAAGATGGTGTCATTCAACATATCACAATATCATATAAACTTACAATTATTTTTCGAGTGCATGTATAGTAGTCTTTCGAATATTTTATAGCGAATCATTTATACAAATATATCATGTGTAAGCCTCATTCTCATTATAAATTATGTTATACATACAATCAACATACATATCAACAAATCTTCCACAGCAATATCAATCACACAATTATTCAATCATTCTTACATTTTTGCTAATGATAGTACTAGAAAGAAAGTATGTTTTCTCCCTACTTATTGGTTAATTTGTTCCCACTTAGTTATCTTTAGAACGTATTTTAGCATTTTCAATTCAGTAGTTTACATTTTATAACTCAGAGGATCTTAGCTTATTTATCCTTAATTTTGTCATATTTTGGTACTAATGTCGCTACATGATTATTTTTAGATTATGCCTAAAATTGTCGCCACACCTAACAGCTAATCGGATAAGAACAAAAATACGTGAGCTGTCCAGTCTGGTACAACTAACTTGTACGTACAGAGGCAGCATGATTCTGATAAAAGGACACCTGGGCTATCTGGGGAAAAATATAAATATTCACATAAAAAGAAAAAAGGAGAGAGCTTTGGGGATTATTATCTTCTTCAACCTATCTTTGAAGTTTTCGGCTATGGTAGCTTAAGTCTCCTACAGGTGAACCGACGTCAAAGGGATGCAGACCAGCTCTTGATGGAGAGCCCTGAGTGCGACACAAGAGGGAATAGAGAGATTCAAGTTGAGTTGTCTAGGAATAGTATTCTCCACTTGTTTCTTTTATTTTTATTTTCTAAACGCTGGTGATTACTTTCTATTTCATGTTAGTATGGAAGTACACATGGTTTCTGGGTTAAATGTTATTTTATTCAATCTTACTTCTACTATTTAATCTTTGGGTTTGATTGTTTTTAGTATGGAAGTGTTATTGCAACCACTAACACTAAAAGGTGCAGCGACAGTTCAAGTTAACAAGCATGACAATGGAAGTTGCTTGAGGATTAGAGGAATTTAATCCACTTGTTCTTAATAGTGTTCCATAGCCATCATTAGACGGTGTGGCTAATGTGCATGTTTAAGTCTTTGATTAAATATAGAAGTGACAATCACCTAACTTTTTATACCTTATGACCACTTAGCATTTTGTTGAATATTCAGGTTGGGGATCCCAATTTATCCTTATCATATTTTATCTTGTTGTTTTCAAGTTATCAGTTCGACACCTACTCTCACAGTTTATCTCGTTTCTATCCATTTATTGTATTGATATTAATACACAAAAGACAACCATCCTCGTGGGATCAATATCTGACAGACTCATATCTGTCTACTATACTTGCATCGACAGTGTACGCTTGCACATTATTGCTATAACGTTAAACAGTCGATCAAGTTTTGGCATCGTTGCTGGGGATGTCGTTTGTTTAATGTTTATTGTTGTTTGTTTTTATTTCATAATATTTAGTTGCTAATAACTTGTTTTTTTGTCGATATTTTCACATTTTATTTTAGGTGTTATATGACCCGAAGCAATTCAGACTTTATTGTCGATTTTGATCCAAAAATTAAAAGAACCGTTCGGAGGAGACTTCGAGAACAAAGGAATATGGCTTTGCCAAGAAACAATGCAATCATACCCCCGATGCAGAACCAAAATGCTAATGACCCACCATTGCAGCAATACACTCAAATACAGAATAGGACTATACGTGATTTTATAGTACCTGTCTTGGATGACTTACAATAAGGAGTGGTTAGGCCAGCAATCTAAGCTGGAAAATTTAAACTCAAGCCAGTAATGTTTCAAATGCTGAATTCTAATGGGAAATATGTTGGACTGCCACATGAAGATGCACGAGAAGATCTTAAATCATTTTTATTGATTTGTGCTTCCTTAGTCAACAGGGTGTTCCTGATGACGCTTTGAAAATGCAATTATTTCCTTATTCCTTGTAGGGAAGAGCTCGTACTTAGTTCCTTGGGCTGCCTGCTGAGTCAATTACTTCTTGGAATGCACTAGCAACATAGTTTGTTTTGTAATTTAACCTATTGACAATGAATGCTCGTCTCTGAATTACAACTTATTATCAACTGGACGATGAGAATCTTCACACCACATGAGAACGTTATAACTCTTTGCTTTGACAGTGTCCCATGCACAACATTTAACAGGAAACACAAATTGAGATTTTCTATAATGGGTTGAATTCACACATGAGGAATCTTGTCGACTTATCAGCCAATGGACCTTTTTTGAATTGTACTTATAATGATGCTATTGGAATTCTGAAGAGAATTGCTTAGAATGATTATCAATATCCTATCTCTAGAGCTGCACAAGTAAAAGCTACTCCGAGAGTTATTGAACTAGATGCAATATCTGTACTTAGTGCTCAAGTTCTTTCTCTTGCAAATATGATAAAAAAATATACAATGGACTAGTGACAGTGCACCTATACAATTCGTTCAACAAGTTGATGTTCCTACCTTTTGTTGTGAGATTTACAGTGACAACCACAGCTATGAAGATTGTCCACAACATGCAGAGAATGTCTTTTATGTTAGTAACATCCGCAAAAATTCTTATGGAAAATCTTATAATAATTCTGCAAGCAATCAATAGTATTGGGGAACTCATAATGCTGGAAAAAATGCTGCGACATTTCGTTATGGAAATATATCTACTCAAGGCAATTATAATCCAAGACAAGGGAATTACAATAAAATAGCAAAACTACAATAAACACACTCAGATACATCCACAATAAAGCCAAAAGCATTCACACCAGAATCAGACGCAGTAACAACACTCTTCAATACCGAATCAGCATGTTCCAGAACATCGACAACAACAGTACACGCAAGCTTCCCCTTTTGACCCGTTAGTAGCTTTTGGGGCTTTAATGCGGGAGTATATGACTCACACAGAAGCTAGTGTGGAAGGGAATTCATCTTTTATTCGAGTGTTAGAGGCACAAATAGGACAACTTGCTTCGAATTTGAATACTCAACCACCGGACACACTACCTAGTGACATGGAAAATCCCAGTCCGAGGGGGAAAGAACACTACAAGGCTATCACGCTTAGGAGTGGTAAACAAATTAGCAAGCCGACTACAGACTCTACTGTCGTACCTCAAGATACTGGTGAAATGATCCCTAGTGAGAAGGTTGAATCTGAAGAGCTTGTCGATGCTTTAGATAGAGTAGTTCCACAAGTTGTCACTCATATGCCTAATGTCCAACCCTCGAAACCATCGACGCAATCAGATGTATCTCTACCCTTACCTTTTCTACAAAGATTCAGGGAGAATTAGCATGATAAGCAATACCAATAGTTCCTAAACACACTAAAGTAACTTCAGGTCAATATTCCTTTAGTATACGCTCTTGTGCAAATTCCAAATTATGGGAAATTTATGAAGGGTTGTAGTGTTGTTTTGACAAATAAGTTACCCCCTAAAATGAAAGATCCTAGGTGCTTTACCATCCCATTTTAAATTGGCAACCATTATTTGGGAAAGGCTTTATGCGACTTGGGAGCTAGCATCAACCTAATGCCACTATCTACTTTCAAAAATTTGGGAATGGTCATATGAAACTCGCTGCAGTGACATTACAACTAGTTGATCGATCATTGGCTCAACTTGAAGGGCAAATCAAAGATATATTAGTTCGTGTGGATAAATTTATTTTTCCGGCTGATTTTATCATACTTGACTGCGAGGCAGACAATGGGGTTCTCATAATTTTGGGATGACCATTTTTAGCCACTGGACGAACTCTTATTGATGTTTACAAAGGTGAACTGATCATGCAACTTAATGATGAGCACGTTACCTTTAGTGTTTCCGAATCTATTCAATGCAAGGATAAAGAAGAATGCCATACTTCGATGTGCTAGATGATCTAATTGCGGAAGAATTCAATGATTAAAGCACAATACTTTCTAAGGAGTTTGCAGTGACATCTGATGATGAATTCTTAGATAATTGTGATAGCAAGGTTGACGCTAATAATATTAAACTCAGGCATGGATGGCAAATTGAATCCTTAAGCTTAGCCAACAGAACAAATCAAAATTTCAAACCATCAATCGACGAAGCTCCGACTCTAGAATCGAAATCATTACCTACTCATCTTAAATACATCTTTCTTGGTGATAACAATACTCTCCCAGTTATTGCCTCCGTAACACTGGATGTAACTCAAGAAGAGAAATTGGTCCATATTTTTTAGCAACATAAACGAGCTATTGCTTGGAGTATTATCGATATCTGAGGCATTAGTCCATCTTTTTGCATGCATAAGATCAAGTTGCAAGATGAAGGCAAGCAGTCGATTGAGCAACAAAGAAGATTAAATGAGAAGATGAAGGAAGTTGTTAAGAAAGAAATTATAAAGTGGCTTGATGCTAGAATTATCTACCCTATTTCTGATAGCAATTGGGTAAGTCCAGTGCAATGTATTCCTAAAAAAAGCGGCATCACAGTGGTTAGCAATGACAAAGACAAATTAATTCCTACACATATTTCTACGGGATGACGAGTATGTATGGATTAGCACAAAATTAATGCTGCTACAAGAAATGACCACTTCCCACTTGCTTTCATTGGCCAAATGTTGGATAGGCTTTTTGGAAAAGCCTATTATTTCTTCTTAGATGGCTATTTTGGGTACAATCAAATTGCTATTGCACCGGAGGATCAAGTGAGAACAACTTTCACCTATCCCTTTGGCACTTTTGGTTTTCACCGTATGCCTTTCGGTCTTTGTAACGCACCAGCCACATTTCAAAGGTGCATGATGGCAATATTCTCGGATATGATTGAAGATTCTTTAGAGGTTTTTATGGATGATTTCTCAGTCTATGGGAATGATTTTGATCATTGCATTGATAATTTGGATAAAGTATTGCAGCGGTGTGAAGACACACATCTTGTTCTAAATTGGGAAAAATGTCATTTCATGAAAAGTGAAGGCATTGTGTTAGGTCATCGCTTCTCTAGTCAAGGCATTGAAGTAGACAAAGCTAAAGTAGAGACCATTGAGAAATTACCTCCACTAACAAATGTGAAATGTATTCGCAGTTTTCTTGGGCATGCGGGTTTTAGCGAAGATTTATTAGAGATTTCTCAAAAATTGTAAAGCCCTTATGCTTATTACTAGAACAGAATAAAAAATTCCTCTTTTACGATGCATGTCTGGAGGCATTCATTCAGTTAAAGATGCAGGTAGTAAATGCACCCATTTTTGTTGCACCAGATTGGTCTCAACCTTTTGAAGTTATATGCGATGCAAGTGACTTTGCTGTGGGTGTTGTTCTAAGGCAACACAAGGGAAAAATATTTCATGCCATCTGCTATGCTAGCAAAACTCTTACAGAGGCTCAAATCAACTATACCACTACAGAGAAAGAATTGTTGGCTGTAGTCTTTGCTTTCGACAAGTTTCGTTCTTATCTAGTCGATGGAAAGGTTATCGTATTTACTGATCACTCGGTGTTGAGATATCTTTTTGCGAAGAAGGATGTAAAACCAAGATTGATACACTGGATCTTACTGTTGCATGAATTTTGACATCGAGATAAAAGACCTAAAGGGTTCAAAGAATCCAATTGCAAGTCATCTATCTCGATTGGAAGTTGACAGCGAAGAGGGAAACATACTTCAAATTGTCGGTGTATTCCTAGGTGAGAGGTTATTTGTTGTAGATGCAACCCCTTGGTATACAAATCTAGTCAATTATCTAGTGTGTGGAAAACTCTCATTGAATGTCATAGGCCATAAAAAGAGATTTCTTCGTGAAGTAGTGAAGTATCATTGGAACGAGCTGTATGTATTTAAGGTATGCAATGACAACATTATTTGGCTTTGTGTCCCAGAAGAGGACATGCTTTCAATCTTGAAGCACTATTATGATGCTCCTTATGGATGTCATTTCGATGGCATGCGAACTGCTGATAAGGTTTTCCAATCAGGATTCTATTGGCCTTCTTTATTCAAAGACGCCCACAATTTTGTGAATCAATGCGATAGGTGTCAATCCATTGGTTCTATACCCCGACATAATGAAATGTTGCAGTAGCCAATTTCGGAGGTTGAATTGTTCAATGTTTGGGGTATTAATTTTATAGGACCATTTCCAAATTCACTTGGATATCTTTATCTTTTAGTAGCTGTTGACTATGTCTCGAAGTGGGTTGAAGCTGTTGCAGTCCCAAAGGATGATGTAAAGATAGTATTTAAATTTTTTTTTCACAATCATTTACTCACCCTCTTTGGCACACCAAAGGCATTGATTAGTGATCAGGGTACACATTTTCATTGCAACCAAGTGGCAACCACACTAAAAAGATATGGAGTTAATCATAGAATAGCTACTACTTATCATCCGCAAACTAATGGACAAGACAAAGTATCGAATAGATAAATTAAAAACATTCTTGAGAAGGTTGTGAATCCTTCGAGGAAAGATTGGTCTTCTAGACTAGATGACGCTTTATGGGAATTACAGAAGCATACAAAAATCCATTAGGGATGTTATCGTATCAATTGGTTTTTAGGAATGCATGTCACTTGCTAGTTAACCTGGAACACAAAGCAATGTGGGCAATTAAGCAAGTGAACATAGACTATAAAGCTGCTGGGAAGAAAAGGCTACTGGATATCACTAAACTAGAGGAGATTAGGCAAAATGCCTATGAAAACGCTGCAGTTTAGAAAGAAAAGACCAAACAATGGCATGGCAGAATTATTTTGCAGTGACAATTTGTCATGGGTCAACAAGTTTTATTATTCAATTCTAGACTGAAACTGCACCCAGGTAAATTGTACTTTCGTTGGTCTGGACCTTTCGAAGTTGTCAAAGTATTTCCTCATGGTGCAGTCACAATCAGAGATTTAAATGATGGACACCAGTTAAAAGTGAATGGCCAGCGATTGAAACATTGTCTTGGGAATAGTGATCACAATCAGGCAGAGACCATTAAATTGGTTGAAAAAATTTAATTCTTATGAAATTTATTATGTAATTTTAATTTAATTTAATTTTTGTTTATGTTCAAGTTTGTTTTATTTTTATTTATTTTCATTTTTCCAGAATAATTAGGTACCATTGTCGACGCACTTGGGCTTTATTGTCAACATAGTTCGTACTATTGTACTGCCACTTCTGACTCAGCAAGAATGAGGGCAGATTAGAAATTTTAGATCCCACTGTTTGATCAAAAGTCACCTAGCCATCTGATTTGTCTGAGTGGGTGCAATTCTCATTAGGCGTAATTATTCTCGCTGCTTTATTTCCCTTCAGAAGAATCACGCCTTTCGATCTTCTTCTTTCACTTACTATAAACCCCTCTTTACTGTACCGACTGTAACACATACGAAGCAGCCATTTTTATTCACTTTTCCTTTCCCAAGCTCGTACCTTTACAAATTTAAACCATCTTTACTTCACAAAACAACCAAAATATGGCAAGAACGAGTGGATAAGTCAAGAAAGCCACCAAGCTTGTTGAAGAACACTCATCCTCTACAACTGCAGTTCATGAGTCAGAATCCTCCATGCCAAAGGATAAAAAGGAGTCGATGATCTTTTAATGAAACGGCCAAAGACCGATTTTAAAACAACATTTTAAAGTGAAAATTTCACCTAGAAAAGGGCATTCTCCTTTCACAACAACAAGACTTGGGCAAGCAAGTCTCCAGAACCATCTCTAAGTTGAAGTCGGAGACTTTCTGCACATATCCTAGAAACTATTCTCCTTTATCAGTACATGAGTTTTACGCTAACCTTTATGACCATGAGTTAGAGTTTATCTTTGTTCAAGAAGGCTTAATACCATGGAATGCTACAAAAATCAATGAGTTTTACAACACTAAAGTGGATGTCGATGAACACTCTGAGTTTATTAAGGATATCACAGATGGCAAAAGGGACCTGTTGGTGAAGAATTTACGTGTCTAAGGAGCATTGTGGACGGGTTTACATCAAAAGAATTATATGATGCACTACCGCTTCCTAACACTGCAAAGTAAAATCTGGTTTCACTTTGTCACTGTAGGCTACTGCCCTCTACTTACAGCACCATAGTCAACCTCGATAGAATATGCCTGATACATTTAATTTTCAAGGGTAGAAAGATTGATGTCGGTGTAATACTCCACCAAAAAATTACTGATTGCGCCGCAAGGCAAACTGGAATTTTGGTTTTCCCATCATTGGTGATACTACTGTGCCAGTAGAAAATGACCGCGCCTCGTGATGATGAAGAGGTCCTGGAAAATATGGGTCCTGATAAATGAAGCCTCTGTTGAAAGAATGACTCGTGGCAAATATACACTGACAATAAAAGAGGCAGAGACCAACAAGATAATGAAGGGCAAGACCAAGGCAAAAAGTAAGGGAATAAACTTGACTACAGAGACATCATTGTTTGCGCAATATGCAAGATATCGAGAAGTTGGCCAATTCCATCAACAATAAGCAGATTAGGACATATCACAAAATTTGTTCTACGCTTATACCAAGGACTATAACAACTTTATTGTAGCTGCATTAAGACAGTTAAGCCCAACCCCACTCCCAGAATTTCCAGTGCTCCCACCGATCATCTGAGATTATGAACCCTCATTTGAAGAAGATGACTTCGGGGACTGAGAACGATCGGTAGACTTTCCTCCCATTATACATGTCTCTAATGTTGAGAAAGAAAATGACTCAACGGACGTTGAGGAGTGCATGCGAAGGATTGATAGCCTAGTTGAGGGTGACATCATTGCTGGTAAAGAGGCATCTGCTGTTGAGGAGAGTTTTTGTGGAAGAGGAGGACGTCTGTGTTGTAGTTGTGAACGAGAAGGCTGAGGAAGAAAATACTGAGACTGATGCTGCTGAGAAAGAATCTGTTGAGAACATTATCAATGCATCCGAGTTTATGGATGTAACTAATGATAATCTGGAGAAAAATGGAGCTAGACCGGCGGAAGTGGTTTATACCGAACCACTCAAGGTGACCCCTCCTACACAAGAAGCAGTCGATGATGTCGAGGTAGTGCCAGAAATTGAAGAGTGATCTGAAGACTGTGCGAAGCCTAAAAAAAAGAAAAGAAAGCGCTCCAAATTAAAAAGCGCAAAAAGGAGGGGAAAAAGATGAGAAAAAAGAAACATCGTGTAGCCATATTGATGACCGATGAAAACTGAGTTAGTTTATTTTAAGTTTTAGCTAAAGTATTCATGCATTTCATATAGCTGTAATTTTCATTTTGTTAGTGAACATTTTCGTTGCATTTTTATTATCATTACATCTTAATGTTAGTACACTGGGACAATACAAACTTTAAGTTTGGGGGAATGCATGTGGGGGCTAGAAATACACCCACATTTCAAATTATTTTTTTAATATTAATGAAGTGTGCAAGGTTTATTTATGGTTAATGTAAATGTGTTTGAAAATTTTTGTTACATTTGATGCTTAATTCTTTACTGATGTGAACTATCAATGAATGAGTCTGATAAATTTGACTGAATGTTGTATCTTCAATTCTTTGATGAATGATTTAGGTTGCATGAGTAATGGATGACTAGTGGCATTCCTTAAATCTTGAATGAATCTGCCTTTTACAGCTACCCATATGGATATATAAGTATGAATAAAAGACACTCCAAAGTGGGTGTATTGTGAAATGCTAAAGAGGGAACACTTCAATGCAAGCGTCAGAAAAATGAATTTGGCTAAAGGTTGTCACTACACAAGTGTGTGTCAGTGTAATTACATACTCTTTTGGGGTTTGTTGCACTCCATCGTTACTTCTCAGGAACAAGGGTACAGTAATTCAAAGATACCCCTTGTTAAAAAAAAGACATATTGTACAATAAATGTTGTATTGGTAGATAGAATTTAGGATTTGAAGCATGTTGTTGGTTTTGATGACTATGCAATCTTATTCATTCATACTTATGTATTATC
The DNA here is from genome assembly GCF_007990345.1 of Gossypium hirsutum. Classification (NCBI taxonomy): domain Eukaryota; kingdom Viridiplantae; phylum Streptophyta; class Magnoliopsida; order Malvales; family Malvaceae; genus Gossypium; species Gossypium hirsutum. Next base: position 49,357,905 of record NC_053438.1, on the reverse strand, counting down.
GATGCAATATTCTGTCATCTGAATATGAATCATTCATTGGGATTTTAGGTGATTCAAGTTACTAGAATGATCATTTGCCTTAGTGAATTCTTGTGTAGCCTTGCCAGTTTCTATTTTACTTGAGGACAAGTAAAAACTCAAGTTTGGAATTGTGATAGTACTAGAAAGAACATATGTTTTCTCCCTACTTATTGGTTAATTTGTTCACATTTAGTTATCTTTAGCACATATTTTAGCATTTTCAGTTCAGTAATTTACATTTTATAACTCAATGATCCTAGCTTATTTATCCTTAATTTTGTCATGTTTTGATACTGATGTCGCTGCATGAGTATTTTTAGATTTCGCCCAGAATTGTCGTTGCACCTAACAGCTATCTGGATAGGAACAGAAATACATGAGCTATCCAATCTGGTACAACTAACTTGTACGTATGGAGGCAACATGATTCTGATGAAAGGACACTTAGGATATTTGGGGAAAAAATAAATATTCACATAAAAGGAAAAAAAAAGGAGAGAGCTTTGAGGATTATCATCTTCTTCAACCTATCCTTGAAGTTTTTGGTTATGGCAGCTTAAGTCTCCTAAGGTGAACCGATGCAAAAGGGATGCAAACCAGGTCTTGACGAGGAGCCTTGATTGCGACACAAGAGAGAATAAAGAGATTCAAGTCGAGTTGTCTAGGAATAGTATTCTCCACTTGTTTCTTTTATTTTTATTTTCTAAACATTGGTGATTACTTTCTATTTCATGTTAGTATGGAAGTACAAATGATTTCTGGGTTAAATGTTATTTTATTCAATCTTGCTTCTACTATTTAATTTTTGAGTTTGAATTTTTAGCACGGAAGTGTTATTGCGGCCGCTGACACTGGAAGGTGTAGCAACAATTCAAGCTAACAAGCATGACAACAGAAGTTGCTTAAGGATTAGAGGAATTTAATCCACTTGTTATTAATAGTGTTTCATAGCCATCACCGGAAGGTGTGGCTAATGTGCATGTTTAAGTCTTTGATTAAATATAGAAGTTAAGCTTGGTAAGATATTTATTACAATTTATTGCATCGAAAATCACCTAACTATTTATACCTTGTGAGCATCTAGCATTTAATTGAATATTCACGTTGGGGATCCCAGTTTATCATTATCATATTTTATCTTGTTGTTTTCATGTTACCGGTTCGACAACTACTCTCACAATTTATCTCATTTCTATCCATTTATTGCATTGACATTGATAGACAAAACAAAACCATCCTCATGGGGTCGATATCCGACGACTCATATCTATCTACTATACTTGCATCGACAGTGTACGCTTGCACATTATTGCTATGACGTTAAACAGTCGATCAGCTAACATGCCAAACAATTAGGGTTAGAAATGTACTTGGTTTAGCCAATTACAGATTAATTACTTAGCCACTTAGCCAAGCCCGATCAGCAAGCTTAGTAATCCCTTATAACATTTTAAAAATAATATTAAACATTCGAGTCAACGAGTTAGAACCAACACTTTAATTACGCTCTATTGCAACACATTTGTGAATCTCGTGGTTTCTCTAATAAACTTTATAACAAACCTAATTTAAAAATCATTATTAACTCAATTAATATACCTCTTAAACAACCCCCCAAACACCCATTTATAGGTTCAATCCAATCATCACAATTATAACAAATTTTCAAATCCAAATTAGTTAGCTTTTTTAAACTAGTTTGATGCGAATCATGCATGTAACACCCCAAAATAAGGCTTAAGAGTTTTAAGGGTATTTTAGGAATTTTGGCCTAGACGAGCTCAGAATTTCGTAAGGTTGCTACTTGATAATGTTTTCGACTATGGCATCTTAGCTGTCAAAATCAATTTTTGAAAAAGTGTTCTAGAAACCCTTAATTTTAGAAGAAATAACTAATTTGTAACAAAGTCAAAATAGTAGCCATTTATGTTGCAGTTTTACCATTTTGTAAAATTGAACCTATTTCTTCCCGATCAACATGTTTTTCACGTCTATTTTTTTCCTTCGTTGTGAATGTTGCCCCTTGCCATTCCCTTGATCTTTAACTCGATTTTTTATTCCCAAACCACAATACATTGATTTCATATCACTCCTAAGTCATTTACCATTACAAAACTCTAAGAAAAACACCCAAAACTCCACAGATTTCATCTTCTCTAAACGAGGGTTTTTTGAAGTTATTTCAAAACTCGTGAAATCTTCTACCAAAGGTAATATTTCAAATTCCTATGAGTTTTCCATGATGTTTAGTCTTTAAAACTGAATTAATAGCCCTCAAATCACAAGTTTTAAATAAAAGCCGAAAATTAAACCATTAATGGTGGATTTTGGGATTTTGAGTCAAAACTTTGTTTCAAAGTGTTTTTCAACTTGTTTTAGCATGATTAGAAGGTTTTTAAACTTACCTTAAAGTTTTGTTAATGATTTCTCATGTTTTAATGCATTATGTGAAAATTGCCTAAAAGATGTTGAAAAATGTCGATACCATAAATTGAGTAGATTTGTTTAGTTTACAGGTTCCGGATTAGATGTAGATGATTAATTAGATGAACAGAACTAATTTTAGGCAAAAAAATTGAGTATAGACCAATATATTAGAATTTAAAGTTTGATGTGTTAATAGTTTAAGTTACATAAGAACTTAGCTTAAGCTTGTATTTTAGTTGGTTTGAGTGGATTCTTGGTTGATATTTGACTATGGTTATTGCATGATTTCTGTGCGTAAGGCTTCAGATTCGTTAGAGCTTGCTATGAGCTAGGAAAGCATTAGTTGAGCTTTCGAAAAAAGCATAAAGTGGTGAGTGTATGAAATTGCTACTCGTAAACACGAGTCATGTGTTATTTGAAAATTTAGATGTAGCCTAAACCCCTACTCTAAGTTCCGAGTGTAAGTTTCCTTGAATCCATAATTATCTTGTGATATTTTGGTTATGTATTGTGCATGAAAAGTGGTATGTGAATATAGTGACTATTGTGTAAAGTGTAATCATATACATTAAATGAATGTGAAAAATATATGCTATATGACTATGCTAGTGTTTTGTAAAAGATGCTAATATGCAGTGATAGTGTACAGATAACCGGTCAATAATGTGTGTTATTTTTGAGATATTTTGGCCTTGTGACCTTGGAACTATTGAATATAGTTGGCATGCCGCGGGATTGTGAGTACTCACTTATATTTATAGTCGTTTTGGGCGTTGAGGCCCTGGGACATGTTTTGAAGGATAAGGGAATGAAAGCTAGCCTCCATTCAACGGAACATGTGAGGGGAAATAAGGAGAGTGTTAGCTATATGCTTCACTTTTGGGACATGTTTGACTCTATGAGTCTATTTGGTGTAACGGAGATCCGTGTATCCGATGTGTGATGATAGAGCTCACTATATGTTTCATAACGCAAGTGCCATCTTATCCCATTTTATCATATTTTATGTAATTAAGTGGATTATGTTCCATGCTTGAATGAGTATGCATGCCTTATGAGAATGAACTATTAGATGATGCATGACTTAATACTTTAAGATGTTAGACTTGATAATGAAGTATTTGTGAGTAAATGATTGGTTGTGTTGCATGATGGCATGTTTGCGTTGTAGAAAATTCATGCATACACTGAGCTTGTTAAAGCTCCCCACTCATTTCAACCTATGCAGATTAGTGACGTCACGGTGTGGGCGGTGTGGCTTCTGAGGGAGTGATCCAAAGAAGACTGATTATTTATCGTAGATGCTTTATTAGTTATATTTGCATTGGGGAAATAGGCAATATGATAGAACCTTTTTGAGTTGTTGATCTTTAGACATTTTGATTTGGCTTGTATGAATTTCATGATATTTTTATGTTAGAATATTTAAACATTGACGTTGGCATGATGATATTTGTTTGGACTCATTATTGGTATTTTATAGTGTTGATTAAGTCATATGAACAGTTATTTAACTTAATACTTGATGCATGTTGTTTAGGAACTATTTGAGATGAACTATTTGCTTTTATATGTTGTATATATTGGGCCTTAAAAATCTATACCTCTGTGAATTAAAACATACAGGAAACAAAATAGAGATTTAGTATCGATACCTTTGCTCGAATATAGATGCTCGGGGAAGAAATATCGATACTTTGTTCGGTGGTACCAATATTTTCCGATAATTGGGTTTTGAATCGAGAAATAATATGCTAATTTGGTATCATTTTTCCAAGTGGTATCGATACCACTTAAAGGAAAATATCGATACTTGGATATCAGTATCGATAGCTACGAATATTTTTACAAATTTTTGATAATTAGCCTTTTGTGCATGACTCTGGTTGTATGTATGATCGATTAACGAATGATTTGAATGTAACAATGTCTGAATAACTATTAGGACATCTTAAAAATTATACGAGTTAAAAAAAGATGATCGATTTGCCTAAATCTAGCTTCCTATTCAATGTAAATGTTATGAGAAGGTAATGTGACATCTCGTATTTGGGCCTGGCGACCAGGCTGGGTATAGGGTGTTACAATGCGCGTGAACGTCTATCGACTTCATTGTTGATTTGGGGCGTTTAGGTCAGAACCTAACATATTTAAATACTAAAAAATTAGTATCTAATCCAAGATTAAAATCTTTAATTCAATCAATTAACATTTTACCATTCATCTAAACCGAAACTACACACTAGCCCATAATCAACCATACTTACGCTTCTCGAATGGTTAGATTTGAGTCGTCAATTGATAAAGATTGATTTTTCCTAAATTATACATAATTAAAGGCTGATTAGGAAGCACTCAAGAACCTAAGATATTGCTGGAAAAAATGGGAAAAATTAAAGAAACAATAGCCCCCTTTTGTGCATCTAGGCATGGCGCACCACCACTAATGGTGGTGAAATCAGGGCTTTAAAACCACAATTGTAATCAATTTAAAGGCTGAAAAAATTCCCATTAAATATTTTAAAATCACCCCAATTCCTGATATGGTATTTTATTGAAAGATGTATCAAGAAGAACGAAAGAAAATGACACTTACTCATGAAAGAAGATAGGGGCGACAATGGAGTTCTTTTGGGGCTTTAATGGAGGCCGATCTTGAGTGCTAAAATTTCAAATTTAGGCTGGAAATTTTATGATAAAATGACAAAAATAAGAGGAAAATAATGGTGTAAGAACCCGTTGCAAAAAGCAGAGAAATTGATGGTGAATCTTGGTGGCTTGAGCGGCGGCACACAAGGGAAGAAAGAGAAAATTGAAGAGAAAAGAGGAGAGAAAGAGGATGAACGGCTAGGGTAGGGAAATTGACTTAAAGGCTAAAAAATATAAGAAAATTTTTTTATTTATACCTAAGGTTCAAGGCTTAGGTGACACAAAATAAGAAAAATGAGAAATTTTAGCAAAAATTAAGCTATTTTGTAAAGGAAAGGAATCGAACTTGGGACCCTATTCTAATTTCCATGTTTTCTCATATTTCTTTTAACCGCTGAGTTATTTCCTCATTCTTGAAATAATTTTTCTATATTTATTTCAAAAACAAGGTGTGTCACATACTAGGGTTTGATGTAAATTTTACAAAATAATAAAAATGGTGCGAGAGAAGGGATTTGAACTTGGGTTTCAAAGAACGTTTCACTAACACTTAACAAACAAACCAATACCATATTTATTTCCTAAAAATACACAGATAATTTCAAAAATTAGGGCATGACCACTCTCTTTAGACTCACAAACCCGATTCTACTAACCTCCAATTTTTGGGATGTGATATGGTTGTCCTCGAAATTTTCTTTGTCACAAAATCCTATACTCCTCTCTTTGGACTGAGTCACCATGCTTTCGCTGCGCAACTCTAATTTCCAATACAATTCCAAACATGCTTCTCTTAAATCCTAACGTATATCTCTTAAGGATCTAATCAAATAAATATTACTATCAGATTTCTCTACCCCGATTCCAAATTTAATATAAACTCTACTAACACTGAATAAACAAGTGAAGCTAGAATTAATCAACGCGAAGTACAATTTAGGAAATATTCCTGCATTGACATCGGATGCGTCTTGGTCCTTGTGACGCCTAATTGCGTAAACCAATGCTAGTTGTCTAACTTCAATTCTGATCGAACCTCTTGGAGGAAACTGATTAACCCTTTGATTCTATACCCTAACTAGCTCCTGATTTTGTGCAGAGCTTGCATCTGATTTACATGGAAAGGACAATCCTTAACCATGTTTTCCATCGAACCACAACCCAGACAAGCACCCATCATTTTCCAGCACTCACTCAAATGCTGCTTATCTCAGTATCTAGAAATCGAAACTCTAGCTGATTCAACAGTTCCTCTAGTAATAACCACTATAATATTCCATTGAGGTTTGGCTTCTCTAATGCACTTTAAAGGTGGTGAATTTGGATCAGTGTAACCAGACTCTCTCTTATTTTGAATTTTATTATTTTCCTCTCCCTTGTACTCCAAGCATTTACTCTCTTCCTCCATCTTATTTCTCTCAACAATAATCTCGAAAACCTTTTCTATGACTCCCAACATTGCTTGGGACACTACATCATCCCCAAACTCCTGATTTTTTCCTTCTGAAATAGGTGCAATCATGGTGTCATTCGTCTCAGGGTTAAGCATAATTCCTTGAGAAGCAAAAGACTCAACCTAGGCAACTTGATGTTGAGCCCTATGGTTCCTCATTCTACGTTTGTTCATTATGTATCCTATGACCTTAAGTTTGATTTATGGTTTTAGAAAAAAAAATCACTAGCTACCTTCAGTTAGTTTTTAGCTTTCCATCTTACAGTTTCAAAGAAAAATATAAACTCTAGATATTTCAGTTCTATGCCTACAGTAATACACCTCTATTGTTTACCTATAATTTAACAATAGCTTTTTTATAGCAACCAGCATTGGAGTCTCGGACCTGTTTTTCTTTATAGAATATCATTTTCAAAATTCTCTGTGGCTTTTTTTCCAAAAATTCCCCCTGTGTCTTCAATGAATGCATGTGGATCCATTAAAACCTCAGATCGAGTTTATGAAATTGGCTCTGATACCACTAAATGTAACCTCAAAAACTTGGCCCAGACGTTATGGCTAGATTAAGAAGGCTACATTAGCCACGAAAATGGCTAAGCTAACTTATGTTACTTTTGAAGACCTTAGATGAACTCATTTTAGAGAAAAACCATAGTTGTACTTTGAGTTAGTTTAAAAATAATAATTTATTAGGTCATATATACTTAAGATTCATTTTGTTATTGATAATGCTGTTTTAGAAAAATTGTTTGCTCTTCACTTTACTTTGTAAAAACTTGATGTTAACTACTGCAGCGAAAAAAAACCCATTATTCATGTCATTTTGGAAATCTAGTTGTCTTATCGATTTGTTTTTTTTTCAAAAATGGTTCCTTTGCAAGACAGTAGAAATTAGGGGAAAATTTTAAATTTTACTTAATCCAGCTATCATGCATTTTCTTGTTATTATGCTTGAGTAATCCATGCATACAAAAATCCTCAAATGGAAAGTTACCAAGCCACGGAATAGAAATAAATAAAAATTACAAACCAAAACCATTAGAGACTTAATAATAATTATTAAAAACAGTCTGAGGTCCAAGGTGATTCTTCGTATGGTGGGTTCGGTTTTAATTTTGAGGTTTACCTGAAAAGTTAAACACTATGGGCGAGTAAGCTTATGAAAGCTTAATGTGGATAAAAACATACATAAATATCAAATACAGTGAAACATATTCGCATTAACACAAGAACATAGAACCATCATTGGAATTTCATATCATTAAATAGTCATTATCAAATCGATGTCAAATGGTGTATGAGCATGGGATGATGCAAATGATGCAATACAAAATTTCCTACCCAAACCATCTGCTACACACCACGAGTTACCTAGAACCCATTTGCCAAACTCCAACAAATGCGACCAAAGTTTGATGTGGTAAAACCACCGAATGAACTTAATTGAAGAAAATCTACCATTTAACGTGTAACCCTCTAACCCAGCTTAGACATTATGGCTAGATTGAAAAGGCTACATTAGCCACCGATGTGACTAAGCTAACTTACATTACTTTTAAAGACCTCAAATAAACTCATTTTAGAGAAAAAAATACATAGGTGTACCTTGAGTTAGTTTAAAAAACATTCATTTATTAGGTCATCTGTATTTAAGATTCACTTTATTACTGACAGTGTTGATTTAGAAAAATCATTTGTTCGTTCCTTTACTTTGTAAAAACTTGCATCATGTTTGGTTGGGTGTATTGGCTATAATCGGTGGGCTCCATTAATCCCTCTTTATTTCGTTTTTTGGTTCAATGTATTGCTAATACGCGTGTAATCCATTACTTTCTTAATCAGTGAAAACCACCGATTTCTAATCCGTCTCTTTTGCCCAGATTAGCTGCCTCTTCAGTTTACCCTCTCTGTTTTACCCTCTGCCTCTTCTGTTCCCCTTTGCCTCTTCTGTTCCTTCCTTCTAGCTTCTGCCGATTTTCCCTAAGCGTACATACGAACTGGAAGTGGCAGCTGTTCCGTAGAAGAGGAAAGGAAAGCCTTGAAAACTAAGAGCCACCTTTCCCAAATTATCCATTCCATAAGGAAGCGCTAAGAGCAACATATGGAGACGACGACTCATCGAACTTCGACTCCGACCACTCCCCTACGCTGTCTCTTCTCGCCAATTCCAATCCCCAAACGGAGGAGACGCTGTCGTCTCCTCTCCCTCTGCCTCCTGTTTCTCTCCTTCACCCTCCCAATTCCCTTGGTAATTCAAACTGCAACAAATTTCCCATGACTTTCTTTTACTAAAATATTTTATTCTTTTTGCTCATCAACTATTTTTTTTCTTGATAATGAAAAAAAGATCTTTGGATTACTTACAAACTGGTCAGCCTAGTAGAGTGAGAAGCTTCCCTCATGTCGAAGGCAACTATGCTTTGCACGTTTACATTCCAGGTACTTTTTTTGAATGGCCACAGTTCTTTAATATTGAATTGAATGAATTGCCTTATTTATTTACTCTGTTAATTATTTCAGTTTTTATACCGTCTATATCAAATAAAGAGATGGGTCAATTTTTGAAGAGAGTTTCATCCGTGGTTCCCAATCTCCATGTTGTGGATATTGATGTTCCATTGAATACACTGTGTAAAGAAGAACATAAACTTGAACAAATGGCATTGGGAAGGGAATTCCAAATAAGTTTAGGAAGGACAGTTCCTATTAGAGTTCACCAGATTGACTCTATTGTAACAATGCTTCGCCAGAAACTTCAATTTCAAAAGCGGTTTGATGTTATTCTTTACTATTATTATGCTTAGTTCCATTGTTAAATAAATAATCTTTGGGTTTTCTTCCTTATGATTCAAGGATATGGTTTTGATCTTTGTTCTTATTGCAAGTAGGTATTGGATTGATTTTAACAAATGGGAGGTTTTTATCAATGATGATCGAACGCGCACCTTTCTTTCACTCGAAGTCGTTACGGGAGGATTACCTGAGGTAAGTGTGCTGGAGTTTTCCTTTTTCCTTTTACTGAAATTGTAATTCTTTTGCATATTGAGCTTGCTTTCATTGTTTATATATATGGACATCTCAAGTGAAAAAGAAAAGCTAAAGAAAGAGGATGATATACCATAGCTTTATTGCCTATCTTATTTTGAATAGAGATGCTTGGGTTTCCAAGTTATGTTTCTAAAAGTGGTATATAATTTAGAGATTGATGCTTCAGTTGGAGTAAAAACTTCTAAATAATGTTTATTTTGCACTGGTTTGTCATACTGGTCGGGTATTTGTTCTATTCTCATTTCCTGACAATTAAGTATTTAAGTCGTATCTGCTCTCAGTAGGATGGCTATCTTATGTAGAACAAATCGGGATGCTCATCTTGCAGTTCTTTTTCTTTTCCCTCTATTTTCCACTGTTCTTTTATTTCCAAATAAATGTCATGTACTTTGTTGCAATTAACTCGCAGATAACTAAGTAAATTCAGGCTATTAACGAGGTTTACAAGTTTCACAATCTTCCCGAGTTCTATAAGTTCTGTGCCGTTATAATTAATTGCCAAGTCTAATCAATACTTCATAAAATGCAGAGCAATGATCTTATTCTTATATCATATTATTTGTCAACCTACAGGATCCAAGGCCTCATATATCATTAGCTTGGGCACTAGGTGACGTTAGTGGTTCCCTTAAGAAAGTGGTCGAGCAGGAAACAAAGTCATCCGTCTTTAGAGGTTCCTTACAGAGTCGTATTTGTACAAGTAAAGTTGGTGGCATTGAGTGTAAAATTGGTAATAGAACACATATAGTATGTAAATCTCCCAATCAATGATAGAATCTCTTCAAACTCTCAAGATGCAGCCATCTTAGTTTCTTTATGTTACTTTATCTTTTATTTATGAAAGTCCGGATATAGGATTTGCTATTAGGTCCTCATGGATCATCATAAACGTTTTCCCTCTGTATGTTGCTAACAAGTGCTTTGCTTGTAACCTTGACACTGTAATCATTACCCTTATCTTACAAAATATCTTCCTTTTTGGTTTGCGACACATTGATTAGACTTTATTTTTCTTGGTGGTGAAAGCAGTACAAACACTCTTGATAGTTTGGCCTCCTTTATGATGTTCTGAACTGTTTATTTGTGTGCGGTTTTGGTGCTACTTGAAGCTTTATAACAAGTCTAGTAGACTAGCCTAAAAAAAGGTTGACAAGTTTCTGCAATATCAATGGAAGCTACATATGTCTACCAGGATCTTCCACATCAGAGTTTTTCTTATTTATACACTGTTCATGTATGTGAAAGGTATACATACTACTATGCATTTGAAAGTTACATATACAGTCATGTATCCGAAGGATGCAATCTAATGCCTGAAACTGATGTAGGAAAAGTAACCTCTCTGTATTATGTATGGCCAAATGGGATATGTTTGCAAATGTGATCTTCAAGAATGGTAATAGATGTCATTTGAATTAGTCTTTGTCTTTCCTTCTATGTTGTTTTCAGGTTTTCCACGGGTTCTGCTCGAGTTTGCAGTGTGCTTAGATGTGTACTTGGGCTGGGCCAGGCTGAGCTTTGAGGATAATTTCCAAGACAATATTTTTCGGCAGATGTTAATGTCAGTATGATTGACAAAAGCACTGATTTCATTATAATGGTGAAGTCTCTTACGCTACTCGGTGCAATGCAAGTCATTGTGGTGTTGTAAGTGAAAAACAGTGCAACCATACAAATCTGAAGCTCAAATTGCAGGGGGAATTTGCTTGTGAGGATGTTGATCATGGAAAGCGACATTGAAAAATCCATCGAGTTGAAAAATCCTTTTGAACTGTCGCACACTGAATACACCCTTCATATCTCGAAAGCATTTCGTTGATGACGTTGATCCTCCCTTTCATGGCTGCAAAATGGAAAGGAGTCTTGTTCCCCTTACCCTCTACGCCGGACCATAATTCTTGGTCAACATTCATAAGCTCTTTTACAACATCAATATGCCCATTCACAGCAGCCATATGAAGAGGGTGAAACCATCTTTTTACTTCTTTTGCATACTCGGAAAAATTTATTCGTTTCTGAGATAACTGTTGCATTAGGTATATTGACTATGCAAAAGCAAACAATTTTCTATGAACAAAAGATGAGAGATTGATGGTCATTTTCAAGAAATACAATAGCTCTCAAGTTTCCTTGGTTTTTTTTCTTTCTCGATGTTAACTAATCAGACATTTGCAATGAGGTTGAACAAAGCAGGGGATAGGGGGTCTGTTTGGTGGAGTCCTCTACTCGGAACTATTGTGCAAATGTTCTCTCTGTTAATTTTAATGGCCATGATACCTTTCCTTCCCTAATTCTTTCTTTTAATGGCATGAAATGCCTCATGTGCCATGATGATATTATTCTGAATAAGTATTCCTGGTATGAAAGCTAATTCGGTCAGTGAAATTAATTTAGGCAGAATTGGTTTCAGTCATGTGCCACGATCATTTTTGTAAAGTTTATGATCATACATGTTTGTATCCAAAAATTCATTTTGATGTATTTAAAAAATTCATAAGTTAATTATGTTTATGCAGAATATAATTCTCAAGTTATATTTTGATTTTAATAATTTCATATAAGAACATTTTATTATTAAGAATTTTATGAAATTATATATCATTATTAAATTATATTTAATATTAATTATTTTAAATTGTATAAATTCATATAAGAAAATTTATTATCAAGAATTTTATGAAATTATATATTATTATTAAATTATATGTAATAATAATTATTTTAAATTATACAAATTTATATAAGAAAATTTATTAGTTATAATTATTTTAAATTTTATTAAATCATATATTTTAATTAAAATATATTTAATATTAATTATTTCAAATTATCTTTTATAGTATCATATATTATGATTTGAGTAAATTCATATAAGAATATTAATTATTAAGAATTTTATAAATTATTTATTTTAATTAAAATATATTTAATAATAATTATATTAAATTATCTTTTATAGTATCATATATTATGATTTGAGTAAATTCATATAAGAATATTAATTATTAAGAATTTTATTAAATTATATATTTTAATTATAATATATTTAATAATAATTATGTTAATTTAAATTTTATAGTATCATATATTATGATTTGAGTAAATTCATATAAGAATATTGATTATTAAGAATTTTATTAAATTATATATTTTAATTATAATATATTTAATAATAATTATGCTTAAATATGATTAAATTATTTATTATTGATAATAATAATCTTATTAAAATTTAAATAACAATAACAATAATCATTTACCAAAACAAATTTATGCTAAGGGTATTCTAGTCATTTTAGTTTTTCCATTATGCTATTACACCTCTATTCCATTCAACCAAACACAAGATTACTATTACGCCTCTATTCCATTATATTCAACCAAACAGTTGATTTGCTATTACACCTCTATTCCATTACACCTCTTTCCATTACGCCTCTAATCCAATACAGCGAACCAAACGTGCCCTTAATGTTAACTAATGCAACGGGAAAATCATTATTCATGTCATTTTGGAAATCTAGTTGCCTTATCGATTTATTTCTGAAAAAAAATTTCTTTACAATGTAGCGAAAATTAAAGAACAATGTCAAATTTTACTTAAGCCAGATATCATGAATTTTCTGGTTATTATGCTTAAGTAATTCATTCATGCGAAAATCCTCATATGAAAAGTTACAAACTAAAACCAATAAAGACTTAATAATATTTATTAAAAATAGTCTGAGGTCCAAGGTAATTCTTTGTATGCTGAGCCCGGCCCTAGTTTCAAGGTTTACTTGAAAAGTTAAACACTATGGGGGTGATCTTATGAAAGCTCATTGTGAGTCAAACAGTTATTTAAACGAATATAAACATCAAATACAGTGAAACATATTAGTACTAACAAAAGAACACAGAACTATCATTGGAATTTCATATAATTATATAGACCTTATCAAATCGATGTCAAACAATGTATGGGCATGGGTCATCATTCATTCGAGTAACAATCATTAATTTTGATACCATTCAATAAAACATAATAGAATACGTAGCATAAATCAATAAAATTTGAGTATGTCATGAGCATGATGCAATATAAAAAGGTTCCTATCCCAACCATCCACTACATACCATGAGTTCCCCAGAACCCGTTTGCCAAACTCTAATGAATACAAGCAAAGCTCGATGTGGTAAAACCACTGAATAATCATAAATGCAGAAAATCTACTAAATAATGAATAATGCGATAAAATCGTCAATCTCCTCAGTACTCCTGGTGCAGTGCACTGACTACAATAAATGCGGACTTAATATGCCGCCAATACTCCACGGAACTCCTCCGTAAACCACAATAATAACCCACCCCAATGCACATGCAATATGTCATACAATCTTATACACAGTCATAATTCAATACTTTCACAATTTATTGGCATGTTAAACATGCACTCGAATTATCAAATACTTTTAGTGAATAGGATCATTGATCCAACTTTTAATTTACCATCAAGGTGGTATCATTTAACAAATCACAATTTCATGTGTACTTACAAAGTTTTATTTGTGCATGTATAGTAGTCTTTCAAAAATTACATAACAATTACTCATACCAATCTATCATGCATAAGCTTTATTTTCATTCAAAACCATGTTATACAAACAAACAATCATACATCACATTAACTAACCATTCACAACAATATCAAACATGCAATCATCCCGTCAATTTAGCAACTTTGCTAAAATGCCAAATAATTAGGGCTCGGAACATACCTGGTTCGGCCACTTACAATCTTAATTACTTAGCTATTTAGCCAAGCCCAATCAGAAAACTAAACCATCAATTTTACCAATCAAGTTCTTGAGTTAGAACTTATACCTTATTTTACGCTCTTTTGACACACACTTGTAAATCTTGTGGTTTCTCTAATAAGCTTAAAAATTAACCTAAATTAAAAATCAATATTAAAATCAATCAATTTTCCTCTTAAACAACCCCCAAACACCCACTAATGGGTTCAATCCAACCATTACAATTATATCTATTTTTCAAATCCAAACTAGTTAGATTTCTTACACTGAATTGATGTGAAATGTACGCGCAAACGTCTTTCAGCTTCACTATTGGTTTGGGGTGTTTAATTCGACACCTAACACATTTAAATGCTATAAAATTAGTAGCTAGTCATTTATTAAAATTATTTATTTGATCAATTAACTATCTTTCCCCAATATCTAAACTGAAATTATAAACTAGTTTACAATCAACCACACATACGCTTCTCGAATTTTCATATCTGAATTGCAGATTGATCAAGATTGATTTTCCTTAATTAACACATAATTAAAGGTTGATGAGGAGGGCTTGAAGATCCCAAAATAATTCTCGAAAGAGATGGGAAGAAATTAAAGAAAAGCAGCCCCCTTTCTTGCTTATAGGCGCATGCACCACCAACAGTTGCCAAATTGGGGTTGATTTGAAATCACTTTTAAGATCACCTAAAAGGCTGGAAAAATACCCATTAAATCTTTAAAAATCCCTCAAATTTCAAATCTTTAAATTTGGGTTTTGAACTCACAAAATTCATCAATAAACTGATAAGAAAGGAGAACTTACACAAACTAGGTGATAGGGGCGGCAATGGCACTTCTTGGCAACAACAAGGATCGATCTTGGAGAGGGAGATGGTGCAAGATCTTGTGGAAAAAAATAAAAGAAAAATATGGTAGATTAAGAACTATGGACGGCGACAACAAGGAACAAAGGAAAGAAATTGAAAGAAAAGAAGAGAGGATAAGGGGAGGGACGGCTAGGGTGGGAAGAATAAGACTAAAAGCTGATTATTTTGTCTAAAGATAATATTTATACCAAAGTCTAAAAAGGTATGGGTGGCACACATATATAAAAAAAAGGGATTTTGCAAATTTAATTATTTTGCAAGGGAAAAGATTCAAACTTGGGACCTTAATCTACTTTCCATGCTTTTCCATTTATCAATTAACCACTAGCATATTTCCTTATTTTTTGAAATAATTTTGCAATATTTATTTTAAAAACAAGGCGTGTCACATACTAGGGTTTGACAAAAAAATTGCAAAATAATAAAAATGGTACGAGAGAAGGGATTTGAACTTGGGTTTCAAGGAACGTTATTCTAACACTTAACCAAAAAACTAATACCTCATTTATTCCCTAAAAATGCACAAATAATCTCAAAAATTAGGGCATGACAACTATCTCTCTATCACAATCCTAATTCTATTAAAACCCAATTTTTGGGATGTTACATACGAATAAATGCAATAAAATCGCCAAATCTCCTAAAATCCCCGGTGCAGCACACTAACTACGAATAAATACAGACTTAATATGTCGTCGAATCTCCACGAAGCTCCTCCATCAACCACAATATCAATCCCACCCCAATGCACATGCAAGATGTCATATAATCTCATACATAGTCATGAATTCAATACTTTTGCATTTCTTTGGCATGATCAACACACCCTCATATTACCAAATACTTTCAGTAAATAAGATCATTTATCCAACTTTCAATTTACCATTAAGATAGTGTTGTTCAATATATCATAATCTCATATAACTTACAGTTCTTTTCTGAATGCATGTATAATAGTCTTTCAAATATTTCATAGCAAATCATTCATACAAATATATCATGCGTAAGCCTCATTCTCATTCGGAATTATGCTATATATACAATCAACATACATCATATCAACAAATCATCTTGTAACACCCTAAACCCAGCCTAGACATTATGGTCGAATCTGGAGGTGTCACTAAGAAGGGTTTAGAAAATAGAGTCATTTCGATAAAGGTTTGTATAGTTATTTGAAAAATCATCCAAGTTTTATAATTATAACAGATAGCATTATTTAACTAAATCTTTTGCAAAAACATAACTTACAGCGAAATGTTAGAAATTGGTATATTTTGAAAGCCCAGTTAGTGTTTTTAGAAAAACCTTTATTTTATAAAAAAAACTATGTTTTTAGTCAACGTGACCATAAAAGTTAAAACGCCTCCAAAACCAAAATAAAATTCGAATAGTCCAGAGAGTCCAAATATTACAAAACTTCCAAAAATAATCCTTAAATTAAAATAAAAACCATAATCTTAAATAATTTACGAACTCGTGGTCACTGTGAGGCTCCATCACACCAATCCGCCTAAGTCTTTGGATTACCTAAACAGAGCAGACAAACAGATGTGAGTTTTCGTAAACTCAGTGCGTAACCCAACGGAAATAGACATGCAATACATACAAAAATCTCATTTACAGTCAGATACAGATTTAGGCTTATGCCTTTTTCAGATATAGATAATAGAATCAGATAACTAGTACAGATATGCAGAATCCTAACCCCATCCTCTACACACCATCTCCGACCATCCCATCACACCATGTGGGGTTAAAATCACCCACCCATCCCTGCACACCATATAGTGTCGATGCGACACATTACAAATAATATGCAGTTAAGTTGCTAGAATATAGGCGAAAGGTAGTCGTACAGATAACTTCCTCCATATATACGATTCCCACCCCAAACATATATATAGAATAAAGATACAGATAAGTCATGCTTAACATGCTCGCATACAGATAACATATATAAATATTCAACAAAATAGTCAAACATGCATAACAGTATCCTACTCAAAACAGACTACCAGAATATCATATCTTATAATTTAGGGTATGGTTAGCCCTTACCGACCCTACGGTAGGCCCACAGTCGATCGGAACAATCCGTGTGACACTAGGAAAAATTTTAGAATTATGGCCCACATACCCGTGTGGCCCACACGACCTACTTGGCCTAGCCCATATGGCCCACACAGCCACACCCACAACACCGCACGACTGTATCTTACGCACGGCCGCACCTTCGTCAGACACATGGCTGTGTAGCACACACGACCAACCATACGGCTAGGCACACGTCCGTATGCCGTTAACAGAATGGTTTTTTAGCTTTCGCCAAAATTTGATTTTCTGCATTTTGGGAACACACTTGGTACGATTTTGATGCGAAATCACACCCGAGCCAACCAACATCTAAAATTGACACAACAAAACTTCCAAAATCAGTCTAAACTCACAGATAAACCAGATTAATGAAACCGACAACGGTGAAAGCTCGAGTGTTCAATGCTTACCCAATATCCCGAACGACTCCAATTACAATTCCATGAGAGGAGAGTCCCGTTCTTCATGATTCACTGCTGCTAAAAACAAAATTTCACTACCAACCGAAAAACCCCATCGTTCTAAATGAATTTAAAGGAAAAACTCTCTAACTCGGGCAAAGTATTTTATCACCACTTACCAAACGTTCAAGAACACAGAAAAGTCAAAACACCGAGATTGAATAATTAAATTGACAGAAATCAGAGAGCAAGGAAAAAGAATTGTCAATTGCCAAAAAATGCAGAGAAAGGAAAACCAACGTCAAAATATATGTGGGAGAGAGAGAACCGAATTTTTGAAAACAAAATAAAAGTAAAATAAAAATAAAATAAAATCTCACTATATCAATCCAAACCTCTCACTAACCACCAAATCCCACTAACTCACAACTCTTTCAGACTTTCACTTCTACCGAACCTCTATCACACCACCGAAACAAAAATTAATATCCTTGCTCCCGCAAGGATTCGAACATAGGACCTCCAACACACTAACTCCTTACCACTCGAACCAGCAAGCTCATTTTGATATGAGTTTACTAAAGATAAAATATAACTTAACCCACCAAGGATAAGGGTATGATTAGAAAAATAACAAAATTTGCAAATGTGGGACTTGAACCCAAGACCTCACACACACACCTAGAACACTTAGCCACTGAAGCAGATACACACTTATGTTAGGTATTTACAGAAACAAAAATAAATTATTCAGGGTGTTACAACTCTAGCCCCCTAAAAGAAATTTCGGCCCCAAAATTTACTTAATCCGAACAGATGAGGATACTACTGATGCATCGAGTCCTTAAGTTCCCACGTATCTTCCTTAATTCCATGATTCTACCACAGAACCTTTACTAACAGAATGGACTTTCTCCTAAAAACCTTAATATCTTGATCCAAAATCTGAACCGACTCCTTCTTAAAAGTCAAATCCGGTCTAACTTTGATCTCCTCAACAGAGACATTGTGAGATAGATCGGACCGGTACCGCCTCAACATGGAGATGTGAAACACATCATGGATACGGTCCAACTCTGGAGGTAGCTCCAACTGATAAGCGACCAATCCCACACGCTTCAGAATCTGATACGGCCCGATGAACCTAGGGTTCAACTTGCCCTTATGACCGAACCTCAAAACTTTTTCCACGGGAAAACCTTAAGAAAAATGAAGTCACCCATGGATTACTCGATATCTCTCCTCTTTAGATCTGCATAAGACTTCTGTCTATCAGAAGTCGCCTTTAAGCGATCTCGAATCAGTATAACCTTATCTTTGGTCTCAGAAACCAACTCAGGACCCAAAATCCGTCGCTCACCCAACTCAATCTTACATAGCGGAATACGACAGTTACAACCATACAAAGCCTCATAAGGTGCCATCTGAATGCTAGACTGGAAACTATTATTTTAGGCAAATTAGCTAACGGTAGAAAATCCTACCAACTACCTCGAAAATCTATCACACAACTCCGAAGCATATCCTCTAGTATTTGAATCACCCTCTCATATTGACCATCGGTCTAAGAATGAAACGCAGAACTAAAGTTCTGTCTCAAACCCAAAACCTCATACAGTTTCTTCTAAAATCGAGAAGTGAAACGAGAATCTCTATAAAAAATTATTGAAATAAGAACCCCATGCAACTTACAATCTCAGAGATGTAAAGCTTTTCTAACTTTTGCAGAGAGTAGTCCATCTGAACCGGAATAAAATGAGCGGACTTAGTTAATCGATCCACGATGACCCAAACAAAATTCTTCTTGGAGGGTGTCAAGGGAAACCCACTAACGAAGTCCGTCGTCACTCATTCTCATTTCCATAAAGGAACCTTAAAAGGTTGTAACTAACCCGAAGGCAACTGGTGCTTAACCATAACTTGTTGGCACGTTAGACAACGAGTAACAAAATTTGTAACCTTACGTTTCAAACCTGACCACCAACACAGTTCACGGAGATCACGTTACATCTTATTACCACTGGGATGCATAGCATAAGGGCTACTATGTGCCTCTTTCAGAATTGACTGTCTCAGATCAGAATCAGTCGATACACAAACCTAACCTCGGAAACATAGAACTCCATCCTTAGTCAACCCAAAATTAGATATATTGCCACTCTCAAACAGATTAAATCGCTAAACCAAATAATCATCCCCTAACTGCTTATCCCAAATCTGATTAATCCAAGTCGGCTTAACCTACAACTCGACTAACAGACCTCCATCCTCGAACAGACTAAGACGAGCGAACATCACTCTCAAATTAGTCATTGCTCTTCGACTTAGAGCATCGGCCACCACATTGGCCTTACCAAGATGATATTCTACCGTGCAGTCATAATCTTTGAGCAGCTCAATCCATCGACGCTGTCTAAGATTCGACTCCTTCTGAGTAATAAGGTACTTGAGACTCTTGTGATCAGTGTATATGATACACCTCTCACCATACAGATAATGCCTCCAGATCTTTAATGCAAAAATCACAGTAGCCAACTCAAGATACGTCAGATAATTTCGTTCGTGTGAATTAAGCTAACGGGATGCATAAATCACATCCTTACCATCTTGAATTAGTACACATCCTAAACCAACGTGCGACACATCACTGTTGTAACACCCCAGAATTTTTATTTTTGTTCTTGCGAATGTGTGACACAATTGTGTATCTACTTCAATGGTTAAGTGTTCTGGGTGTGTGAGAGGTCCCAAGTTCAAGCCAAGACTTGGGAAAATTTTGGTATTTTTATGAATAGGCCCTATCTTTGGTCAGTAGGCTTTTAAGTAAAAGTTGGCAAATAATTAACAGAATGGACTTGTTGGTCTGGTGGATAAGTGGAGTGTTGGTGTGGATGAGGTCCTGTGTTCAATTTTTTTGATGGCGTGGAGACAGTTTTTTGCTCCAATTTCGGGTAAGATTTGTGTTGGGGCAAAATTCTGAGTAGTTATATTTTAGTGGGTTAATAGGGAGTGATTTTAAGAGATAATGGGGGAGAGGTTATCAGAAAATAATCTGATTATCTTTTTTTTGCAGAAAAAAGTAGAGTTTCGGTTGTCTCTTCAATTACATAAATTTTTCTAACGTTTTCTTCTTTTTCCATTCATCTGTCGATTTTGTCCCCTAATTGTAACCAAAATTTCCATTATTTTTTCCCCTTTCGTTTCTTTATTTATTTTCAAATTGATTTGGTTGCTTATCGTTGGTTGCGTGTGTTCAAATTTAACCAAGGGTCTGGTGGTTTTGAATTGATGCTATGATTGTGCGAAGTCGTGGTTACTCAAGCGAGGTTCTTGAGGCTTAGGAGTGCTTACGCATCAGAAACGATACCATATGTGTACCCGAAACGCAAAAAAATAGGATTTGGCGAAAAGCTGAAATTGCTTGCTGTTGAGAAATAAGAGAAATAAGAGAAAATGATGCAAAAAATTGTAGAGAAAGGAAATAAGGGTGTTATAAACTTGGAAATCAACATTCTGCACTAAAATAGTTTTGGACAGCAACAGTAGTCTAACTTTGAAAAATCATCAAAAATAGTGGAAATTGAGTTAGAGGTTGAATAAAATACAAAATTAAAGGCTTTAAGCAATGAAAGAATTGGAGTGCATGATGAGATATAATAAATTTTGTAAGTTATGAGATATAATGAATTTTGTGAGACAATCTCAGAATGGGTTTGGGTTCCCCTATCCTAACTTTGGAAAAATCAACAAAAATTATAAAAAAATAATTAGGGGCTTAAATTTATATTTTTAAATCCTTAATGAGTCTATTTTCAAGACAAACAAATGGAAATATCATTCGACTTCTGTACTAAGAGATAAATAATTTTTAGTAAGGAAAGGTTGAGCTGTCAAACGCATAATCGAGATAGATTTGAAGATTTCACTGTACTTATTTGATAAACTATAAAATCTGAAAAATTTATGGTAGGAAGGTATTTGAGTCTAGTTTCGAAAACATCAAATAGATCTTAATTTGGAATTTTGTAACTCAAGATATAAATAATTTAGTGACAATGACTCAAGTAGACAGCTTTGAATGAACATATAAGTAAATAGTGAAAACATATGTGAATATTTAGCTAGCATGGGTTACATTAAAAATGGATCACACGGCCAAGGCCAATTTGGGCCGAGTGGGCCAGATGGGCACACACGGGCATGTGGGCCCATTTTTACCGAAATGTTTCTATGGTTGCTAGAACGACGAAAATGTGCAAGTGTACACAATCGCAACAAGTAATAAAGTGACAAGTAAATGTCGAGTTATCGTACCCACAGGGACTATAAAAGAATTATTTATGAAAGTAAGTTTAAACACTTTGGTGAATGAAAAATATTTGGATTTGGGAAATGATTAAAACTAGAAAACAAAGTAAAATAAAATAAAATAAAGTTAATTTTGAATATTTGGATTTCAAAAGCTAATTTTAATCAAGATGATATAATTGTGTTGGATTAATTACATTTCCTTACCTTAGAATCATTAAACTTATGCTTATACTTATTACTAATAAATCACGGCAACTCGGTAATTTGCTAACTTATGAACATATTTACAAATAAAAAATCCATTCATCTCTTGTACACATTCCTATGTCAATTCGATTGATAAAATAGATTTATAAAGATAAACATGTTATTGCACATACATACTTATTAGATTAAACAATCTCTCTCATATTCCTATGTTCATTCAAACGATTAATTCAACCTAATAAGCATATAAAAGGCTATGTGAGGTAACAAAGTATCCTTACCTTGAAATAGTTTAATCACAATAATCTTGCAAGTTATGCAAGACATATGTATCGCCAAATACAATGCTAATCTAATCTTCAGCTACCTTAGAAGAATTAAACATGCACTGATTAAGTACTGTGTCCATTAATTACAATTTAAATGTGTTTAAATAATTAATTCTTTAGTTATCTTACAATTGTAATGCAAGAATAACTTAATCATGGTTTTACTTAATCAAACATTTTACCGAGGCCTATAACAGCATAAACATAAATTTAACAAATCAAGAGGACGGAATGCAATCAACCCAACACGAATTAAATTCAAGCTAAGCTAATTAAATTAACCATTCCAATAGCATAAATATTCATAGATATGTTCATCATAAAAACAACAAAAATTAAAGAGATAAGGAACAAGAATCAAATCCGGTGGTTTTCTGTGGCTTGACTAGGTTGCTCCGTTCTTCCTTCTTTGTTGTCCTCGCCGGTCAAGGCTGCTATGAACACTCAATTGCTGCTCCAAAATGGCTAAAGAATACCCCTTTCCCAAGAGGATAAATCGGCACAGAGCAAGGAACTTTGAATGGGAAAATGAGAGAAAAAAGTGGGAGAGGAGAGAAGAGTTGTGAGAGAAGAGATGTGAATGAGGGATGAGTTGAAAGATCAGCGAGGGATGGCTTTTATAGCTGATTGTGGCTGCTAAAAATAGAAAATTTCATCAGCCAAAGAGACCCCACTTGGCTGGTCGCACACATGGAAAAGTTGAGAGATTCAACTTTGCCAAAAATAGCCTGGGGCAAATCCATAAAGCCACATTTTTTGGAGGGGTTTGAATGCAAGGTTGAAAGTTATTCAAGGGCTTCTTTGCAAGCTTATTTAGTCAGATAAAATGCTGATGTGGGTCAGCATATGGACGGTTCTGGGCAGCCCAATTGGTGGCTGGTTCAGTTCAATAGATTCGTTTCAACCAATGCGGTTCAACTGGACCCTTTTTTTTCCATAATTAATTAATAATAATTTATTTAGCCCAAATTAAATTGGGATTAAATTAGAATTAATTATATTATGAGTTAACACACATTTTTGGACCATCTTAGGCTAGAAATAAATTTTCCTCGATGCTCCAAATTGCTTCTCAATTTTATTCTTCGAGCATTGTCTGCTGAGCCAATTTTCGCCCTTTGTGCGAATCTGTCGAAAATAGTCAAAATTAATCAAAATTAACTATAAAATTAATTAAAATTCATCATGTTCATATTTTTAACATGATTTAATTATTTTATAATATTTAATTATTTTTTGACAAGAATTTAACCGGAATAGCATGATTTTAAGTTAAAAAGAGCATGTAAAAACATATAAATTTCGTGTTTCCAGTTGCACGGGTCGCCCAAGTCGACTGTGAATCTACTGTAAGGTCGGTAAGTGCTAATTAAACCCCCTAATTGTGTGAAATTGACTAAATGACATCTGTACTGAGCATGTTAATATATGTACTGAAATTGCATAATAGCGTATCATCCATTGTATGTTGCATTGCATTGGGTTGGGGTAGTTATTCGGAGGAAGTGTATTGAAAGGCTTTAAGCCTAATTTACGAGTAGCTTAGCTACAAACTACTGTTTTGCGTCGCATTCGGTACTACTTGGAGTGTAGGGATGGGTTGGTTGATTATATCCCCACATGGAGTGTAGGGTTGGATGGAGATGGTGTGTAAAGGCTGGATGGGTAGGATTTTGCTACTGCATAACTATTACTACATTTTTGACACTATACTAAGATGGGCTAAGGCCCAAACTGTCACTGATACTGAAAAGGGATTAGGCCCAAGATTGTTCAACTGTGCACTGTGAATACTGATTGTTTGTTTGTTTCTGTGGGATTACACACTGAGTTTACGTAAGCTCACCCTTTTTGTTCAATGTGCACAGGTAATCCCCAGACTTAGACGGATCGGTGCGACGGAAGATTCAGCGGTGACTACAGAAATTTTTGGCCTTCATGGTTTTTAATTTACGTTTTATGATTTAATTATTATTGATTATTTGGGTTGTAATTTAAGGACCCTCTAGGACTTTGGATTTAAATTTTGGGTTTTATTTATTTATTTATTTTACTTTATGGATTTATACCTGCTAGTCGTAGGAAATTTGGTTTTCAAAAAGTTAAAGTAGTTTCTAAACGCATGACCATTTAGACTGTTTTATTAAAGCTTCCGCAACGAGGGATGTTTCAAAACAAATGTTTAAAATAAATAGAGATGACTTCCTAAGTTCTAACAAATGTTTACTAAAGATAATAACATGGAATGTTTTCAACGTAACAACGAGGTTTCAAAAACACTATCATGTGATATTACCAGATACGGCAATAACGTCTAGGCTGGGTTTGGGGTGTTACAACTGTACACCACAATCTCTTTACCAGAGTCAGGCTGTATCAGAATAGGAGCTCGAGTCAGAACAGACTTGAGCTTCTCGAAACTCGATTGTTGCGCATCAGTGCAGACAAAAGGAACACCTTTGCACAGAAGCTTAGTCAAATGAGCTACAATCAGAGAGAACCCCTCAAAAATCGTCGATAATATCTCACAAGACCTAGAAAACTGCGGATCTTAGTTACATTATTAGGTTGTTTCAAATCAAGCATAATCTCAATCTTTATAGGATCAAC
This sequence comes from Gossypium hirsutum, assembly GCF_007990345.1. Taxonomy (NCBI): domain Eukaryota; kingdom Viridiplantae; phylum Streptophyta; class Magnoliopsida; order Malvales; family Malvaceae; genus Gossypium; species Gossypium hirsutum. The sequence goes on along the minus strand of NC_053438.1, from coordinate 49,332,686 downwards.
TCAGATCCCCTCAGCAAAAACCCCGTGCCCCAGAAAAGTTACCTCTCGCTACCAGAACTCACACTTGCTCAACTTAGCGTAGAGCTGTTTCTCTCAGAGTATCTGAAACACTACTCTAAGATGCTCATCATGTTAATCCTTAGTCTTGGAGTACACTAAAATATCATCAATGGAGACTACGATGAATTGATCCAAATACGGCTGAAAAACTCGGTTCATTAGATCCATGAATGCAGCTGGAGCATTCGTCAAACCAAAGGGCATAACTAGAAACTCGTAATGCCCATAACGAGTCCTAAATGTAGTCTTATGAACATTAACTTCCTTAACTCTAAGCTGAAAATACCCAGATTGGAGATCTATTTTTGAGAACACTGAAGCCCCTTGGAACTGATCAAACAAATCATCAATCCTCGGAAGTGGATACTTATACTTCACAGTCAGTTTATTCAACTATCGGTTATCAATGTACATCCTCATGGTACCATCCTTTTTCTTTACAAACAGAACCGGTGCCCCCCATGGAGACACACTAGGACGAATGAAACCTCGATCCAGAAGCTCTTAAAGTTGAGCCTTAAGCTCTGTAAGCTCCTTCGGTACCATTCGGTAGGGAGCGATGGACACCGGAGCCGTACTAGGTAGAAGTTCAATACCGAACTCAACTTTTCGATTTTGTGGTAAACTCGGTAACTTCTCAGGAAAGACATCCGAAAACTCCCTCACTTTTTTGATATCCACAATAGAAAAGTCCCTAGAAACTATAACACTGATGTAAGCCATACACGCCTCACACCCTTTCCGAACCAATTTCTTAGCCACTAGAGCAAAGATCACATTAGAGAGATAATCTCGACACTCACCAATTACTACTATCTCATTATCATCCTTAGTCCTCAAAACAACCCTCTTAGTCACATAGTCCAGGCTAACTCGGTGCTCAACCAACCAATCCATACCCATAATTAAGTCGAACTCTCCAAATGGTAGCTCCATCAGGTTTGCCAGAATTATAGCCCCTTGCACTTTTAACAGAACTTTCCTGTAAAGTCTACTAACCCGAATAGATTGCCCAACAGACTCAGTACGGTAATCTCACTAGCAGTACACTTGACAGAAATCCCTAAGTTTCCAGAAATAGTACTAGCTACATAGGAATGCTTAGAACCTATGTCTATCAGAGCAGTATATGGAAAATCGAAAATAAAGAACGTACCCGTGATTACATCAAGAGCGTACTTATCCTTTCGACATCGAGCAGCATAAACTAGTGCAACCTGCCTCGCCTTAGTCTGACTAGAAACTCAACCCGGTGCTCTCTGTCCTCGGCCCATACCATTACCACCCCTAGCCAGTCTATGGCCCTTAGGTGGCTACTAAACTTCCCTCTAAGGATGTACAGAACCCGGTTCTAAAGCCTGCATCTGATCAACCCGCTATGGATACTCTCTAATCCAAAGCACCAAAGACCCACACCTCAGACAATCCCCTAACCTCCTCCAACACTCGCCCGGATGGCGCCTAGCACAATCCTCACATAGCTGAATCCCAATAGAGGAAACAGGAACCCCATTCTAATCGGCCCATTAGGTCTGGCTCATTTCTTGGGCTTCTGAATAGAACTAGAGAGCTCTGAATACCTCTTATTCTTGCCTCCCCCACGATCCCTATTTTGGCGCTCCACACGCTTAACCTCCTCAGCGAATTTTGCCTTATCCACCAGAACTGTGAACTTTTGCTCCCACTGTGGAGCAACTAATACCATCAGATAATCCCTCAAGCCATCCTCAAAACGGACGCATTTTTCATACTCAGACGCCATCATGCCTCGAGCGTAGCAGCTTAACCTTAGAAACTCAGCCTCATACTCAACCACAAATCTATCACCTTGCGTGAGATTCATGAACTCACGCCTACAAGCATCAACACAGCTTGCCTCCACATACTTCCTCTAAAGAGTAGTCTTAACATAATCTTAGTTCAAACGATCTGGCTGAGTTCATGATCCTCAACAGACAACCACCACCGATATGCCTCGTTGTGAAGCAAAGAGACTACTTAGTTTCTGCTCAGGAGTACAGTTGATGTCGTTCATGATCCTCTTAGTGGCCTCCAACCAATACTCGGCCACAGTAGGGGCGACTCCAGTGACACCCCTAAACAGTTTAGCTCCATTGGACCAGAATGGTTCAGTTACCGACCCATGGCCCCTAGATCCAGAATGGGGTCCAACAACCTTCTCCAAAACCCTCAACATGGCTTGGGATAATGCGTCATCCCCAGCCAAGCAGCTTTGAGACCCAGTCTTGGTAGCAGGTGAAATCTGTGTCTCACTCGTACCTAAATTTGGCATATTGCCTAGAGAGGAAGACACAGCTCGAGCCCCCTTACGACCTCTACCGTGCCCACGAAAACCACGACCGCGAGTTCCATGAGCACTCATTGTATATTTCAAAATTGTCTACATTATAAAATTTTATGCATTAGTTCCAGTATTTATTAGCAGATATTTTACACTTTAAATTATCAGAAGTTCAGAAATATTTTCAGAGCTTTCACCCTCTAGCTAACTCAGTACAGTTTCAGAAGTACTAACTACAATATTTTTAGAATATTCTATCTTAGTTCAGAAATACTTATAGGATCGACGCCGGGGACTCGGTGTACCACATACTTCCTCAGAATGATCTAAATTATTTGAAAATTAGTTCTTTTTGAAACATAATTTGAAACCCAAAATTCACAGCCCGAGTTTTGCAACCTGTCTCTGATACCACTAAATGTAACACCCCAAACTCGGCCTAGACGTAATGGTCAAATCTGGAGGTATCACTAAGAAGGGTTCAGAAAACAGAGTCGTTTCGTTAAAGCTTTGTATAGTTGTTTGAAAAATCGTCCAAGTTTTATAATTATCACTGATAACGTTATTTAACGAAATCATTTACAAACACATAAGTTACAGCAGAATGTTAGAACAGTCCAATTCGTCTTTTCAGAAAAACTTTTATTTTAGTAAAAACTATGTTTTTAGTCAATGTGATCATAAAAGTTAAAACACCTCCAAAACCAAAATAAAAGTCGAACAGTCCAGAGAGTCCAATTATTACAAAACTTCCAAAAATAATAATTGAATTAAAATAAAAACCATAATCTTAAACAATTTACGAACTCGTGGTCACCGTGAGGCTTCGTCACACCGATCCGCCTAAGTCCATGGATTACCTAAACAGAGCAGACAAACAGATGTGAGTTTTCGTAAACTCAGTGTGTAACCTGACGGAAGTAGACATGCAATACATACATAAATCTCATATACTGTCAGATATAAATTCAGGTTTATGCTCTTTCCAGAAATAGATAACAAAATCAAATAACCAGTACAGATATGCAGAATACTATCCCCATCCTCTACACATCATCTCTGACCTTCCCATCACACCAAGTGGGGTTAAAAACACCCACCCATCCCTACACACCATATAGTGTCGATGCGACACATTACAGATAATATGCAATCAAGCCGCGAGAATATAAGCGAAAGGTTGTCGTACAAATCACTTCCTCCATATATACGATTCCAACCCCAAACATATATACAGAATACAGATATAGATAAGTCATGCTTAACATGCTCGCAAACAGATAACATATATAAATATTCAACAAAATAATCACACATGCATAACAGTGTCCTACTCAAAGTAGACTACCAAAATATTAGATCTTATAATTTAGGGTACGGTTAGCCCTTATCGACCCTATGGTACGCCCACAGTCGATCTGAACGACCAATGCGACCTTAGGGAAAATTTTAGAATTATGAGCTCACATGCCCGTGTGACCCACACGCCTTGATTGGCCTTGCCAGTGTGGGCACACATGCTCATGTGGCCCACAGGCTCGGATTAGCCTTGCCCGTGTGGCCTACACGGCCACACCCACACCACCACACGACCGCACTTTTACGAGACACGACCGTGGCTCGCACACGGCCAACCACACAGCCAGGCACACACCTATCCAGCGTCGACAAAATACCTTTTCAGCTTTCATTGAAACTCAATTTTTTGCATTTTGGGAACACACTTGGTACGATTTCGATGCGAAATGACACTCGAGCCAACCAAGACCTAAAATCGACACAACAAAACTTCCAAAATCAGTCTAAACTCAGATAAACCGAACTAACAAAACTGACAACGGTGAAAACTCGAGTGTTCAATGCTTACCCAATATCTCGAATGACTCCAATTATGATTTGGCTAGAGAATAGTCTCGTTCTTCACGATTCACTGCTCCCAAAAACAAAATCTCACTACCAACCGAAAAACCACATCGTTCTAAACGAATTTAAAGGAAAAACCCTTTAACTCGGGCAAAGCATTCTATCACCACTTACCAAACGTACAAGAACACCGAAAAGTTGAAACACCGAGATTTAATAATTAAATTGACAGAAATTAGAGAGCAAGGAAAAAGAATTGCCAGAAAAACGCAGAGAACGGAAAACCAGCGTCAGAATTTTTGAGGGAGAGAGAAAACCTAATTTTTAAAAAAATAAAAGTAAAATAAAAATAAAATAAAATCTCACTATATCTATCCTAACCTCTCGCTAACCACCAAATCCCACAAACTCCCAAGTCCTTAAGACTTTCACTTCTACCGAACCTCTATCACACCACTGAAACAAAACTTAATACCCTTACTTTTGCAGCGATTTGAACATAAGACCTCCGATGCACTAACTCCTTACCATTAAAACCAATAGGCTCATTCTGATATGAGTTTACTAAAGATAAAATATAACCCAACCCACTAAGGATAAGGCTAAGATTAGAAAAATAACAAAATTTTCAAATGTGAGACTTGAACCCAAAACCTCACACAAACACCCAGAATACTTAGCCACTGAAGCAGATACACATTTATGTTAGGTATTTCCAGAAATAGAAATAAATTATTCAGGGCGTTACACATCCACAACATTATCAATCACACAATTATTCAATCATTCTCACATTTTTGTGAACATATCAAACAGTTAAGGCCAGAAACGTACCTAGTTCAACCACTTACAAATTAATTACTTAGCCACTTAGCCAAGTCCGGCCAACAAGCTTAGTCATCCATTATATAATTTTAAAATTAATATTAAAACATTCAAGTCAACGAGTTAGAAACCACACCTTAATTACGCTCTACTGCAGCATACTTCCGAATCTCGTGGTTTCTGTAATAAATTTTATAACAAACCTAAATTAAAATCATTATTAACTCAATTAATATACCTCTTAAACATCCCCCAAACACCACTACTTATGGGTTCAATTCAATCATCAAAATTATCACAATTTTTAATATCCAACCTATTTAGGTATCTTAAACTAGTTTGACGCAAATCATACGTGCGAACGTCTATCGGCTTCACTGTTATTTTGGGGCGTTTAAGTCGGCACCTAACACAGTTAAATACTAAAAACTCATTAGCTAATCTAAGATTAAAATATTTAATTCGATCAATTAACATACTCATCATCTAAACCGAAACTACACACTAGCCCATAATCAACCACACTTATGCTTCCCAAATTGTCAGACTGAGTCGCCGATTGATCAAGATTGATTTTTCCTAAATTATACATGATTAAAGGCTAATTAGGAATGGCTTAAGAATCATACATATTTCTGAAAAAAGATGGGAAAAATTAAAGAAACAACAGCCCCCTTTTGTGCCTCTAAGCGTGGTGCACTGCCACCAACGATGGTGAAATAGGGGCTTTAAAACCACAATTAAAATCACTTTAAAGGCTGAAAAAATACCCGTTAAATATTTTAAAATCGCCCTAATTTCAGATCTAGAAAATTTTGTATTTTATTGAAAGATCTATCAAGAAGAACGAAAGAAAATGGCACTTACTCAAGAAAGAAGATAGAGACGACAATGGAGTTCTTTTGGGGCATCAATGGAAACCAATCTTGAGTGCTAAAATTTCATATTTAAGGCTGGAAATTTTATGATAAATGACAGCAAGAAGAGCAAAATAATGGTGTAAGACCCCGTTGCAAAAAGAAGAGAAATTGATGGTGAATCTTGGTGGCTTGGGTGGTGGCACACAAGGAAAGAAAAAAAGAAAATTGAAGAGAAAAAAGGAGAGGAAGAGGGTGAATGGCTAGGGTAGGGAAAAATTAACTTAAAGGCTAAAAAAATAAAAGAAATTTTTTATTTATACCTAGGGTTCAAGGCTTGGGCGGCACAAAATAAGGAGAATGACCAGTTTTAGAAAAAATTAAGCTATTTTACAAGGGAAGGGAATCAAACTTAGGACCTTATTCTAATTTCCATACTTTCTTATATTTATTTTAACCACTAGGCTACTTCCTCATCCTTGAAATAATTTTTCAATATTTATTTTAAAAACAAGGTGTGTCACATACTAGGGTTTGATGCAAATTTTGCAAAATAATAAAAATGGTGCGAGAAAAGGGATTTGAACTTGGGTTTCAAAGAACATTTCATTAACACTTAAGAAAAAACCAATACCTTATTTAATTCCTAAAAATTAAGACATGATCACTCTCTCTCAACTCGTAAACTCGATTCTACTAACCCATAATTTTTGGGATGTCACACGGTCATTTGCATGACTAGCCACACTGGGTGCTGCATCCCTCGGCTAGGTGTTCGCACGTCTGGTCCGCTGCTGTCGACAGGGTTGGCCAAAACCCCTAGTAGGATATTCAAATAGTTGGTTGGTGTGGCAAATGGTTCGACTGCTACCGGTTCGGTCTGGGCCAATGACGGCCCGATCAATCTGGTCCAACAACCGGTTAAACTGTTGACCATGTTTCACACATCGGGCCCAATTCAACAAATTTTGAGTGTTGGACTCGATTTTTGGTTCTCGGGTCCAATTTTCAAGTTCAATTACCTATTGGGCTAATTGCTGACTTAAAAATTGATTTCCAAAAATATCATATTTATTTCAATTAATTTGATTAATTTAATTTTACTTGATCAAAATTAATTTTCCCAAAAATCACTAAGATTTTTTGAATTAATTTTTCAAGAAAATGCTTTAATCAAATTCGTTAATTGAAAAATTCTCACGACCACCTAATTTAATTCCACATCAAATAAATCGACTCAATTAAATTATTTCCAAAGTCGTAGAATTTTTTTTATTCAAATGCAGTCCGATCGAGCATTTGCTGAGCTAGCAAAAGGTTCAATCCGATAAATATAATTAGGCTCAAATTAATTGCAATTATGCTCAGAAGCATCGTTCCAATAGTTCGCAATTTACTTAATCATGGAGTTAGTCCACAAGATGTACCATGATTGAAAACTCCTTATTGTATACTCTTTATGAAAGTAATTCATCCAAATGTTTTGTCCAATGACCTCGTCATGTGTGTGTTACCCTCATATGATTTCCTTGATTCTTTTGAGTTAAATCGATTCACTCAATACAATCATGTTTCATCTTACTATCACCATTGTGTCTTCTTAATGATTAATTTGATTACTGTCAACTAATGACTATGATAAATTGCTCGTTCGAGAACAAGCAACCCATGGCCATGTTCCATATTTATCAATCCACACAATGTCATTAAGAGGATATCGTTAACTCTTTAATCAAGCTATGAATTCCATTGTTGCTAGTAAAGCCATGTCATACACAAGTCATTTACCCAACATAACGATTATTGACTCAATCATCTTTAGAGCATAAGTCTTTTACGAGATTACGGACTCATTTAGATTATGTATTGAAGTAAGTTGTCTTTCTTGCAATGTAAACGTTCTTACAGTGCCACTTATCATCAGTTCAAACTTAAACAATCACTGAATACATGAAAGACGAAAACATCAAAGATATTATAATGAAATGTGAAATTAAATTTATTCATTGTTCAAATACATAGAACATAGATACATGTTTACTACAATATGGGCACATTTCCCAACACATAGAGTCATCATCGTCACCACCACTAGCCACTATCGGGTCACTACCGAACATCATCAGTCGGTCGCCATCGTGTTGGAAAAAACTAGGTTCGAAGATGATTTTCTAGCATAGCGAAAAATTAAAATTTTGAAAACCTAATCGGCTTGTAATATTTATAGTAATAAACTTTTTCCCTAAATTGTACATGTGTTTTCGGCTAGACAGATCATTGACGTTCCCTACTTTCAACCAAATGGCCTTCTCTACTATGATCATACCACGAACTACTTCAAGTGTGGGCTCGAACGAATTCGAATCAAACACAGAACCATAAATTAATTTACTTTACTTTCAGTGGGAAAAAAAATCTCTCTTTAATAGAAACTGATAGAATTCTTATTTCAGAAAATATAATTTATACTTAGAAATAATTCTCAATATTTTCGGGCAAAATAACAATATCTCAAATTTGTGTAAAACTTATTTTATTTTTAGCCCTACCATTTCCATCTATTTATAAGAAGTAGAAGTGAAACATTTGTTGAATTAGTAGAAATCTATTTAATAGAAAAACAACTTTCTAGTTGAACTAGGAGAGAGAGGGGTGGCAAACCTAGTTAAATATACTAGGGTTTTTCATTCCTTGTTTAACATGAGAGGCTTTTGGGCCTCTCCTATATCAGGTCCAAGTATGTAACAGCTCGTTCCTGAGTCTGATCAAAATAGTGATTTTAGGACCACTTAACCAAGTCAAAAAATTTATTTTATTATTTTAATAAGTTTTACAGCATGAAATAATTATCGTGTGAAAATTTCGTAAAGAAATTTTACCGATTAAATGGTTAATTCGGTAAAAAGGACTAAATCGCATAACACGTAAAATATGAGTTCTATTAATTAAATGATTTAAATAAATATAGAAATAATAGTAGGAGTCCTTGCATGGTAAATATACCTTGAGTGATATGGATGGACGGTTATGGGTTATAAAATGTGATTTCCATGTTGACTTTATAAGGTTAATTTTGTAAAATGGTATTTAAGTTAAAATTAATTAAAACAAAATGGCATAATGGTTCATTCATCTTCTTCATGTCATTTCTAACAATAGAAAGAAGCCATTTTAGGGCTTTTGCATTCGATCAAGCATAGATTATCAATTAAGGTACGATTTTCGTCCCATTTTTAATGATTTCTACGTTTTTGAGCTCGTTGTAGCTCAATCTAGCTAGCTCGTGCCTTAATTTCTAAAATTATCGATGATTTTGAAATATTCCATTGTTGAATACATGTGTATTTTGAAGTTTCTTGCTAAATTATTGATGTTTGTTAATAGATATACAAGTTTTGTAAAGAGAATTTTGACAAAAAAAATGAGCATTAAGAATTAAATGGTAAAAGATAGAAATGTTGTGGTTAGAAAAGTGAATAAATGAAAGATATGGGTTTGTATGGAATACATGAGTATTTGGCTAAGTATAACTATAAAGAAATTTTTGTATATTTTGTGATTTTGTGATTTAGGGACTAAAGTGTCAAATTGTGAAAATATGAGGGTTATTTTGTAAAAAGGCCAAAATATATGTATATGGATTGAATTGAATGATTTGGTGAATAAATGGGTTAAATTTGAATTTATATAGATCAAGATAAACAAATACTGGAACTTGATTGGGGGAAATAAAAGTTAGACGGGTAGACGAAAGTATCCGAGCAAATACGAGGTAAGTTCATATAATTAGAATCGAACTTGTTATATACTTTAAATGGTTGAATTGAATATTTGTATGAATGTGTATTGAAATATTAAATTGAATTTCCTATTGGTTAAGTACTCCGAATAAGTACCGAGTCCCGTTTGAACCGTAGAAAGTCGTATGATACAAGTGACATGTCACTAGGGTTATCGTTTGGTCAAGCTCCGGCATTTTTTGTGGACTCGCCATAGCTCGTATGAGCTTACCGTTTCAACCCTTTTGAGCTTACCATTTTAGCTCTACGGAGCTTATCGTTCAGCTCAATAGAGCTTACCATTTACCAGCTCAGGAGGAGCATACCGATCATGGCTCGAAAGAGCGTAAGTGATGATGAATTGATGTATTTCCGATCTATACACTTAGTGTGTATCACCCGAGTATCCCTCGATATTTCGGTAGGTTCAACAGGAATTATACTGATATATGTTGTAAAGATTATATGATATAAAAGTTATATGATTTATATGAACTGAGGAATGAATTTGGATGTCAAAAGAATGTTATATGTTTGGTTTCATTCTTATGAATGGATGAATATACAGATGTGAAATGACTAATTTGTGAATGGTGATGTGAATAGGCTTTGTGGACAAATGAGTTGGTTTTAATTGCTTTAATGCTTAAATGTTAAATTGGTAAGTTTAATTCTATATTATACAGGCTTACTAAGCTTAATGCTTATTCCATTCATTTTTCCTATGTCCTATAGATTTCGGAAGCTAGCTCAATTTCGGACGAGGTCGGAGACTTGCTATCACACTATCCAGACGATATTGGGTACTTTTGGAACTTATGTAAATATGGCATGTATAAGCTAGTTTATAGGTTGAATTATATGGTCACTTAAGTTAGTGAATGTGGTATGAATTTTGGGTTTGATCAAGCTATGTGATATGGCTTGAGTTGGAAATGTTTGGTTTGGTATGGAAGCATTATGTGTTATGTTCATTTTGTGGTGAATTTGATAAATGGTATTTTGGCATAAATGAGGTGTAATTATGGATATGTTAGTATGAATGGTGTTTTGGTTATATGTCTTAGTTGAGTAATGATATGAATGTCTTATAAATTAGTTCAAGTTGATAAGCTTAATAAATAGCATATATGTTTGCGGTGTTTGATCATATGTTTCGACAATGAGAAATGCTAAATATGATTTTTATAACTTGGCTTGGTTTGAAGTGAAAGGATGAGTATGTATTGAATGTGAATTGATTATTTAGGTATGGTTTCAATTGGTAAATAATTATCTTTTAAAAAGTAGGTTTTGTTTGCTAAATGGATGAAAACAAATTGGCTTTATAAGTGACATTTTGGCATAATACAAAGTATATGAAATTAGTATGATTCTTGTGGTTAATTTTGCTACCCGAATTAATAAGAAACAAATTGGTCTTGTGTGTGTGACATTTTTTTTTGGTATGTGGTATATTTTGTGAAATTGGCATGTCTTGATTCGTCATTTGTATTTGTAAGATAACTATTTTTTTTATCAAATGAGAAGCAGTAAGATTGGTTATTTACTTTTATTAACGAAATTTGATCTTTTGGTAATACTTGTTTGTGTTTAAAATTTTATCTATTATGCTGTATGAAAAAGTATAAATTGAGCTAATTTCTGCAAGTTGATAAAATGCAAATTTGTAAATGAACTTGGTTAGCAATATGTTGGTAATGGTATTCATAAATGGTTTTGTTTTACCGTGTCAGTAGCATGTATAAAGTTCATAAAATATTAGGTTCGGTCATGTAGTATTATTATTAAGGTCGCGCATGTGATTGCTTATTAATTAGTATAATATGTTCGAATGTTTTAATTATGCATTAGTACAGAAGCTAGGAAATGATATGTTAGATATTCAGCTTGATATATATATTCGTTATATGAATTGAATGATATATGCTTGATTATGTTTTCAAATATTGAAATTATATAGCGTGCGAACATAGCTTTGATTTATGCAAATTGGTTCGAAATATTTGGATTAGACAAGGATATTGATGTGATTGAATTTTAAATCACAATTGTTTATGAATTATAGGTAATTAAGTATGAATGATTATATTCGATCATGTTTTTCATATGTACAAAAAAAATAAAAAATATGATAAATGATTGTGTGGAACTGTGTTATATCCGATAATGACTCGTAAACCTAATCCGACGACTGATACGGGATAGGGGTGTTACAAATTATAAGTGCTTCCTAGATTTTTTTTACCCAACATGTAACACCCCTAACCCATATCCGTCGCCGAAACAGGGTTAAGGAGCATTACTGGAGTTTACAGAACAATTACAATTAATTCATGTCAATTACTACTCAAAATGACATGCCCGTGTCCCAGGTCCTGTGGGCATTTGATGTGAGGCACACGGTCGTGTCATAGCCCGTTCCATACCTGTCTAACTCTCTGACTTGGGTCACCCGGTCAGCCACACGCCCATGTTCTAGGCTGTGTGACACACAAGCCAATTCATAACCCTCAAATCAAGCCAAAACCAAATCTTATGCATACCTATATTAAACATACCATCACTAGCCATTTCAAATGGCTAATTACAGCCAAAACATTTCATCATTTGGCTTAACTTAGCTTATACATGCCATTATACCAAAAATTAGTTTGCTTTATATACCGAAACGTCCGAGGGATAGTGTGATGTGTCTCCAACCAAGTTCCAACATTCACGAGCTTCCGAGTATTATAAAATAGAGGAAATAAAACAGAGTAAGCATTTAAATGCTTAGTAAGTTCGTATAACAAAATTTAACTTACCATTCATATTCTTTTAAAATAACATAGATAATATATCCAATTTAATGAAATCAATAACCTAAACACACAAACATCCTCATCAAACATGTTAGTTACATAATTCATATTAATACCAAGGAATATAGATGAGCTCATCAATGTCTCATGTCCTCATACATGTATTTATCATTTCAAGTTTCCAAGGAACATATACATATCATAACAAATCATCTCAAATTCAGTTTAACCCATGTTGGAACATTACCCGTTGAATTTATTTGAAATATCTATGGATACACATGTAGTACACTTGAAGTGTACAAGACTGTAGTCCGTCAACTCATATTCAGGGGTACCCATTAGGGCACATAATCAGGAAGCACTCTCTCGAACCTTAACAGGAAGCTCATGTGAGCCATGTAACAGGAAGCTTATCCGGAATAAAATAGGAAACTCATAAGAGTTTAAAACAGGAAGCGCATTGAGCTTAACAGGTAACTCCGAAGAGTTATTATCAGGGAGCTCTGGATAGCCATATAACAGGAAGTTCAAGCGAGCCATATCAGGAAGCTCACAAAGAGCCTATATCAAAACGCTCATAAAGAGCTACAGTATGTCCGCATTATATGCAGGATCCATACCGATCATATAACAGGATGCTCACAAAGAGCTGCGGTATATCCGCAACACGTGTAGGATTAATACTGATCAGGATGCTCGCAGGAACCATGTACCAGGAAGCTTGAGAGGGCTTATAACAAGATACTCATAAGAGCTATGGTGTGTCCGCAACATATGCAATACCACAACCAATACGGGAAATCTTGTATCCATCAAATTTCATCTATTCAAATGGGATTTCATACTTATCGGGAATTTTTGAATTTATGATTAATTTCATAAACATAACAATTACACTATTCAACATTCGCATATAAAATATTTAATTCATACATATAAATATACACAATTTAGTTACACGAACTTACCTCGATAATTGTTCATCTTCGTAAGCTACTAATCTGATACTTTTTGTTTTCCTCGATCCAATTCCGAACTAGGTCTATCCGGATCTCTATGAGTAAATTTAACTCATTTTAATACAATTCACATTCAATTTCATCCAATTCACATCCTAGGCAAAATTACCATTTCCCCTTATACTTTTAATAAATGACAATTTTGTCCCTAGGCTCAGAAAATGAAATTCATGCAATTTAATCCTTATTCCAAGCCTAACCGAATTTTTCATATAACAATAACAATCCATGTATTTCACAAAAATTAGAAAATTTCCATAAATTTTACATCTTTTCATTTTGGTCCCTAAATCACAATTTCATGAAAATTTCCTTTACAAAAGTTGTTTATCTATCAACAACCTTTCATTTTCTACCATAAATTTAAAATTTTCAACATATTCATCCATGGGAAAATTCTAATACTTTGATAACTTTGAAAATTGATCCCCAAATTAACTAGATTAAGTTAATACAATTTCGAAAATATAAAAATCACTAAAAACGAGACAATAATTCATACCTAATTGAGTCAAAACAACTTGCTTGAACTCACTTTCCCTTAGCTAGGGTTTCCATAAAAGTAAATTGGGGAAGATGATGATAAAATGATATTTTCTTTTATTTTATTATTCATCATCCTATCATCTTTTTCTTTCCAATTTCATCCTTTTCTTTATTTAATTTTCCATTGATGACTAAGCATGCTTATCTACTAACTAAATTTAATGGTCTAATTGCCATATAAAGACCTCAAGTTTTGAATTCCATAGCTATTTAATCCTTCTAGCTACTAGAATTCAACTTTTATATTTTATGCAATTTGGTCCTTTCTAACAATTAAACATGAAATCGATAAAATTTTCTTATCAAAATTTCATACGTTTTTCCTATCATAATGCAGTCCATGAAATAATATTAAAATAAAATTTCAATCTGACTCGGATTTGTGATTCCGAAACCACTGTTTCAATTTCACTGAAAACGAGCTGTTACACAGCACTAGGAAGCACTTTATAATTCAATACAACTTAATATATGTTTTTCTATTTTAAAAAATAGACATCATAAATTAATTAATTTTCAAATTAAATAATTCTCTCAACTCGAATCTAATTCTGTTAAAATCATGGTAATTTACCGTAAAAGAATCTATGAGAAAATATATTTAATCTCCCCAAAATATAGGGGGTTAATTGTAATGATAGACAAGGAAAATGTATAGGCTTAATGGTTAAGTTTTAAAGAGTCCTCCCTAAAGACCCAAGTTCGAGCTACCTTCCTCCCATTTCTTTTCCTTTAATTTTCAGCAACCTAGAATAAAAGTCACACCTAAATATATACAATTGGGAATAAAGATTAAGCAAGAAAAAAGTTTAGGCATGATGGTAAAGAATTAGTTTTCCCTCCCCAATAACCCAAGTTTGAGCCACTCCTTCCCTTTTTTATTTCGTAATTTCATCAAGTACGCCCCAAAACACATATTAAGTGTCTAAATTAAACAAGAAATGAGCAACATGGCCTATGGTTAAGGAATCATCCTCCTTAGAAGCCAAGGTTCGAACCCCCTCTTTCCCACAGTTCATTTTAAATTCAAATTCAGCAAATCTTGGGAAAATTACAACTGACGCCCATAGGGTTTACAAACCTTAGGAATTTAACCAATCCTTTCCTAATTAGAATTCATATCTTGTACTCCCTCAAAAATCCAATAAAATTAGAATTCCACAATCTTTTTCTTTTATTTTACTAATTAGATTTTTATGTTGCCTTTTTTCAAATCCTAATAGAATTTGCTTTCCATTTTTCTATTTATTCTCTTTTTATTTTCTTTCTCTTTTCTTTACACCATATTTTCATCCTAATTGTTGATAATTATTTTTCTTTCCTGAATCAAATCATTCTCCATTCAATCGTTCTTTCTATCGATTTTGTAATTGTCATCAATAGCATCCTTATTTTTGCCAAGAATCGGTAAGTACATCTCGTTCTCGTTATTTAGATTTTGAATTTTTGTAATATTTTTATTTGACGTTAATCTTATGTTCGATTAATCAATCTTTTACGGTTCTTGCCAAATTTGT
Organism: Gossypium hirsutum; assembly: GCF_007990345.1. Classification (NCBI taxonomy): domain Eukaryota; kingdom Viridiplantae; phylum Streptophyta; class Magnoliopsida; order Malvales; family Malvaceae; genus Gossypium; species Gossypium hirsutum. Next base: position 49,317,111 of record NC_053438.1, on the reverse strand, counting down.
TAATCTTGACAAATCTTTAAATTAATAGTTAATTCGTTTGTAAATATCGTTTGAAGGATCGAATTTAGGTGAATCAGATCAGAATCAGGTGTGAGGAACCTCGATTGGACTCTCGATGAAAGGTGTGTGTTCTTTCTGATCAGTTGTTTAACGTAACAGCAATAATGTGCAAGTGTACACTGTCGATGCAAGTATAGTAGATAGATATGAGTCTGTCGGATATCGATCCCATGAAGATGGTTGTCTTTTGTCTATCAATGCCAGTGCAATAAATAGATAGAAACAAGATAAATTGTGAGAGTAGCTGTCGAAGCAATAATTTGAAAACATTAAGATAAAATATGATAATGATAAACTGGGATCCCCAACGTGAATATTCAATAGAATACTAAGTGCTCACAAGGTATAAAAGGATAGGTGATTGTCGATGCATTAAATTACAATGAATATCTTACCAAGCTTAACTTCTATATTTAATATAAGACTTAAACATGCACATTAACCACACCTTCCGATGATGTCAATGGAACACTATAAAGAACAAGTGGATCAAATTCCTCTAATCCTCAAGCAACTTCTGTTGTCATGCTTGTTAGCTTGAACTACGCTGCACTTTCCAGTGTCAATGACCGCAATAACACTTCCAAGCTAAAAACATTCAAACCCAAAGATTAAAAAGTAGAAGCAAAATTGAATAAAATAACATTTAACCCAGAAATCATTTGTACTTCCATACAAACATGAAATAGAAAGTAATCATCATCGTTTATTAAAGAAATATAAAAGAAACAAGTGGAGAATACTATTCCCAGACAATCTCGACTTGATCTTTCAACTCCTTCTTGTGTCGCACTAAGGTTCCTTATCAAGAGCTAACCTGCATCCCTTTCATGTCGGTTCACCCTTAGGAGGCTTAAGCTGCCATAGCCAAAAAGCTTTAAAAGATAGGTTGAAGAAGATAATACCCCCTTAAAAAAACTCTCTTTTTCATGTGAATATTAATATTTATCCAAATAGCACAGATGTCCTTTCATAAGAATCATGCTGCCTCTATACGTATAAGTTAGTTGTACCAGACTGGACATCTCGCACCTTTTTGTTATTATCCGGACAGTTTTTAGGTGCAGCGACAATTCTGGATGCAATCTGGAAATACTCATGCAGCGACATCAGTACCAAAACATGACAAAATTAAGGATAAATAGGCTAAGATCCACTGAGTTATAAATTGCAATTTACTGAACTGAAAATGCTAAAATATGTGCTGAATATAACTAAATGGGGAAAAATTAACCAATAAGTAGGGAGAAAACATATGTTCTTTCTAGTACTATCACTTTCCCAAGTGAATCGGTAGTGATCGTGTATAGGATTAAGGCCACATGAGTGGACCACACAGCCTCCCACATGGCCATGTACCCTGGAAACCTAGGCTAGTTTATGAACCACACGGCCACAGCCCTTCCACATAGCTTGCCACACAGCCATGTCTCTCTTGTAAGGTAATTTTAATGTTTTACACACGACCACAGTCTATTACACGGCCTAGCCACACGGCCATGTAACCCTTCCACACAGCCTCTAGCATCATACACGGCCTGGCCACACAACCGTGTGACCCATGTTTTATAGTTTTACCCAGAATTTAGAGAATTGTTCTATTTAGTCTCTATATCTCCCCGAACTATTTTTAGAGTTTTATTACTCACATTTGAACCCCTGATAATATGAATAATTGAAAGCTAATATTTGAATGACTGAATCATTACTGTTATATGCATAATATATGGACAATACATGCATATTTCCTCTGTATTACTGATTGCATGTTCAGTATGCCTTTTGGTACCGTTAAATCGAGTACATCTTAAGCATGACTTTGCTATCGTACGGACTTGTTATAAGCATGTTTATTGCTACTGTATTGATATGTTATAAGCATGTTTATTACTATCGTATTGATTTGCTATAAGCATGTCATATTGCATTGTATAGGGTGGGACGATATGAATGAAGGAAGTGTGAACACTTTATCTTCACCGTTAAGTGCTTTATGCACACCGTATAAGCAGTTTATCTGTACGGATGAATGGTTTATCCACACCATATTAGCAGCATTTATCTACATCAATGAGTGGTTTATCCACACCGTACTAGCAATTTTTATCTGCACCAATGAATGGTTTATCCACACCGTACTAGCAGCTTGTTTGCAAAAACTTTTTATCAAAAAACTTCAGTGGTTCATCCACCCTTTTTATTAGTAGTGGTTCATCCACAAAGATGAGTGGTTTATCCACAACATGGTGTAAATCTAGAGGAGTTCTGGGAAACTCTTATTGTGGTATGTAGCGGAGTTCGGTAGGATCTATTATGATAAATTGAAACTGCATCACCATTCAAGAGCATGTGCATATATAAGCTTTGAATTCGAAAATATTATGATATTGATATGTTGACCTAAAGAATTAATACTTTGAATCACTATATGAGTGTGATTGTTCTGAGATTTGTTATGTTGTATGAGTCATCTATTGTTTGCATTGATTTACTTACGATAGAATTCACACTGAGCTTCATAAGCTCACCCCCTTTAATTTTAATCTTTATAGATAACCCACTGGGTTAGAACGTGGACACGACATCCGAAAGGTTTCGCTCAGACTTTTTTAAAAGTATTTTAGATTTATTATTTGAAATTTTAGTTATTCAAAGACTGTATTGTTTTAATTTTAAGCTGTGGGATGGGACTTAGGTTTTGGGATTTATATAGCATGCATGACATTTAATTTAATTATAAATTGTTCAAATATCGATAATAATTATCCATGCATGAAATATGGTTTTTATTAAAACTATGGTCACTTTTCCGCTGCATGACTAAGTAAATGAAGTTTGAAAAATATATTCATTTATAATACTAGAAGACTTTTGCAAAACAATCATTAAGATCAACCAATTTTTAAAACTAAATTGTAATCCCTTTTGAAACACGCTAAGTTTTCTTCAAAAATTAAAGCAAACATTTTAAACAGTTTTTTTTTAAAAATTTGATAGTTCTACTAAACCATTTCGGTGCCGGGTTGGGGAGGTTACATTTAATTTTTCCATATTCAACAGATTCATAATGACCAATTAATTTAATTCTATTTTTGAACTTCAATTGTTTAATTTATTAATTAAATAATAAACAAAAACCAAAAATTAATTCTCACGTCATTTTCATGCTTAGTGAGAAAACCACATTCATTTTCGAATATTTCTCATTTCTCTAACTTTACCATTCCTATCCATTTTTGTTCATTTGATTCAACATGTAGTTCATTTTTGGTTTCAACGAGCTAGCGAAGGGATTGATTGGACATATGTGATTAGGGCTCAAATGATTTATAATTAAGTTCTAGCTTTTCGCCTATTAATTATAAATTCATTTAGTCATGAAGTAATTCCACTATAGTATCATGATTGAGCACTCCCTAATAACATACCATTACAAAATCAACTTGACCAGTGTTCATTCAATGACCTTGTTATAAGTGTGTTACCCTTATAGGAGATCTTTAATCTCTTTGGGATAAATTCACGCTCCCAATATGATCCTATTTTATCTTTGGTAACCATTACATTCATTCATGAAAAGTCAGTTACTATCAAATGGTAATTAAGTCATTCATCACAAAGACGAACGACCCATGGCTATGTTTACTTTGCATCTATTATGCAACACCAATGAGGGGATATCATTTATACATGTCTTAAGATATAAATTCTACTATTGTGAATGATGCTACATATTATAGAAATCGTATACTCAACGTACTAGCTTTTGGTTCCTTATCTATTTGAATTAGGCTTTTACATACATCAATGTATAGAAGTCGCGCATACATAGTCCATCATCCACTCAGGATTAAGGTATGACACACTATGAATATCACAAGTGAATAAATCAATAAACGGATTCAAGATATATTTTACTTGGGTCTAGCCCGATCCACTGCCAGTCTAGTTAGTCACATCTATGTCTCTATCTTTTGAGAGTCATCCGCTCCAATGCCCAAAACAAGGCATCTCCCTAATTGGACTTGATAGACGGCATATTAGTCTTTCAATTGATTTGCTCATTTCTAATTAGACTAAGGACATGTTTATGTTCGTCTACTAATGTAAGTTGTCTTTCTGTATTATGATCTGACCACATAAAAAGGCTTAGTATTAGTTTAAACACTAGACAACTAGTGAGCTAATATTTGCTTCTATTTTGCATTATATGCAAAAACCACATGAGGAAATTATACAAAAAATATTAATGTAACCCATGAATTTTTTTAACCAATCTATTTGAAAAAATTACAAGTTTACAAATGATTATACTACACTTAGGGCACCAGATCTGTTAAACTCAGCCTTATTTGATAATATGTTTTGATATAACAAATTAAAGTGTTTTCGAATAAAATTTAAGTTGAAAAAATTGATAAAATCAAGTTAAAATGGTTTCAATTAAATTAAACATTTTCAATTATGTTTTTAACTATTTTCAAACAAGTTAGTATTGCTCCATGACAAAAAGTATCGATAGTTTTGAAGATATCAATACCCATTCTAAAATCGATACCAAATTGACATTATGTTTTCAAATTACACAAAAAGTATCGATACCTTTACAAAAAGTATTGATACCTTTTACCAAGTTTTGATAATTTCTCTTTGGTATTGTTGTAAACTAATTTCAATGGTCATTGAATTAGGCGTTAAATGCTAATAGTACTGATACTCGTAGAAAAAATATCAATACCTTTTGTTGTAGGTGAATTTAATAAACTGGTATTTCATTCTAATTTATATTCACTTTCTCAACAACCACAATGGTTGGAAATCAATTAGAAGGTATAAATACCATCTTCCAAAGGTCCTACACCAACAAGAGACATTTGCAAAGCTTAAAGATTAATTAAAACAACCTAAAAGCTTAATTCTTTCATACATTTTCTTGTAAACACTTGTGAGCTTTCATTATATTCATTTAGCTCAAGTGTTCTTCTTTGTATTTGTACTTAATTGGCAAACATTTTGATCTTGTAAGGATTACTTCTTACTTTGCTTATTTGTTCTCTTTGAGAGAGGGTTAATTCTTATGGTTTTGGTAGAAACCTTAAAAGAGAGCAATCTTAAGATTTTAGAGCATAAATCTTAAAGGAGTTGTAAGGTTAAACCTTGTCCTCAAAGGTTACCAAATTAGTGAATTTGGAAAAATCCTTAGTTGTGGTAAGCTAAGGTAGTGAAGTAGGCAATTGGACTCGAACCTTTATAAATCATTGTGTTTTTTGTTGCACAATTTTTATTGCTTGCACCACAACATCTCAAAAGCTAATTCAACTTCCTTACCAGTGTTCTTGAGTTAATCCTTTTGAGCTAATAATTGGTATCAAAGCTAGCCTCTAAAGATGGTCTAACAACCAAGAGAAGATCCTCAAGGTAGCTCAAATCTCTTCAAATTGAACAAGATGGCATCTTCTTCCAACTCCATTATGGTTGGTGAGTCTCAATCTATCTTTAAACCTCTTTATTTCGATGGTGCAAATTTTCATATTGGAATACTAGAATGGTGTTGTTCATACAAGCCAACGATCTTACTATATGAGACGTCATCATGGATCGTCCTTCCATACCTTAAAACAAAAGAGAGATCTTTGTTTCAAAGAGAAAAAATGAATGGAATGAGGAAAATATTAGAAGCATTCGACTAAATGCCAAAGTAATGCCAACTCTATTTTTTGCACTTGGTCCGGATGAGTATAGTAGAGTTTCGTCTTGTTCAAATGCCAAAAAGATATGGGACAAGCTTGAAGTCACCCATGAAGGCACTAGCCAAGTAAAGAAGTCTAAAATTGGAATTCTTACTCTCAACTATGAAACTTTCAAGATAAAGCCTGAAGAAGATATCAATGAGATGTTTGGTCAGTTTACAATCATCATAAATGGATTGAAGTCTTATGGGAAGACTTATCCAAATGAAAAGGTGGTAAAGAAGATGTTTCAAAGCTTACCTACATCATGGGAAGCCAAAGTGACCGCTATTGAAGAAGCAAAGAATTTAGAAACCTTCATATTGGATGAGTTCATTGGTTCTTTGTTTACACAAAAGATGAGGTTTAACGAAAGGAGTGGAAAAGAAAGATTTATGAATATGAATGTTGGTAAAGCTCTAAAATTCACTACTATTGATGATAGTGAATCAAGTGAAGAGGTGGATGAAGGCAAAGAGATAGAGATGTTTGTTAGAAGGTTTAAAAGATTTACGAGGTCCAACAAAAGAAGAAATTTTCAAAAGAATGAAGGAATCAAGCTTGAATCTACCAAGGAGAAAGATCTCATTATTTGATATGAGTGCAAGAAACTGGGACACATCAAGTATGATTGTCCTTAACTTAAAAAGAAATGGTCTAGAAAACAAAAAAACTTATGCTACTGCTTAGAGTGATAAAGATTCATCCGATGATGAATATCAAGTATGTTCTTTATTTTTAATATCTATCTTTGGACTAACCACATTCTTTTCCTCTTAATTTTTTCTTGATTTTTTTTTGATATAACAAAAAAGGGGGGAAGAGAAAGGTAAATTTTATGGTTGATTGATTACTTATATGCCAAGATTAGTGACCAAATTTTCAAAACAAAATGAATGTCAAATTCGAGCTTATTTCAAACTTTTATGCTCCAAATATTTATGCCTTAAATTAAAAATGATTTTTATATAAATGGAGCTTAAATTGAAAATAGCTTTTATTAAGGGGAGCAATCTATTCAAAAATAAATTTACCAAATGTTTTGTTATATCAAAAAGGGGGAAATTGTTAAACTAAGCCTTATTTGATACTATGTTTTGATATAACAAATTAAAGTGTTTTTGAAAAAAAGTTAAGTTGAACGAATTGATAAAATCAAGTTGAACTAGTTTCGATTAAATCAAACATTTTCAATTATATTTTAACTATTTTCAAACAAGTTAGTATTGCTCTAGGATAAAAAGTATCGATACTTTTTGTCCAAGTATCGATAGTTTTGAAGATATTGATACCCATTCTAAAATCGATACCAAATTGGCATTATGTTTTCAATTACATAAAAAGTATCGATACCTTTACAAAAAGTATTGATACCTTTTACCAGGTTTCGATAATTTGTCTTTGGTATCGTTCTAAACTAATTTCAACGGTCACTAAATCAGGTATTAAATGCCAATAGTATTGATACTCGTAGAAAAAATATTGATACCTTTTGTTGTAGGTGAATTTAATAAATTGGTATTTTCATCCCAACTACTATATCCACTTTCCCAACAACCACAATGATTGGAAATCAATTAAAAGTTATAAATACCATCTTCCAAAGGTCCTACAACAATAAGAGATATGTGCAAAGCTTAAAGATCAATCAAAACAACCTAATAGCTTAATTCTTTCATACCTTTCTTGTAAACACTTGTGAGCTTTCATTGTATTCATTTAGCTCAAGTGTTCTTTTTTGTATTAGATCTTAATTGGAAAACATTCTAATCTTGTAAGGATTACTTGTTAGTTTGCTTATTTGTTCTCTTAAAGAGAAGGTTAATTCTTATGGTTTGGGTAGAAACCTTAAGGGAGTGCAATCTTAAGATTTTGGGGCGCAAATCTTAAGGGAGTTGTAAGGTTAAACATTGTACTCAAAAGTTACCAAATTAGTAAATTTGGGAAAATCCTTTGTTGTGGTAAGCTAAGGTAGTGGAGTATGCAATTAGGGTTGAACCACTATAAATCCTTATGTTCTTTGTCGCACAATTTTTATTGCTTCCACCACAACATCTCAAAGGCTAATTCAACTTCCATATCGGTGTTCTCGAGTTGATCCTTTAGAGCTAACAAGATCCAACAGTCTCCCACTTGCCTTAGTGAAGTAGATGAGTCATATTTCTCATTCTCATGATCTTCACATATTTCTCAAATATCCTAGATATTAGAGTCTTGGTAAACAGGTCCGCAAGGTTGCCCTTAGATTCGACTTTGACTACATCCATGATTTCGTTTGCAGCTGCCTCGTTTTTTATATGACAATCTATCAATATGTTTCACCCTTTCGTGGTTTCTGGTTTCTTTGGTATTAGCTATTGTCGCACTATTGTCACAACGCAATGTGATAACTTTTTGCATACCAAGAATGAAATCAAGATCCATAAGGAACTTTTGAACCCATATTTCTTATTTTGTAGCCTTAGAAGCAGCCAAATATTCGACCTCTATAGTGGAGTCCAGAGTACAACTTTGCTTGACACTTCTCCACAGAATAAACTCACTGCCTAAGGCAAAAGCACAGCCTAATGTCAATTTCCTCAAATACCGACAAGTTCAAAAGTTAGAATAAGTATATTTGATAGGAGTAAGATCTTCTCCAAAATACACAAGCATATAATCCCTCGTTCTTCGTAAATAGTTGAGAATATGCATAACTGCTTGTCAGTGTCTTGGTCCTGGATTCGTCTGATATCAACTCACCAACCTCTCTACAGAACAAATTTTTGGACGTGTGCACAACATAACATACATGAGACTTCCTATTTGTAACACCCCTAACCCATGTCCGTCGTCGGATCTAGGGTTATTAGGTATTACCGGACATAACAGAACTCATTAAATAAAAAAAATTTTAATTAAATTTATGTACCATAGTTGAACACAGATTAAAACCAAACAAATAAATTTAATCTATTTATTATCTCAAATTCTTAGCAGAATTATTCCTTAACATAGTAAGATTTTTTTTAATATTTAAATCTTTGTGCACATAATATGCCATAACCAAAATATTATAATTCTAACATAATGAGCACATGATTAAATTTAATATTACATACAACTTCTATACACATGTACAATTACTCATAAATATTAACCTCAAATGGACCTATGCATATACCATCATAACATAGCCAATTGATTTTTCATATATAAGTCATATCTATCAGTTCCAACTTATACATAATCAACTTAACCTCATCCAATACTCTCACATTTAGCATGTGATTTATTTTATAATTAAGTCAAATATCCCTATATCACATATTATATCCTAAATCCAAATGATTAAGTCAAACATACAATTTACTTAATCATCTCAATCCAATATGCCAAATACAATAAATCAAAATATAACCTTTTAAATATCACACCATAGCAGATTATATGTCATGCCAAAATCCAACAAACCATGCACAAAATAATATGAACATCTACTAAATCTTAGTCCATAAAAGCTAATGCATTAATAAAATTTCAAAACAAAAGAGATAAGCCATTTTCGCATGGCTAATAATCTCATCTATATACATTGATTCCAAATCAACATTTCAACTATGCTATACATGCCATAAAATCGGATTCAAACTTAACAAAATACCAAAAGGCGAGTCGATAGTGTGATAGACTATGCTGACGATCCTTGAGCTCGTAACGCGTCTCCAAAATCTATAAAACAGAAAAATAAATTGAACACACCCAAAGTAAGCGATTAAAACTTAGTAAGTCATAAGCAAAAATTTACAGATATATTTATATCGATACTTATTTAATCATTAAGTTAAATAAACAAATCATATGACCAAATATACATAAATATTTAGCAAAGTCAAATATTCAATAAATCATTATGCCGAAATATGGATATACTCAAATAGATAACTCATACTTTAAATTACATTTGAAACTATTAACAATTTAATACAATCAACTTACCTTATCACTAATTAAACAAATGGTTAATACATACCTGAATCATTTAACTCTCTTAGCACATTTATTTTCTTTTACCATTTCTCACGTAAAACTTGTTAAACATAGAGCCTTATATAAAACACCGGCATAAAGCCTGCTAGACACAAAGGCCGATACATTTCACCAGCATAGAGCCTGCTAGGCATAAAGCCCAATACATTTCACCGGCACAGAGCCTGCTAGGCATAAAGCCCGAACTTACAAAAATGGTTCTTCACCTAATTCACATCTAAATAAATCGTTCTCGGAATATAAACAATTCACTATATTACATTTGGCCATAGCTTATGTAACTTCAAATAATTTATTTCAATGCATAACAAATATATATATATACATTCGGCCATAGTTTAATTCATTTCTCTGCATAACAATTACATATACATTCAGCTATAGATTAATTCATTTCAATGTATAACAAATATATATATACATTCGGCATAGTTTAATTTATTTCTCTGCATAACAATTACATATACATTCAGCTATAGATTAATTCATTTCAATGTATAACAAATATAGATATACATTCAGCCATAACCTATGTAATTTCAAATAATTTATTTCAATGCATAACAAATATATACATTCGGCCATAGTTTAATTTATTTCTCTGCATAACAATTACATATACATTCAGCTATAGATTAATTCATTTTCATGCATAACAAATATATTTATATATATACATTCGTAGTTAATTTAACATTTAAACGCTTATTGACTTACCTTAGATGTCGTCGACTGTTAATTCGGCTATTCGACCACTTTTGTCTTTCCCCGATCCAAATTCGACTTCTTTACTTCTTGATCAAATTTTAGTTTTCAAACTGCCGAATGTTTAAAACACCAAAGGTGTTCTTTGTTCTTCAACTTTCGGCAAAACAAAGCCAAATGCATGGCCACTTTCATGTTTTATTTTATTTAATACATATAAATACCTAATTTACTATTTTAACCTTTATTTATTCATTTAAAATCCACTAACATTTTTCTATAATAGTCCACTCATAATTTATTTGGTATAATATCAACATAATGACCCCACATTAGAAAAACCATAGCAATAAAGTACTTTAACAATTAACTAGCCACTTTTGCATTTTTCGCGATTAAGTCCTTTTATCAAATTAAACACACAAATGGTCAAATTAATTTACGAAAATTTCATACAATCAAATTCAAATATCACAGACACAGAAAATAATACTAAAATATTTTTTTCAGACTCGGATTTGTGGTCCCGAAACCACTGTTCCGATTAGGGTCAAAATCGGACTGTTACACTATTGCAAAAGCATAAGGAACCCTTATTATGTTTTCTCTTTTTTCTGTTGTCTTAAGACAGTCCTCCAAATAAAGATGAAATATTGATACAGAAGGTCGAGTTCCCTTTTTTGAGTCGATCATTTCATAACGTTCCAACATCTTGTCTATGTATGAAGCTTATGATAATGCTATCACTATGTTCTTTCAAAAAAATGTTCATGTAATCCATGAATTATTTTATTAACCAATCTGTTCAAAAAATAATTACAAGTTTACAAATGAATATACTACACTTAGGGCACTAGATCCAACACGTTGGACCACTGCCAGCCACCACTAGCAAACCAACAGTAGCCTTCGCCGCTGAATCACCACCGGTCTTTTGCTAGTTGGTTAGGTTGGGATTGTGTTGTCTCAATTAATCTTAGATGTGTTTTGGTTCCTAAAGATTTGTTGAAAAATTCGTTTACATAATACTTATTTCTATTTCTGGCTCACATGAATTATTCTAAAAATAAATAAAATAATTTCTACGTGGAGATGATAGTCCACAATCTAATTACATATCTCGAAAAAGTATTAAAATAATAATTACAACCACTTTAATTTCTAGGTAGGTAAATTACCAAAACAGTCAATTTTATATTTAGAATAAATTACCAAAACAGTCCACAATCTAATTTTGCCTCCTACCCTCTTCACTCATCTCCTGGCCTGACCTAAAATTTTTATATAATTTTTAAATATATAATACATCAAAAATACTAAAAACATCAAAATAAATGTTTCCCAACAAATTAAAAATAAATTTAAAAAATATGTAAACTTAAATAACACTAACATAAATGCAACTTAATAAGCAAATGCCTCTAAAATAATAACAAAATTAACAAATGCCTTTAAAATAATAACAAAATTAACAATAAAATAATTTTTATACAATAACCAAACAATAACAACAAAATAGTTGCAATATAATAGTAAAATGGTAGTAAAATAGGGAGAAAACAACAAGAAAATAACATTAAAAAAAAGAAGATTTTTTTGTCCTTTAGTGAATTCGGGCTGGGCTTGGTTCTAGGTCAAAAATGTCTTACCCGAGGCTTGACCCATTTTTTAAAAGGGCCTTATATTTTTATCCAAGCCCATTTTTCAAGTTTATATTTTTACTCAAACCCTCTAACATTTCGGTCAGCCTTCAGGTCGGGCCAGGTAACCGGACCCTTGATCAGTAGTGGAGAGTCCACAATAATTGGCATCAAATGCTTAGGGGGATTCGCACTGTTCAATTCCAATATCAGCAAATATCAATTTATGAGTTTAATAATATACTTCAAATAAAAATTAAATTTACTTTATCAACACCAGAAACCCCCCCCCCCAACTTCTTTTTGTTTCCCTTTTAATTCCCTTCTTTGCTTTGCTTTGCAAAGCTTTGCCTCCCATTGGGTGGAGCCATGGAAGGAGGTCCAAGTTAATCTCTTGTTCTCTTTTGAAGGAAATGGAGATAGTAAGCAAGGCTAAGGAACCCCCTTCCCCCCCCCCCCAACACACACACACACCATAAAGCAAAGTAAGTAGCAGGAAAACAGCAGCAATTGCAGTAGCTTAGTTTATACTGAACCAGAAAAAGGCAAAACCAATTAGGGATTCTAGAAAAGTTGTCCTCCACAAGGTAATTTTGCCTCCTACCCTCTTCACTCCTCTCCTCTCCTTTCCTTTTGTTTATTGTTTTTTGGTGTTGTTTTTCAACCTCGGGTTCTTTTTTGTTTTAGTTCGAATTGATGGCTCTCTTTTTTTTTTCTAGATTCAATATCGGGGTTGAATTTCAGAGATTATATGACATTTTTGTTACTGTTTTTGGTATTGTTCTCCTTATGCAACTGTAAGTTTTTGAGCAGCTGAAATGAATACATTTTTTTTTTGATATGCGAGCATGAGATAATGAGGTGGAAGTAAGGAAGTTTTTTTATATTTGAATTTCGTCTGAGTTTATGGGTAAAGTGGATTTTGAGTGAAATCGGCTGAGAAAGAAAGAACAAAAAATGAAAACAGAATCGAACACTGGGTTTTATTATCATGAAGATGGTTTAGGTTCTATCTTGAATCGGCACGGTATATCTTTCCAACCAGCTGGTATTGATAGTAGTTCAGAGATGATTCCGATGAGTGGTTACTATGCATCACTGCCGACGATCTTGCCTGGCAATTCCAGTGTTATTACAAGCTCCCCTGCCTTAATCCAACCTGGAAATTCTTCTGGATCTTCCCTGCTTCTTGATTCAATTTCAGGGCAGAAGCATGAGGCAGGGTTTGCTGTCGAGTGGTCTATTGACGAACAGTATATATTGGAGGACAGCCTTGAAAAGTATGTAATAATTATTTCTTTTCTTACTGTATATGCAAGTTTTCTAATTTGTGCTACTAATGTAGGAAACCTAGTCCAGGTGAACGTAGTTAATAGTAAGTAATAGATTCTCTAATGTGTGTTTTTGCTGATACATTTTATGGTATAACTGTTTTTAAGGAGGTATTTATTAGGTATGTCTTCTTTTTGAGATGAGATTAAGTGCTGGCTTTTACTTTAATGTATGTGTATATAGGTATAAAGATGAACCAAGTATTATGAAGTACATAAAGATTGCAGCTACCTTGCCTGATAAAACTGTACGTGATGTTGCATTGAGGTGTAGGTGGATGCAAGTAAGCTCCTTGCTTCTTTAATGATGCATTTCTTCCATTATTTGTTCTATTTTTTATTTTCTTGTATCACGTGATTTACTGTGTATGAAAAATTGGCCTGCAAATTATTAGTTTTGATATACTGGTGTACATGTTCAATTATTAGTTTTGGCATTGACTGCAGCAAGTGTGACTCAACTGATCTGTTAATGTGCTTTTGTTCTTTTTAATTCTTAGCCATCATATTTGTGTATTTAAAATCATCTGTAGATTCATCTGCTTTAAGAGATAAAGTTATATTTGCAAATTGGCAGAGAAAGCGAAGGAAACCTGAAGAACTTAATGCGGGAAAAAAGGTGAACAGTAGGAAGGTATGCTGATGAATTATGTAACTCCACACAACACTTAATATTGATTTCTTAGTTCGTTTTCCCCCTAAATGATTTCAATCATGTTAGTTAAATTTCTTGAGAAGAAGCACTTAGAATTGGATGCTCCATTTGATTGTGAACTTTGTATAAAATGGGTTTTCATTAGTATCAACTATGAGAATCTCTTTGTCCATAGAATGTTCTGTCTGTACTGCTCCCTGGGCCCTAAGAATATTGTCTTAACTTTGATCAGTGATGCAGTCCTAGTTTGTGAGGCTTCATTCTGAGAAACCCATCACTGTTCAAGCTTGTTCACTAGTTCATCGAGCACATTGATTCACTCACACCTTTGGATGTGAAGCTTTATACTTTTTATTGTAAAAGAACTACAGTTTCCCTCAATTGCTTTCTTTCCTTGAAGTCAAATAATGAACAAAGCTGTTAGTTATGACTAAAAATTCAACATTAAGTAAATTCTTTGTATCTCAATTTGCTTAGTTGAATGTCATAACTGGGATTCCTTCTCTAATTTCCTAAATATACTAATGTCTTTAGGATGTAATATGATTAAACAACTGGTATTTTAAAGCTCATACTTCTTCAGGGTAAGCTTGTGGAATCATCTTTGAAGGTGAATATGCCTTCAGCGCTGCCACAAAACATGGCTGCATATCCTCTCATGATGCACCATCTTGACCAGAATGGAAGAATGTCTTCTGAAGGTTTGTATTTAATACCACCAGCTAGAGGTATCGATATGTTTCTTTTAGTTGCAATTGCTTTTGATTAGTATTTTTCTATCAATATTTGTCCGCATCTGCCAGTTATCTCAAGTAATGTAAGACTAACTTTTGGGTAATCTTCCAAGATGATGTTTATGATGAATTTAGGTTTAAGAAATTATGATTTTGGGGTTTTAAGTTATAATATGATGTGGATTACAGTTATTATTGCCGAAATTATGAGATTGATCTGTAGTCTTCTGAAATAACTGGAAAATAAAATGGTTTTGTAAATGTTTCAAGCATATGCGTCGCCAAGTTTTACCTGGGAAAAAGTTTCAATATTTTATCCATAAGTGAACATGGGACTAGGTGTCAAAGATGTTGATTTAAAGAACCGAATTGAGGAAATGAAAAACTCAAGCAACATTATTTGATGGAAGGAATTTAGTTAGAAAAGGTTTTGGGTAGTATTTAATCATATTGTAGCACACTGTGTCAAGTGTCAACATTTGTGCTCATTATTCTTTCCTTTTTGGGATATTAAATCTGTTATTTTAAAATGAGTATGGTAAGTGGACAAGTTTGGTTTGAACTTGTTTGATAGTTCACAAGACAAAGTAAAGCAATTTCAGGAGGAAGCTTGAAACCTAACAGCATTGCTATGTTTTTGTTGTGGGTCCCAGGAATCAGTGGTACAGTTATACATCTTTTGAAGCAAAATTCTCAAGCTTTTAGTCAAATCACGTCCAACCTTTCTGCATTCAAGGTGAGTGCACCATGCCCTAGTTCGCAGCAATTATTTTATTGGCAACATGCAATCTTATAGTAATAGGTGTTAGATGAGATGAATACCTTGTCTTGTTTGTACAGTATTTAAATGGTTAGTATGCAGGTTATGTTAGGTTTTGCCATGTCAAATTCAAGAGGTTAAATAAGGTAACAACTGCCTATTAAATGATGAATGTAGGAATTTACATGCAATAAGAATGTCATGGTTCTTGTTGAAGAGGTCCATATGCTTCTGGTTATGATGTATTATTACATGCCCCCACAGTTTTGTTGGTGGATACTCTATTTGACAGAAGTTTTATTGTCCAGTGAACCTCTTTTCTTTCAAGGGAGGAGGTCATGGATTCTATACATGTAGTCTAGTCCTTTTTAACATGTTCATGTAAACCTTGTATGTGATGGCCTCATATCAGGCACTTCTACCATGAGCTTCACTAAAATAAGCTTAGGAAAAGTTTTTACCAAAATATCTAATGATTTTCCAATATAGGTAAGTCATTAGATATTTTGGTAAAAGCTTTTCCTAAGCTTTTTCTAGTGAAGCTCATGGTAGAATTTCTCCTCATTATCATATATGGTTTCTTTTTAACAGTCTTCTGAGGTTGGTTCATTAAGTAAAATTTGTATGAACAGTTACAGGATAATATTGATCTCTTCTGTCACACAAGGAACAATATTACTGCCATTCTAAATGAGTACGTCAATGTTCTTTATATGTTGGTTATTTTTGGGTTTACATGTTGCCTATGCTACTGGTTTTTAATTTCTACTGTGACTTTTTTCAGCATGAGAGACATGCCAGGTTTAATGAGCCGGATGCCACCATTGCCTGTATCCATTAATGACGATTTAGCAATTAGCATCTTGCCTGGTGCAACTCAGGTAGGTTATCATTTAAATTGATTTAGTTTGCATGTGCTGGAGTGGATGGCCAAAAAGGTGGGTTATATAGACGACCATAAGCTGAAGTTCACTTTATGGGATTTGCAATTAACTTTATCTTATTTTCATTCAGAGCATATTTCTTGCTGGTTGAGAGTGCAACCTTTCTGGGTTGACCTGTACTCTCTTATTATATTTATATCAAATTGTACTGTGCTCTAACATTTCACTTGCAAAACATCCTGAACTCTATCTTCCGAAATGATGAAAACATGAACTCCCCTGCTCCCATTCTAGCAAGGGCACCCTTATGACCTTTTTCCCCCCTATTCTTTTATTACATGTATTTTTCTCTCTAATTAACACCTCTAATCTCTTTCAACTCCCTATTTCACTCAAACCCTCTCTAGGCCTCTAACTAGTTTTATGACGATTTGATGTAATATTGATTTTGAATTGAAATTTGACATTTTTTGGCTACTGTTGAGAGTAAAAGGATAAGAGTTCACTTTCAGTTGCCTATTCACCAAACAGTGTGGCATGATAAAGGATCTTTGACCAAGTTTCGTGCAGTCTGTTCCTTCCTATCCAATGTCAATATTTTATTGTGTCTTGCATCCTATTCTGCATTTGCTTCTTTGTCGGCACTTCAAACTTCATTTCTGTGTGAGTACCATTGTAGACCATTTGTCACCACCTTCCGACCAAAATTTTTCCAACGTGGCTGGTTAATCCTTTTCCTGTTTTTATTTTATTGCACTGTAAGTGCTGCAAACCTCATTTTCCTAGCAATTTTTTTGTTCTGTAAAGTTGTCGTACTGAACTGTTTCATAGCTGGTTGATCAAACCCTCATGTAGTCTTTCCTGTTATCTCAATGTTAGATCTACAATTGCAGTGTCATCAAATTGTTGGCTAGCATGTCAGTTGGCAAAGCATCCTTCTTTTACTTGTCATTCCCCATCATTGCAGTATTGTCTCTTTGTTGACGACTTACAACCCGGCATCTAGCCATCTTAGTTTTTTCTAATTAGGTCACATATACTTGACTGTATTAAAGAATTCTGGTGCTCATCTTACATTTGAACAGAGGGTGGGGGAGGGGTTGAATTTTAGACCGTCAACCCTCCAGTCTGTTATTTCTATCAGCTAATGTTAGATTTAAATGACAGGAAACTAGTTGCCCCATTAGGCAATAGGCGGTCTGCAAATGTTTTAACAAGTAAGCAATGATTGTTCCTTGGTTTATTCAATCACCATGAGAAACTAAATATCCTTTTCCTATGATGCATACTTGTCTACACTTTGCGTTACCTTGTATTTTTTCCCTTCTATCTCAGTTGATGATTTTTAGCTCACCAAGCGGGATCCATCTCAAGCCAAGCCAAGATACTTACAGGGAATTGTTGAGATTGAGGTTGGGTATATATCTGATTTATGTAAATTACAAACAATTTTCTAGTTGTAAATCCATAAGAAGCTTGTAGGTTATGCTCTTGTTTCTCGTGTACAAAACATTCTTCACACGTTGGGTGCCACAATGGAAAATTAGTAAAGACCCCATTTTTGGAATCCAAAATTTTCACCCGCCTTATGTCAAACCCACGCACCAGATAATGAGAACCCAGATGCTTATAATCTTCTAACAGATTCATCTGGATTTTGGATTTGAAGCTTCATGTATATAATTTTTTTATAACTTGCTACATCTTGCTTCAGTATAAGACGAATTAGAATGCCTGATGATGTCAAATATTAGTTGCTATTCATTAATCTGTAGCTTTCATTTTTGTAGTTTCTTACGCGTCACCTGAAATATGTTCAAAAGATGGAGATCCAAAGCAGGTTGGAGATTACAGCAAAAGCAAATCAGGTTAGGTTAGGTTCAGTTACAAACGCGTTCAAATTGAATTAAACCATTCACCATAAAACACCTTCGTACATAACATAGTAAAATTAGCAATGGCTAAACTCGATCTTAGAAAACTCAAATTCCCAGTTGTGCACAAAACCAGCTGTAACATTTGAAAGAAAAGAAGCCATTTTCTGCTATAATGCAAAAACATATGTAGTGACAAGCGCAGAAGCGTAACAATGCTCTATACTACAGATGATGCCATTATGACGTTAGTTCTCATAAGAAGGCAGTGACTATAATATTTGCAAAAGTATGATGCCCTACTTGTCTGCATCTCGGAATTCCAGTCAGGAAAGTGCACAAAAAGCAGGGGAAAGAAAAAACAATAATAGTAATAGTTGACAGTTGAAGTCAAGCTGACTGCAAAGATCGGGCTCGAGCTGCTGCTCTTTCTAATGCTTTTAACCGATTAGCTTCCATGCGAGCATGCTGCTCTTCTGTGATTTGATTACTAGAGACAGATGCAGCTCTTTCCAGTGCCTTCAACTTGTTAGCTTCCATCCGAGCTCTCTGTTCTTCTGTAATATGAACTTCAGTAGAGCAGTTAGCTTCATTATTTGGCATTTGTTCCAGCCTAGAGCCACTAGCTGCGAGTACTTCAGCAGAATCCATAGGGGTGGGTATGTTATGAGATGGTTCCTGTGGTCAATGACATGAACATACCTCTGTTAAACATTAGCACCACACCATAATTGAAACAACAGCAAGCCTATAACATGACACTACGAAACTAGGAGCTTATAATAAAAACGAACTCATGCATAAACTAAATTCTTTAGTCTGACTGAGTCGTGAAGCCAAATGCACAATTAAGTAGGGCCGTGAATTAAGCAATACCGATAAATGCATTTCTAGAAGCAGCCAAATCCAGTACTAGGAGCAATGATGTAAACACTTTCAGCATTCCCTAACATAAATTCTTCCTTATAGCTAAAAGCCAATTCATCCATTTAATGTAAAAATTGCATTGTTATAAGGGATACTATTTTGGCATCAAATGGACTCGGAAACACAAATATCAAAAGCAGCAATATGATAAAAGGAAAAAACACACGAATGCACCAAATGCCATAGGATCATAACAATTTAAGAATGCTTGAAGCATACTATCCATTATTGCTTTTAGTTTCTAGAAAACATGGTAATGATTTTCCTTTGAAAAAAGCCTTTTACTAAAGGACCCCTCACACTACTAGCTATTGACTTGAGATGAGAGTTCACAAGTATAACAGAAAGAACAGACAACTGAAGAACAAGTTCAAAGGAATACGATTACCTCAGAAACTTTCTGGTAAATCTCATTAAGCATGCTGTCTTGAATATCATCTACATGATCTACCTCATAGTGGACATGAGTTTGTTCCTCAGAATGTCCAGCCACTACAATAAAGAGAGGGTTGCTTATTTTGTTACCTTAAAGAGCAATACAATAATATGCCTCTAAGCAATAAAACAAATAAACATACTTGAAATGGGCGACATGGAAATGGAATCTGTTACAACCAAAAGAAAAACAGGCACTGTTGCAGCATACCTTGCCCATCGCTGGGGCCATTAAATTCATCTGGACTTTCATGCAATTTTGTAGGATCCCCTCCTCTAGCAACTCGCTCTCTTAAGTCTCTAATACAGTTCTGACAAGATATATGCAACAAAAGAATTATGCTTATGTATACCCAGAATTTACTCAGCTGTCCAAATTATGAAGATGCTAAAGCAAAGTCACCGGCACGTAAAGGGATTTAAATTTACTGTCATCAAAGCTGCCTGTATTTTAGGAAAACAAAGAACATCTATGGAGTCCAGATCAACACGAACAATCTCAAACAAAGCTAAATAGCTAATACAATACGTGAAATTCAATGGTTAAACATTAAACCTCGTCTCGATATGTACATTTAAATTTGAGTCTCAAAACCCAAAGCTATGAGTAAGAGGTAGCCAATCGCGTAATGTCTTGCAGGCTACTCCCTTGAAACAAAAACTACTTTACCCTAAATTCAGTAAAAAGTCATTGAACACTGCAAATTAAGGGTTGAATGAGTTACCTTAACACGTTTGGAAGAAGCAACTTTATCCACTTTATGTACAAACTGATCAAAAGAGTAATAAGGGAGCAACTGCTTGTGCCACTCTCTGTACAACTCAATTAAGTTTCCCAAATCACTGGCCTAAAAGAAAAAAACTTTAAAGCTTAATTAAATCACCCAAAAAAAGGTAAAAGAAGAACAATCATATGAAGTTAAGAGAAAGAAGATAAATCTAGTAATCTACCTCGTGACTGCGACCGCGGTACCTAAAAGCCCGAGGGAAGTGGCGAAGGATGTAACCGATACCATCATCGGAGAGGAGAAGTTCGGGTGTGAGCTTGGGTCGGGTTCTGCTTTTGGATACTTTCTTGGGCTTTTCGGGTCTAGGGAGCTGATTGGGAGTATAGCTGAGGGCGGCGGAGGCGGCGGCAGAGGAAGCGTTGAGATTGGGTTGATCGGGGCAGTCACGAGCCCAGTGACCGGGTCTTCCGCACTTGTAGCAGCCTTTTCCGACGGGATTTGGGATACCGGATCCGGGCCTTCCGGGATTGGGATGATCGGATTTGGGGGCGTCGGGGCAGTCATGGGACCAGTGGCCTGTCTTTCCGCATTTGTAGCAACCCGTCGGCGCTGATTTTGGATTCTCCATTTCGCACTTCTCTCAGGTGTTTAGGTTCTTCTCTTACTACTTTTACTATTTATTTGCTCCTTTTGTATATGGCGGGAGATATTGGAGGGAAAAAAAATATTAGCATTTTTTACTTCGGCCCAAATCCACCAGTTTCTAATAAACTTATCTTTAAATTCGGTCTTTTATTTTTCTAATATCTAAGAGATGCGTTTGTAAGAAAATGGTTTTCCCTCCAATATCTCCCGCCACGTACAAAAGGAGCAAATAAATAGTGATCGCCCATTTTTCTCTGTTTGTCTCAAGATTTCGTCGAAACTTGTGGGTTTCTGTCGAAATTTCTTGTTTGATCTCTCTTCTTGAAGCCGAAGTGCGAGACAAGGTCCTTCTCGGCGCTGTCTCGATTCAACTCTTGTTCGCCGGTTTTTCTCCGTTTTATCTCGGGATTTTGTCGGAGCGTTTGGGTTCCCTCCGGAAGTTCTTTTTTCTGTGTTTGCTCGCTGCTAGTTGCTTCCTTTCAGCTGGGGTTTTCAGGCTGCTGGTGTTTCTTTCTTTTCATTGCCGGTGGGTTTCTGAGAGTTGAGTCTCACTGGATTCTTCGATTGGCTCGTTTCGGGAGCTTTTTTGGTTGTTTCTGTTGTGAGGGCTCTTCTCTTCAGTGGGCTCCTTTTTCAGCTTTTCTGTCAGGTTCGAGTCGTCCCTTGAATCCACTTTTATTTTTGCTCTTTCGTTTTCTATGATTTGATCTTGGTTTGGTTATTTCACTTCTTCATTGAAAGATGACTCAGGGTTGATGGATTGTTGCTTTATGATTGGTTTTCTTTGCATTATCGTTTGCTTATTATGAATATTGTGGCTTGGAACTGTAGAGGTTTAGGCCAACAACACTCTGTTAGGGCTTTAAGGGATGTTTATCAAAAACATAATCCCGACATTATATTTCTTAGTGAGACTAAACAGAGGGGCTCAAAACTGGAAAAACTCAGGAATAGATTGGGCTATGTTTACTCAAAGTATGCCGATCCAACGGGGACTGCAGGAGGTCTCTCTTGGTGGTGGCGATAAAATATGAATCTTCAGGTCTATGTAGCTACTAAGAATTTCTTTGATACAACTGTTGAAACGGAAAAAGGTACCTTCGTGTACGGACATCCCTATGTTAAGGGTAAATTGGAAGTTTGGGAAGCTATTAAAGAGCTTAATCACTGGTGCAATAAAGCATGGTGCTGTATAGGAGATTTTAACGACGTACGTTTTAACTATGAAAAGCAAGGAGGTAATCCGATTGATGCGTCAAGAGCTTGGGAGTTTAATAAATTTATATCTGGATGTAATTTGTTTGATCTACCGATTCAGGGAGGGGAGTTTACTTGGGCCGACAATAGGGACAATAAATCCTATGTAATGCTCGATGGTGTAATTGGTTCCCGAACTGTTTAGCATATGCTGACATTGCTATTGGGTCTGATCATAAGCCTCTCTTTCTTTGCCTTGAGAAGAGGGATAAACAAAATTGGAAGTCCTTTAAATTTAGGTCGAAGTGGCTTGTCAATGATAAGTGTTAGAAAGGGAAAGATGGAAGCACTGAAGATTTCTATCTTGATCAACGAAGCTAATAGGGAAAGATTCAAACTGGGAAGGGGACTTAGGCAAGGATGATGTGTGGTATCGCCTTTGCCAGAGATGTGGAGAGATCAAATCGATGGAACATATTCTATTTTTCTGCCAGTTGCTATTAAAGTTTGGAAACTTTCTTCCTTCAGTAACTATCCAAGGAAGGAAAGTTTCAAAGGGATGTTTTTTTACCTCTTTTGCATTTTGATCGTTAATGTCTTTTTACCTCGATCAGTATTTTTAAAAATGATTTTTTTTGAGTTATCAAAATGAAAAGAACTTAGAAGTTAAAGTAACCAAAATGGAGTGTAAATATGATATGGTGTCTACAGTCAACTATTGTTAAAAATATAAAGTGTGACTAAAATGAGCATAATGAAATTGTAAAAATTTTATTTTAAATAACCAAAATTTAAGCATCCTAAAAATTAGGCGGCCAATTAAATTGTTTAGCCAAAAATTTATTTACTTTTTTATTCTTGGTTTTTGCTGAATATTTATTTCAACTTTTAACCAAAAAAATTGTGGATTAATGACACCTTAAATAATGAATTATCTTTATGATACCCGTAAACATGATAGGCTGGCAATAATGATTGACACGTCACTGTTTCACTTCAACGATTTCCAACTTTCAAATGTTTCATTTTCACCACCATACCATCATAAAGGACAAGACAAGCAAGTTTTCCAACCTACCAAACACATTGTTTGAATTCATATAAAATCTGTATCTATAATTCCTAACTTTAATGCCTTTGCTGAAAGGCTGGAGCCTAGTTCCTCATTTAACCTCTGAAACTGAAATATTATAAATATCTATATTTACAAAACAAAAAAACCTGACTCTTCCTGCCCGTTATAATTGCAGCTTCGTCCTATTGTTTTGTTTCAATGAATTTTCATTCCATCCCAAAAATAAATTTTATACTTCTGAAAAAAGTTTGGGGGGTTCATAAATTACCAGCCCAATCATAATCTTGATACACGAAGTGAATAGGGCCTCCATCAGACAAAAGATGCGTCAAAAGCCCCGCCCTGGTTGTATCCAGGTAATTCATCACCCACCTCAGCACATCTTTCTCTTGTCCAAAATCTACACTAAACCTGTTTCAAGGTAACCCCCAAAAAGAAAAACAATGCATGCATCAAGGCCATCCTTTTCCCTCTCAGTTTCAAAGTACATACTCATAAATTGGCATTAGTATGTACTGAAAACTTACCACTTGATGATCCTAGTTAAAGAAACAGTTCTCTTGTCTAGATTGATCTCTATGGCTCCATTCTGGAAGTACTCCCTTGCAGCACCTCTTAGCTCACCTTCAACACCCTGAGCAGTGAAAAACCTAACGGTGGGGCTTGACCTTGTTCCATTGCATAGTCCAAAATGGATGAATGGATTAACTTTAGCTGGAGCAAACTATCATTTTAAGAAGAAAAAGAAACCAGTTAAAAACGAGGCTGTAGGGCAAAGACAATTGATGAAGTTGGGGCCGGGGTTACCTTTAAGCGCCTGTCACCATTGCCAAAAGGCCTGACCAAGGAATAAGGTGACTTTCGATTGTTTCTAAGGATCCCATTCTGTATAACGCTGAGGCTGTAAGGGTAGCCCCCAATTACATATTGGAAATCACCGAAAAAAGCTCTTCTATCAAGTATTCCTTCAGGATGTCCAATGGTAATTACAGCATGGATGGCCATGGCATTATATAAGTTCAAGAAGAAGGCTAGTCTCTCGTCTGGACTTAGTAATTGAAGATCCACCCTTTGCAGATCTCGTGTCAAATTTAAGTACCTGCATCAAATCAATGCTTAGAAAACCGGATTACATGCTTAATCTATTGGAGTTGTTAATGAATTGAAAGAGGAGGAAACAAGGAAAAAAAACCTGCGGAATTCTTCACTCTTCCCGATCCTGTAATAGTCAACATGATGCCTGTCATCTGATGCGTATGCTTCGAGTATGGCGGTCATCAACCTGGCAAGCTTGTCGGCTAGAAAAGATGGGGATTTGGGCTCACTATCGTTGACTGAGATCCGAAAGTTGAAGCATGCTGTAATGAAAGGCTCATGCTCAAGGAAACGATAAAAATGTCTTCCTTCTTCAAAATCATTTTCCCTGCACCAACAATGGTATCATATACAAAAGCACGAGTATGATTAGGGGTCGACTAGAATAAATTGGAAACAGTGCGGGAGAGAATGTTTTTGTACCCGAAAACATGTTTGATGAAATGCTTCTGGGCCAGCTGCCTTCCAGTTTCAATTCCCTATAAAACACGTAAGAGTAATTTAATTATTTACTGTTGGTGCAATTTCAACAGTAAAGATGTTAATGTTTGTTAACAAGAAAACATTTTACATGTCGGATTTTTTAATCAACTTTTGAGAAATCACTTTCTTTGTTTCGTAAACTTTATTTTATTCATCATGGTATGGTATGACTCTATTCATGGTAGCAATAAAATAATGTACCCTTCAAGTCAAAACAACCTTTTTTCCATCATCATAATTACAATATATTTAATTAATATAATCCCGTTTATTGTCTTCTTCAAATTCTTGAAAGAAACAAATGTTTTTCGAGAAAGGTAACATGTTTTTTTTTTCTTTTTAAAAGGTTAATTATAAAATAAAAAAGTGACGACTTATAGAATTAAAATGTTTCATTAATAATAAGATTATATGTATGTAATCATTAAGAAAATACATTCCATAAAATTTGTAATCATACAAATAGTCCCAAACAAAACACGCGTGACATATATAATAGTCCAATTATGAGAGAATTGGTATATACAATATAAGCCTATAAGTACAACCTAAGGTTTGCAGCTAATCTACCATAATTAGTGCTTAATAGGTTGGGTTAATCAATAAATATCATCCCTGAATGATGGTGGGTTTGTGCTGTCATCCCTTGCTTCGTGCAATCCATCATTAGTGTCGTGTAACGTGTTGGTTTTTTCCCCTAGTTTTTCTTCATCATATTTTTTTTAAATCGAATTGTTAATGGTCAAGAAAATGCTAATAATTATTATAGGTCGCTATATTTCATCACTGTGAATGGAAGGGTGTGTTTGTTTTTTTTAAATATTTTTCATCTTTCACATCTATTTTTTAGAAATATCACCATTTCCTTATTTATTTTCCTTTTCTTCCATTTATTTCACGATTTTTAGGATAAGTTACTTATTTTCATTATTTATTACCAAGTATAGCGATTTTATTAAATTAATTCCTAGTATTATTATTAATAAGCAACCAAAATTGAAAAAAGAAAAATAAATGAAATACCTTTTTTCTGCCGCAGTCAAGGTGGTGAATGATGACTTCCAACATATCATCACCGGCGAAGCAATTCTTGACGATCTTCATCTTAATCAGACGGTCCTGAATCGGCAAACTCTGTCTCAGAAGCTTCACAATCCCCAGCAACTCATCTTTTTCTTCTTCTTCTTCATCTTCATCATCATCGAATCCATACACCGGTACTTTAGGAGCTCCGTCAGGGCATTTCTGGCTCAACAATTCCCTCATTCTCTTATCCAACTCCCCACTATTTCTCAACGAATTCAACGTCACTAACCCACCCAATAACTTCTCGTTGAAAAATATCTGAGGTACTTCCGATTTCCCCGTTCTTTCCACCAACTCCTTGGCTCTTTTGGGGAACACGTCGATGTTTATTTCCACGTACGGTAGCCGTTTTTCTCTGAAGAATTTCCTAACGGCGGTGCAGTCACGACAATTCGACCGCGAAAAAAACGTTATTCGACCTTTTAAATCAAACCTTTCGTCTTCGCTTTTCAGCTTCACTATGACTTTGACACCCGGGATTTTGATCTCCGTCACCTCCAAGTTTAACGAATCGTTTTTCACGACGAAATCCTCACCGTCCTCTGTTAGCGACGATAAGCGTTTTATGATTGCCGCTGAGAGAGTGGTGCTTCGATCTTTTATGTACTTCCCTATGCTAGGCATGCTTTCGGCCGGGGATACGGATTGAGAGCGTTCCAATTCGGGCTGTGGCTGTGGCGGTGGCTGGGGTTTCGGGAAATGAGCTTGAGCCTTGATGGCTGGCATGTAGTTATTATAGCAATTAGTACCGTTGCTTTGAATTTGATGATTAACCTCCTTAGCGTTGGACTCTCCGATTTTATTCACTTCAACAGAATTCAAACTACAATCTTCCTTCTTTTCACTAATGATTTTCTTCATTTCCACATCAGAGAATTCAGCTCCGAGTTGATCATCCAGCTTGACGACGGTTCCGTTAACGTCGCCATTGGAAATATTAATTTTCTTATCATCGACGACGACGCCTTTGGGTGACTCGGGGTTCATTTCTTTTTTATTAATTATTTCAGAAAGGGAGAAAAAGGAAACTAAAAGAAACAATAATAAAGAATAAAGAAAAAGAGGTAACGAGAAAACGAAAACCAGAGCGATGAAAACGGAGTGATTGAATGGAGAGAAAATATAGAGAGAAATGAAAATCAAAATGGAAGTATATAAAACAGGAGGGGGGTGGGCTCTCAGGAAGAGGTCAAAAGACGTGAAGACAGAGCCTTCCTTTTTTATTTGATTCATAAATATTTGATTGATGAATATTACTTACCAAAAAAGAAAACAAAAAATAAGGTTAATTCCGACAAACATCCTCCACTTATTTCCTAAGTTTTAAATTCATCCATAATTAATTCATTAAAGCATCGATGTTATATTATTCTGACCTTTTTGCCAACTAGGTGCGAATTTGAGCTTTAAATATTAAGACCTGGATCAAATTATAAATATGTGCATACCTATTCTATGACATATTAAAAATAATAAAAATGTCAATTGGATGACTATTTTCATTAACGTATTAGATCTAAACTAACTCATAAGATACGTATACATATATTTGTAATATAATTCATGCATTTTAAACGTATTCCATGTGAGATTAATAAACAGACTTAATTAATATAATTGTCGATACTTTAAAGAATATTTTAAAATTTAGTAATGAATTAAAATATAATCCTAGTTTGAGGATGTGAAGTTAAACCAAGCAATAAGAAGAATAGTGGGATTTGGCATGAGATTGAGTTGACACTTTGATATTGAGTGGCTAAACTTGGGTCCCAAATTAAGCGTAGTTTAAGGGGGAAAGATATTAGTTTGGGCTTAGTCAAAGGGGGCTTACAAAAGAAGTCAATTTGCTTTAGATATGGTTTCGGCTTTTGGAGAATAACCGAATTGCCATTGGGGGCATTGTTCATCAAACTTCCCTCCAAGTGGCATTTGCTTGAATCGGACCAAATTGAAGCCGTCCAACACGTATTACAATTTTTTTTTAAAACAAACTATATATATTTTTAATTATTAAAAAAAACTTCTTACTCCACTAATCTTACAGGATAATTCGATATCAATTCGATTGGAAAATATTTAATATATTCTTTTCTTAAATATTTATTATTATCTTTTTATCTTTTTTTATTTTTATATAATTTTTTTAAATAAAAGAATTAAAATTGGTCTGTCTAAGTATTAAATCTGTGTTTAATAAATTTATAAACAAATTTTTTTACCACTACAATCAATGATAAATAAATTAAATTTTACATTAATTAATTTTTAACGTAAAATATTTTCTCCTACTAAATTTATGTATTTATACTATTATTTAAGTCCCTCGCTGAATTGGTGTCACCCTCAACCTAGTCATCAACTTAGTCAAAAAAATTACAAAAATACCCTTACGTAGTTAAAATAAGTTATACTAAAAATCCTATTACATGCGTATATACATGGAAACCACAGATTTAGAATAAATATGGTTTGAAACTAATAAATCATAATAACACATGAAATATATACATATTTGAATGTATAAGTTTTTATCGTATCTGCTCTTTTTGATACAATGCCTAGAACTACCCATAGCCCTTCCTCAATCCTTAAATAGGAGAATAATGCGCTTTAGCACACTTGAACCTACGTCCTCCTACACTGGCAATAATGCTGATGTCAATTAAGCTAAGACTCAATCGGCTATTATGATTAATTAGTTCAAACCATATATTTCTTTATTTGTTGTATGTTATTTTTAAACACAAATTTGCATTCTAAATACATAGTTTCTCCATGCATATGTGTAATAGAATTTCTAGTATATTATACTTTTTATTCTGAACTGATATAAACACTATGATAAAAATAGTTTACCCAATTACAAATAGTTTATTTAAATAATTATAATAAAAATTAATTGTTATAATATATAATTTAATTGAAAAAAATAATTTGGAATTTAGACTAAAATAATTGGGGATCGACCCGATTAAGCAACGAACAAGTAAAAATTAGAAATTGAGCATACAAATTTAACGTGAAAAAACCCCTCCAAAGAGAATAAAAAACCACGGACAAAGATAATTTTACTATAATGGGAAAAGAATGAAGAGTATAAAGATGGAGATAAAAACTAAACCCCGAAACCCAAAAAATAAAGAACCCTCAAAACGTAAACACAAAATTCTCCAAAAGTGTTATGAGTTCTAATCTTTAATAGGTGTATTTTCTAAGGTTGAAAAAGAGTCTATTTATAGGCTAAACTCATAGGTCGAATAATAATAAAATAATCTAGACTAATCAGAGTTTGATTGAAACAAATAAACAGAGTTTAACTAGAAGATTATTTCTCAAATTTGACTAAAATAGGAGTCATACTCAACAAATCTCCACATTGACTCATATTTCCACAACGCCATCTTTGCTAAAGCCCGCCACGGGCTTATCTTGAACTATGTAGAGTATTAATTGAGTCGAATTTTTGCTTAGAAACTGGAAGGCTTCTAGCCTTCGACTTGTACATTGCCAAATCAAAACTAACCTGAGCCTGATTTTCACGAACACAGTGCCCTAACTTTTCAAAACATGCATCCAAAAGAGAACCTCTCTTCAACGAAACAACCATACATTTTTCCTTCCTATGACCAAGTTGCCTTCGCTCCAAACGAGTTGACTTCGACTCCATAACGGACGAGGAACATCCGATTTCACCGGTCATTGTAGAACCTTCCAAAACATAAAGACTGCCGATTCTTTTACCTTTTAACAAAATGAGAGTCCCACGAGACACCTTAATGCCACTCGACTCGATGTTGATCTTGTAACCTTTTAAGTCTAAAATACTCAAGGAAATGAGATTCTTACAATATCAACACTGTTTGTCTCGCTTCTTTGATGCTACCAAAATGGAAGCTTGCCTATCTGTCTTGTTATTCTAACCAAAATTATTGTCGAGTTTGTCTTTACTCAACAAATGACCCTTCACATCATCGAACAAGAGTTTGTCTTTGCCATAAATTAGGATCCCCCTGAAAGACTTGTATGAAGGGGGTAAAAAACACAATAATAGCATAGCCTGATAATCTGAACCTCAACGTTATTTAAATCATTTAAAAGGGTAATGAATTGACTGATGTGATCTCTAAGAAATTCACATTTGTTCATGCGAAACGTAAATAAACATTGTTTCAATACTAAACGGTTAGCTAGAGACTTAGTCGTATAAAGAGTTTCTAACTTTTTCCACAAGGTAGATGAGGTCTTCTCCATCAATATCTCCTGCAATACCCTATTCGCGAGGCACAACTGGATTGCAGACACGGCCTTTTCATCAAACTCTTCCCATTCTGACTGATTTAGATTCTTGGGCTTTTTCCCAGTAAAGACATTTTTCAGGCCGGTTTGAACTAAAATTGCCATCATCTGAACTTGCCACAGATTGAAATTTGTGACACCACCGAACTTCTCAATGTCAAACCTTATTGTTTCCATCTCTGAATGGGTTGATCTACGAAAATTGAACTAGCTCTGATGCCAATTGTTGGGGATCGACCCGATTAAGCAACAAACAAGTAAAAATAGCGGAAGAAATTGAGAAACTGAACACACAAATTTAACATAGAAAAACCCCTCCAAAGAGGATAAAAAACCACAGAAAAAAATAATTATACTATAATGGTAAAAGAATGAAGAGTATAAAGATGGAAATAAAAACCAAATCCCGAAACCCAAAAAATAAAGAACCCTCAAAACGTAAATACAAAATTCTCCAAAAGTGTTATGAGTTCTAATCTCAAATGGATGTATTTTCTAAGGTTATAAAAGAGCTTATTTATAGGCTAAATTCATAGGTCAAATAATAATAAAATAATCTAGACTAATCAGAGTTTGATTGAAACAAATAAATAGAGTTTAACTGAAAGATTATTTCTCAAATTTAAATAAAATTGGAGTCACACTCAATAATATTTTTTTATAGGACCCAAACCAACCAACCAACCAACCAACCTCAAAGTAAAATCTGAAGAAAAAAAAAACTCACATAATTTATATAAAATGGAATCCAAACTTATAATATTAAAATAAACTAGTAGTTTGTTTGATAAACCATTGATTTTTTTTATTTAATTGAAAATGAAAATTTTTAACAATTAATATTTTAAATGTGTTTGATAATAATTTTAATTTTTTACTTAATATAAAATTTTCAAAAAAAAAGTGTTGAATAAGATAAGTAGGTAGGGAGCTACTTATCAGTTAATGTAAAATATATTAAGTTTATTTTATTTCATTAAAAATTGAATTAAATTGTCCTTTTATAAAAAAATTAAATATTCAAATTAGTATATTTACCTTTCATCCAAAACTATCCACAATCATACAGAATATTATATTAAAAAGATTAAAATTAAAAAATAAAAAATTATTTTAAAAATCAATATTTAGTTTTATCAAACAAAATAATTATATTCAATACTTATATTTACTAATTTATCAAACAATTTTCTAATATAAATTCAACACTTATAAAATTTAGCAATAAAAATCCAATACTTAATTTTTCAATATTTAAATTTTTAATTTATCAAACACACCATTGTTGAGTATTTTTCTCTGTCTCTTTTAGATGGTGAGGCTTCCTTATTTATATGATATAGGTATTGTTCACTGACATGACATACTAAGTAGGTTCCATGCAATTCAGCACGTATCCTGCTCTAGACTTAACAAGTATTTATGTGGTCCCATGCGCGATCCCACATGTGAGGCTTCCCTATTTATATGATATAGGTATTGTTCTCTATCTCGTTTGTTGCAAGCTCTATCCTTGTTGCATGTGCTCACGTGTTTGCTTGACCGAAAACATATGACACTGCCTGGCCATTTGCTGATCAGATTGCATGAATCCTACCCCTATTCTTATAGGAAAATCAATCTTCATGTAGAAAGTTGCAAACATCATCTTAGCCATCTTCATTATGGGATGTCTAGAAATGACATTATATGCCATGGGATGATCAACCACAAAAAACTGAACATACTTCGTCGTGGTATGCTCACCATCCCCCAAGGTCATGGGTAAAGTAATAGAACCCTTTTTCTAGTAAGCCTCCCAGGTTAACACTTCCATAGCATTGCCACTATCCACTAACATTCTTTTTACTTCGAAACTTGTAATAGTTGCTAACACAACCATTAGATCGTTTCCCTCCTCATCGCAAACTAGCTCTTCATCTTTGTTACCAAATTACACCTTTCATTCTTCCTGTTGACGCAACCTCTTTGGCAAGTTAACTGACATAACACTTCTAAGATGAGCCTTCCTCTTGGTATTAGAGGTCGCCTAATCCTCATCTATCCCAATTATCACATGAATAATTCCTCTCACCTTCTTCTTACCTTTTACTTCGATCCTCAAACTCTTCCTTGGCAGAATATTATGCTGAGCTACAAAATCCTTCAGCTTTTCATTTTTGTCTGCTTCTTCAATGGCATCATTCAAAGAAGAAAAATCCTCAGTTTTATGGCCCCCATTTTCATGAAAAGCATACCTATCCCTCGAGTTCAACCTTCTTGTATTATGTCTCATAGGTGGAGGACTTAGCAAAATACCCAGACTCTTTACCTAACTAAGGATATATGCACGCGTAGCAATTAAGGGAGTATATGTCTCAAATTTACTATAAGGAGGATACCTTTTTGTGTGCTTAGGTTGAAACCATTGAGACGTCTTAGATAACTCATTCTTGACTATCCCTTCTACTATCCTCCACCTTGTACACACAGAGCCTGAGAAGACGGACCCTGACAACCACGAGCTCTTTCTATTCCTCAAATGCCTATAATCCCTTTGGAAAGTACTGCTTCTTAATCTCTTCTACTTTAGTAAATTTGTGAGCCCTCTTATATAAATCTGCCAAACTTTGTGGCCTGTTACCAGTGAACGAGTACTGTACATACTCATTTAAGACTCCCACAATAAAAGCATCAATAGCCCATTGGTCTTTCAAATTTTTTGTATTTAATGTCGCTGCATGAAAACGCTTGATGTAATCCTGCAAACTCTCTCCTTCTCTTTGCTTGACAAATATTAAACCCATAGGAGTACTCATTATTGTCCTATACACTAGAAACCTCCCCAAGAACATCTGACCTAATTGTGAAAAACTTTGAATGGAACCCTGCGGTAGAGATAAATACGAGTCTTTTGCACTTCCCTTAAGGTTTGTTGAGAAGGCCTTACACTTCGCAGCATCAGGAGCTCCCAACATATTCATATAATCATTGTATTGCATGAGATGTGCTCGAGGGTCCCTCCTACTTTCAAACATTTCTTTTAGGACTTTAAAGTCAGCCGGTAAACTTATAGTTGCTACTGCACCAATTTGTTGAGTATTTTTCTCTGTCTCTTTTAGATGGTGAAACTTCCCTATTTATATGATATATGTATTATTCATTGATATGACATACTGGGTAGGTTTCATGCATATCAACACGTATCCTGCTCTAGATTTAACACGTGTTTATGTGGTCCCATGCGCGATCCCACGTGTGAGTTCGCAGGAGAATTAGGTACTCCTCTTGCGAACACTATTATTATACGAGTTCAATCTGTGAACTCAGCGTGCGAGCTCGTTGGCAACTGACCCAAACCCATTCGAGTTTTGGGCCGGTAATAGCAAGCATCATAAGAACCCTAAATTCTCAATCTTATCAATTTTTTTAGGGGAATTCTCAATATTATCATCAAATATTATTATTTAACTCAATTATAGTTCGACTTATTCCTTGTTTACATAGTTTTGCGGATGTATATGATTTTTTGTTTTCGATGAGAATATGTATATGATGTTAGTATTATGGGCGTTGGCGAATCCGTCTCTCTTCATGCCTTCTCGCACGTCACATTAATAAAGAAATTAATATATCACAAGTGAAAACGTGGGATTGCATTTAGAGACCTCTTCGTGGGTAGGAATGGGCTGCCTCATCTTCAGTTTCTTATTTAAACGGGGTTTAAAATATATTAGACTTTCGTTTATATTAAATTTTAATTGTTTTTAGTTTATTTTTATAAACAAGTAACCATTCACACTGAATTGAATCAATCTCAATTCTACAGATAAGTTTAACTTGGACTGGGGACATCTTTGATGGCACTTAACCGAGTCAAGATGATAGTTATTTATATTAAAGAATTGAATTTTAATCTGTTTTTTTATTTAAAAATTTTGATCCATTCATACAATTATGAAAAAGGTAAAAATGATTTTGTAGCCTTTAACATTTAGAATTTTTGCCAATTTAATCCTTACTCTTTAATACATAAAAATAAAAAATTTAAAGTTTTTTTTATATTTTCAACAAAAATCTTAAAAAAGTTTAAATTATATATTTATTTACAGAAATCATTAAGAAATTATAAAAAAAACTATAAAAAAAATTAAATAGTTTCAAATTTTAAAAAAGAAAATGTTATTTACTTCTTTATTAATAATAAAGTCCATTCAAACTTTAGATAGACATTTCACCATTCAAGAAGAACTAACACATTTTTTGAACATTTGGAACTTTTTATAATTTTATTGAACTTTTAAATGAATTTCTTAAAATTTTAGATAGACAATTTACCCTTCAAGAAGCAAATAACACATTTTTTTTGAGTTTTTGAAACTTTTTATATATTTATAGTTTTATTGAATTTTAAATAAGTTTCTTAAAATTTTAGATAGACATTTTACTATTCAAGAAACAAATAACACGTTTTTTTTAAACTTTTGGAGTTTTTATATTTGTATGACTTTATTGAATTTTTAAATGAATTTCTTAAAAATTTAGATAGATATTTTACCATTCAAGAAAAAATAACAATTTTTTTAATTTTTGGAGTTTTATAATTTTATTGAATTTTTAAATGAATTTTTTAAAATTTTAGATAGACATTTTACCATTGAAAAAGTAAATAACACACTTTTTTTTTGAATTTTTGGAACTTTTTTATATTTTTATAATTTTATTAAAATTTTAAATGATTTTCTTAAAATTTTTATTTGTACTTTTATTTTTTTAACATTTTTGGGAAAAAATTTAAAAAGTTTGTAAATTTTATTTTTAGGATTTTTTAAATATAAAACTTTTATTTTTTAAATGATTTTATATACTTTTAAATAGCAAAGACCGTATATGACAATAGTTGTGACTAGGGGTGCATTTGGATGGGCGATTGAGTGCGGTGCGGCGCGTTTAGTTTACTTTTTGTCTCACGCTACAGTATCACTACAGTATCTAATCTTACCGCCACTGTTGTTTTTACACTAACGGCAGGTAAACGCATCGCCCATCCAAACTCACCCTAAAGCAATTTATATTATGCAAACGACAAAAATTTCCCATATAGTATGTGACCATATTGATAAATTATGTCGAAGGTTCTTCCGAGGAAATAAAGCATGTTGGAAGCTTTGGTTTGAAACTCATGCGTGATTGAATTTGTTGCTTTTGGCTAAATTTGGTTGGAGGATGCATTTGAAAATGATAAAAATATGAGCACAGGTGCCACGGAATAAGTACCTCTTTAGTGGCATTAGTTTGCATACTTGGGAATATGCCCGATTTTAGAGGTTATTTGAGAGTGCAACCGTCTAAGGTTCAGGTTGAAAAGGGCTTAAAAAATATTTTTTTAGCTTTTAATGTCGAGAAAATTTTTTTAGACTAAAATAAATCAATTAAATGCCTACAACATATTTGATTGGGTATAATGGCTACGCCATTACAACCGTATTCTATGGGTCCACCTAATCATCCGTTTGGTTCAATGGAATACCCTATTACGGGTTTATTCCATTACGGGTGTATGCCAAAAATTGGCTAATTTGAGGATTTCTATTCCCTTCCCAGACCACCATTTGGCTATTCCATTCCATTTTTTACCCTCCCTACCCAAAAGCCCCAAAAACAAGAGCAAACAGAAGCTGCCAGCAAAGTTACCCAAGGCTCCACCCGCTCCCGATTCACTGTTTCGGCAAGTGCTTCTTCACTTTATCGGCGACTATTTTCGGCAAGTGATTAAAGGTTATATGCTCTATCTATATTTTTTTTTGTATTTTCTTTGTATCTTCGGCAACTATTTCGGCAAGAGATTATTGAAATGTTTCGGCAACTGTATTTTCTTTGTATTTTATTTTCACTCTTTTGTTGAATCGGATTTTTGTTTCATCAACTCTATAAATACATTTCAGATTTTGAGTTTCTATATTAAGCATGTATCTTTGATATTCTCAAGGGGTTTATGCTTTGTTTTTGTCCAAAAATGTTGGGTTCTAATCCTTTGTTTGTTTTTTGAACTGTAGATTGCTTCCTCTGAAATTGGTTTTTGTTGATTGAAGAGAAAGAAATGGATAGGGCTAAAGAGACGGGACTTAGAAATGTGAGCTCAACTTGCTCAATCTCAGAGTCAGATAATTATGATCTGTGCTGATGGATGTTCTATGATTGATCGAAGAATGGTAAGCTATCTGTCTATTCTTAATGTTTCTTTCTTTTGTGCGTGTATGTGTGCGTTCTTGTTCATATGTGTAATGTTCCTTACCAATCTTATGGGTGAGACGTGCAGTGCATGTGAGGAAATAAAGGTAGCAAAAAATTATGAAAATTGGAATTTTGATATAATACATATTATTCATGGAAAAAAATAGTGTAGCAGATAGTTCTTTTATTGTTATAGTTGAGTGGTGGAGAGAGAGTGGAGTAGCATAACCAATAGATATTTGGTTCCTTGGTTTTAATTTAATAGCATGATGCTTCTGCCAACATGTTGATGCGGTTTACTGCAATGATCCAACTACAGTTAATTAATTATTTGTTTAGGCCAATCTACTCTTGGTTTTGTACCATCATCATATTGATATATGTGATGGAGAAAACGCCATTGCTTACCAATGATATATTTTCTCAAATGTTGTTTTGGCCTTGAGTGACAGTATGGTAATAATATTATCCTGTCTAAATAAAACAGTTACTTAAGATTTGCATTTCAACTTGAGGTATTATTCTTGTTTATGCTGTGGAGACTCGTATCTATATATAAACTAAACTATTGAACCACTTCTGAGTAATTTGCTTCTCAAGCTAGTATTAAGTTGTGTCACTTTCATCTGCGCATAATGGGATGGTTTGATAGTTGAAATTATGGATGATCTGAATCTAGCTGTAGGAGATTAAATATATGATCACCAAAGTAGTGGGATATCATAGATTAAGCAGGATATCTTGGATGATATTGGAATTCATCTTGAGATAGGCTGCTTTCTTTAATATTTGTACAAGTATATTTGAATGTTTAGCACTTTGGGTTACATTAGGGTACTCAAGTCATCTCTGCATGTGTATGCACTGATAATTACCGCGACCTGGTGAAAGATTAATGAAAAATTGAACATGGTCATTACTTATCCACCCAAGTATTTGGGGACCAAAATAGAAACAGAGAAGCACATTTCCCTCCTTTTCTTTTGTCATGTGACTGAGGCTATTCTGGAGAGGGAATTAACGTGAAAAATTCTTGAAAAGAAATTTGCTGTGGGGATGGTAAAATCTAGCGAACTGCTTTTGCTAGTCATTAACACACGAATAAGTTTTCTAATGACTTAATGATACAATATTGGGATGCCTTTCAAGAAAGGTAAATGAAAAGGCTATACTTTGTTAACATTTCGTTTTTGACTCATATACCATGGTAGTCTCAAGTTCAACTCTATTATAATTAATAATAACAAGAAGCATGTACAAATATGAATTCTCTCCTTTAAATGGATTCTGAATTCTTCAAACTCATGGTAATTTTGACATGGTTATGCCAGGGCATTTATGGAGTCAGAGTTACCAACTTTTAAAGAGAAAAACCCTCAGCTGGAGGTGGTTACTGAACTCATTCGTGGGCAGCATCCACATTTGAAAGGCTTTTACAGTAAGTTACTCTTTCTTGGATGAGTTTCAGACATGACGCATTCACGTATGCGATGTTTTAAACCATGTCTCAAAACATGTATCTTGCCAATTTCTTAGAGAACAAAAATGAGCGGGTGGTATGCGTGAATAATATGACTCCTGAAGATATCCTTCTTTATGCAACCAGGCTAAGAAACGCATTGGGAAGAAAGGTGGTGAAATTGAAGACAATGCATGTAACCAAACACCCTAGTGTGCAAGGTACATGGACAACTGATGTGAAATTTTGAGACACAGTAGTACCAACTTCTCACAATTTTGTTTGTATGTTTCTTTATTGTTCTATGTAGTCATGATGGCAACTTTGCTGAAACATTCATTCTTTGGAGCTGAATGAAACTGTTGTGTAATGAACAAAGGCTAATGATGTCGTAATAGATGATTGGACCCAAATATTTAATAATTTTAGAGCATCTGTACCTCTTCCAAACATCATAGCATTCAACCTTCTCAGGTTTTGAACTTCTAATAATTTGTCTAATGAAACAATATATGAACAAGAGAGGAAACTCTAAGCAAGCTAAAAATTTCCTCTTCAACTAACTCTTTAGGGCTATTATTATATCTATTACTAAATTCAGGATCAAATTCAAGCCTATGATAGGTTCAAGATAACGTCTCAAGAACAACTGCCTGTTGTAACAGATGCTTAATAAATTATGACATATGCTTAATAACATATGGTTTATGACATATAAACTAATGAAATCATATAACTTTTTGTTAATATATGAATATTATGTTTGGATGTCAAATATAATTCTCAAGTTAGTTATTACTTTTAATATTTTGTTTTTTTATTGTAGAATAATTAAATTATTTGTTTCACTATAATGACTTTTTAGCATATTAAATATGTATTGCAGTTTAAAAATAATAAAGTAAATTATATATATTTTTATAGTATTATATATTATGATTTTAGTAAATTCATATAATAATAATTATATTAAGAATTTTATTAAATTATATAAAATTTTATTAAATTATATTTAATAATAATTATGTTAAAATATGATTAAATTATTTATTATTTTTATTAAATCGTTTTTAATAATAATCTTATTAAAATTTAATAACAATAACAATAATCATCTACCTAAAAAAATTTCTGCTAAGGGTATTCTAGTCATTTTAGTTTTTTTCTTCTGCTATTACAACATCATTCCATGCAACCAAACACAAGAATACTATTACAGTTCTATTCCATTCCATTCAACCAAACAATTGAATTACTATTACAGCTTTATTCTATTACAGCTTTATTCAATTACAGCTCTATTCCATTACAGTGAACCAAACGTACCCCTAGGGTTTTCAATTTTTTTACCATAAATTCTTCACCTCCTAGGGTTCCAAAATTTTTTAGCTTTTATTGTACTACATTTTATAATTTTTTTAAGAGGGACTCAATTTATTGGTTCGCCTACGACCCAAAAATTGTCAAGAATAGACTTGTTGGCGAAGCATCCTATCGGAGAGAGAGAGATTAGAGAAAAAGTTGAGTTGGAGAATTGGGGAAGGGAGCAAGGTTTTACTTTGGTTTGGAAATTGTCTTGATGGTATAGTTCTTCATAAATGTACTAATATGCCAAATCTTAATCAACTATAATATGTGGTGAGGAATTGGAAAATGTCGTGATGGTATGGTTCTTCATAAATGTACTACTATGCCAAATCTTGATCAACTATAATATGTGGTGAGGAATTGTTATGATGATTCGGATTGAAATCTTGCCTTATTAGGTGATCTGTTGCCTTCTAATATTTTGTGGCGAAAAGTTTCTATTAATCTTTCTTACCTTTAAAATACTAAGGATGAACTAATTTGTAGAAGGTTGTCCACTGATTTATATACTATTAAGTCAACATATAAGATAATTTCCAACAGCTCGTGGGAAACTGATCTTATTTGGAGTGACCAAAATTCGATAAAATTCAAAAAAATTAAAAAATTTTTGAATTTTGAGTTAAACAAATCAACTTATTTGAGTTAATCGAGTTGTTTGAATCAACTCGATTTGTTTTTCGAATTTCAAGTTCGAATCGAGTTGAGTTTTCAAATTCGAATAACTCGAATAATTTGAATAAACCGAATATCAGACTATAATATTTTATATTTCTACCCCAAACTTCCAAATATTTTTACTTTTCCCCCAACATTTTTACTCCTTCCCACTTCCCCCAAAACTTTTACTCCCCTCCAATCTCACCCCCCATTTACCCCAAACCTATTTCCCTTTAACTTTTTTTTTTTCAATATTTTCCCTCCAAAATGTTACTCCCCCATAATTTTACCTCCCAAAACCCCTCAAACTTTTATTTTCCCCCCAAACTTTTACTCCCTCCTACTTTCCCCCACAACTTTTACTTCCCTCCCATCTCACCCCTATCTACCCCAAACCCATCCCCCCCTTTTTTTTGGAAAACCCCCAAAATTTTTTATTTTCTCCTTAAACATTTTACTTCTCACCCTTTACCCCAAAATCAAAAATCAAAATCATCCAAAAAAAAATCCCTAAACCCAAATAGTAATAATTTTATTTATATCTACTATTTATATTATTAAATAAAATTCACATTTTATACTATTTATATTATTGAAATTTTAATCATACTAAATCTTTATATTAAAATTAAATTATTAATGATGCCATAAAATATTCGTGTTAAAATTTATGTTGGTATCAATTTCACATTTTATCTTTAAAATAACTTTTATTAAAAAAATCACATTTTTACATTTAATATATATTTTAATTTCAAAATACATAGTGACAAGAATCAGAATATAATTGAAGCAATTAGCAAGTAAAGAAGTTAACTTGTATATAAAAGATTAATAAATAAATTATGAGGTGATGAAAGTTAATAACAAATTTGATTACGGTAGGTAACAATGGTTACAAGAACCCAAAGTTATTTTTTAAAATTTAACTCGAACAAATATATTCAATTCGAATTACATTTCACTCGACTTGATTCGAGAAAATTTTAAATCGAGTTAGGATGATAAAATAAAATTTGTTTCGTCAACTCGATTAACTCGAAATTTTTTCATTCGATTCGATTTGATCGAATCCCCTAGACCTTATTGCAATTAGTATTTGGAGGACACCTTGTCTACTAATAATTCAAATATTTATTTGACTTGATTGGTGCAATCATATTCTAACAAATGCTAACATGAGAATTCATCATTTTTCTTATGATGAAAGGTGTAAATTTTGTGGAGCTAAAAAAGAAGATAATATTTAGGTACTTAGAGACTATTCGTGTAACAACTCATTTTTTAGTGATGTCGGAATAGTGGTTTCGGGATCAAAAATTTTGACGCGTCAACTCATAAATATTAATTATTTATTATTTAAAGAGTCGTTATAGTCGAGTTAAAATTTGGTTAAGAAATTTCATCGTTTAGATAGTTAATTAATTTAAAAGGACTAAATTGTAAAAGATTTAAAGGTTAGTTCCTAGTAGTTAAAAGAACTAAATGGCCATGGAATTGGAAATGCATGGACTTAAGTGGTAAATATACCATGTGGATAGATATAGTGGACAGTTAGTAAGTAAATTAGTGTGAAATTTTAATTTTGATTTTAGGGCAAAATAGTAAATAGATAATACAAATTAAATTAATTAAAAAAATAGTTATCTTCTTCATTTCTAGTTGAAGAAACCAAAACTCCATAGAAATTAAATTCCAAGCTTCGGTCTTGCTATTGTTACTGCATGTAAGTCCATTTTTCATTTATTTCTTGTAATTTGTATGTTTTTGAGATTGTTGCAATTAGATCCAGCTAACCCATACCTCTGTTTTCAAAATTGTTAAATGTTTTAGAATGTACCGTGGATGAATTTGAGGTGTTTGTGAAAGTTTTTGATAGATTATTAAGTTTGTTTGTTAAATAGGACTATTTTGAAAAATAATTTTTGTTGTTTTTAATGTGAAAGGACTAAATTATTTAAATGGTAAAATTCTTTGGCATTTTTGTGAATTAAGGGTATATAGAGGGCTGAATAGGAGCTTTAGATATTACGCTGGTTTGGTTATGTCCAAACAAGGTTAGTTTTTGAGTTAGGATTAAAATGAATAAAATGTAAAAGTTTGGGGTAAATGTGTCAAATTTGTAAACAAGAAATTATATGTATTGAATTGAATAGAATATGAAATTGAGGCTAATAATTGAAATAAATTATATGTATCAAGGTTGTTGATTAGTCTCTGAACTTTTTTTGTTTCTTAGTTTGGCCTTAGTAAGTTTGTATGATTTAATTTTGTATAATCTAAATATTTTATTATTTATGAATTGAAATTGTGAAATGTCTTAAGAATGCTGAATTGTATTAAGTGGATTGATTTGATAAAGAAATATATTAAGTGTGGATATTCGATAAATAATTGAGCCGATGAACGTAAGATAGGATACAATTGGCATGCCAATAGGTTATATTGCACGCTGTATGGGATTGATTGGTGTGGAGATAATGATTTACAATTTATTCTTGTTTACTGAATATACCAAAGTTCAGCATTTGTTGCAGACTATCATGTTATATTACCGTGATTCAAGTGTGTTTCAGAGGCAGATGTAAAACCTTCGGGCTTGACACTCAGTGTTGAGGTGTGTTTTGGAGGGATGTTAGCCTACGGGCTTGGCACTTGGTGCCTAGGTGTGTTCTCAAAGGATTAGCTCATTTGACCGATTTGGTGTGTTTTGGGTGGTTAACCGTGTATCCGAATCTGTTATAACGTTCATCGGACATATATTCAATGGTATAATATAATTAAATGGATTGTATCATTTGCATTAAGTATAAAGCTCAGCTGTGACTTGATTATGGTTGACATGATTTTGGTTTATTTCCTGTATTCTGTAATTGGTATGCTTAGTTGATAAGTTTATTTTTTTGGCTGTTGAACTTACTAAGCTCAATTAAGCTTACTTGTGTCTTTTCTCTTATTTCTTTGGAGATATATATTTTTGTGGAGATGGACGATTATATCGACTTAAAGATTCACACTATCCGGATATCTTTTGGTTGTTTGTGGACGTTTACTTTTGGCTTATATGTCATGTAATAGGTGAAATGGTATAAGTTTTAATTATGCCATATTTGTGGTAATGGTTAAATTGATGAAATGTTGTTTATGTTTTGTAATAGCTATGATCATGTTTTAGACATTGTGTGGTTATGGTATTGTTATACTATCTAGTCACTTGGTATAAATCTTATATAGATGGTTATATTATGGTACACTTGAATGTGAATGGTTGAGTAGAGTAATGGTAAGTTTTGACTGGAATGTACGGTAGTTTATGAGCTTAAGTGCAACCTAATGATATATGCTTGTGACATGATAACATAGCTTTAATTTTGGATTGTTTAGGTATTTGAATTGTGGTGTCAATGAGGGCACATTGGTTAGACGCTTAGGATGAATGTTTTGGCATATTTTAGGCTTGTTAAATGTGTTTTTAAGATATGGAATTGGTTGGTTTTGATTTGGGTTGATATAGAAGTTTTGGATGAAAATGCGCTTTGTTTTGTAAACTTTTTAAGGTACACATGGGTTGTCACACGGCCGTGTGACACACGACTGTGTGCCTTAGTTGGTTTTAGTGCAGGTTGGTCTAGACGGGCACAAAGAGTTACACGGTCTGAGTACATAGACATGTGAAATAGCCACACGGGCATGTGGAGTAGCCACATGGCAATGTTCTAAGCCACACGATCTAGGCTCTGTCACACGGTCATCTGACTCCTGTTTTTAAAGATTTTCAAATTTTCCATATTTGTTTTTCTGTTTTGTTTCAAAATGACCCCTGATTATTTTCAAATTATTTTTAGGGCCCGTAGGCAATGTATTTCTAACTTGATTTATATGATTTATTGAATGTTATAAGACAAATTGTATAATCGTTTTTATTTGGATTTAAATGTTTCGTATTGTACTGTAATACTCTATAACCCTAATTCGGCAACGGGGACAAGTTAGGGATGTTAATGCACAACAAGTCTCTCGATGACTAGCCTTAGAGTATGATGCTTGCAGTTACTTGTTGAAATATTTGGAAGTGGCGCAATAAGTTTGTATTCAATAGCACCAATGTTGGAATTTAGTAGAGATTGAGAGCTATCGTTTGAACTAAAGGAAATAACATTCAATCATTGGAAAAAAGCATCTTGACCTTCTAAGGAAATTCTACTAAGCTGGGATAAACTGAGACAGAGGTAGATATTAAGGCTTGGTTATGTGTGACATCTACTGATGAGTTGTTTTGGTTTACTTATATAATGATATGGTTTGAATTGTGTATTTGGTATTTGATATGACATTTTGAGTATGCAATTATATAAGCAATATGATGTCATGATATAAATTAGTTGGTCTGAAAGAAAGGTATATAATATTTGGCATGTACCTAAAAGAGTTATGTCGTTGTATATGTTATTGGCAGCCTTCGGACGTACTAACGTCTAGAGTGTGTACTACTGCAAAATATAAGGAATTGAGGCAGTGTTTGCAAGTATATGGGCCAGGTTGTAATATAGTTCTGTTTACAACAAAACACCTCGTAAGTATTCCGAGGATCGTATCCAAGGAAGGCTAGCACTAGCCCAATTTCAACCTAAGCACCACAAGATCTAATTAAACTCGAAATAGCTTAAATTATGAAAATATAAATAATAGGGATTTTTGGGAGTTTTATAATAATAGTAATAATAAGAAAAGCAAGTAATATTGGGAATTCTAAGAGTAAAATTGATAAGATCTGATTATGGGTGATTAGCTCGCTTCGGTAATCTTTATCAACTATCACTTCGGGCTCCTCGTCAATCAACTAGTCGATACCATAGCAGGACCTTTCGATATGCCCATTAGAATAACGAGT
Source organism: Gossypium hirsutum (assembly GCF_007990345.1). Lineage (NCBI taxonomy): Eukaryota > Viridiplantae > Streptophyta > Magnoliopsida > Malvales > Malvaceae > Gossypium > Gossypium hirsutum. The sequence continues at coordinate 49,272,149 of NC_053438.1, read as the reverse complement.
TAGCAAAGACTACTTATCTTCCAACCTCATAGTCCAGACCGACTCGGGTTTAAGGTGTTCACGAATAGGCCCTACAAATTTTGGGTTAATTCCTACCTTGATAACTTCCTAGGGTCGTCAAGCCAGGTTTAGGTTCTTGCTTTCCTGAACAACTGATCCATTAGTACCTCTACAAATCAGTTAATCCATCATACCTCTACTCACTAATCCCCCATAGAATGATTAGTTCCTCATAGCTTTCATAAACAATATAAAATCGATATAAAGCGTAAACATAATAAATCAATCAAAAGTATAAAGTTTAGGAAAAAGCCTGATTTGTATTAAGAATGAGAGTCAATCCACAAAGTCTAATTGCATCCACAAACTAGATTTCTCGTGATAAAACAAAAAGCAAACAAAAATAAATCTAAAACCTAATAAAAGAGAAAAAATCAAACTAAAATGAAAAGAGAAATTCTAAACTAAGTAATTAGAGTCTATAACATGTGCCAAATGAATCTATTTATAGACTTGAGGTGGATGGCGTCCTTAACCTTAGGTTTAACTGAAGTTCCCGAGCTTAAAGTTGGATTTTATGGACCAAAATGCCTCTAGCTCGTTATTACTTTCCATCCAGATTCGATGTCACGACACATTAGGAATTGTGTCGCAACATAGAAGTCAATACACTCTTCTTCAGGGTGTCTTCAGGGGTATATCGCGACACCCTTAGGATGTGTCACGACATTGAAGGCTGTCTTAGAATTCCTCCATTCTGCTCCCTATGTTGCGACATTGAATCCTTTGTGTTGCGACATAGTGACCAGTATTAGCTTAGCACGCCTTCTAATGGTCTCTTGCATACTCACAAAGTACATTAGCTCTCTCTTAGGCCTCATAAGGTCAATAAAAGACTCAGATTGCCCATTATTGAATTCAATTAAACTTACTAATACATAATTAAAACCTAATACTAATGCTTATTTTCAAGCTCCTAAAGTGCAAAAACTAGTTTAATCTGCTACACCGATTTAAGGTAGATCAAACTCCCCGACACTTAAGTCATTGCTTGTTCTCAAGCAACACAAACAAAAACAAGAAATGGGAAAGGTTACCTTTTAGCAAATATAATACAAGTATTCAATTTGGAGCACATGACTAGGAATTTTATCTTTATGAATAATTTTGACATAATGAATAATTGACTTACCACTTTTGATCTCAGACATCTAAATTCGGTACATTACAAAGTACACAAACATTAAGGGCCTCACATGTAGGAATCCATAAACAAATCATACAAGTAGTTTGATTATCCTAGCAGAATAAAAATAGTTACTCATGTGATTACCACTTATGCATAAGGATACCTAGACCACATAGGACTTTTCACCTTGTAACGTTCAGAAGCTTAGGACATGTATGGAAATTAAGAATAATAAGCATCATAAAAGTTTCAAGCACGAAAATAGTTTGGCACATCATATTGTTTCCGATTCTCCCTCCTTAGTGACCCTTACCCGTTCACCGCCTTATTTCTCATTCTCTCACATTTCTTATTTCTCCACTTAGAAAATCATAGCTTAATATAGAAATTAAGGCTAGTTACAAGTTTCTATGCACTAATGAATGAGTTTTTCTATTTTTGTGACTTCGTCACCTTTTTTCTTTTTCAATACGTCTCAAATGCTTTTGCTTTTCAAGCATTTTTTCTACTCGTTTTGATTTCTTTTTGAATTTTTCTTTTGCTTTGCAATTTAAGTTAACTTATAATTCCTATATCATTTGATCTTTCCTATTTCACTCTTTTTTTACAAAATTCATCGTGATGTATCTATTTAACCCTCAATATGTATGGCCAGACGTATATAGTTGTGCAGTTCAGGACCAAAGAAAGAAGGGAAATATAAATTAGTGTTTCTGGCTCAGGTTTTGCATAGAGGCTCATTAAGAAGATTTAATAGGCTCAAAATAGGTACTAAGGATAGATAAATATGGGTTAACATTTTTTGCTCTAGATGTGTTCCAAACAATACATTAGGTCATCCCTAGGTATCTCAATATGCAGAAATTTAATAAACCAAATAAGCACAAATTCAACCATTTATCATTCATACTAGTATGCTCGTTTCCTTGTATTTTCTGTATCATGTGATACATTTGATTACTTAATACTTGTTTCCAGTATAATCTATAGAACTTAGTAGTCTAATCATCAAAAAATTTAAAATCACCTATCATCATGCTGATTTTACCGAAAACACAAGTGACCTAAGTACATACTCCTAACTAATCACCTGTATTTCTACCAGCTCAAGCATAAAATCGACAAGAAAAAATCAAAAGGAAAGCATAAAAATTACGATAAACTTCCTATGTTACCCCCACACTTTAGATAACACATTGTCCCCAATGTGTAGCCCCAAAAAAGATAAGGAACGAAGCTACCCGATTGGTCGTGATAGTTGCATATGCTATTGGTAGGTGTTTCCTCCTTGACTCATTGATAGTTCAAATTGTTTTACTGTAACACCCCTAACCCGTGTCCGTCGCTAGATTAGGGTTAAAAGGTATTACCAATCAAACACAACATTTAACTAACATTTCAAAACTTAATAAACATGCATTATAGAATAACATTCATTCACATACTCAATGTCCCTTAAATAGATCTACGAGACCTCAAAAATGCTTTAGAGAAGGTTTGGGACTAAACCGATCACATTTGAAAAATTTAGGAATCACTTAAAATTTTCACACATTCAGGGGTCACACGCCCTGTAACATCGCGATTTTAAGCCTAGTTGGAACAGTGGTTTTGGGACCACAAATCCGATGAGGAAAAATTTATTTTATTATATTTTTATGGTCTATAATTTCACGAAAAGATTTCGTGAAAATTTCATTTGAAAATTTCGATGTTTGAGCACTCAATTTAATTAAAAGGGCTAAATTGTAAAACGTGCAAAAGTTGAGTTCTAGAAGCTAGAGGTGTCAAACTGCTATGAAATTTTAAATTGGAGGTCCTTAAATGGTAATTAGACCATTGGTTATGTCATGGAAAAAAATAGACATGAAATAGGTGAAATAGGATATTTTTAAGTTAAGGGCATTTTGGTAATTTGGTAATTAAAACAAATTAAAAAGACAAAATAAGGCCAAAATCATCATCTTCTCCATGAGTGCTGGTCGAATATCATGTGGATTCCATGGCTAGGGTTTGTTCATTCTTTCAAGCTTCATGGTAAGTCTGTTCTAGCCCCGTTTTTCTTGTTCTTTATATTTTTAGAATCTCGGTAACTTGCTAAAGCTATTTCTATCATTAATTCGAGCTAGAAATTATGTTTGAAAAATTAACCATAGATGAAAAGTGTGAATTTTGATGTTTCATGATAGAATATGAAGCTTAGAATTATGTTAAACGATTTTTGCTAAACGATTTTCAGCGAAAACGAGTGAAAACGGTATAAGTGTTAAAAATTATTATTGTTCATAAGTGCACTTTAGAGCAAGAATTTGATGTTTCTATAGAAGGAAAAATTTTTCAGCATGTCATAAAACATAAGAAAAAAGGAATAAAATTTAATTTCCGAGCCTAGGGGAAAAATTGTAATTTTGTGAAACTTTAGGGGCAAAAATGTAATTTTTCCAAAATGTGATTTTTGGACTGGATTGAATAATGTGAGTGTAAAATAAGTTAAATGTGTTATTATAAGTCAATAAAGACAAGGAATTGACTTTGATTAGTGAAAAAGAAAAAAAAAGTGAGAAATTTTCCGATTGAATATTCAGAATAAAAAGGGATACGAATGAAGTGATAAAAATGATCACATGTGTGACATGGACTATGTGTAGGTCACTATGTGAAAGTGAAAGTGATGGTCATGTGTGTAGTACTATGTGTAGGCTACTACGTGTATCGGAATGAAAGGTCGCATGTGTAGTACTATGTGCAGGGTACTATGCGTACCGGATAGTTTCAATCACGTGTGTAGTATGTGAAGGCTAATGTTAGAGTATGCCCAAAGATCAATCATGAGATGGTTGTAATAACATACTTGATTTATCATGTTTATTAATATAAGGCGTTACCATTATTATTTCAGTTTCTTTTCTGTGTGTATAAATAAACTGTTTTATAATAATGTCCTAAAAATAATATGATTATTCTTAAAAGTTCCTTAGTCAAGTATTATTGTTGGATAGGACAACGATAATGCATTAAGACTAACATGTAGTTGGTTGATGATAAAGAGTTGTCATTGATATGGAATGTCAAAATCGATGCATGAATATGTGTGTTAGAGAACAACATATTGGACTGACCCGTTATGAGTATGTTTCTTGGATTATTAGGTAATTGTCACAACATTACTCATAGTGATTAATATGTATATGATCCTCAGACTTGAGATCATCATAATCCCAACATCGTGAGTTGTATATTTTGATACAGTCAAACGTACACCGTAACTGGTTGTTCTATAAAGGCTAATGTTGGATATACCACGATCTATGTAGAGGGATATGGTTGATCGAGATAGGATAAGCCCCTCCTACATAATGGGAGTAATATCTTAGGCCACTTGATTGAGTGAGACTAGAAATGCATGGCCATGCTCAAATAAGTTGATATGAGATGTCATACTTATTTTTATATCGTAGTCTGCTTAAGATATCAAGGAACATGGAATGGACTATGCAAGTGTGACTATTCCATGACTTGTGTCCAATCCAGATATAAATGACTTAAGGATTATTGCATAAAAGGTTAATCATAAAAAAGGTTATATCGAATCATGATTTCTTGTGACTTAGGTAGCAATGATGGAATCGTAAAAAAGGATTATTCCATGACTTATGGAATCGTTCTAGTATTACTGCTAATGTTACAGGAACCTACAGGGTCACACCCTATAGTTGAAATGAATGGAATAAAACATAATTGGTATTGTGTTTGGTTGCCGCTTGAATTAAATTAATTATAGAATTAATTTAATTGGGTAATCAAATTTCGAACACATTATGTACAAGGTTGTTGTACGCATTATGAGAACATGAGTTTGGTTAGTATATAAATTCAAATAAATATATGGTTTACCGAAATTATATTATAATTAATGTAATTATAATTTTTGGTTTAAAATATTATTATATTTATTTTAATTTCTAGAAACCCTAAAAAAAATATAAGAATCCCGTTTTTTCTTTGCTTGGGTCTAGTAGCCGTAAAAGAAAATTCTTTTCAAAAACTGTTTTGGGGATTCCTTCCGTTCATAATCAACTGGGTGGATTACGTAGAGGCCGGGGTCACGATAGATTACGGCTTGGTTCGATAGCAGATCAGACTACTCGTTGTTGAGGCGTTGCTGTCTACTCAGAATAAACATTCAGTAATTTTGTAACATTTATCACCTTGATTCGTTCCTCACACATGGATTCGTGGTTAGGATCACCGAATTTTTAATTTTTCCGTTGCGCCATAGGGGTGCCGGCGATCCAACAGCTAGTACGTGTATCGAATGATAATAGTTAAATGAGTGGTACTATGTGCAAACCACCGAATGTTCGCTATTATACCGACATGTTTAACGGGATATGAGAAATTGCAAACCAATAAGAATATGTGATTGAAATTCGATGAGTTGCAAAAGAGTAACTGGAGTGATGAATTTTTGTACCGTGCTTACAAAATAAATTGTTAGTGTTATGTGAATGAGTGAATTTGAAACAGAACAGATTTGGACAGTGACAGTTACATTAATTTGAAAACCCACAAAAAATTATAGGAATTGAGTTAGTGGTTGAGTGACATATGGATTAAAGCTTAATGAGTCTATTTTTACATAAAATAAACAGATCAAGCAAAAGAGTTATACATTTTGAGATATTTTAATTTTAGTGAGGCAGGGTTGGATTAATTTTGGAATCCTTTATTCTGATTTTGAAAAATAATTAAAAATTGTAAAAAAATAATTATGAGTTATAATTTATATGATTAGAATTCGTAATGAGTCTATTTTTAAATAAAATAAAAATAAATATCATCCGAAATCTGTACAATGAGATAATTCATTTTTAGTGAGGAGAGGTCAGAGATGTTGAGTAGTGAAACAGGGGTATCTTTAAAGAATAAACTGTACTAATTGGCTGAGTAAAAAATTCTGAAAATTTTATGGTAAGAAGAAATGTGAGTCTAGTTTTGGGGAAAATTAGCGGAACTTAATTTGGAGCTCTGTAGCTTCAAATAAAAATGATTTAGTGACTCTGACTCAAATAGACAGCTTTGAATTTAAATATAAGTGAATAGTGAAATTATGTATAATGCTAATTCAGCATGTTTTATACATAAAGGATGTGGAATGGATAGGAGGAGGAGGATAATAAAATGTATGAATGAATTGTGTATAAATGGTCATATGCCCGATTATAATCGGTAAATGTTAAATTGAATGGTAAATATGTATTGATACTGAAGGACTATTGCGGTATTGAAAAAAAAATTGATCAAATGTTTAAGAAATTTAGTCATGATATTTATATGTGTGAAAATAATGATATATGGATGATTATATCATTGAGGTTGCATTGATTAATTTGGTTTATGTGATAGAAATGTCAAGAACATTTGTCTTTGATATGTGATGATCATGTAATGCCATGAAAATTTGTTTAATTGTGTGGTTTAAAATTTATCTATATTTTGTTATATAACTTATTTTGTAATCTATTTGAAAAATGATAAAAATTAATTCGGTTACTATGTGAGGTGAATTATGATTTGTGAAGCATATCTATATTCAGCAATAATGGATAAAATATATTTATGTCAAGGGTGAATGGTTAAACACTTGGGTTAGTATAAAGTGTATATTTAGTAAGGTTTGTTGGAAAAGAAATAACATGTTTTGGTTTATATTGAATAGAGAAAATTTGTACTATCTTTGTGGCTAATTTTGTTAGCTTTGTGGGAGATGAATGGATAATGTATATATATATGTGACAATTAGCTTACTAGATAGTGAGTAATTGATATATTACATTAGTTAAAATGGAAAATTTGACGATATGAGAATATGTAATGATACGGATAAATTCAGGTACTCAGGACGAATTCAACAAGTAAGTGAAAATTTATAAATTCATACGAAGAGGAAGTGAAAGACTGTGAGTATATTTAGCCAAGAAAACCCTAATTAACGACTCGAGAGTGACAACTTGAAAGTTTTAATTTAGATGAAATTTTACAACTTGGTTTACTACGGTTAAAAGTGTATATGTTCTGGTAATACCTCGTACCCTATTCCGACATCGAATACGGGTAAGTGGTGTTACACGCCCGTGTAAACAGGCCGTGTGCCTCACACGGCTACCAGACACGCCAATGTCACAGGCCGTGTGCAAACAGGGCTTACATTCTGACTTGTACCACAAGGGCGAGGACGCGCCCGTGTGCTAGGCCGTGTGAAATCTAGAGGGTTTACTGACTTGGGTCACATGGCCAGCCACACGTCCATGTGCTAGCCTGTGTGCCACACATGGTCAGTAGACACGCCCGTGTGTCCAGGCCGTGCCAAACCTGTAGGGTATACTGACTTAATTCGAAATTGTACCCCAGGGGACACACGACTATGTAGTATGACCGTGCATCACACACGGCTGAGACACACACCAGTGTCTCTGCCCGTGTGGACAAAAATAGGCCATTTGCAAAGCCAATTTTGCCACCCTTTTCTCAATCACAGCAAACAACCAAAATGGTACCATTTCAATACATTTATAGGCAGCCAAAACATGGCAAAACATACACATATCAAGCCATCTATCCTCAACCATTTCTACTACTCAATTCCATATTCAAAACATACCAAATCAGTATGCCAAAATCATCAAAACTTACACATATTCTAAATGCATGTACTCATCAAATTATCATCTATTTCATGTCACAAAACACACCATATCAACATCTCAAAATCAAACCACAATATGCCACCTTCCAAACAATAATACTCCAACTTACAACTATCCAAAAGAGCAACCATATAACCATACAAAACAAGCCAACACATAAAGCATTATATACATCACATATATCACTTGTCAAACACATAATTTAAGCCAACATAAATGGCCATAGACACCAACATTTACAAGCCAAATCTCATGGCTAAAATCATAACTCCAAATATACCAAGATAACACTAGCCTACACATGACATATACCAAATATACAAGACTCCAAAAGTACCAACGAGATGATTGATAGTGCGATAATGTTCCTGATGATCCCCGATGTCTGAGCTAGCTTCGATAATCTATAAAACAGGAAAAGAGCACACAAGGTAAGCTTTAAAAGCTTAGTAGGCCATATACAAACAAAGTCATCATATGAATATTTGCATATCAATTCAAATATTCAAGTTCACAAACCTTTCTCATTTTACACATATTCAATATCATAATTTAATTCATCTAATACTTCCCTTTTCAATACTCGTATGAATCTCGTACATACCTGAGTCACTTAACTTATTCACGTATTCTTTTTCAACTTGAATTTTCTCGTTGAACCATCCGAAATCGTTAAGGATACTCGGAGATCACATAAGCTCGTACAGTGCCATATCCCGAATATGGTCTTACATGTTATCACATATCGATGCCACTGTCCCAGAGAGGGTCTTACACGAAATCATATAACGATGACAATGTCCCAGACATGGTCTTACACGTAATTATAATACAATGCAGATGTCCCATACATGGTCTTACATGTAATCACATATCGATAACCCAATGTCATGATATTGGTATCCTATACTATTCCTAAGGTTCGTACGGGACTTTCGAATATCGTAACTTCGTTGATTCTTGCTCGTATTTGCTCATTCAACATCAATAGAAATTCAACAAAAAATAAACATATATGTACCAATTTAAAGGCATTCATTTGTATATGAACTTACCTCGTAGTCAGAATAAAGGGACTGGATCGAATATTTGATAACTTTCGATTTCCCTCAATCTAAATCTGATTTCTTTCGTTCTTAATCTATATACATTAAAAGTTAACTCTTTTATTCATCAACACATTCAATTTAGTCCACAAACACATATTTGGGAATTTTACACTTTAGCCCCTAAAGTTCCACATTTATTCAATTTGGTCCCTATTTCATAAATACATAAAATTCACACAATTCAACAAGATCCATGCTTGGCCAAATTACCATAGTGCCCCTAGTAGCCCATATTTTTCATTTATTTCATATTACAACCTCTCAATTTACACTTTTAACAATTTAATCCTATTTAAGCATTTTTGTCAAAAATCACTTAACAAAACTTTAAAATCTATTATCAAGCTTTCATATTTCATCATCAACCATTCAAAAACACATGAATTCATCAATGAAGTTTCACAAAATCATTATAAATTTTGAAAATTAAGGCACGAGTTAGCTAGTACTCAAAGCAGCGATCACAAAAACGTAAAAATCATCAAAAATCGAGCTAGAATCATACCTTAATCAAGCCAAATATTTGCCGAACCCTAAAGGCTCTCCCATGGTTTCTTTTTCTTCTAATTTCGACTAGGATGAACTAAAGATGATGATAATTTCACTTGGTTTTATTTAATATAACATTAATAACCAAATTACCAAATTAACCTTAATTAAAAACCATTTAAAACATTCAATTAATGCCCATTTATGACCATTCCCACTATCAATGGTCTAATATCAACATAAGGACCTTTGGTTTAATAATTCATGGCAATTAAGCACTTTAAACAAGTAGAATGCAACTTTTGCATTTTACGCGATTTAGTCATTTAGTCAAATTAAGCATCCAAACAATAAAATTATTTTACGAAACTTTCACACATATATAATCACATGCTGTAAACACCAAAAATAATATTAAAATAATTTTTCCAATATCAAATTTATGGTTTCGAAACCACTGTTCTGATTTAGCTAAAACTGGGTTGTTACATATACCTCATTTATGTGAGGTTCCTATATAGAAAATCAAAACCAAACATAAAATAACCAAAAATGTACTATTATCCTACTCCTAAAAAAAATTAAAATCATCCAAAATGTTTACAATCCAAAAATTAAATTCAATCATCCTCCTCATAATCCATCTCATCATCTCCTTCTCCCTCTCCGTTATCTTCGCTTTAAGGTCTCCATCTTCCTGCCCAGATGACATAGGCTCAAACATGTCTGGTGTATAATTGGGGACCCTGATATTATTTTTCCTTGTAAATTCTTAAAATAGTGGCCCAGACTCTTGCATCCATTATACCATCCAATCCAATTTTGGATGACTACTCTCACCAACTTCTTGTTAAGATCGCGCCAACCCTTGTGATGTAGTTGGTGTAGCAGTCACTTCTTATTGTTGTTTGTTCCAATCTTTTATTTGTTTGGCTCATAGCTCTGTGTACTGTTGGAATAAGGTGTCACTGATAATACTTCGTGATGGTTTCAGTGACTGCTCGGTGGACGCCATAGGCACGCCTGCTCATTATCATAAGGCCGTCACTAAGTGAGGAAAGAAAACTCCCACTTTTTGGCCACTAATACATCTTTTCATGTTTTGGTGGATCCATTTCCCAATACATACCTATTTTTTCTACAAAACAACATAAAGTAAAACTTCTCAGAGGGTATTAACGTTAGATACATTTAAAGCATGGACTATTCGTGTGTACACAAATTGAATCCACATTTTAGCCTCCGAAAACATGATAGCTTGATTGAAGGAGGTTGGGGTACTAGTACCTATGCAATATTTCCATTCACCCCTTTCTTCCATTAAGTAACTTATAATATTGTCAATATCTATGTCCTGGAAGTATTCTAAATCAGTTTCATCTATAAAATCTTGGTCATAGTATGGACCATTATGAAAATCACAAATAATTCGAGGGGCTACTTTAACTTCTATCCCTCACACAGATATAGTATCCCTTATATGGTCGTCAATATTTCTAGACTTGTGGTACCACAAAGATGTATAAAATTCTTAGACTATCAAGACCACAGAAACATCTTTTGGGATCGTCCAAAAACGTTCCCACCTATGTTACCTAACTATAAGTCATATCTCTTTACAAACGATGATCGACAAATCAAATCCCCTTTCTTGAATTAATGTTTTCCCTTGAAGTTCATTCAAATATTTTTCAACATTTAGGTTTGAAAAACTAGAAGGGTTTGGAACCATTGATCGCTCTGGTTCTTTAGTTCGTCTAACCTTTCTAGGAGGCATTATGGTTAAACTAAAAAATAAAGCAAAATATCAAGCAAAGATATTCAATGGAATAGTAAAAGTTTAAATTAGGAACCCTTAACCTTGTGGAAGTCATTGAATTCCTTGTTTCATGCGACAATTTATTGTTCCCTTGGGTGTTCCCATTCTTTCTTGCACTGAATATGATTGAAATATAAAGCTTTTACAACCAAATCAAAAGGAATGGGGTTTAAAGGGTTAAATCATGTTTAAATAAGGTTATAATGTGTTTTAGGGTTATAAATTAAGAGTTTAGATGGCTAAACATAAGCTAAAATGGGTTTAAAGCTGTTGGGTTGCACTAATGGGTTGGGTCAACGTTGCAAAAAATTGCAGAGATGTCGTGACACAAGGGTTCCATGTCACGATGTCCGTATCAGTTTATTAGCGTCGTAACATCAAGGTGTTGTGTCAAACACACCCTGCAGTTTGGAAAACTTGGGGAAATTATCTTCTATATCACGACATGGAGGTGCCGTGTCGTGACATCAAGGTGCTTTCTTCGATTCTTGCAGTATGCACGCACAACATCGACTCTATTTCAGCCCAAAATTTCCATTTTTGGAATGCCATGATCTATATTAAACATACATCAAGGTGCTTTCTTCGATTCTTGCAGTATGCACGCACAACATCGACTCTATTTCAGCCCAAAATTTCCATTTTTGGAATGCCATGATCTATATTAAACATACATCTAATATAAGTTAGAATCTAAACTACATGATTAGTTTAGTATACAATAATATACAAGAAAATTTTATTTAAATTTTTGTCACGTTTTACTACCGAATTCATCCAGCAATTTCACTGACGCATTCCCATTTAGGTCTCTTTTAGCATTTGTCCACCGATCGTCATGTCCCTTCATCTTTTTCCGCTTGTATCTTTCTTTATACTTTCTTCTTAACCCTACATTAATCACATTAAGCGTATCCCTGGATTCAGGGTAGTTAGATTTGAAGGTAAATATGTAATGACACTGCTCCTTTAATTTCCTTCAGCTTTCCTCACTTTGGTGAGATCCACATTTAAATGTTTCAATTTCACCAATGATTTTTATCGTTAATTCTTTTTTCTCTATATTAATGGTGGATCTGGATGTGGCTAGAAAAGGTCTTCCCAACAAGATGGGTATCTCCCAATCCTCTTCAAAATCTAAAACTACAAAATCTTTCAGGATAATAAAACTCTGCACCTTAACTAACACATCTTCTAGCACTCCCTTAGGTTGGGCTATAGATCTGTCAACTAACTGTAGTGTAATTTGAGTGTTTTTAAGGTCCCCTACCCAGAATTTTTCGTAAATAGAGCTTTCTTAAAATGAATGCTCCTTATCTCTATTAGAATTGTAAAACTTCTCGAGTCTTTCAGTTTCTAGGGTACATGTCTAGAAATAATAGCACTACAGGACGCATTTATGTTAAATTGCTCTCCTACCTTAATTTTCCTATGCCTTAACATAATTTATTTTAAAAATTTAGCGTATTTAGGAACTTTCTCAATTAATTCAATTAATGGTAGGTCGATATTCAATTTTTGAAAAATTTTAGAAAACTTACGAACTTGTCCTCATCCCGTCTTTGTTTCTCTTCTAATCTGGAAGGGAACGGTACCTGTGTGTTAGTGACCTTGTCTTTTATCTTCTCTTCTGGTTCGACTGCCAGTTCGGTGACCTCATATGATTCTAGTTCCTAACAAGTTTCGTGGGTTTTTTTGGAAGGCATTCTGCATTCTCTTTTGCTTCCTCTTGTGTGAGGGTTGCCAGGCTACTCAAGATTTTGCCTGAATAGAGTGCGATTTCTTTAACTTCCTTATTCCCTTCTTTCCGAGGATTATTCTCAGTATTGCTTGGTATGCCAGTGCCAATTTACCTTTTAATATCTCCCATCATGCTCATTAATTGGCTTATTTGATCCTTTGACTCAATCAATGTTCTTGCCGAATTGGTGCATTCAGATTACACCTACTTTACATCAATCCTCATTGTTTGCATTTCCCATTTGTTTTGATCCAGACGTTGACCACATACAGTATGGTCGTTTGGGTTGGCCCTGTCTTGAGGTTTTTATAAATAAGGAGGTTAGTAATTAGTATTTTTAACTTGATTTGAATTATTACCTCCTCCTTGATTTCCTCCACACCTCAAGTTTGGGTAATCCGGTATTACAAGTATTCGGATAAGGGTTTTCACCCCTATTCCTAATGCAATTTACATCCTCGGTAGGATTATTGATATAATGGAAGAATGGCTTGTCTCCTCCATATGTAGACGGTGCACTATTTACGGATTCAATACAGTTGAGTCTGTCCACTAGCTGCTGGTATTTATCATCTTTCTGGATAGCCTTTACCATAGATGGTTTCTGGCCATATGTGAACCGCTCGGTAGGCCACTGACAGGAGTTAATTGCCTTGATCTCTATTAATTCATACGTATCCTCGTACGTTCTATTCATAAGTGCTCCTTTTGCTATTCTATCTAATCTAGACCTCGCATGTGCATCCAACTTGTTGTAAAACAATTACAATTACGACCACTTATGTATTCCTTGGTGCGGGCATTTTAGGAACATTGTCTTGAAACGTTCCTAAGCCTTGTACAGACTTTCCCCTTCCAATTGTCTAAACATGGCAATCTCTTTTCTTACTTGGACTATTTTTCTAATGGGGAAGAATTTTTGTTAGAATTTTCCTGCTAGCTCGTCCCATGTTATAATAGTTCTTAGTGCCTGAGAATCTAACCAAAAGAAGGCATTATCGATCAAGGAAAAGGGGAACAACCATAGACGAATAGCGTCATTGGTGACCCTGTTGTATTTGAAAGTATCACAAAGTTGAAGGAGCCATTTTAAATGTTGATTTGAATCCTCTATCATTGTGCCCCTAAATTGTAGATTATTCTAGATTATCTGAATCATTGCTAGTTTGATATCGAAATTATTAGCTGTGATAATCGAGTTCGTTATGCTTCCTTGAATCATGTCCAAATTTGGTAAGGCCTAGTCTCTCAGGGTTCTCTCGTTACGTGCCATTAGTAGGTTTTCAGGTAGCTGTGGTGGTGGTGGATCTTCTATATTGTTGTTGTTAGTTTATTCGAACAGTGGATTCTCACGAGGTACGTTTTCTACAACCGGTGGTTTATTATGCATCTACTATTGCTATTGTTGCTGTTGACGAATTTTCTGTATTATTCTTTCTGGATTTGTGACTAGCTCTATAGGTGTCCCCCTAATACGAGTCATACACTAGCCCAAAAAGAAAAAATTAGCAACAATTAAAAAAATAAAAACCGTATCTATAACCTAAAAACTTCCTAATCATTCTTAATTAAATGCAAATTTTAAAATTGAACTAATGACGTTGCCTCCCCGACAACAGTGCCAACAACTTGACCGCCTCTGGACGTACTAACATTTAGAGTATGAATACTGCTACAAAATATAAGAAATTGAGGCGGTGTCCACAAGTATACGGGTCAGGTTGTAGTATAGTTTTGTTTACAACGAAACACCTGGTAAGTATTTCGAGGATCGCACCCATAGGAGAGAAAGAAATTCCCAAAGGCCTAAAAATAATTAAATAAATAACAAGACAAGAATCCCCCATTTTATTATTTTGACTCATTCCCCTTGCCTTCTTCAGCTCTATCTCCGCTTGCATAATTAGTATCTTCCATCCATGTCTCAAAGATAGCATCCGAGAATTCAGGAACAAAAGTATTAGAGATATTCTTAAAAGTATTTTGAATTGAGTCATTTCTAATTTTTGCATATTTCCAGTAAGTTTTTTGTTGATTGTGCATGAACTTACACATATCCATCATAATTGACAACTTCGATTTCTTTGAAGCACTTGCAGAAGTCGGCATAGGAGTTGTAGATTCAGGTTCAACACTTAGCTTGATTGTTTCTTCTTCTAGCTCAACCTTTGCTTCAGGGGTTGCAGATCCTTGAACTGGTTTAGAACTATTCAGTTCCTTATCAGATTCTTCTTCTTTAGTCTCTATAACTGAATTAGCTTCAGTTCCAGTTTCATTTGTTGACTCCTCGGTATTTGGCTCAGTTGGCTCTTCTTGCTCGCCTTGGTTCAGCTCATGCACCTTCTCTACTAACCTTTCAAGATCATGATTTGTAATGCACCCTTGAACATATTACCCCTTTAGATTTGATTTTATTTTAACATGGGCCTTTAAGCAAAGTGAAGTGATTAATGATGGGAAATAAGCACTTCCTGTCTTCGTTTTAGCATAATCATGAATCTCCTTGAGAATAATTTTCCCAACATTAATGGACTTTTCTGTCAAAATTGCATATAACAAGAGCATCCGTTCCATCGAGATGGTGGAATTATGTAAAATAGGCATAAAATTGTAGCGAACAAAATAAAACGATACCTTTGCTTTTGGTTTTAGGTATTCCCTTCGGCAAGAATGGCTCCCAAATTTTCTTATAATTCATTAGGATCTCAGATTTGTCACAACATCAAACACTTGTTGAAGAAAATCCCAATTGATATTGTTCATCATAGGGTAGTATTCATCTTCTTTAACATCAGGTAAGTTAAACAAATCATTGATGGATTTAGAAGTAAGAGGTACCTTTTTTCTTTTCAAATGATGACCTTAGTAGCATCTTGTATAGTCAAACTAGCATAAAATTCTCAAACTAGTTCATCATTGGGAAGTGAACGAGTGTCACAAAATCGTTCCCACTTGAGAGGATTGATTTTCTTTCTAATCGGTATAGGAACAACCATCAAATCATTACTCTTCAAGTTAAAACCTGTTTCCGACATCATAGGTTGATGCTTGAAAATTGAATCAAATCTCTCTTTCACTTCTTCATTGATCAAAATCAGGTTTTTAGGAGTAGTCTTTGAAGATATAGTTCTTTTGCAAGACATGGTATCTTTTCTTGCGAATTTGGCAAAGTTTCTGCACAAGAGGGAAAAGAGAAATCGGCAAGGTGGCTAAGGACTTGCTACGACAAAAATCTTGCGATGGCAAGGATGGTATGGTGGCAACGACAGCGTACGATAGTAACGGAAGTTTAGGACGACGACAACAGCGATGTGCGGCAGCAACGTCGGTGTTTTGGCAATCTTCTTAAGGCTAGAATTGGTGATTTTGGCAAAAAGGGAAGAGAAACTAGGGTTTCTTTCGGGATTTGAGGCTAGCGGCACAAGAGAGAGATTTAGGGATTTTTAAGGTTAAACAAATTGTTTTGAGGGATATGAAAAATAGTAGAATGAAGTGGAGTTTATATAGGGAAGAAAATGTAGCAAAAATTTAGCTACATTAGGTTTACTAGGGTAACAAGTAATGGGAATGGCGGCAAAGTATGAATTTTTCCCTCCTTTTTACTGTCTTGTGCTTCAAACTCAGACTGTATTTAGAAACTTACTCAAGAAAAAAATTGATTAGTACTTGGGCCAAATTTCACCCTCTTTATTAACATAAAAATTTAAAATTTAAACAAAACAAATGAAACTTAAAAATTTTAAATCTTAATTAGGAAATTTATTCTTAACAAATTACATTAAATTAATTCCCAGGAAAGGTTAGAGGGGTTGTGGTGGTCCCGTTTAAGTTCCAATCTCCTTAGGCAAAATTAATTAAATGTAATAAGTTAAGAAAATAAGTTCTAATTATTTATTTATTTACAAAACGAGTTCATGAAAAATCAAGGGTCTGTTAATTTGAACGAGGATTCAACTCCCTCAACTTCACCATCCCAGTAGTGTTTGAGACATTGACCATTAACATTAAACGTACCTCCGTAGTTGTCGTATAATTCAATAACTCTATAAGGATAAACTCGGTACATGGTATAGGGTCATTTCCATCAAGATTAAGCTTCCCAGTAAATAACCTCAACCATGAATTAAACAAAAAAACCTTCTGACCTTCTTTAAACTTGCGGAACTGTATATGACTATCATGCCATCTCTTTAATATTTTTTTACACATTTTTCCATTCTCATAGGAAAACAATCTCAGCTCTTCCAACTCATCAAGTTGTAACATCCTTCTCTCACCGGCTTGTTTAATATCAAAGTTCAACTGCTTCAAAGCCCAATGAGCTCTATTCTCTAACTCTAATGGCAAATGACATGCCTTTCCAAAGACTAACCGATAAGGAGTAATTCCTAACAGCGTCTTAAATGTTGTTCGATAGGCCCTTAATGCATCATCGAGCCTTCGAGACCAATATTTTCTACTAGGGCATACTACCCTTTCAAGGATACCTTTTATTTCACGGTTCACTCTTTCAACTTGCCCATTAGACTGGGGTGATAGGCAGTAGCAATCTTGTGCTTTACATCATATTTGTCAAGCAACCACTTAAGCCATTTGTTTAAACGTGAGAACCTTCATCACTAATAATAGCTATTGGTGTCCCAAATCGTGTAAACACATGCTTATGTAGGAATCGCATGACTACCTTAGCATCATTTGTAGGGTATGCTTCAGCTTCAACCCACTTGGATACATAGTCCACAGCAACTAAGATGTATTTGTACCCATACGAAGGGGGAAATGGGCCTAAGAAGTCAATGCCCCATACGTCGAATAATTCAATCTCTAAAATGTTTGTCAAAGGCATCTCATTCCTCCTTGATATATTTTCGATCCTTTGACATTTATCACAGTTCTTCACATAAGCATAAGCATCTTTAAATAGTGTAGGCCAAAAGAAACCTACTTGGAAAATCTTTACTGCAGTACATGAACCACCAAAGTGTCCCCAACATGGGGATGAATGGAAATGATACAAGATCTTAGCAATCTCACTTTTAGCTATACACTTTCGGATTATATTATCTACACACTGTTGAAATAAAAACAGATCCTCCCAAAAATAATACCGACTACCATGAAGGAATTTTTTCCTTTGTTGGTATATCATTTCTCGAGGAATTGTTTCGCATGCAAGTTTATTAGCAAAATCAACAAACCAAGGTGTAACACCCCTAACCCGTGTCCGTCGCCAGAATAGGGTTTCAAAGCATTACCGGAGTTTATAGAACATTTACAGATAATTCATTTCAATTACTGTTCATTTTTCGAGATTATTCATAACATCCCTTAAATAGACCCTTGAGGCCCAAAACAAGCTTTAAAATCGAGTAGGGACTTAATTGGGAACTCTAACAATTTTTCGTGAAATTTAAAAAATTTTCCAAGTTACAGGGCTCACATGCCCGTATGGTCTAAGGGACACGCTTGTGTGACTCTAGGACACTCCCGTGCTACAGGCCGTGTTCGACCCCGTGTAACTCTCTAACTTGTGCCACACAGCTGGTCACACACTCGTGTTCTAGGCCGTGTGGTTAATTAAATTCTTCGAAATTAGGTACAGGTTTCACACGACCAAGACACACGCTCGTGTTCTAGGCCATGTAGCACAGATGGTTGAGACACACACCCTTGTCTCTGTCAGTGTGCTGCATTCTGAGCATTCTGTCTCTCAATTTAAGGTGTAGGGGACACACGGCCTAACCACACGCCCATGTACCAGGCCGTATGTCACACACGGTCAAGACACACGCCCATTTGTCTACCCGTGTGGACAAAATAAAGCCATTTCTAGCTTCATTTCTCAACCAAAATTTTACCAATGACCTGCATTAAAACTTACATCCATTAACCAACCACTTCTAGCATTCAAATTAAGCAATTGCTATCATTCAACATGGCATATAATTACAAGCATACATGTTTATAATCTTAGCTTGATTTAGTTTATATGTTAGACATGATTTGATCAATTACATAACTTATATGTAGCTACCATAGTATAACATTATAAGTATATCAAAACAAACCATTACTAGCCATTCCAATAGCTAGATTACAAGCATCATTTTCAAGCCAAAAATGGCCAAGTTATCCTATAAATTCCATTATATCAAAATGATTTTTACTATATATACCCAAAATAAGCTAGTGGATATTGTGATGATGCTCCAACTGATCTCCAACCTTTGCGAGCTTCCGAGCACTATAAAACAAGGAAAATAAAATCTAGTAAGCATTACATGCTTAGTAAGTTCGTATAACAGGAATTAAAACTTACCAATTTACATTTATTAACATTTAGCATTCAATAACATGCTTTTTCATCAATTTAGAAAATTTACCTAAACACATACACTTAATCAAACAATGTTAGTCACATAATTCTCATATACATCAATTAAACATAGATGAGCTCATCATGATATATTCTTACAAGACCTTATTCATTTCATCTCATAACTCTTATATCATGCCAAGAGTTTTGTCCGGTGAATCATTGAAATTCCGATGGATACTCAGGTAGTACACTCAAGGTGTACAATACAATAACCCGTCAATTCATATTCAGGAGTACCCTCTCTCGAGCCATATAACATATAGTAGGATTACCAATCTAGGCTAAATCCTTTCTATAACATATGCTCAAAAGAACTCAATTAGGATTACTAGTCCAGGCTAAATCCTAATTGTAACATATGCTCGAGAGGGTTAATCAAGATTAACCATTCGGGCTAAATCCTATCTTTAATGAGGTCAATAGGATTACTCGTCCAAGCTAAATCCCTTTAGCAACAAATGCAGGACCTCATTCATTTCGGGAAATCACATATATCCATCGAAATTCAATGCTCAAACGGCACTTAACCCCCTTTTTTTCTCACTATTTCAAACATGTATTCATTTCTATATTATAACAATCAAATAATTTACATAATTATAAATCACATTTCATACAAACCCAACCTTCAATTTAACATATTTATATGCTTGATTAAGTTACACGAACTTACCTCAACACTTGTTCGCGTTTGAAAATCTACTAATCTGAAACTTTTTCTTTTCCTCAGTCTAACCTCGAATTTGTGTTGTCGTGATCTATATAAATGAATTTATTCATCAATTTATCACATTTCATATTCAAGTGGACTCAATTTACATCCTAGGTAAAATTACCATTTTGCCCCTAACTTTTTCATAAATTCCAATTTCATCCCTAGGCTCGGAAAATTAAATTTATGCAATTTACTCCCCATTCCAAGCCTAAAAAAATTTCATTATACAATTTACAGCACACATATTCTATAAATTTTAGAATTTTTCTTCAATTTTCACAACTCTACATTTTAGTCCCTAAATCATGTTTTCATCAAAAATCAATTTGTAAAAGCTGTTTATCTATCAACAACCTTTAAATTTCTACCATAAATTTCAAATTTTCAGCATATTCATCCATGACATAATTCCCATACTTTGATAACTCTCCAAATTGATCCCCCAAATAGATAGATTAAGCTATCCCAGTTTCAAAAATATCAAAATTACTAAAAACAGGATAAGAAAACTTACCCAATTAAGCCAAGAAAGTTTCTTCTCTCTCTTCTAGGGTTTCCATATATTTTGGGGTTGAAGATGACGTAAAATTAGATGATATTTCTTTTATCATCTTTTAATTAATTAAATTATTTCAATTTCCAATTTAGTCATTGCCCTTTTTCTAAATTTCCATGGATGAGTCAGCAAAATATCTACATACTTTTTTTAATGGTCTAATTACCATATAATTACCATATAAGAACCATAGCTATTTAATCTTTATAACTACTAGAATTCAAGTTTTACATTTTATGCGATTTAGTCCTTTCCCTAATTAAACACATAATCGATAAAATTTTCTTATCAGAATTTTCACACGACATCTCTATCATGATTCGAATCATGCAATAAAATAAAAATAAAATTTATTTTTGGCTCAAATTTGTGGTCCCGAAACCACTGTTCTGATTTCATTGAAAATGGGATGTAACACAAGGTGTTTCATGAATTCGACTTACCTCAAATAAGTGTTCATCTGGGAAATTCTCATTGATAGGCACACATGATCGAGTTACCTTATCTTGCTCCAACCTCGACAAATGATCAACTATTTGATTTTCGATAGCTTTTCTATCTTGGATCTGAAGGTCAAATCTTGAAGTAAAAGTATCCAACGAATTAGTCTCGGTTTCGCATCTTTCTTCGTGAGCAAGTATTTAATGGCTGCATGGTCATAAATATTGTAACTTTTGTACCTATAAGATATGAATAGAATTTGTCAAAAGAAAAAACTATAGCAAAGAGTTCTTTTTTAGTTACCATATAATTGAGTTGGGCTCCTGTCAAAGTTCTACTTGCATAGTAAATAGGGTGAAACACTTTGTTTCTTTTTTGACCCATCATAGTTCCAACAACATAATCACTTGCATCGTACATCAACTCAAAAGGTGAGCTCCAGTCAGGTGTAACGATTATTGGGGTTGAGATTAACCTTTTTTTAGATCTTCAAAAGCTTCCAAACATGCTTTGTTGAAATCAAACACTGTATCTTTCTCTAACAACAAACACAAAAGTTTAGAAATTTTTGAGAAATCTTTGATAAACTTCTGATAAAAACCGGCATGGCCTAAGAAACTTCTGACTCCTTTCATATTAATTGGGGTCGGTAATATTTCAATTACATCCAACTTTGCATTATTGACTTCAATTCGTCTCTTTGAGATTTTATGCCCTAAGATAATCCCTTCTTTAACTATAAAATGACATTTTTCCCAGTTAAGGACAAGATTCGTCTCTTCGCATCTCTTCAGTACCTTAGCCAAATTACTCAAAAAAATATTATAAGTGTTATCAAAAATAGATAAATCATCGATGAAAACCTCAAAAAAATTTTCAACCATATCAGTGAATATTGCCATCATGCATCATTGAAATCTTGCAGGTGCATTACATAAACCAAAAGGCATTCGTCTAAAAGCAAACGTACCGTATGGACAAGTAAATGTTGTTTTATGTTGGTCCTCCGGAGCTACAACTATTTGGTTATATCCTGAATATCCATCTAAAAAAATAGAATTCATTACCTGCCAGTCGATCTAACATCTGATCCATAAAAGGCAACAGAAAATGATCCTTCCGAGTGCCTTTTTTCAACTTCCTGTAATCAATACAAAATCTCCAACCAGTAACAGTTCTCGTTGGAATCAACTCGTTACACTCATTTTCAACAATCGTGATTCCACCTTTCTTCGACACATATTGCACCGAACTTACCCACGAACTATCTGAAATAGGATAGATGATTCCTGCATTTAACCATTTGATCACTTCCTTTCTCACAACTTCTTTCATAATAGGATTGAGCCTCTTTTTCCCATCAATTCGATCTCTTTCACCTTCTTCTAAACTAATTTTATGCATGCAAAAAGAAGGGCTTATACCTCGAATATCAGCTATGGTCCAACCAATTACTTTCTTAAATTTCTTTAAAATAACAATTAGTTGCTCCTCTTGATCTTTCGTCAGTTCTGCTAAAATAATCACAGGCAAAGTGGAACAATCACCTAAATAAATGTATTTCAAATGGGAAGGAACTACCGTTAGTTCGAGTTTAGGTGATTCTTCAATTGAGAACTTGGGCTGCAAAAATTCTCTAACTTCTAACTCCAACGGTTCAAGCCGTATGGATTGCATAAAATTTCTCGGATTGGCTTCGTCAAAACCATGTTTTCTTCACCTTCTTCATCCTCCAACAGGTCAAGATCTAAGGCTTTCTCCAATTTATCTTCTTCAAAATTACTTTCCATAGAAACCAAGGTTTCTATCTTTTCCATAACTAAACACTTCTTCTGTCAGATCGGGAAATTTCATAAGAATGTTAAAGGTTACTTAATTTTCTTAAACTCGCATGGTGAGTTCACCTTTCTGCACATCAATTAACATTCTTCCCGTGGCTAAGAAAGGTCTCATAAGGATGACTGGCACTTCTTTATCTGCTTCAAAATCTAAGACAATGAAATCAGCAAGAAAAATAAATTTATCGACTCTTACCAAAACATCCTCGATCTTTCACTCGGGATATGCTAAAGATTGATCTACTAGCTAAAGCGTCACAGTTGTAGGTCTTACTTCACCTATCCTTAGCATTTTGAAAAAAAGACTTAGGCATTAAGTTGATACTTGCTCTTAAATCACACAAAGCTTTAACACAATAAGATTCACCAATGTTATAAGGTATAGTAAAGCTTCCTTGGTCTTTCAATTTCGGTGGCAGTTCATTTTGCAAGAACGCACTGCACTCCTTTGTCAAGGCAACAGTCTCATACTCACTCAGTCGTTTCTTCTTGGATAGTATATCCTTTATAAACTTCACATAATTTGGCATTTGTTCTAAAGCCTCCACCAATAGAATATTGATGTGTAGCTTCTTCAGAACATCCAAAAACTTCTTGAATTGCCCCTCATGTTTCTGCTTGTGTTGCTACAATCTTTGCTGATATTGAGGTGATGAGACTTTTGGTTGAATCAGATAACTCTTCTAAGTAGGTAAATCTACATCCAAAGAAGATGTTAAAGTATTTGAATTCACTAAGTTAGGATTTTCCTTATCATTCTTTGTAGATTCTGACTCTTTTGGTGTAGGAATTTTAACAGCTGGTTGATTCTTCTCAACGGGATTATCTTCGACATCAATCAATCGGGGTTCCAGAATTTTACCAGTTCGCAATGCCACTGCCTTGATATGTCTTTACCCAAATTTCTTGGACTTTCAGTATTGCTCGACAAGGTTCCTTGCGGTCTATTATGAAGCTCCGTAGCTAACTGACCCATTTGGTTTTCCAAATTTTTCAATGTTGCTGCTTGGCTTTGGATCAAAGCAACATTCTTTGCCATGTATGCTTTCAAAAAGGTCTCCAAACTGTTTGATGCCTCAGCTTGAGGTGGGTTTGGAGTCTGCTGATTAAACCCTTGAGAGTGGTTGGGTCTATGCTGCAATAAGTTGTTGCTTGATCCATTTTCTTGGTTGCTCTAAGAAAAGTTAGGGTGATTACGCCATGAAGGATTGTAGAAGTTGGACTATGGTCCTTGTCCACTCCTATTTTCATGTTGGTTCCCCACATAGTACACTAACTCAGGATTTGATAGACAATTCTCAAAAGAATGACCTTTCCCACAGTACACACAGGAAACTACTTCAAACGGACTTGGTGGCTGAGCTGTAAAATTAATAGCACTATTTCCGGTAAACTATTTTAACATAGAGAAAATAGATGATACCTGAGCTGATAACGAAGTGAAGGCGTCAAATTCATGAACTCTGGCTACACGTCTTTCTAAAGCTATTCGATTTGTTGGCCATTGATAGTTACTACTCGCGATCCTCTCGATGATCTCATAAGCCTCATTATAATACTTAGACAAAATTGCACTCGTAGAAGCATCTACCATCAATCTTGTATGTGCTTTGAGACCATTATAGAATGTCTCCAACTAGATAGAATGAGGAATCCCATGATGAGAACACTTACGAAGTAACTCCTTGAATCGCTCCGAAGTCCCATAAAAAAACTTGTTGTCCAATTGTTGGAAAGTTCTGACCTCTTTCCTCAACTTAGCATTTTTGCTAGGTAGGAAATACTTAACCAAAAATCTCTCTGCTAATTTTTTCCATGTAGATACGGAGCTTGGTGGCAATGAATTGAGCCATGCTCGTGCTCGATCTCGCAACGAGTATGGAAACAACTTCAACCTCAGTGCGTTTTTAGTCACACCAGCTATCTTGAATGAATCACTCACCTCCATAAACAATCAAAGGTGGAGATGTGGATCTTCAGTGGACATACCACTGAATTGGCCCAGCGTTTAGAGCATTTGAAACATCACTGGTTTCAATTCAAATTGGGTTGCCTCAATATCTAGCCTTCTATTTCCTAGATTTAACTCTCTGAAAAGTGGCACAGCATATTGTCTAATGCATCGATCCTTATCATTGGCAATGAGGATGGGATTCCGTACATGATTGGCTTCATTACCTTGGTCTTGATTCTGATTTCTAGGGTCCATCTTGACTTGTCTTTGAGCTGTTCGTTCACGTCTTTTGTCTGAAAATTCACTCAATTTCAGGGTCTACATGAAGTAAATCGATAATCCGATCTATGCTAATAAACACCTTAAAAGAAAATCACAAAATTAAAAAGAATAAGTTAGAAATGTTAGAAATGTTAGAAATAAACCGGATTGAAAGTAAATAATTTAAAAAAAATTACTATGGCAACAGTTAACAATCCCCGACAACGTCGCCAAAAACTTGTAAGGCGTAGGTTTGTGCAAGTGTACACAGTCGTTATAAAGTAATAAGTTAGTATCGAGTTATCGTCTCCACAGGGATTGTATTTGTGTTAAATCACTTAATTGTAAAATTATATTAACAACTTGGTAAATAAAAACACAATATGATTGAGAAGTGATGATTAAAATATATTAAACTAAATGCAATGATCCTCAATGCAAATTATCCTAAATATGCAAACTATATGAATGAAATAGATTTTAGCAAACTTAAACACAATTTGCAACAATTATAACATAAATAAACTAGGAAAATTACTTTAATTAAAATCAATTTATTATCAACATGCTTAATAACATTCAGAAAAACATTCCATGGCTGCTCGATCTTTTATGAGTTTGGAAACCACATTAGGTCCTTTCGAAATCCTTTACTTAGTAAATATGCATTTTACTGATCCTTATTTACTAAGGGTTTCTTAGCATTCATGCAAGGTAACAGGGACGTGTTAGGCTTGAAACAGTTTAATCACACAAATCTAACAACTATGCAGATAACAGAGCTTGGTTAGAGTTGTTATGCAACCTGCAACTTAATCGAGTTAGGATCTAAATTGAGCATGCACATTTCAATTATTTGTCCATTAGCTATCATCTGTTTAGAATCGCTCAGCTAATTTGGGTGCATTTCAATCACGTATGAACGAAATACAGACTTGATTTTAATTGAAAACATGATCGATTGAGGCACAAACACTATAAGCATGAATCAAATAAATATTATTTAATCAAAACAATCATCCTAGCTTAAATAAAATTAAATTAACATTGTTGTAAACAAGAACAAAGAACAAATAGCAAATATTTTCAGATTAAATCAAAGAAGAGAAATATTAAACCCAAATCAAAGTGGCTGTCACCCAAGACTCTAGCCGACGAGGCTCCTTCGCTCCCTCGCTTTGCTCCTTTGCTGATGGCTCTCCAAGGTGGCTGACCAAGGGTTCTTTAAGAGGCTTAATTGCTAAAATATTTATGAAGAGATGATGCTAGGTGTGGAGAATGGAAGATGCTAAAGAGAATTGAGAGAAAAGAGAGAATGATGAGGGATGAGGGATGATTAGGAATGGTGAAATGAAGCCTTATTTATAAGTGAAGAGAGGAGAGTAGTTTGCTAAAAATAGAGAGGTTTGGTCTCTTCAAGCTTCTTCAATGAGTGGTTGGCCATGGTTAGTGGACTTTGAGTTGAATTTTTCTTGATTTTTAAGTAATCTAAATGCCATAACAACTTAGGACTTAGACTCGGTCAAATGTAAATCTTCGGGCAAATCTCTTATTTCTTCAACATTGCAAGGACCTTGTGTAATTAAACCAAAAATTGGTTTATGTAGACAGCCATGTGTAGCCGAAATTGGGTTAACTTGGTCTTCAATTTGGATGGTTTTTGTACTCCAACAAAGCTATCAGACCTATCCAAAATAAATCAATAAATTAAAAGACCAAAGAATAAAATTTCTCCAATTTAAATAATTAATTAAAACCCAAATTATTAATGAAATATTTTAAAATTAATTATTAGATATAAATTTATATTTTATTATTTAATTTAATTATGCATGGCCCATTTTATGTCTTAAAAATATAATATGTTCAAATAAATATAAAATAAGTCATTTTATGGATGAAAACTATATAATAAAGCATAAAATCATATTTTAATAATTTTTATGTCCTAATTTCATATTTTCACATATTTCATTAATTTATTAGACAAACATAGTTTTAACAACGAATTTAAGTAAAAAGGTGATAAATTGCATAGGAAAAATGCTATACATTTTTCAGTTTACAATACCCTAGCAGGATCTTCCGGTATGTCCACTAGAATAACGAGTAAGCAAAGTCTACTTATCTTCCGACCTCATAGTCCAGACCGACTCGGGGTTAATATGTTCACGAATAGGCCATAAGAAATTTTTGGTTAATTCCAACCTTGATAACTTCCTAGGGTCGTCAAGCTTAGGGTTTAGGTTCTTCCTTTCCCAAATAATTGATCCATTTAGTAACCTTACAAAATAGTTAATCCATCATACCTCCACTCGCTAATCCCCCATAGAGGGATTAGTTCCTCATAGTTTTCATAAACAATATAAAATCGATATAAAGAGTAAACGTAATAAATAAATCAAAAGTATAAAGTTTAGGAAAAAGCCTGATGTGTATTAAGAATGAGAATGAATCCACAAAGTCTAATTGCATCCATAAACAAGATTTCCTATGATAAAACAAAGAAAAAACAAAATTAAATCTAAAACCTAAGAAAAGAGAAAAACTCGAACTAAAATGAAAAGAGAAATTCTAAACTAAGTAAATTGTAACAACTCGTTTTCAGTGATATAAGAAACAATGGTTTTGGGATCACTATTCTGATGAGTGAATTATTATTTTATTTCTTATTTATAGCCTACGGGATTATAGTAAGTTCGTATTAAAATTTCGTTAAGAAATTTTGAAGTTTACTTAGTTAATTAAATGAAAAGGACTAAATCGTAAAAAGTGTAAAAGTTGAGTTTTATTTGCTAAAGGAGTCTAATGACTATGAAATCTTAAACTAAAGGAATTGAATGGTAATTATACCAATTAATGAGATAGTGGATGTTTATGGACAAGGTTTTAATGATTTTAAAAGGTTAATTTGGTAATTTAGTAATTAAAAAGAAATTTAAGTAAAAAAGATGAACCAAAGTTGTCATCTTTATGTTTTTTTTTTCATTTTGAAACCCTAAAACTAACCATTGGAGAAGAGAAATGTAACACCCCTAACCCATATCCGTCATCGAAATAGGGTTACAAAGTATTACCATATAAATGTAACATAAAACTTATATTTCAAACATTAATATAAACATAACATAATTCATT
Organism: Gossypium hirsutum; assembly: GCF_007990345.1. Taxonomy (NCBI): domain Eukaryota; kingdom Viridiplantae; phylum Streptophyta; class Magnoliopsida; order Malvales; family Malvaceae; genus Gossypium; species Gossypium hirsutum. The sequence continues at coordinate 49,243,813 of NC_053438.1, read as the reverse complement.
CATATACATGTATATTGTCCCTCAACTGAGCCATCGGGGCCCTAGAAATACGTTAGAAGCAATTTAGGACTAAATTGGAAACATTTGAAACATTTAAGAAAAAAGTGGAAAAATTGAACTACAGGGGTCACACGGTCGTGTAACTCACACGGTTGAGACACGTGCCCTTGTCTTAGGCCATGAAACATTCGAAATAGGGACACACGACCATGCCCCAGCCCGTGTAAATGTCTAAGTTGGGTCACACAGCCAAGCCACACTTCCGTGTGCCAGGCCGTGTACCTCACGAAATGGCCTCACAAGCCCGTGTGACAGGCCGTGTGCTAGGCCATGTAACAGGCTGACTTGCAAACCTTAAAACCTACAGGGGACACACGACTGTGTTGCATGGCCATGTGTCACACCCGACTGAGTCACACGCTCATGTCTCAGGCTGTGCGGACATGAAATTGGCCAAAATTAAGCCATTTCCAACACCAACTTGAGCAACCATCGAAAAGTATTTTAGTGCATATGATGAAGGCATTATATTATGATCAAAACCAACCAGAAATGACCATTTCAATAGTCTAAAATCATTCAACCAATATGCCATGTAAGGCACCTTAAAAACAAGCATACCAACTTACCAAACATGCATATACTTGATCACAATTCTATCATCAAACATTACTCAAATTTTACCAAATCATACCTCAAACATAACCATTAGCACCTCATATAACTTACCAATTGAGCCATATCTTTCATGCATCATAACTTATCTATATTAACACATATCAACAAGGCACCATAAGTACCAAAAGTATATCGACCAAAATAACATATACATGCAAAACTTATCAACTAACATTGAACTAAACATTAAACAAAATTCCACCTATACATGCCATTATAACCTTGGCCAAAACATCAAAAACTACCGATATAATTGTTGGATAGTGTGATAGGTCTCCGACGAGCTTCCAAATCAATCGAGCTTCCGATTATCTATAAAACATAGGAAAGACAACCACGTAAGCATATAATGCTTAGTAAGTTTGTAAAACATGAACATAACTTACCACTTCAATGCATAACCTTAAAATTAAACATGATACAATCCAACCATAAGCTTGGCACAAGCCTAAGCACCATCAACAACACATGTTAGTGCATTAACACATAAATCACTTAAATTATCATAAGGTAAGCTATTTATACATGAACATACCACTTTTGAATCCAACATTTTCATGAATATAGGTATACTTTCATTGAAAATTTCCATTTCAATTCTTTTTATAGATTCATGACATAGTGCATTTGAACACTTACCATTCCTTTCCTTTTCATGCTCGTTAAACCATTTAGAATAACACCGGATATGTGGGAAAGCTCACATGAAGTGTGCTACACATATAACTGTAACCTTTCCTTTTCCTTTACATCGTTGCTTAGACGAGCTGTGAAATGGGCCTGCTCACACAATCTATGGGTCAGAATGTAAGCTACACAATGCTGCTCACACAAGTTGTAGAGTATCCGCAACAAATGTAGGACCTCAGCCACTGGTAGGAAATTTAAGACCAGCACCCAAAACATGAAAACCCTAATGACATGTCATTTGTATCCTACATATTCCTAAGATTCAAACAAGGCACGATAACTGTCTTGACATCGTTGTATTTTCATCATTTAATTAGATGGGAAATAACACATTAACATATAAATAAATATAACATTAAAACATTATTTAATCATACGAACTTACCTCGACAAACAAAGCATAAAAATGTAGTCGATCAATCCGAGGCTTTCACTTTTCCCCGATCTAAATCCGTACGAGGTCTATCTTGATATGCAAGGAGGGAGCTAGCCAAATTTTCAAGGTGTAACAATGGAGGTTTTCTTTCTCTTAATTTCGGTGGAAACATCCAACTAAAGAAGATGATAATTTCATTTTAGGTTATTTTACGTTACTTATTTATTAAATTACTTTACTAACCTTTAATTTAAACTAAATAAAACATCAATTTCATGCCCATCCTTGCCCACTAATAATAATGATCTAATCACCATATAAATCCCCTTACTTTAAATTTTCATAGCTAATTGTTACCTTTAACTTAAAGAACTATATTTTTGCACCTTTGATGATTTAGTCATTTTCACTTAATTAAGCATGCAAACGTCAAAATTTCTTAATGAAATTTTTATACGACCTTACTAACATTCTTTACACATTATAATAATAATAAAATAAAAATTTTCTCGTCAGATTTGTGGTCCTGAAACCACTATTCTGATTTTACTGAAAACAGATTGTTATAAGAAAGGTTCGATAAAGCTTCCAACCTTGCATGGTAGGTGATTTCAGTCCCATTTTTAATGATTTTTATGTTTTTAAGTCTGTTTTAGCTTAATCTAGCTAGCATTAGGGTTAATTTGTAAAATATTTAAAGGTTGAGGGACTTACCATGAATGCTTTTGCATGAGTTTTGATGTTAATTGATAAATTATGAGTTCTTGTTGAAAAATAAACAAGTTTTGTTAAGTGATTTTTTATGAACTTGCATTTAGGGATTTATTTGTAAAAATAGAAAAATTTAATGTTAAATTTATGAAATAATGGTTTAAGTGGGTTGGTATGAGTCCCTAAGAAATTCAGCTAGCTTGTATGGAAGATTAAAATGGTTAGATTTCAAATTATGAGCTTAAAGACTAAATTGTGAAAAGTTAAAATGTTAGGGGAAAATTGATAATTTTTTATAAATATAAAATTTTGATTAAATTGAATTATAAAAGTACTTAATTGATTGAAATCATCTATTTAGATCAAGATAAACTATGTTCAGACTAAGATTGAGGAAAAGCTAAAGCTTCGGACTAGTTCGATTAAACTACTACACCCTAGTTATCAAGATAAGTTCGTATGAACTATAATTGCTTAGTCATTGTTTAAATTGAATGTTTATTATGTCATTTTGATATAAATGAATCAATATATAAAATTATCAATGCTATGATAAATTGACGGATATTGAATCCCGGTTGAACCTTAAGAATTATTAGGATACGCAAGACATGTCATTAGGGATTTCATGTTTCGGATGCAGGTCTTGAATGTCCTACCATTGGCTGAGGTCCTACATTTGTTGCAGATTCTTCATAGCTCATGTGAGCAGCATCTTGTAGCTTACATTTCGACCCACAGCTCATGTTAGCAGGCCCATTTCACATCTTATGTGAGCATTGATGTAAAGGAAAGGTTATTTTTATATGTAATTGCACACTTTATGTGAGCTTTCTAGTGCATCCGGCGTAATTCTAGATGGTTCAATAGGTAAGAAAAGGAACAAAATGGTAAGTATGCAAATGGATATAATCATAACTTAATGAAAGGATTGATGAACTAAATGATGTTGTATATATGTAAATATACATATCTTATGGTTGATTTCATTTATGTTATGGATAGACATACTAGCTTGTGAGTTGGTGATGTTGATTTGGCTTTTCTAAGCTTATGGAATTGGTGTTGAATTGTGTTTAACCTATGTATTCTATTATTGAAATGGTAAGTTATGTTTAAGTTTATACGAGCTTACTAAGCACTCGTTGCTTATGTAGTTTCTTACTTTGTTTTATAGATTATCGGAAGTTCAGTTAGTTGGGAACTTGTTGTTGATCTATCAGACTATCCTACAACCAATTTGGTAGTTTTTGAGCATTTTGGACAAGGTTTATAATGGCATGTATAGGGTGTTTTGTAATGGTGTTATGGTGAATGTGTTAATGGTTTTTTTGGCATGTATAAGTTTTGAAAGTTATGTTGATTTGGTACCATTGATGCCTTAGCAAATTATGTCATTTTGGTTACCTTATTATGCATGTTTATAGGGCTCTTTATAGTATGTTTTGAATAGCTTGAAAGTGGTAAATGTGATATGATTGATAGGGTGCTCGAATTAGGTATTTATGTTTGGTAAAATGGCAAGTTTTGTTAGTTGATGTTTTGGTATATTGCGGTGTCTTTGAATGGCATATTGGTTAGGATATTTAAGATGTTTGAAATGGTATGTTTATGCAAGTTTGAATGGTGTTGAAAACCCTTGAATGTATGCTTAAATGGTTTGAAAATTTATGCATGAAATGGTTTTGAAATAGCTTGATTTTAGGTAAATTTTGGGTTCACACGGCTTGGAACACGGGCGTGTGACACAGTTGTATGAGGCACATGGCCTGGCGACATAGCCGTGTGTCATCTGAGGATTTCTTAGGGTTTAAGTCAATGAGTTACATGGTCTAGCATACGGCCTGATACACAGGCGTGTGGGGCAACTCAAAGAGTTACACGACCTGGCACATAGACGCGTGACACAGTCGTGTGACCCAACTAAATAGTTACACAGGTGAGGAAACGGGCTGGGACACAACTGTGTGTGACTTGTTCGAATGTTACACTGCTTGGGATGATTCCACAAGGCCTGGCTACACGGCCATGTGACCCCTACTTCCAATTTTTGCTACTTTTTCCTAAACTTTCCATTTTGTTTCAAATTAGTCTCGAACTGCTTCTAAGCTATTTTTAGGGCGTCGAAGGCTCGATTTAAGGATAGTATGCATGTGAATGAATGGTTTATGATATATTTAAGTTATTAAAATAAAGTGATGTTAAATGATTCTGATTTGTTTAGTAATGCTCTTTAACCTTAATTTCGCAATGGAGATGGGTTAGGCGTGTTGCATAATTGGTGTCTATAACATGTGCCAAAAAAGCCTATTTATAGACTTGAGGTGGTCGTTGTCCTTAGCCTAGGTTTAGCTGACGTTCCTGAGCTTAAAGTTGGATTGTGCAGGCCAAAATGCCCCTAGCTCGTTATTACTTTCCATCTAGAGTCGATGTTGCGACACATCAGGAACTGTGTCGTGACATAGAAGTCAATACACTCTTCTTTAGGGTGTCTTAGTAACTAAATGGTATGTATATGATAGGTTTGATTGAATTTGGTAAGGTATTATGCATTTTTGAGTGGTTGATGTTGAATCATTATTATAAAGTGTTATATATAGTTAAATGAGGTATGTTATGTTAATTTTTTTGAGGTTACTTGGAGGGCATATTAGATTGTTTTAAATATGGTATTATGTAAAAATTTGAGTTTTTGGATTGATGTGCCAATTGTGGCATATTGGTTGTATGTTTGTAATGAGCTGAATGAGTTCTTTGCAGGTTATTTGTGTACCTATATGTATCTATTAGCTAAGATATAAATTTGGGCATGAAATGAAGTTTTAAATTTGTGATTTTGACGATCTGGGTAAAAGTATCGATACCATAGACAAAGGTGTCGATACTTGACCAAATGACCAATTTTTTGAAAATGGCAAAATGCCAAAACCTTATCGGTACCTATTATAATATCGATACCTACCATAAAAGTATCGATTTTTTTCTACTTTGGTATCGATACCTAGTTCCAAAGTTTTAAAAATTTTCAGATTGTTCCTTAATCATGCTTGATATTAAACTATGTTTGTATGATTGATTTAGTCCCTACTTTACTAATAACTTCTATTGTAACAACCTATTTTAAGTGAAATTGGAACAATGGTTTCGGGACCAAAAATCTGAGCCAGAAAGAAAATTTATTTTAATATTATTGTATGATCCGTATTATGATAGGAATATTATATGAAAATTCTGATAAGAAAATTTTATCGATTATGTGTTTAATTATGGTAAAGACCAAATTGCATAGAATGCAAAAGTTGAATTCTGGATTAAATAGTTATGGAATTCAAAACTTGAGGTCCTTATATAGTAATTAGACCATTAAAGAAAAGTTAGTAGATATTTTTGGTGATTCATCTATGGAAAAATTGGAAAAGGCTAAGGACTAAATTGGAAATAGAAATAAATAAAAGATGATAAATTAAATAATTGTTTAATATAATTATTTTATATCATATTCGTCCCCAAAATACATGGAAATCTTAGGAAAGATAAAGTAAACTTTCTTGGCTTAAATAGGTATGTTTTCTTATCCTGTTTTTAGTAATTTTTATACTTTTGATATCAGGATAGTTTAATCTATTTATTTTGGGGATTAATTTGAGAAGTTATCAGAGTATAGAAATTTTTCCATGGATGAATATGCTAAAAATTTGAAATTTATGGTAGAAAAGGAAAGGTTGTTGATAGATAAACAACTTTTACAAAGTGAATTTTGATGAAATTATGATTTAAGGACTAAATTGTAAAGATATAAAAGTTATGGAAAAATTTTAAATTTTTTGAAATACATGTGCCGTAGATGTTATATTAAAATTTTTGGTTAGGCTTGGATTAAGGATTAAATTACATGAATTTCATTTTCCGAGCCTAAGGACGAAATTGGAATTTATGAAAAGTTTAGGGGAAAAATGGTAATTTTGCCTAGGATGTAAATTGAATTCAATAGAATATGAAATGTGATAAATTTATGATTAAATTCATCTATATAGATCTAGACAACTCAAATTCGAAGTTAGATCGAGGAAAAGAAAAAGTTTCGGATTAGTAGGTTTTCATATACAAACAAGTGCCAAGGTAAGCTCGTGTAACTTAATTATACATGTTAATATGTTTCAATTGAATGTTGTATTTGGATTGAGTATAATATGTATTTATGTGAATTATATGAATTTTATAAATTTATGAAATGATCACATGCTCAGAAATGTTCATAAGATATTAGGTTCCGTTTGAATAATAAAATTCGATGGATATATGTGATTTCCCATATTACATGAGGTCCTGCATATGTTGTGGACAGAATATACTCCGACGACAATCCTGTTATATAGTTCCTGCGAGCATCCTGATCGGTAGTGATTCTGCATGTGTTGCACACTACCGCAGCTCTATGTGAGTGTCCTGTTTCATGACTCGATCAATTGTGATCCAACAAATAATGTGGACTCAAACGCAGCTCTACGTGATCGTCCTGATATAAACTCTTATGGGCTTCTCGATATGGCTCGCTTGAACTCCCTATTACCTTATCTGGTGCTCCCTGATATTAACTCTCTGGAGTTATCTGTTAAGCTCTATGAGCTCCCTGAATAAAACTCTTATGAGTAACCTGTTTAGCCTGGATAAGTGTCGTGTTACATGGCTCATCTGAGCATCCTGATATGTGGCTCGAGAGTGTGCTCCCTAATTAAGTGCCTTAATAGGTACCCTTAATTATGAATTGACGTTTACAGTTTAGTAAACCATGAGCGTATTACTTGAGTATCCATTAAAAATTTCAATAATTCAACGGATAAATTCCTGAAATGAGAAACTATGAGATTATACGAATTATATCTCGAATGATCCCAAAATACTTGAAATTTTGTAATATGATGAGCTCATCTATGTTTACTTGATGTATATGTGAATTGTGTGACTAACTTGCTTATTTGAGTATATATGAATAGGAAAATTTGCTAATTTGTTTGGAAGCATAATATTGTTATGCTTATTTAAATGAGTATGATTGGTAAGTTTTAATTCTTGATATACGACCTTACTAAGCATTAATTGCTTACTAGGTTTTATTTTCTTTGTTTTATAGTGTTCGGAAGCTCGTAAAGGTTGGAGATAGTCGGAGTATCATCACAACTATCCTTTAGCTCATTTAGTATAAATAGAAAACTTACTTTAGTATAATGGCATGTATAAGCTATTGGTGACAAAGAGGACATGTTGATATGTTTTGGTATGTCTTTATAAGGCATAATATATTTCATATGTTTTGCAATGGTTAAATAGTAGATGAAATATAAAATAAATGGTGAATGAAGTTGAGTTGGTATCATTGATATTAATTGTAAACTAAACCTAATTGGAATTGAGGTAAGTTTGGGAATATATGAACATAAGTTATAATATATAAAACATAATTCTTACAATTGGCCTGGATAATATGTATTGAATAAGTTGTTATAAATGTGCAAGTGTGGTTGTAGGTTCATGGAAAATTTGGGTGAGAAATAAAGCTAGAAAATAGCTTTATTTTGTCCACACGCGCGTGTGTCTTGACCATGTGTGACACACGGCCTGGCACATGGGCATGTGGTTTGGCCGTGTGTCCCCTGCATCCTAAAACTTGAGAAGCAGAATGCTTAGAATTGGGCATACATGCATGTGTCTCAGTCGTCTGAGATACATGGCCTAGAACACGGGCGTGTGTCTTGGCCGTGTAAAACCTTCACCTAAATTGTAAAAATTAAATTGACCATACGGCCTAGCACACAGGCGTGTGGTAGGCCGTGTGGCACAAGTTAGAGAGTTACACGGGTTCAAACACGGCCTACAGCACGGACGTGTCCTATGGTCACACTGACGTGTGCGTTGACTACACGGGCGTGTGTCCCTGCATATAAGAAAAAAATTAAAATTTTGCGAAAAATTCTCTGAGATTGCGATTTAGTGCCAACTTGATTCTAATGTTTATATTGGGCCTCGAGGGTCCATTCAAGGGACAATATGATTAATTTCGGATATGATTAGTAAATGACATGAATTATATGAAATTATTCTGTAAACTCTGGTAATGCTCCGTAACATGTTCCAGCAACGGATACCGGTTAGGGGTGTTACATCTATTATGCATGAATTTGGATTAATTTGATAATTTTATTTGAATTCGATGTTATAATTTATGTGTAAATATTTTGGTGTTTGCTGTAGCATTCCGTAACTCGAGTCCAATAACCAGGATGGTGAGGGTGTTACACATCTTCATAGGATAAGAACACTTACCTCAAACAAACATAAACAAGGGCATTATATACACACATGTAAGTAAAAACTAAGAAGGAACTTACTAGAAAGTGAAAAAATATTCAAACAACAGGACTTTTGCCCTTATCACGGGAGCCCTAAGAAGTATCTTAAGCTATAGTATAGATAGTTAGACTTGTTAGTTCATTATACCAAAAAACTAAACAAGTTTATAAGAAAATTAACAGAAAACCCAGAATCTGAATGTTTCCTTCCTCACACTTTAAACTGACCTTAAAGCATGAAACCCTAGGCCTATAAATGACCATGAAAATAACTTGAGTTTCATCGATATTTACTAGGTGCCAAACGATGATGGAGTTAGCTGAGTACTACAGTTCCAACCATCTTTTTTGGCATAGATTCAAATCTTTTTGGGTCATTAAGTACTTTAAACTTTTTTGGTCAGAAGATATGTGACATCTTTCCCCATACAAGTAATGTCTCCAGAGTTTCAATGCCAAGACCACTGTTGCTAATTCCAGATCATGCGTAAGGTAATTCTTTTCATAGGGTTTTAGTTGGCGTGATGTAGAAGCTATAACCCTTCCTTTCTACATAAGGACACATATTAACCAATTTATATATGCATCTACGTAAATTGTGCACTCGACACCAGGCTCTAGTTGTGTTAACACTAGAGCTTCAGTCAAAACTACCTTCACTATTTCAAAACTCTGCTGGCAATCAACACTCCATAAAAATTTCGAGAAACCCTTCACAAGCCTTCTGTAGTATCCAGCCAACCCCAGGAATATGTGGACTTTAGAAATGTTCTTGGGCAAGTTCCAATCAAGAACTGGCTTTATCTTAGCAAGGTCAACCATAATACCATCCACTAAGATAACATGCCCCAAAAAGTACACCTCTTTCATTCAGAACTCATATTTCCTGAAATTTGAATATAATTGATGTTCACGCAAGGTCCTCAACATAGTTCTTAAATGCTTTTCATGATCACCTTCATCCTTAGAATAAACTAGTATATCATTAATGAAGACAATAACAAATTGATCCAAATAAGGTCGGAATACCCTGTTCATTAAGTCCATGAATACTACGAGTGCATTTATCAACCCAAATGGCATCATCAAAAACTCATAGTGACCATATCTTGATCGGAAGGTTGTCTTTGGCACATCATTATCTTTGATCTTTATCTAATAATATCTTGACCTTAGATCAATCTTGGAGAAAACTTCAACCCCACTTAATTGATCAAACAAGTCCTCAATCTTGGGCAGAGGGTGCTTGTTCTTTATTGTGACCTTATTCAATTGACAGCAATCTATACAAAAATGCATATATCCGTCCTTCTTTTTAACAAACAAAATTGGCACACCCCAAGGTGACACATTGGGCCTAATAAAACCATTATTCAGCAAATCTTGCAACTATCCTTTTAATTCTTTAATCCCTAATGGTGCCATTTTGTAAGGCGTACACGATATAATGGTTGTCCCTGGTTCCAAATTTATCAAGAATTTTATCTCCCTCTCAGGAGGCATTCTAAGAAGCTCATCAGGAAACACATCCAAAAACTCTCTTACAATAGGCACTTGACTAATCTCACTCCTAGATTCGGGGGTATCCATGGTATATACTAGATATGCATATGCACCTTGAACAATCATCTTTCTGGTGAGCACTACAGAAGTAATCCTATTCGTCAAATCTAACTATTTACCAGAAAATAATATTTCTTTACCCTTAGCACTCACAAGGCGTACACTTCTAGATCGACAATCAACTATAGCATTATGCCTAGTCAACCAATCTAATCCTAAGATAACATCAGACTCATGAAAGCTTAGCAATAAAAAAATCTGCCAAAAATACATGCTGGCCAACAACCAGAGGACAATTCCAAATTAACTTATTCATTACTGTACTTGGACCCAAAGGATTCGTTAGAAGCACGTTCATCTCAGAATACTTTATCTCAAGACTAATACCCTCCATGACCTTAGTATAAATGTAAGAATGAGTAGATCCAAGACTAAATTTATTGGTTGATACGATTGTATGAGATACATGCAGAATGATTTGTTTTACTCGATCTATTTTATGTATATTTGATACATGTAATATGTATAATAAATCATGTATGTAATCTGTTTAACATATGTGATAACTTGTTCCTCTCAATCACTTATTAAGTGTTCGTTATTGATTTTAATGCGTACTGGATTTAATATATTATTTGTTAAGTGTCAACAAATCTATCTTGGGGCGTTGGAGTTTTCATTATTCGAAGTTAATAGTTAACTTGTTGATAACATTCGAAAATAAGGAACAAAAATTGCTCCAGTAAGAACACTCACATATCAAAAGTTTGAAAATATTTTGATTTTGAAAATATTCTATTTTTTTATAAAAAATTATAATCGATGATGTTTTTTCCATAGAAACCTGAGTGTAGTTTCTTACATTTTTTCGGGCTCCGCCCCCTTACCCCCGCAAGGGGCTTCACCCCTTGACTCTTTCACGTAGGCAACATTAATTGTAGGGACAATTTGTAACTCACATTAACAACTGATTAAATAAATAAATAATATATGTTGTTTTCTATGGTCGATATGCATGCTGTTTGAAATGCATGATTATAGCCCAATAGCGCTTTTAATTTATAGTTTACAAAGGTTGTAAGTTGATAAATACGACATGCGTGTCGTGCGTTTCTATTTTTCCCTTGTATTTCTCTTCTCATCCTACTCCCTCGTATGTAAAACAAGTTTCCAAAATTGTAAATTGTATGAGCTGTGGCGGACTAGAGAAGATAAAGGTTATGATACTTAAAGTGAGAAAGAAGCTTGAGAAGTGACTTACACCCTTAGGATTCTTCTCGATTCTCTCATTGGCTTGGGAGAGACCACCTTAGTTTTATAGGCTATAACTATTGCATTTATTTACTGCTTTATATTATTCATGTTTTTGATACAATGGATGTTATGTTAGCATGTATGTTATAGTATATTGATACAATCAAATTTAATAAATAAATAAAATGGATTAAAGTTGAACGTTAATAGTGAGATGAATTTCATTTAAACCCTCAATAAAATTTTAAGTAAAGATTGCCTTCCAATATTTACCCTAGTTAAATCCTCGATTGATACAAAGTGGGTTCTGCTAAAGTGAATTACTTGTATCTATCTTGGTCAAACATGAAGAATAAGCAAGTGATATTTGTTGGTTATAATATTGGTTAATAACTTAACTAGGTTACTCTAATAGGATTAGAAACCTTGAGGCAAGAGATTTGGATGATCATAAGATGATTGGAACAAGAGTTGTTCACCAAATAAAGAGCTACATAAAATGTAATTAGCAAGTGTTGCTTACCTAAATAACCATAATCTTGAGAGAAAAGCCAAAGTTGACTTAAGAGGAGGTGAAATATGGATCTTTACCCACTAGAAAAATTTAGAGAAAGGATTCTCCAAAATTAATATTTGAGGGTTATTAATTTTGAATAAAATAGTAGGAGCATCTTTTAATAAATTATTTTTAAATGTTCATAATAAACTTGGTATATTTACTCATAAACATGGTTTTTTATTGTAATTTATTATGGAAAACAACACAAACTCTTTATCATTGCGATCTGTCTTGAACTTTCTTGACCGGTTTCGTAACTTAAGGATTGTCCTCAAATAAGAACGAAAATTATATGTCATTGAAGAACTAGTTCTTAATGAACCAGCAGCTAGTTCCTCTAGAGCTGACAACTATGCATATAAGAAGCATCTTGATGACATGTTAGACATAGGATGTAAGCTGAAACAGGGCCGCATACCAGTCGCTGAATATGAAAGAAAGTTTGTTCGGCTCAGTAAGTATGCTAGAGAGTGTGTCTCCTCCGAAGCTATTACGTATAAAAGGTTCGAAGACGGGCTTAATGAAGACATCAGATTGTTAGTGGGTATTCTTGAGCTAAAAGAATTTGTTGTGCTCGTTGAATGGGCTTGTAAACTAGAGGAACTGACCAAAGAAAAGCGAAAAGCCGAGTCTGAGGCTAGAGATGCAAGAAAGAGGCCAATGGGTAGGTCGTTCCAGTCTCAGTCTAAGAAATCTAGAGAGATGCATTCTCGTTCTCATGCTTCAGTTGGGTTTTCAAATAGAAACCGTGGGAATTAGTATTTGGATTATAAAGCTCAGACTACTTCCATTGCGAGCGTTGGTAATCTACCTAATAGATCTGGATGCCCATATTGTGGAAGATATCACCTCGACAAGTGCCGAATGAATGACCGATCTTGTTTCAAGTGTGGTTCCCAAGATCATTTCATTAAAGATTGCCCTAAGATGATTAAAAATAAAAGTACTAATTATACAAAACTGATTATTTAAGTGCCAGATTTGTATTAATTGAATGAAATTATTATTTAGATCAAGAAACGATACAATATGACTTGAATCATGGAAAAGCTAAATTAACAGATTAGTCGTCAGTCTTGTTTCGTAACCGTTTTTGTCTAAGTAAGTTCACATTGTTATTTTTTGTTATAATTCATTATTAAATTTTTTTATGATACATATATATTTTTGTTGAAAGTGTTGAAATGAAATTGATCAATGTGAATTATAATGAATTTGTAAAATGATTTTGATGGATCTAGTAAAAGTTTCATACATAAGATTTCTGTCTGAATTTTTGTTTTGGACCGAGCTCCAGCATGTGCTGTGGACTCGGATATACATGTGACTCGGATTTAGCCTGGATTAGTAATCCGTTGAAGTTTAAAAATTTTAGCCTGAACTGGTAAAATTACATGTATACATAGCCTTGGCCAGGCTATTTTTCTCTGTTGTCATTGGTTTAGCTCAGACGGGTAACTTGACATATTTATTCTACATCTAATTAGCTCTTACGAGCATTATCTATTTCTGGAATTGTGTATTGAATAATTTTACAAAGATCCATCGTAAGAATAAATGTTATTTGATACGGAACCATTTCATTGAAATAAACGGATTATAAATTCTGAATATCTGTATGTTTAAATGATTACTAACTTGGAATTTCTGAATAATGTTGTGATAATGCCGATACTTGAAATGGCTATATGTAAATTGATTTATGTAAGGAACAATTATGAAATGGCTATATGGTATCAAACTTTGAATGGAATGTGTCACATATTATAGATTGAGTTGGATGAAGTGATTGGTAAATATGTTATTTGAATATTTTGCTATAGTATGCTCAAGTTTTATGTATATATGTGAACTCATTAACTTGTGAGATTTGTTGTGGGTATAGGAAACGAACGAATTCATAATCTTGTTAATAAAATTATGCATGAAATGTACAAAATAATTCAAATTCTGTAAGTTTAATTTTTGTTATGTATGAGCTTACTAAGCACTGATTTGCTTACTTCCGTTATTTTCTTTCTTTCTAGATCATCGAAAATCTCGATCAGTTGAAAGTTCAAATCAAAGCATACACACTATCTGTCCCAAATCGGTAGAAGTTTTGATCAATTAGAAGTTAGGTTATAAATGGCATGTACTAATAGTCTTTTGGTTATTCTGGTCATGTTGATAATGTTTGGATTTTGGTTTTGGAAAGTCTTTGTGGTTTTATAAATATATTTGATATCTTTGGCTTAAGGTTGTGATTATAAATGCTTTTGGTCATTTGGTTTAGGCCTTATGAAATTAATTTCAAAAAATGGTAAAATGGATGTGATGAAATGAATGATTTGGTATGTGAAGTATATCTTGAAGGTATTAACTTGAAGGTTAATATGTGTGTAACTTGTTGGATGATTAAATTGTGGTACCTATGAGGGTACATTGGTTAGGCACTTAGGTTGAATGTTTTGGTATGTTTTAAGCTTATTTGAATGTGTTTTGTAGGTATGTAAATGGTTGAAATTGGTTTGGATTGGCACCTAAGAAATAGACATTGTTTTGGCTTGTTTTGGAAGTCATTTTAGGTGCACACAGGTTGTCACATGGCCGTGTTCGACACACAATCACACCATACAGCCGTATGTCATTTTGATTTTAGGAGTAGGTTTGACACGACCGTGTGACCATATTTCAAATACTCACACGGGCGAGCACACGGGCTTAGACACGACCGGTGACCCATATTTTGAATTGAACACAGTTTGGCCACACGGCCATTTTTCTGAGCCACACGGTTTAGGCTTTGCACCCATGTTTTCAAAATTTTCAGTTTTTCTTAAAATTTTCTAATTTGTTTCAAGTAAGTCCTTGATTGATCCAAACTAATTTTAATACCTTGTGAGCTTGAGTTAAGCCACATAAATGTTTTTCTTCTATAATTGAATTTCAAATTGAATGATTTATTGATGTCAATTGTTTTTATACGTGACGTAACACTCTATACCCTTGATCTGATGACGAAGACGGATTAGGGATGTTACATATAGATTGAAGCAAGCTTCTCAAAGTTCGAATCTTTATTTTAATTATGCGATCAAAGAGTTTGGTTTTATAAAAAATGAAGATAAGCCTTATGTTTACAAGAAAATTAGTAGGAGCACTATTGTATTCTTGGTACTGTATGTAGATGACATACTTATCATAGGAAATGACATACTTACACTACAGTTTGTTAAGACTTGGTTAGGAAGTTGTTTTTCTATGAAGGACTTGGGCGGGGCCACATATATATTTGGAGTCAAAATCTATAGAGATAGATCAAGATGATTCCTAGGTCTGAGCCAAACTACATACATAGATAAAGTACTAAAAGGTTTAGCATGGAAGAATCTAATAGAGGATTCTTACCTATGAGACATTGTTTTTCACTCTCGAAGGAAATGTGTCCTTCAACTTCACAAGAGAGAGAACGTATGAGTAAGATTTCATATGCTTTAGGTATTGGATTTATCATGTATGTCATGCTATGTACTCGCCCAGATGTATCATATGCTTTAAGCATGACGAGTAGGTACCAAGTTGATCCCGGTAAAAGTCGTTGAGTTGTAGTTGAAAATATCCTTAAGTACATTAGAAGGAGTAAGGATACATTCCTTATATATGGAGACGAGGAAGACCTGAGTGTAAAAGGTTACACTGATGCTAGCTTCCAAATTGACAATGAGGATTCACAATCACAATTGAATTTTTTTGTTTTTACCTTAATGGTTGTGCTGTGACCTGGAAAAGTTCAAAGCTAATTACAGTAGTCAATTCTACATGTAAGGTCGAGTACATTGTAGATAATGAGGCTACAAAAGATGTTATTTGGATCAAGAAGTTCATATCTGAACTAGAGGTTTTGTCTAGCATATCAGATGCATAGAACTTCGTTGTGACAACAATGGAGCTATTGCACAGGCAAAGGAACCCAGATCTCACCAGCGATCCAAACATATACTTAGGCACTTTCATCTCATTCAAGAAATCATTGATCGAAGAGATGTGGAAATATGTAGAGTACCAACAAATGACAACATCGATGATCCACTAACGAAGTCTTTGGCACAGCAGAAGCATGATCATCACACTAAGTCACTTGGTATTAGATATATGATTGATTGGTCTTAGTGTTAGTGAAAGATTGTTAGAGTATGCCTAAATACCAATCACAAGATTATTGAAACCACATGCTCATTTTACCTTGTTTGTTAATATAAGGCGTTGCCATTGTTATTTTAGCTTCTTTTTCTGTGTGTATAAATAAACTGGTTAATGGTAAAGTCCTAATAATAATTAAAACCTAATAATAATGCTTATTTTCAAGCTCCTAAAGTGCAAAAACTAGTTTAATATGCTACATTGAATTCCGACAGATCATTGAATGAAGCTCACAGTAGTTTTTATTCAATACATCTTGGGAGTAACAAAATGTATAATGATTTGAAGTAACATTATTGGTGGTCTAGTATGAAACTCAAGATTTTAGAGTTCGTAGCTAGATATTTGATTTGTCATGTAACACCTTTAACCTATGCCCGTCGCTGGTAGGGTTATGGAGCATTACCAGAGTTTACAGAACAATTACAGATAATTCATGGCATTTACTATTCATATTCGAAACTAATCATATTATCCCTTGAATGGACCCTCGAGGCCCAATTAAAGCATTAGATACTAGTCGGGACTAAATCGATATCTTAGAGAATTTTTCGCTAAATTTAAAAAATTTTCTTATATGCAGGGCACACACATCCATGTGGTCAAGGCACACGACCATGTGACCATAGGACACGCCCGTGCCGCAGGCCGTGTCCCACCCCGTTTAACTCTCTGACTTGTGCCACACACTCATGTGCTAGGCCGTGTGGTCAATTTAATTTTCAGAAATTAGATGCAGGTTTTACACGGCCAAGACACACGCACGTGTTCTAGGCCGTGTATCTCACACGGCTGAGACACGCCTATGTGCCCGACTTTGAGCATTCTATTTCTCAATTTTAGGATATAGAGGACACACGGCCAAACCACATGCCCATGTGCCAGGCCATGTGTCACACAAAATAAGGTCATTTCTTAGCCTTATTTCTCACCCAAATTTAAACTTCAACCTACAATAACATTTGAATACATTTTCCAACCAATTCAAGTCTTATAAATCAAGCAAACATAATTAACATAAATGAAATAGTATCACACATTCATTTGATCAAACTTACCTTCTTATGATGATTTATATTGTACTCTAATTCAATTTAACAAAACCACATACAAATAAGCTAAACATGATATATAACCTTATAATATTATACCAAATCAAACCATTACTAGCCATTCCAATGGCTAGATTACAAAATTCCATTTACAAACCATCAAATGACCAAATTAGCCTATACATGACATTATACCAAAATAAGTTTACTATTTATACCAAAACAAGCTGATGGATAGTGTGATGATGCTCCGACTGATCTCCAACCTTTACAAGCTTCCGTGCACTATAAAACAGAGAAAATAAAACCTAGTAAGCATTTAATGCTTAGTAAGTTCGTATAACAAGAATTAAACTTACCAATCATACTCATTTAAATAAACATAATAATAGCATGCTTCCCAACAAATTGGCAAGTTTTCCTAATCACATACACTCAATTAAGCAAGTTAGTCACATATTTCACATGTACATCGAATAAAAATGGATGAACTCATCATGCTATAAACTTCCAGGTATTTCGGGAACATTCAAGATATAATTCATTTAATCTCATAGTTTTTCATTTCAGTAATTTATCCGTTGAATCATTGAAATTTCGATGGATACTTAGGTAGTACACACAAGGTGTACAAAATTATAACTCGCGCACTCGTAATCAAGGGTACCCATTAGGGCACTTAATTAGGGAGCACACTCTCGAGCCACATATCAGGATGCTCAGATGAGCCATGTAACAGGAGACTTATCCGGGCTAAATAGGAAATTCATAAGATTTTTAATCAGGGAGCTCATAGAGCTTAAAAGATAACTCCGAAGAGTTAATATCAGGGAGCACCGGATAAGGTAACAGGGAGTTCAAGTGAGCCATATCAGGAAGCCTATAAGAGCTTATATCAGGATGCTCACGTAGACCTGTGTTTGTGTCCACATTATATGCTGGATCACAACCGATCGAGTCATGTAACAGGACACTCACATAGAGCTGCGATAGAGTGCAACATATGCAAAATCACTACCGATCAGGATGCTCGAGAGGGTATTAACAAGATTGCTCGTCCAAGCTATATTCTGCCTGCAACATATGCAGGACCTCATGTAATATGGGAAATCACATATATCCATCGAATTTCCTTATTCAAACAGAACTTAATATTTTTCCGTATATGATTGAACATATGAATATTTTATTTATTTTTAACATTTATATGTAATTCATATAATCACATTCCGCATTCAATTCAGGCATATAAATGAACACAGTTTGGTTACACGAACTTACCTCAACACTTCTTTGTGTATGAAAACACACTAATTCGAAACTTTTTCTTTTCTTCAATCTAGCTTCAAATTTGAGTTATCCGAATCTATATAAATGGATTTAATCATCAATTTATCACATTTCATATTCTATTGAATTCAATTTACATCCTAGGCAAAATTACCATTTTGCCCCTAAACTTTTCATAAATTCCAATTTCATCCCTATTTCATCCCTAGGCTCGGAAAATGAAATTCATGCAATTTAATTCTTATTCCAAGCCTAACCAAAAATTTCATATAACATTTACAGTACATGTATTTCACAAAATTTAGAATTTTTCCATAACTTTTACATCTTTACAATTTAGTCCTTAAATCATAATTTCATCAAAATTCACTTTGTAAAAGTTGTTTATCTATCATCAACCTTTCTTTTTCTACCATAAATTTTAAAATTTTAGCATATTCATCCATGTAAAAATTTCTATACTTTGATAAATTCTCAAATTAATCCCTAAAATTTATAGATTAAGCTATCTGGATCTCAAAAATATAAAAAGTACTAAAATCGGGACAAGAAAACATACCTAATTAAGCCAAGAAAGTTTTATTTCTCTTTCCTAGGGTTTCCATGTATTTTGGGGATGAAGATGTTATAAAATGATGATATTAAACATTTATTTAATTTGTCATCTTTTATTTATTTCTATTTCTAATTTAGTCCTTGCCCTTTTTTTATTTTTCCATGGATGAATCCTCAAAAATATCTACTAACTTTTCTTTAATGGTCTAATTACCATATAAGGACTTTAATTTTTGAATTTCATAGTTATTTAATCCTTCTAGCTACTAGAATTCAACTTTTGCATTCTATGCAATTTGGTCCTTTCCATAATTAAGCATATAATCGATAAAATTTTCTTATCAAAATTTTCATATAACATTCCTATCATAACACAGACCATGTAATAATATTAAAATAATTTTTTTGGCTCGAATTTGTGGTCCCGAAACTACTGTTCCGATTTCACTAAAAATGAGTTGTTATATGTCAGCAGGTGAAAGAAGAACATCAGGTTCTGTCAGGTTTTTTACAACCTATAATGACTCCTAAGTGGAAATAGGAGTGGATCACTATGGATTTTATTTTAGGAGTTACCGTTGACTCCGAGAAAAAAAGATAGAATTTAAGTTATAGTTGTCAGGTTGACAAAATCAACTCATTTTGTACCCATTCAATCTAATTACTCACTTGAGAAGTTGGCAAAGTTATATGTTGCAGAAATTGTAAGATTGCACTGACTTCCTCTATTGATAATATCATATCGTGATCCAAGATTCACTTCTAGATTTTGGGGTAAGCTGCACGAAGTTTTGGGTTCCAAATTGAATTTTAGTGTTGCTTTTCATCCGCAAATAGATGGTCAATCTGAGCGAGTAATACAAATTTTAGAAGATATGTTGTGATGTTGTATTATTGAATTTAAAGGTAGTTGGGAGCAGTATTTGCCTATAGTTGAATTTGCCTATAATAATAGTTATCAATCGAGTATAAAAATGGCACTGTATGAGACTTTATATGATCGAAAAATAAGAAGTCTATTGTTTTGATCTAAATTTATTGAAAGGAAGCTAACTGGGTTTGATTTGGTTCGAGAAGTTGAATATAAAGTTAGAATCATTCGTGACAATTTGAAAGTTGCGTCTGATCGTCAAAAATCCTATACTAATTTAAAATGTAAAGATATTGAGTTTTTCGTTGGTGAAAAGGTATTCTTGAAAGTCTCGCCATGGATGAAAGTGTTACGGTTTGGGTGGAAAGTAGTCCCGTGTTCATTGGAGCATACAAAGTATTGGAAAGAATTGGACTAGTGGCTTATCATTTGGTATTACCTCCAGAACTTTAACTACAGATGAAATTGAAATACAACCTAATCTGACTTATGATCAAGAACCTATAAAGATCTTAGCTCGGGAAGTAAAAGAATTGAGAAATAAATTCATGCAATTAGTTAAAGTCTTATGGCGTCGACACGGGGTAAAAGAAGCTACGAGGGAAATGGAAGAAACCATGAAAACCCAAAATCTGAACCTTTTCTCTAGTAAGATTTTCGAGGATAAACATTTATTTAGGGGTAGAGTTGTAATATCTGAATTTTCAATGGTATCAAAAATAGTGGTTTCGGGACCACAATTTTGACAAGTGAGTTCGTGTTTTATTATTTAATTAGTTTTTATGGAGTTATATTAGAGTCGTATTAAATTTTGATTAAAAATTTTAATGTTTGGTTAGTTAATTAATTAAAAAAGACTAAATCGTAAGAGATGTAAAACTTACTCGCTACTGAGTTTTGATGATTAAATGGTTTAATCAACTTAAGTGGAAGGATTTATAAGGCAATTAAGTTTTTAATTCTATTTTATTCATTAGTTAAAAGTTAAAATAATTAAAATAAGGTAATACAACATTAAAACATAAAAAAAAATGAACGTCATCTTTCATGTTTCTTGGTTCCATCGGAAATAGCCCAAGAACCTCTATTTTTGAAAGCTTAGAATTTAGTTAAGCTTAAGTTATTGCATGTAAGTGATTTTTCTACTTGTTTATTGTAAATTTTATGTTTTTAAGATCGTTGTAGCTTAATCTAACTAACCTAGGGACTATTTTGTAAAATTTTTAAAGATTTTGAAACTTGCCATTGATGAATGCCATGTGTTTTTGAGATTAATTGATGAAATTGTAATCTTGGATGTTGATTAAGATGTTTTTGCAAAAGAATTCTTGTTAGTTTTGAGTTTAATAACTAATGAGTAAATAAATAAATTTTTAACATGAAATCTTGTAATTAATTAAGTATCTAAGGACTGTTTTGAAGTGCTAGTAAATTGGGTATAAGGTTGTAAGGGTTAATTATGAAATTTTGAATAAATTTAGTTTAAAGGACTAAATTGAATAAATGTAAAAGTTTAGGGAAATTTTGTAAATAATGAAAACTTAAGGATTACATGCATAAAAAAGATTGATGATGTATGTGAATTCAATAAATTGAACTTAATTACTATATATATTAAGAACTGAGTCAAAAAGACAATAATCGAGGAAAACAAAAAATTTCGGAGTAGTCCCTGTGAAGAAACCGATAGCAGATAGTAGGTAAGTTCATGATATAAATGAATGAATTTGTATTTATATCTCATTTGAGGTTGTTTTGAATTATTTAAATTAAATAGTTGTTGAACATTTTATACTGAAATGTTATTTATGTACTGATTACTAATAAGTATAAGTTGAGTATGCACAAATTGAGAAATGACTGTAATTATGAATTATGAAATCTTAGAATGAATATACTGGATTTGTAGAATAGGTATGAATAATGTGGAAGTTCCTTTGATGTGTTATTGTGAGGATTTCGGTTAAATGCCTTTTTGAATGTAACAATTGACATGCCAATAGGGTTAGTATGCGCGCTTGTACGGGATTGCACTTCGGTGCCTCTATTTGCACTTCGGTGCCTCTGTTACACATTTATGATGCCATTGGTGTGGTGTACTTACCCGAGAATTCGAGTCAAGTTACTATAGTTCATTGGGCTAAGTGTTAATTGATCTATAGCTTAATTACTTACTTAATTCTATTATATATTAATGATGTTATTAACTGATAAATATTACAATAAAATTCTTGTTTATATATGTAGATGGTTACATTTAGGTGCTTTGGTTGATGAAATTGGTTAATTCTTTTAAGAATGTGTTATTATGTTATACATGAATAAATTCTAATGTGGTGTGAACTTGTATTGGTTATCAGGAATTAGAAATTATCTTCTTGTTTATTTATCTTGGTTAAGGTAAGTTAAATGATGTTTAAACTATGAACTTAATAAGCTTTTTAAGCTTACTTGTTCGTTTGTGTTTCTTTTGTAGTTACAATTTTGCGAACTGATTGGACAGGTAGATTTGGAGCTCACACTATCTAGCCTTCTCGGTAGCTTTTGTTTGTCATTTTGGAATGTGGCGCGTATATAGGCGTTATGTTGTTGATATGTAAAATGTTAAGCTGTTTTGGTATATTTAGTTAATGTGATTGGTTTTGGATTTGTACTTGTGTTGGTTGTGGTTAAGTTGATCCTTGATGTCATTTATTTGGCGATGGTGCTTTGAAATGGTAACTTGTAGAGTATGTTCATATTTTGGCCATTTAGATTGATGGTTTAGGCATGAATGCATGCCAATTGATGAAGCTTCTTTCTTAGTTGTGTTACTTGGTTGAATGATTTTATTTGTGGTGTCAATGAAGGCACATTGGTTGGGCACTTAGGTTGGATGTTTTTAACATGTTTTAGGCTCATTTAGGTGTGTTTTAAGTAGGTTTAATGATTGGTAAATGAGTTACTTGTAGTCTAAGTAAGTTAGTTTTGGTAAACTTGAAATTGAATGTTCATTTAAGGGCACACGGCCTAGGACACGAGTTGTCATACGGTTGTGTGCTGCACATGGTCTCCCCACAAGGCCATGTCTTCCAAGTCAGTATGCTAGACGGTCTGGCCACACGACCGTATGACCCCTGTTTTGTAATTTTTACTCAAAATTTTGTAATTGATTCATTTTAACCCAGTTTCACTCCCTGTTTGTTTTTCTGAAACCCGATTTAGGTCAAGTTAAGCTAAAATAAAATGAATTTGAATGTATTTGATATTATAGATTTATAATTGTTATTTTATTGAAAATGTTATTTAAATGTATTTGTGTTTAATAGTTGTTCACTCTATGCTATGGAACGGGCGATCGATTCCAGTGTAGGGTGTTATATAAATTTATAAGTTCATTATGCCAAAAAACTAAACAAGTTTACAAGAACATTAACAAAAAACCCAAAATCTGGAAGTTTCATTCCTTACATTTTAAACTGGCCCTAAAGCATGAAACCCTAAGGCCCGTAAATAACCATAAAAATAACCTGAGTTTCATTGATATTTACTAGGTGCTAAATGACTATGGAGATGGTTGAGTAAAACGAAACCAAAATCTTCAACCAAGTCTTAAGTTTAGGGTTTTTTGAGAGAAAATACAGAGAAAGTTTGGGAAATATGGTTGCCAAAGAAAGCATAAAATTTGTTCAGAAAGCCAAAGCTTGCTTTATATAAAAAAAACACAGAAGGAAAACTTAGTGGGTAAGTCTAATTTCCCTCCAAACCCTTCGTTCCTTGTGACTAAGCATTTTATCTCTCTTCATATATGTAGGTTTGATCGGTTACAAAAAC